>NC_077246.1:68482420-69097420 GCF_947179165.1 Solanum dulcamara | reverse complement strand
TATATCGGATTGTTAATCAATAACTTGATAGTAAATTAATAAATTATGTTTATATAATTCGATATATAGAGTCTTTGACTTAAAGTTTAGTTTCATACTTTCAATTCTGGCTATCTCAAACTCTCGATTTTTATAAGGTGTCAGTGTTAGCTTTTAAGCAAGATGCAGCCGGTCAACTTATGAACATAGTTCATTTGGTTTGTCGTCTTGTTTATAAGTGATTTTCAATAAATATTTTGAGTGAAATCTTAACGATTAAATTGTTAATCGAATTGATAACGATCAATAATCGACAAACCAATATCTTGCTGACTCTATAACAGTTTAGCATATCAACAATATCAATAACCGATAAAACTGACCCGATTCGACATACAGACCTAGCTCAAACAAATAAGAAAACAATATTTAATAATTAATTTCTTTTAATATCAATAGTGCATTGCCCAAGTACTATACTAGTATATTAATATTATGTATTTTGGTGTAATATTTTGAGAGTTACTAATACAAAGTCCAAGAGTTGTTGATTAAAATCGTTTGAAAATGATTTTCACTCAAATACTTGTGATGGATGATAATGATAATTAATAGTTGGTACTGATTGTAAATAGTTGCTAGTGATGGTAAATGATATTTTCTCCGTCTCATACTAGATGGAGATCTTAATAAAAATATTTATCTGATATTACTTGATCACTTGCTAAATCAAGATAGAATTAATTAAAGTTTTTCTATTTTATTCCTACAATTAATATGTCCTTTTGAATGTAAACAATTCTCAATACTTTGTATACTGCATTGATATAAACAAAGGGTAAAATGATAAAATTTTCCAATGTATTAATAATTTCTTAATCACTATATAAAGTTATAAGTGCCTATCTAATATAGAACGGATGGAGTAATATCTAACTACGGTGATTGACAGCAATTGTGGTATGGCTACTGCATGTTGATAGTTGAAATGATGAAATATGAATAACATCCATAGTAATAGTTGATACTGATGGATGAAATGCATAGTTGGCAATGAAAGTGAATGAAATAATGTTTGAAATGTCATATTTCTAGAAATTATTGAATAAATAACATCTCAATGATATTAAAGTTTTGTTATAGACGGAATTATTAACGTCTATTTAGATATAGGGTTCATTTATTTTTGTTAAGATTAAAATATTTGAATTAAAATATAATACACATGTGAATATTAAGATCTTAATCAAAATTTAAATATTTAAATCTAAATATTAAGATAAAAATACTGAATAATTAAACAATATGTTTTGTCAATATTTGAATGTATGAAAATTATTTTTATTTAAAATCTAATTATATACTAAATTAATCCAATATTATATCAAATAAAATATTTTTAAATAAGTATATGATGGTGAAGATGATATGACTAGTGGTGATGGTGTTAGTGTTGATCGAGGACGGTGTTGTCTAACGATAATATTGTGGATATATGGTAGTTAGTGGTGATGGTGATGACTTTGTAATGAATGATAGTGATAACTAATAGTGATGGTGAATGATGATGATTGACGATATATAGTAGTGATCAATTGTGGTAATTGTCGGCTCATTGGTGACGATAATTGTTAATAGTGATTATAAGTAATGGTGAACGATTGGTTACATTATAGTGATTGAAAGCAATGGTGATTATAGCTAAGAATCGTAGTAGTCAATTATAATGGATAACGAATGATGGTGATTGTTAATAGTGGATGAGGACGCGATCGATGAATGAATGAAGTTTGTGCAATCAATGAATTATAAAATAAAATAAACATGCACATAGACCATATAGTAAAATCAAATTAAAAGCTCCTAAATGATGGCCGCCGGCTTTAATGACATTGTTAAGTAAGACCAAATTCATTAAATATATCTATTCATTGTGAATTAATAAAACTTTAAAATCTTTGTAATTAATTTAAATATTAAACTAAGTGTTAGTTCAGGTTAATTAAGCATTTAATTAGTTAGGGCTTTTAATTAAAGTGGTGCAAGAAAAAATGCTAATTATTGTTAAAACAGAGAAAATTGATATACTTTTTCTTATTTTTTTAGTTGCTTAGATTAATTCTGAAACCCCTCATTATTCTTCATTTGGAAGATTTGATTATCAATTTAGAGTGTTTGCGATAACTTGAAGTTCTATATTTATAACTATACGTATTATTTCAAACTATCATTTTCAATGCAATATGGGCTCGTTACAATTTTTCATGTAAATTTTTTGGGGAATCATGTTTTTTAGATAAATATTTTATTACTTATATATTTTGAATGAAAAAATTAAAAAATAAAATTATTTAGTGAATATATCAGTCATGTAATGTCAGTTTACACAATTAAAATCGATGCATCGAATGCTGATTCAATTGCATCAAAATTTAGAACATGACAAATTTGATGTATTCTATTTCTCAATTTTTTTGACTTGTTCCTATGAAACCAAGGTAGAAAAAATTAAAAAAATCAGTCATTCACAATCATTGATGAAGGATTCCTCGAAAATTAAGGATTAGTAATTCTTTTTAGAAATCGAATTGATTCAGTCTTATACACACGCGAGAAAGGTAATCAAAAAAGAAAGAAAATGTGTTCTTCTTTCTTTATCACTTAGGAGTCGTGTGAGAAAAAAGTCTCATGAATGGTTTACTCTGACTCTCCTATTCTAGTCGTTGCTTTTTTTTTTACTTCAAAAATAGCTGCTTCAACTTCAGCAATTCGAATTTTTAATAATTTTTTTATTTTTCATTAAACGAATAACATACCATCTTAGCCTGAGGGAATAAATCAACAGAGATATTCCAAAAAAAAAAAATACTAAATGAAGTTGAAATTAGACAAACTTCTATACCAAACAACCATCTCTTTTGCACACTCCCATATATGTCTAAAATTTACATGAAAAATTCAATTCCAAATGAAAAAAAAAAAGTGTTTTCCTTTCTCTTTTCCCCTTCTCTCTTTTTTTTTTTAATAAAATAAATGAATAGAAAATAGCCCACATAAAATGGACCCTCTCCCCCCTCTCCCCCCAACCCACCCAAAAAAAAAGAGATTAAAATGCATTACAAAAAAACCTACGAAAATCCAACACTACTCCTATGGTTTCTCTCCAAAAATCCTTCCAACACCACCTTCTTCTTGTACTCCTCCGAGTTTAGATCAACATCTCCGGCGACACCGCCAACTTTTCCGGCGATAACCACTTCGTTTTCCGTTCGAAACCGATGGAGAAAATAAAACCATGCACACGTACAAACAATGGCACAAACCTTGCCCCAAAACAACATTATCAATAGAGTTACCATTAGAATTGACATCCCAATAATTGAGTCAAAATTGTCATGACTCGATACGTGTTCTCGTCGTTGACTTGACTTCTCATCGTTGACTTTTCCGATGGCAGCTGCCGCCACCGGTTTCTTCCACTTTGGTGGCGGAAGAGATTTTGAGTGGGAAAATTTGATCTCATGTTTGTCTTTTGTTGGATCGTTTATTATAAGGTGGTTTAAATTATGAGTACTAGAAATAGTAACACTTCTTGAAAGTTCATTTCGACACGTTGAATTGTCACGCACGTTATCTAATAATTGATCCAAGCTTTTGTTGTTTTTGTGGATGATGTCCTTTGTTTTATGGTCCTTTGTCTGAAAAAAAAAAGAGCTAAAAAAGTTAATTATTCATTTAAATAAATATACGGCAAGAAGGAAATTTTTTTTTTAAAAAAAAAGGTTTGGGGGTGGGGGGATACCTTGTAATTTTAATTTGTTTAAAAAGTATAATTAAACAGAATTCCAACTTCATAAATTCAAATAAAATGAAAAATATTTGAAATAAATTAGGGTAAATAAATTAGGGTAAAATTGAAGCATAATTAATTATTTTTTCTATTATTTTATTTTTATTGATGAAGTATAGTTACATTTTATAACTGTATAAATTATACTTACGACTTAAATAAATAAGAAATGTAAAACTAGCGTTAATGAGCTCGTGCTATCAATAACTAGAATGATCATAAACGTCGAATTAATTTTGGCCATTTAGTGTCAAAGTTTTTCATTTCAATAATTTAAACCAAACAAGCACTAAAAATAAAGAGAAGAAAGCATGCAAATAAATTCATCCAAAAGAGAAAGAAATCAAAGATTTCCTATATTTCGCATAGAATTTTTTTCTAAATTCTAAACAACAACAACAACTATACAGTAAAATTCCACACGTGGAATCTGCGGAGGGACGACTGTTTCCGAAAGACCCTCGGCTCAGTAAAATCATAAAAGAAGTCGGATAAAGATAAAAAAATTCAAAGTTAACCAAATAACGAAAAGAAATTGTGAATTTGTTACCTAGAAAGTAGAAACTCCACATAGATAGTGTAAATATAATTTCTTTCACTTTTGTACCACCTACTTTTGTATGGTTTAGAAGATTTATTAAATGGAGTAAGTTAATTACCTTCACCAACAGGTCGTTTGGTACGAAAGATGATAGAATAATAAAAATATATGATTATTTTATTTTATAATAAAATAATTAATTTTATAGAATATCTCAATCCATGATATAACTTTCCCCTTTACCAAGCAATCCCTAATAATATAATATAATTTTGAACTCATTTCTTCCTTTTTATATAGTATGGTTTCTTCAACATTATAGAATATTTAATTAAATAACAAAGAATACATGGTCAAATTTTGTGTTGGAATGAATAAATCTTATTTAATTTTAACTAGAGATTTCAAGTTTTAATTTTGTGAATGGAAAAAATTAAAGGAGGGGACCACAATATTGAATTTATGAGAGTTTTGAATTTTGAAAAAGACAAGTTTATTGAGTTTGAAAAATTATTTTTATGTATTAAATAATTTCTTAACACAAATACAAGTTTTGATCAAAATAAACTCATAGCTTTCTCTTTTGCTTTTATTCTTGATCTCAATAAATTTGATGTTGTACAAATTTAAATTAATTAAACTAGTAAACTTTGAATACTGAATGATTATATTGACAATCTCACAAAAAAATATGCAATCAATGAGTAATATACATCACCACCAAAAGTTGTGCGTAGAGTGATTTGAGCTCTGATTATGAAATTATTTTTAATAAAAAAACGCTTTTTATTTAAAGTAAAATTTTTCAATACCAATTTAGATCACTTAAGTCCAAAACGAACATAAAAATTAAAAATCAAAAAAATAAGTACTACTTATAATATAAAATTTAGTAGTACTAATATTTACTTACCTTTTTTGTATCCTTCTCTTGTATATTTGTTTTACTTTGACCCTTAATCGCCGGCGCTGGAGTTACATCGCCGGCGATCGCCGGAGTTTTAACCTTCTCCGACTTCACCACATGAATTTCTCTACTACTCCGGTTATCGAACTTATCGGAAATGTCCACCGGAATAGTTTTCGCCGCCGACGAATGCTTCCGTACAATTTTAGAAAAAGATAACATTTTTGACTTATTTTTTTTCTTGACTGATTTATTAACAGATAATAATTCTTTTTCAATAATTGAAAATCCAAAACAACCCAGAAAATATGATTTTCTGGGTTTTTTGATCTTTTTTGGGCTATCAAATTCCATTTTTGCTATGGAAAATGAAGAAAAAAAGTTTAGGCATGGAGAGGGGTATTTTAGGAAGAAAAAAAAGAGAAAGAGAGGATTTTTGGAATTGTAGTCTTTTGGGTGAGTAGTTGAAGTAGTTGGCAAATTTTCAAAAAGGAAACTAGTGTTAATTTATACTTCTAGATGGTGCTTAGTCAAAATGGAATATTTGTTTATCTATATAATATATAAATATGATTTTTAACCTGAATTCAATGGATAATTATAATTTTTAATTTTATTAATGTACAAATAAATACTTTAATTATCTAAAATTTGAATAACTAGATATATTCGTCCTAAATGATAATTTTGTGTCTTGTGGCGTCCTATTTGTATTATGTCGTGTATGATATGTGAGTCTATCTGTTTAATTTTATACAAGTTTAATTATCTATTTATGCACACCCAAAATTAAAGAGCATAGATGTAAGATGTTGACTGAATTCAAATTAAAGGACATATTTGTGTATTATGTCATTTATATATGAACGAAAACTTTGAAATTTTCATGTCAATTTCTAACCCTTTTTTTCCACTCATGTTTATTATCTGCGTCGAAGCCTGATAAAATTTAAATTTATATATTGCAAAACTTATTTCTAAAGGGCAATATTTTTAACCAGAGTTTTTCCGTTCTCATCCGCTTGAATTCAAAAATTTTCTAATTAAAGGTGCCTACCTACGATTCATATTGATATCAATTTCTAATAATTTAATTCTAACTTTCTATGAATATCTTTTTTCTTTTTAGTTTGTGTAAAAAAAAATATATGGTATGTTTTAGTATTTAGTGATGGACTCTCTAATGCCAAAACAATAAAAATTGATAGCTAATTTTATGTAGCAATGAATTGTTAGAAAATTTTGTAAGGTACATGCTATTTTATTGATAGATTAACAATGAATTTTATAGTAAAATTTTACTTTTTTAGGGGCGTATACTTTCTTCTTCTTTTTTAATTTTTTTTTTTTAGCTATTTGTATCATTGAAGGAGAGTGACACTTTTGATCTTTCAATTAGTGATAAATTTTTACTGTGATTTTTATGATATATGATTCTATGTATTTAATTTTAATTAATTAAAATGTATTTTGATTTTTTATATAGAAAATATGTTATATTTACAATCTTTAGAAGCATATGAATTGGAGATGTGGAAGATACATTGGTCGAAGCTTCTTGAAAGAAGTTTTCATTTCTCCAAGAACTTCACGGACACTATCAATATCTGAGTGAGGAGTCGTAATTGATTGGAAAGTGGCTTTCTTCACTTTAGGAGCCACCGCAATCCATTTTGATAATCCAAACCAAGATAGATATATCCTGACCAAATAATCACCATGATCAGACTTTGCCCTTACGTGTTTTCGTAATACCGCAGGTATGATCTTGGGAATTCCACATCGGGTCAATGAAACTGGAACAGACATGGTGTCATTCTTAGAACAACACCCAGCGTAATAAGGCTGAAGGAAAACTGTACACTGTTTTAAATACACTAGTATATCGAGAATTAAATGATTAAATGGTTAGCATTTCTGAAATTTTGTGAATATCATAAGCAAAAACATTAAAAAATATATTTTAACTAATTGAAGATTAATATATTCAGTCAAATATCATAAGAATTAAACTTAGAAATCAAAAGTGATTTACAGATCTTTATGACTTATTTAAATCAAGTTTCAAAAAGTCTCTTTCTTTTTAAAATTCACAACGACATGGTGGGATTTTTTTTTATTTTGGCAAGTTATTTTTCTAACTATTAGAAAAAATTTTACCATTAAGAATTATTATTTATTATTGCAATTTTTTAAAAATTATTATTTAAAGTTTGATATAAAAAGATATATGTTCTTGCAAATTACCTTAATATGATACTCTATTATATAAATTTTTTATACCCCCCAAAAAAAGTAAACTATACATCTAAAGCTAGAGCTTCCTCTCTTCTTGGTGTGTTTGGTAGGGAGGAATATATATATATATATATATATATATATATATATATATATATATATATTATTTTTAATGATCAAAATATTTTGAAAAATAATTCTTAAAAAATTGGAAAAAATAACTTCTTCAAATAGAAAAATAAATAAATTTCATAAACGTTATTCCGCGATTATTATTTTGTCCCACTCCTAACCCAACCCCCAATTCTCACCACCCACCATCACCTTCCTTACCCTTTATCTTCTATAGTCTATCCACTCATGTTTTTTTTTCTATATATATATATATATATATATATATAGAAATACTGAAATAATATTTTTTATTTACTTATTAAATATATTTTAAAAATAAATAAGAATTTTTTTTATGTGGAAAAGATTTTCTTACACCCTTGATTTACTTGTGACTCTCTCTGTCTTTTTTTGGTTGTTGATTACTAACTGACTTTATTCTACTTTAGCCATAATAATAACAATAATAATTGGTAAAGTGACATCAACCAAATCTAAATCAGCATCATAATACATACAATATATATAAAATACAATGCATTTGGCTTTTACGTCTTAGTTTTGTTAATTGCATGTTGCTTCTAAAAGATATTAATGTTGTTTTATTGCCTTTTACCCCCATCATGTACTAATTTGTTTCTATGTACTTTCTTGTTAAGCAAGTTCATTGAAATCAACGACATTTGGGAGGGAGGGGGGGGGGGGGTATTTGGAAAATTGAATAGTTTCGATTTATAGTCATTACGTGAAAAGAACTGTACAATCTCGACTCTCCCTTATTCATTTCCCAGGCCAAAAGAGAATATATATGTGATACAATATTAAAATAAGGAAATTAAATATCTCCTTAATATGCTATCAAATATATAAAGAATTATATGGCAATTATTTCCCTACAAATATGCTATCAAATATATAAAGAATTATATGGTAATTATTTCCTTATAAATATGCTACCAAATATTATACTGCAATATTACGATCCTCCAAAATGATGGCTTTAATTTTAATTTTAATTTTTTTTGGAAGGGGGGTCTAATTATATTGTGACTACGAAGTTTTTGATAATTAGCAAGGTGGAATTAAAGAGGATCTCCACTCATTACATTTATTTAGTGTTTGCAATTTTTTAGTAGGAGTTATGTTTTCTCTAGTGCTTTTCTTTTAAATAAAAGCATATGTTCTTTCGAAATCTCTTTCAATTCACTTATCCAGTAACCTCCTCAATTAAGAAGAATAAGATATCCTCAATTATGATAAATGCAACCTTTCATGAATGTCTTAATTGGACTTTATATCGATCTAGATGACAATACAACTTTTCTTCCTCGTGAAGGAGTAGACCTTAACTCTATTAGAACAAAACAACAAAGGAGACAAAATGAAAAAAAGAAAGAGACAAAGGCGGTCTTCTTTGAAGTTGTTGTTGGTTCGAGGGTAGAGTACATTACTAAAAGTCTTCGAGACTTTCAATCAATTTTTCTTTTAGGTAGTTGTTCAATCGTTAGATCACGCCAATACAACTCCCTGTAATTTTTGTTATCGAGATATTTTTTTTCATTGTTCCTAGAATTCTTTTGAGGGATATACTTCCATGTTGCGAATACTCAAATCTGAACTGAAGCTTCTTCTTTTCTGGTGTTGTTGTGCATTGTGTGATAGGGGGAGTCACTCTTATAATAAAACATAATCACTAAATATATATTAGTATTTGATTATAAATTCAAGTATTATTATATATTAAGTTATTCCATAAACTTCAAACCGTGAATCCGTCTTTATCCTCCAACACACCCCATAGGCCCCCTCCTACTTTCCTACTCTATACCCCTACTTCCATCGTGTTTAATGAAATATTTTTTTTACTATCAAACAATAAAAAATAAATGAAAAAATTATATGTTCTTTCGTAACGAACACACCCTAAAGGTAAATTAATTATTCCGCTAACAAGAAGTTCTAGAAAGCGTTAGCAGTCAATTTATGCAATTGCATTTTTTATCGAAAGTCATATTTTTTATCTTTAATAGTCTCTATTTAGTATTCAATTCTTATACAACTAGTGGTCCTCATTTTTATCTCACAAATAATTACAACCCCATGATAGCAACTTTGCCCTTCGTTTTACATGGATTATTTTTTATTTTATTTCTTAGTTTTGATCTTCTTTCAAAAACATGGAGAATTAATTTCAATTTTTTTGAAGAACCTGAAGAAATAGAATTTAGGAGCTATTCAAGTTTACCAAAAACTTGAATAAATGTGAAAGTTTTGAGAGAGAAAAAAAGGTATTTTTTTTTGCGAAAAATATCAAAAAAACACAACTATAGTATATATACTTTAAAGAATTTTTGGCCAAAATTTTTTCACCTTATTTCCCTTTCAAATGGAATAAGGGTAGGCGTAACAGGAGGCGAAGTTAAGATTTTGAATTATGCATTATAATTCTAGAAAAATTTATATAATTTATTGAGTTCTGAAAAAATGTTTGAATCAATACTATCATATTTTGTGGAACTCATAAACAACCGTATAGCTCTAACCCTTATTGGAGATTTGAGTCACATGAAAGGTAAATTGGATAAAAATAAAAATAAAAATGTAAAAAGAAAGGTTTTGAAAATCAAACCCAAGAAAGTTCCTAACTTGATGTAAAAACTTAGCTTAAAGTTTGACCATACCACTCCCACATGAAAAAGATGTCTACTAAGTAATATAGTAAGGAGAGTAGAAAAACAAATTAAAAGATTTTAGGAGCACAACCTAGGAGATTTCATATTTCAAAATAAACTAAATTAATGCTTTCTTTAAGAGAAAAATATATTAATGTATAGGAGTAAGGTTATTTTGGCGGCGGAGTTAGAAATTTGATAAAAAATGACAATTTATTTTTTCTCAATTATATTAAGAATATGTAAAATTAAAATATACAGTCATATAACTAACATTTTAGTCTCTATGTCCCATATAATTTTTCAATAAAAGGCATGCATCAGACCACTCCTTGCATACGGTGGTTCTGCTCATGCTTTCCTATACACTCATTTATTTTTCCTTCATACCAAGCACACTCTGAATATTTGCTCTATTTATGTGGCATCTCCTCATGATTGAGGTGCTTACAATCAATGTCGTTTTAATAAGATTGGGGACCTAAAGCCAAATTTCGAAGGGAGACCTTAATTATTATTTTAGTTGACATATGTAAATTGAATAACAATAGCACACTCAGTGCAATCCTACAAGTGAAGTCTAGAGAGGGTAGAATGTATGCAGATCTTATGAAGTAAGAATGTAAACAATGCAAATATATTTTGCATAATGTAGATGTTTGATCATTTTAAGAGACTTTGGAATATTCAATAATACGAGAATACAAATGATGAAAAAGGAATGAAAAAAGTAAATAATGTTAATCGTAAGAAATAAATGAGACAATAAAATAGATATCACGTAAGAATTAAGATATTAAAATTACCTAAAAATTATTTCATTTCTTTTTTTAAATTTAATCGTACATGAGTTTTTTTAACATTATATATATATAGATAGATAGATATATAGAGAGAGAGAAAGAGAGAGAGAGAAAGTGAAGGTCCAAAAAACTTATAGCCCCAAATCATTGTTTTAATGAGTTTATAGTCAGACCGGCCCTATTTGAAATCCTTAAGAACAATTATTATTAAGGGTACAATGAAAAAAAAATATCTTGAACTTTTAAAATATATAATAAATTATTTTTTAAAAATCACCACAAATACTTTAAGGTGGAAGATCTTTATGCAAATGGTCCTTAATATTTGCAAACAAACCGACACTTCTAATTCAAAAATCCCAAATCTAACCTAAAAACTCATGTCAACTATAGGAGTAAGACCCAACATATGAAAATTCTCCCTACATCATGGCTAATTGAGTGCAAGTTATTTGACAATTCCACTTAATTTTTTTCTTAAACAATTAAGAAGAAAATTCCAAGACATAACATAAATTAAAGGATATAAAAAGAAACTTAATGAAAAATAAAAACAAAAACTTGAAGGCCTACAAGTAATTATTCTTATGTTTCAATAACTTTATTTATATTTCATATATGGGCACTAAAAACTATTCAAACATTGCAATTTTTGTTTTGTTCCACCAATGGGTCCTAATCAAAACTCAAAAATTTATAAATTCCATATTTGTGTACTACACTCAATCAATGATTAGGAAAATATGATTCCAAAAGTCAAAATTTGGCTAAAACACTAACTATATATTATTTTTTAAAATAGAAAATAAAGAAGGTGCATGTGTTGCATTGCAATTAATTTATATTTTGCTTCATACGATTATTGATCTTTAGAGGTTGATTTAGTTTACCAAATAATGTGTTCTTTGAATGCCGATATATTATATACATAAATGTTTTTAGAATAATATTTATATTTACATATAAAACACAAAAAGATGAGAGTTACAAATTTACTTATTTTCTTGAAAAGCTTTTTTCGAAGAAAAATATTTTCCCTCAAGCTGAATACACTCTTTATATCGAATTATTTTCTACGTTATTTATTAACACTATAGTTTAGCTGTTACAAACGTTGTTAATGTTTTCTCTACAAAAAGAAGTTTCTCAAAAAAATGAGGACTTCCCTAGTTGAGACAAAAAAACAAATTCCCTTAAATGACATTTTACATTAATCGTCTCCTGATCTCCACAATCTCATCCTCCAACACAACTCAATTTAGGATTTTATTTTTTTTGCTAGCTTACGTACCAAACACGAAAAAAAATATTTTTCTTGATACCGAACACAACCTTTGTATCCACTTATTTTCTAAGTTATTTCCAAATGTTTTTAATCAGGCGTCCTATACTTGCATTAGAGTACTATTAAATTTGAATTCGCTCATCGCTAAACTAGTAGGGACCGTGCTTTCAACGAGATTTTTTCATTTTAAAAATTTAAATTCAATACCTCTAATTAAGGACAGAAGAAATAGACTAATATAAATTGGAAACGTGGTTACAGCATATTGACGTGAAACGCATGCCTTCATTGAATCTTCCACTTTGGATTTAGTGTTAGACGTTGACTTAGAAGATCTACTAAATTTTCTTAAGATTCATTGTGCATTTAGCCATGAGTATTTTTAGAAAAAATGTTTGAACATAAAATTATTACAATATTTAGAAATTTGAAAAACTTTAAAAATCATTTCACATTTTTCACATCAAATTATTCACAAAAATTGAAAAATAACTCAAATTTTTAAATATCATTTTCAATTTCTTTTCAAATACTATTTTCTTTTCGAATTTTACAATTTTATGTCCAAACACCCACCAGATATCGATGACGCTACCGTGTGACTTAAGATTCAGTAGGACTCAATAAATTTGGCTTAAACTCTATACTTCGTGTTCAACTTTTTTTTCAAATACTATCCCCCCCCCCCCCCCCCCCCCGAATTTTACATTTTTTATGTCCAAAATGCCCATTTACAACAATGACATATATATAGATATCAGCGGAGCTACAGTACGAATTCGACAGAGTCCAATAAATTTGACGCAAATTTTATATTTTTTTATTTATAAATTTATATAATATGTATAAATAATTTCATTTAGAACTCATAAATTTTAAAATTTTAGTTATATTTTATGTATAAAAACTAGAAAAAAAATGAAAATATATATGTAGTCGTTTTCTGAAAATACAAGTAATGCCAGCTTAACCTTAAAGCCGGCCATATATAAGTTCGTGTTTGCACACAATGCCACATGAGTCAACTTAGTGACTTTGTCAAATTATCATTAGAATTCTCAATATAAAATAAATAATTTTCACTCTTATGAATATTAATAAACAAACAAAATGCTAAGGAAGTGTTTGGAACTTTTCTATTATGAATTCTAAAATAATTTGTTGCTAATGAAACTACGTTATGACTCTCTTTTTTTCTTATTCGGTGTCCGAAATCCGCATTGAAACTTTAACTAAATTCGGATTACACATTATAGGGCTCATTCGGAAATGACGCTCCCAACAAGATTTTCTTCATATCCAGGGCTCGACCTCAAGACCTCTGTCTAATATTACCTAAAAAAATGTGTGATTGTGTTTTATTTTTCTTTATGATAAACTAATTAAGATAATAAAGAAATTGTAAAATTTATCAGCAACTAAATTAATCAATATTAAGATATATTAAAGAAGATTAATTTAGAATATTCGAGAAGTGATAAAAAAAATTGAAAGGAGAACTCTAGAAGAAAATGTCTCATCCGAATGAATTAATTGGTACTAGAATATCGTCGATCTCGATGAGGATCGAAAGAATGATTCTAAAAAAGTGTTTCAGATCAGGCATAAAACAAAATATACAACTTATATAATGAAGTAGTTAAGAAATAACTCATTACATTCATATCCATCATTACTTATAAAAATAGATGGTCAATTTGAGTCGCATGTGCTCAAACAAACAAGAAGAGCTACTAAGAGTAGAAATAAAATAAAAACCAATGACCCAGCTTCCACCAAATAAGGGAAAAATAGAAGTTGTTAGAGAATCACCTTCGTCTTCACCTACAAGACATAACTGACCTTGCAACCAGACTAGCCAAGTACTGGTAGGCATCATCGTTCAATCTGATATGCACCGCATAACATATGAACAAAAGAGTAAGAGATATCATAATACTTAAAACTTCCTCAACTTAGCCACCCCATCCTGGTAAGTGCACTCCTTATTCTCACCCTTAGGGCGTTCGCCACCCTAGACCTATGGGTTAGGGACACCCTTACTATTATTCCATCACCCCCGTAGTCCCCACCTAACAACCTTAATCATTCAATGATTTCGCCCAATCCTCACTAGTTGGTCTAATTGTCTCACAACATAAAGCATATCCATCTCACAAACACACTCTCCAACTCACCTGAGTTCTAGATATCCCCTATTCCTACCTCAGTTATTCATGGAAATCACAATGGTAACACTCTTTGGCAATTAGAAACCTCAACTTCTAAGTGTATAAATATAGAATACGATAATACCATATAGATTACATCCAGGCCTAACAGGGCCATGAAAACCTCTTTCTTAAGTATGCAAGACCAAACTGAAAGCCCTTCTTTTATTGTTGTTCCTCCCAGATATCCTCTTATCAACCAATAAGTGTATTGATGATCATGATTCTCTATATCTAGCACACCTCAACTCAAGAGTTCATTTATAGTTCTTAGTCCATAGCTTATCTACCACTAATCTTATTATTACATGAACATACATATATCATCATGTCCTCTCATGGGATCATCCACACACACATACTTGGCCTTCTCAGGGGACCAATTCAGTCATATTTGTGTCGGAACGTGACACTCGATCCAAGAATCTGTTGGAATGTGACACCCGATTCAAATACGTATCGAAACGTGACACCCAATTCAAATATATATCGGAACGTGACACCTGATCCATATATGTGTCGGAACATGACACCCGATCCAAACCTATTGCCTTCACAATTACATTAAGTATTCACAACATTTATATCACCAAGAACAGGTTCATCATAAAAATAGACCAACAAGTGCTCAACTATATATGGACTAACCTGTTACCTTTATTTGTTCACGTTTAGGCATATTGTAAGCAACTTAATTACACTTTTAAGATAATTTCGGGAATAATCAATGTCCACACTACCAACCTTATAGGTCTAACCTTAAAATCTACTAGTTTTACTTTTTGTACGAGATTCTATGCTTGATATAAATTAATCAGTTGCACACAAAAACATCACAATCAATAGCTTCTCAATTCACTGTAGAACCTTGCTACCCAGGTCACATTCGAATTTGGCCCTATCACAACCTGATCTCCGCCCGTAACCCATGACCGACAACTTATATATGAATTCTCATTAATTTTCCTCATATATTACATAGTAGGTATAGATTTACTACTCAAAAAAGAGAAGCCTAGCCTACCTAGGCGCCAAACATTCGCTGAGAGATAACACTGCTGAAATCATTAGTTTCAAATGTTCCACATGTAAGACCAGATTGAATTTCACGGGTTGAATCCTTCTAAAAGCTGAGATTCCCTCCCCACCTCTTCTTCATTCAAGAACAACCTTTGTGGAGGGTTTTGCAGAAACCCTCGCCTCTGACCTCCTCTCGGGAGAAGTGGAGAAATAAAAAAATTCACGACTTAAGTTTTGTCCTACGACTTTCCGCTCTGGCAGCCCCGCTCCGGCGGGATCATCCCGCTCTGACAGAGCGGTTGGATCCAATCAAGTCAAATTCTTGTGATTTCTTTTTAATCGAAATTAACAATGGATCAGATCATTACATCAGGCATAGCCGAAATACTTTCGTCGATAGCTCTCGAAGCAGTGGCTTGAAACTAACCACTTTAGTCTTACAATGGCTAAAGTTTAGAACCTTCATAGATTTGGCTATACTTTAAAGGAGTTTTTACATAAAAAAAATATGGGTCAATTACTTAAATAATATATTCTATAGCATTAATTATGAGCTTTAATACATTTTTCACCTTTACTGAAAATGACAGTACTTTTCTTATCCTAAATAGTAAAAAAAGTATCTTTTTTTCTTCCTATCTCTCTCCTTATTTTTTTCTTACTCTTTCTTTCTGTCTCTCTCTCTCTCTCCGTCTTCTCTCTTTTTTTTCTTCCATTTTATGTTTCTCTCTCTCTTTCTCTTTTTCCCTTTTTTAAAAGTAATAATTAATTATTTTAATTTAAAACTTAATTTTGGATTGGATATTACAAAAATAATGCTTTTACTATTTTTTATATTATATAATTTTTTAAAATGTAAAATACATACGTAATGTATTTCTAACACAATAAAAGAAATAAATATAAATGATAAATGTAATACATTTTGAATTCAATATATTATATATATTATAGGCATGTTTCAATGCACGTGATGAATATATAACTAAAATATTTTTAATACAAATGTATTATAAGTATTATGTGTGAATTTCAAATATTCTAGTACTATTCAAATTAATTTGTGTGTTAGAAATATATTATATTTATTGAAATAACAACAATTGAATTCATAACAATGTATAGTATTAAGTTCTAATTTTAGTACATTTCAAATTAAATATATTATACATATTATAGAGATGTTTCAATGCAAGTGGTGAATATATAACTAAAATATTTTTAATACAATAATATATTCCGTTAATAAGAGAAAAGGAATAAAAAATAATTATAATAAATTTTGAATTTAATATATTATATGCATGTTTTAATGCACGTGGTGAATATATAACTAAAATATTTTTAATACAATAATATATTTTAGTGCCATTGATAAGAGAAAAAATAAACAATAATTATAATACATTTTGAAATCAATGTATGATACATATTATAGAAATCTTTCAATGAATGTGGTGAATATATAATTAAAATATTTTTAATACAAATATATCATAGATATTATATGTGAATTTCATAATTTTTGGTACTATTTAAATTAGTATTAAATTAAGATAATTAATTATTATTTTAAAAAAAAAGAGAGAAAGAGAAATAGAAAAATAGATAAAAAGTAAAAGGAGAGAAAAGGCATGAAAAAAGGAAGAAAAAGAACGGAGTCACACAGAAAGAGGAGAAAGAGAGAGAGAGAGAGAGGGGTTGTTGTAAACATTAAAATTATATTGGATTTAAATCCGTAAATTAATTTGGACTATATTAAATTCAAGAAAATAGCCCAAATGAGGTGGCAATCCAAGTCAAATAAATGATCCACTAAAAGCACATCATGTGTCAAAGTTATGTGGCAATCCAAATCAAATTAAATGAGCCACTAAAATCACACCACGTGTCAAAGTTATATGGCAATCCAAATCAAATTAAATAAGCCATTAGAATCATGTCATTTGCCAAAATTATATGACAATATAAGTCAAATTAAATAAGCCACTAAAATCATGCCACGTATCAAAGTTATGTGGCAATCTAAGTCAAATTAAATGAGCCACTAGAATAATGTCACGTGTATATGTGACATATTCTCACCAATGAAATTAAAGCTCTTCATCAAAGAAATTTGATTGATTAGTTAAAACCAACCAATCAAATCACACTCTCATACCACTCGCAACAACTATAAATAGGGGTCCTCATTATTCTCAGAGGGGGTCGAAAAAGAACAAGAAGCAAGAAGGGAGCTCGTGGATCACACATCGTAAATTCTCTACAAAGTTACAAAGTTCAAGTAATCAAATTCAAGTTCAAGATCAAGAACGAAGGAAAATATCAAGAAGTTCAAGATCAAGTTACTTGATCATACTTATTATTCTTCATAACCATACACGTGTTCGTGATGAATAATTCAAATCCAAATTTAAAGACGAAGATTCAAGATTAAGCTATTCAAGCCCTTGACTCTAAATCAAATTCAAGTTCAACATATTCCATATTATTTAAAAAATCAGAGGATTATTGTTATATTCAGTATTTTTGCTTCTTGGATTATTCGTGAGCTAACAGATATAAATTTAAGGACTTTTAATTTTGAATTTTAAAATGACAGATTTGTTGTAAATGACAAGTTATATGTATAATTTATGTGAAGTAAAATACATCTCAAGAAGTACCCTTGAGCCAAATCAAAATAGAAGCCATCAAATATTTTTTTTCTTAAAGTCATGTTTCGGGTAAGATGACTTCGGGAGGCCATAACCCCTTTATAATTTAGTAATTTGGGAAAACCCTCGAAATGAAAGTTGTAGAAAATTTAAATATCTTTCCAACCATAGGTTGTGGGTATGGAGATGACATTGAAATAAGGAGATATGCATGTTTTAAGACAGAGGGGTCAAGCTGGATAGTAGATTCGGCCCAACCCGATTCTAACTCGGGTCAGGCCCAATAACCACATCATTAAGGGATTTTTTTAAAGCTTCTATCTTCATCCTCAAATAAGAAAACATTCAGAAAATTCCATAGAGAGAGAGGAAGTTCTTGAGAGAAATACCAAATCCGACCAAAATTCGAGTTTCGAAATCTAAAGCTCATGAAAAGAAAATTATTGTACGTCGCGTTGGCTTCAATTTGAGCTAGATATTAGCCAATAAAGAGAAGATTTAATGTGTTTGATGCACACTTGAGGTAATATTAAAGTTCTTTTTTCATTGTTAATCAGTTTAGTTCGAGTTTTAACGGATTAGAATGGAGAAAATAGCGTTATAAACTAGTTTGGTGATTTGTTGAGATTTAGGGGTTAAAGGGTTGTTTTAGTAGCTTAAATGGATGTAATTAGCTTAGTGATGATGTATAATAATGATTGATATTGTTTTGATGTTGTTGATAAGTTGTTGTTCTTGAATTTGGAGGAAAAAGGTGTATGAAGATTTTGAGTGTTCAAATTCATTTTTGGGATTGTGTAGTTGGTAGTAATTATGGAATATCTCACTGTGTAGACCTTTGATTTTAGATATTAAACATGTTTTGGAAACCTAATACACGTACCTACAACTTTTAGTTTTATGTTGTAGTCTATATCTGCTATTATTATGTCAAAAAAGGGGATGAATCATGAGATAAATTTTGTCCAGATTCTGGATTGAAAAATCCCTCATGTATAACTGTTAGTGTTTTGATGATATCTCTTTGTACAAAATGAGTTTTGAATTGATTTCTTTTGGGTTACAAACTTAAAACATATATCTAAAAGTTTCATGAAGGTCATTAAGTCCAGTTTTGCCGTTTTTCAATTTAAAAATTTAGATATAACGTGAGGTACTCGATTTTCCGAACTTACTGTTTTAGGTAACATAATTCGGGTGGCAACATTCTAGGCTTATTGTCAATAATAAATTTTGTTTTATGTCAATATTTTGGATTGTTGATATTACTTAATGATTATATGGCTGATTTGAAAGTGGAAAAAGTGAGCTGTATAGGGGAGGTGCTGCCCAATTTTTTTTAGAAATAACCTACTAATGGTAGAGTACATTTTATTCTTGTGCATAGCTTAATCATAGTGCTTAACGTTTTAATATAGGTTGAAAAAATATTGGGCAACATATTCGTGTAAACGCTAAAGGTATGTAATGTTAACCTTTCTTTCTTTTGGCATGATCTTATGAAATAAATGGACGACGAATGTATAAAATTTCAACGAAGCTCTTATTCTTAGATATACTAGGATGACGAATGTTCTCAATTTTCAAAATTTATATCGATATGTCTTGATTCATATGTATGATTTCAGCCATCCAAGTTGGTATAAGTCGTATTTTAGTATAAATCATACTTCTGTATAATTCATATTTGAAATAATTTATAAGGTCAATCGGAGGTTACTTGAAATAAATATTGTCTTGATTTTCAAATGATGGTTCATTTGAATTATTCTATTGAGTCTCAAATGATGATTTAAATGCATATGGTTACTCACTACTCTACTCATGCATGTCTTAATATATCTTTCACCGAGTCCCGAGCCGGGTATGTATTCGTGCACAGTTTCACTGCATTATTCACCGAGTCCCTCACTAGAGGGCCGGGTACGGTGTATATATATATATATATATATATATATATAATAATATGATATGATGACATGATGATATGATGATGGCGCCGAGTCCATATTGGGCCGGATATGATATATGATATGATCATGCATGATTTTATTTCATAAGGCGCAGGTACAGTGATTTCTTGATTATCGGTATTATACTTGTCTCCTGATTGCCTCTTTCAAATGTGATCTCCTTTACGGTATTTTATACTTTATATACTCAGTACATATGTCGTACTGACCCCTTCTCTTCGGGGGGCTGCGTTTCATGCCCATAGATACAGATACTCATTTCGGGAATCCGCCAACTTAGGATTTCCATCCAGCTATTTTGAAAGTGGTCCATTGTTCCGGAGCATTGACATTTGATATCAACCTTTTGATGTATATATTTATTTATCTAGGGGTACGGCGGGGCCTTGTCCCGTCATATGTTATTATTGATATTCTTAGAGGTCTGTAGGCATATATGTGGTGGTATATAGATGTTATCCAGTTGTACTAGTATGACATATATTTTGAAACATTCCTATTCATAGTGGTAGCCTAGTCGGCTTGTGTATATACATATATATTTTGAAATATGATCTGTAGAGGTAGCCTTGTCCGCTTACGTACCACATTACCTTTGATGTTATAACTCTTCCGAAGACATGTCGCATAAATATATAAATATGGGACAGTTTTGATATGACATCCTATTTCCTTAAGTCCCATATCATGTTTAGTTGTGAATTGGTTATAGACAACAGATATGTGTACGGGTGTTCAGTCCGGACACCAGTCACGGCCTACGGGGTTGGATCGTGACAATTATCATAGAGTTTGTAACACGCACTACATTTTGAAATTAAATATTACTATTTGTTACTCCAATTTTCCAATCTTATTTATTTATTTTTTTCGGCTCGAGAATTTATTGTTTACATGTGTAATTGATAATTTTAGTTATTAATGAAGAGAAATATGCTATAGACCGTAATAAAAAAAATGTATCCTAAAAAAAGATAATTATTAATCTAAAAGAGTTCATTTATGTAAAAAATTCAAAACATATTTTTAGGTTTATTTTTACCTTTTTAGGATATTTTTCTTTTATTACTATCCATAACATAATTACTTTGAATATTTAAAATTATCCTACTACTCTTCTCATTTCTCTATTTCTCCTTCTTTGTCCAGCTTTTTTTCTTTTATCTAATCTCGTTGGAGATGGAGCTCGGGGTTGTTTGTTGTTTTGTTCGCAGGAGAAGCTACTTTCAACGAGGCTAGATAGAGGAGAAGAGGCTGGACCAAAAATTACGAGCTCCCCAGAGCTCTATGAAAATCAATGATGGTCATGCCCTGTTCCTCATTTCTTTTTATGTTTTTTTATTTTCATGTTAGAACTCCATTGGCGTTTATATTTGATCAAAAAAAATTTCTTCGATGATGATTCATCTTCAATGAAGCCAATGAGAGACAATGTGTGATATGAATTAGTGTGGCGTTATTTGTCTGTCACTTTGACGTATGTATTTGTCAAAGAAGACAAGGAAGACATGAAGATGTGGTGTACGGTATAGGTAGTAGCGAGTGCACAAAAGAAATTGAGAAAAAAAAGCTTGGTGGTTGCTTTATGCGTGGGTGAATTGCGTGGTGATTATTTTTTAGTTGGTTGGAGCTACTGGTAGTCCGACGATGGTCTGGTGGTGGTGTCATTCACTGGAGAAAAAGTGGTGAAACTTTGAAAAATTGTATTATAGTTGTATTAAAACTGTACTAAATATAAATGATAGTTGTAATAAAATTTGAATTCAATATGATACATTGTTATGAATTCGATTATTGTTAATCCAATAGATATAATACATTTCTAACAAGGTAAATTAATTAAGTACTATTGAAATATTTGAAATTTACACATAATACTTATAATACATTTATATTAAAAATATTTTAGTTATGTATTCTCTACATTCATTGAAACATACATATAATATGTATAATATATTGAATTCAAATTTTTTTCTCTTATTAACGGTGTTAAAATATATTATTGTATAAAAAATATTTTAATTATATATTCACCACGTGCATTGAAACAATTCAAAATGTATTACAATTATTATTTATATTTATTTCTTTTATTAATGATGTCAAAAAATATTTTACTTGAATTTCAAACATTCAGGCACTATTTAAATTAATTAATATATTAATATATTAAAATTTTGTTAGAAATACATTATATATGTATTCATATAATACAAATTTAACACATAAATGATTTTGTGGTGGAGGTTAGAGCTGTTGGAGAATTTATTGGGATAAGAGAAAGAATTGCAGAAATTAATAAAAGAGATATTGCACAAATTAATGGAAGAGAGAGAAATAAAAAAAAGTGTATTCATTCTTTTTAGGGTAAAACAAAAGAGTAAAACTTGTACTAAAATTCATAATTAATATTATATAATATATTATTTCAGTAATTGAGCATACTTCAAATATGTTAGGCCCATTTACTTAGCTAATATAGTATATAACATTAATTATGAATTTTAGTACATGTTTCACATTTACCAAAAATAACAATATTTTTCTTATCCGAAATAGCAAAAAAATAAAGAATATTTTTTTCTTTTTCTCTTCCCTATTTTTCTTATATAAATAAAGTTTTCTCTCTCTTCCATTTTTCCATTTCTTTTCTCTCTCTACTTCTTTTCTTCTATTTATGTCCCTTTTCCTCCTTTTTTTGGTTTATGTTTTTTTCTTTCTCTTTCTCCCCTTTTTAGAAATAATAATTAATTATTTAATTTAAAATTTAATTTTGATTTGAATATTATAGAAATGATGCTTTTACTATTTTTTAAATTAAATATTTTTTTAAAATTCATATATAATGCAGTTATAACTCAATAAAAATAAATAAATATAAACGATAAGTATAATACATTTTGAATTGAATATATTATACATATTATAGACATATTTCAATGCACGTGGTGAATATATAACTAAAACATTTTTAACACAAATGTATTATAAGTATTATGTGTAAATTTCAAACATTCTAATACTATTCAAATTAATTTACGCTGTTAAAAATGTATTATATTTGTTGAAATAACAACGATTGAATTCATAACAATGTATAATATTGAATTCTAATTGTAATAAATTTTGAATTCAATATATTATACTTATTTTTTTTTACGGGAACAGACCCTACACGAGGCTCCCACCTTTCGTGCGCGGCCAGGGGTTTAGCCGCCCACCCCCAAGCTGTATTATACAATTATACAATTATACAATTATTCTTCTCTATTCATAGGTGTAGTAGTGCATTACGATCTCTTGCGCTTTGACTTCTGATTTCTGTTATTTCTGCTATTATTTATTACTTTCTATGCTTTGATTACTCAACTTTACCTGTGACGCTTTCATTATTTATTTAATCGTTATTTGTTATTAGTCTTTATTTATTTGTTATCTATTCGTTATTTGTTTGTTGTTTTTCTCATAAAGCTTTTAATTTTCTATTCTTATCTAACATTTTTTATGCATTTATGCTTTTACTGAGCCGAGGGTCTCCAGGAAACAGCCGTCCTACCTTGGTAGGAGTAAGGTCTGCGTACATTCTACCCTCCCCAGACCCCATGGTGTGGGATTTCACTGGGTTGTTGTTGTTGTTGTTGTTGTATACTTATTATAGAGATGTTTCAATGCACGTGGTGAATATATAATTAAAATATTTTTAATACAATAATATATTCCTTTAATAAGAGAAAAAGAATAAAAAATAATTATAATAGATTTTGAATTCAATATATTATAAACATGTTTCAATGCACGTGGTGAATATATAACAAAATTATTTTAATACAATAATATATTTCGTTAATAAAAGAAAAAAGAAAAAATATTATAATAGATTTTGAATTCAATATATTATAGGCACATGGTAAATATATAACTAAAATATTTATAATACAATAATATATTTTAGCAATATTAATAAGAGAAAAAAATAAACAATAGTTAAAATATATTTGAAATCAATTTATGATACATATTAATGCATCTTTGAAATGTTTCCAACGTCCCCCTTATGCAACTACGGGAATTTCTTCTGGTTCGCTACTATCTTTTCAATAAATGCGGTGAATATATAATTAAAATATTTTTAATACAAATATATTATAAGTATTATATGCGAATTTCAAACACTTCGGTACTATTTAAATTAGTTTTAAATTAGGACAATTAATTATTATTTAAAAAAAAAGAGAGAAAGAAAAAGAGAAAGAGAAAAATAAATAGAAAAAAAAAGAAAGAAGAAGCCGCACAAAGGGGAGGGAGAGGGAGAGAGAAAGAGAGAGAGGGAGAGAGAGGAGGTTAATGGGGTGATTTTTGTAATTAATTAAAATAAGTATGTTATAAATCGTAATTAAAAACTACCTAAAAAAGATAATTATTAAAACACTTATATAATACATTTATATTGCATGTATAATTCACTTTTAATACATAATATATATATATATATATATATATATATATATCATAATATTGCTATATATAATAATAAATAAAAATATCATTAAAATTAATAATTATTTATTAAAAATATTTTTATAGTAATATTTTTAATTATTAATCTAAAAAAGTTCATTTATGTAAAAATTTCAATATGTTACTTACTAGGCTAAGATAGTATTGGGTTTGAATCCATATTAAGCCCAAAAAATCTACATCATTAATGTTGTACGACCTGCTAGAATACTTGTACTTTAGTTTGCTTACTTTGATACATACCATAAAATGGCTAAGGCATAATTCCAGCCATGGCGCTTGTTCTTTCAATTTCAACTTCAACAGCAGCAGCAGCAGCAGCTTCCTCTTCTCATTTATCTTTGAATTCCATCTTTCAAACAAAGAATTTCTTGGTACCCCATCTTCAATTTTCAGGTATTCCAGCTCCCCTTTCATATCTTTTAATAATCAAGATTGAATTAAGTAACAAGGGTAACAAACATAATGGACATTTTTTCTCTATTGAATTGATTAAACAGGTTTTACTAAAAAACCCCACAAGAAAAGATGTCAGCAAAAAATTCCTTACTTGGTTTTATCTGTAATAAAGGGTGTTCAATCAAGAACAAAAAGAAGTGATAGTAGTAGTAGTATTTCAAGAAAAGGTAGTAACTTTAAGCTTTTGTTGAGTGAAGGAAGGGATAATGATGAGAATTATGGATGTATATGTCCTGGTTGTGGAATCTTTATGCAGGATGAAGACCCAAATCATCCTGGTTATTACAAGAAAAAAAAGGTGGAAGAAAGTGTAGGGGATTTTGTGGATGACAAGGATGTTGTTGGTGAAGGTGGGTTTAATGAAGAAGAGGAGGAATTTGGGGATTACATTGAGGGGGAATTGGAAGAAAGTGAAATGGGGTCTGGGAGTGGAGATGGATTTGATGATTGGGATTCCGAGGAATGGGAATCGGAGTTGGAAGAAGACGAGGATGACTTGAGAGAGTTAGATGGTTTTTTGCCAGCAGGTTTAGGTTATGGTAACATTACAGAGGAGGTTCTTGAAAAAGGAAAGAAGAAAAGGGTCTCGAAATCGGAGAGGAAAAGGATGGCGAGGGAAGCGGCTAAGGGAGAGAAAGAGGAGGTCACAGTTTGTGCACGATGCCATTCGTTGAGGAACTATGGACAAGTGAAGAATGAGATGGCAGAAAACTTAATACCTGATTTTGATTTTGACCAGTTGATTACGAGTAGGTTGATGAAACCCACTGGGAAAGCTGATGCCACGGTTGTAGTTATGGTGGTTGATTGTGTTGATTTTGATGGATCTTTTCCGAAGAGAGCTGCTAAATCTTTGTTCAAGGCACTCGAACAAAGCAAGGATGGATTGAAACAAAGTAAGAAGTTGCCAAAGCTTGTTCTTGTTGCTACCAAGGTTGACCTTCTCCCTTCTCAAATTTCCCCTGCGCGTTTGGACAAATGGGTTCGACACCGTGCTAAAGCTAACGGAGCGCCGAAACTGAGTGGAGTTTACATGGTAAGTTCCCGTAAAGATTTAGGTATTAGAAATTTGCTGGGATTTATTAAAGAATTGGCTGGTCCTCGAGGAAATGTGTGGGTTATTGGGGCCCAAAATGCAGGGAAGTCGACATTAATAAATGCATTTGCTAAAAAAGGAGGAGTAAAAGCTACAAAGCTTACAGAAGCTCCTGTACCCGGAACTACTCTGGGAATCCTGAGAATTGGAGGAATATTGTCAGCCAAGGCAAAGATGTATGACACTCCGGGCCTCCTACATCCATATCTTATGTCCATGCGATTAAATAGGGAGGAACAGAAAATGGTTGAGATGCGAAAGGAGCTACAACCTCGAACTTATAGGATTAAGGCAAGCTAGTCTCTCTTATTTACTTTATCGTTCGTTTTACAGCCCATAATATGATCTATTTCTTGATGAACCACTTATTTGAACTTTACGATTAGTGACCATACATTAATAATTTGAACTTTATGAATACATACAAATATCTGTACAAGCATATTGCAGTTAATCCCGTGAGAACCATTCTTTGATTTGAAATTGGAATCTATGAAATGGGAAACTTAGCTCTGGTGCATAAATATGCAAATTTACCATTTGACTAACATTTATCAGCACTACTGCACATTCTGATTATACAAGTTTAGCAAATAAAATTTATTATTCATATGTTTTCTGGACTTGCTTGTACGTTGTAATTGGTGAATAATGCATATTCTCACACAATTTATGTAATTGTTATAGTCAAAGATTTTGACTGGTCTGTCAAAGAAAGGAATGCATTTTGGAAATTTTTCTTTGACCTGCAAAGGGCTGCTGTATTCGTTTTTTCCTTTTCCACCGGAGAACATCTTTTCCTCCTCTTCCTGAGTTTCTTACTTGTCTGCCGAGTTTTTTTATCTAGAAGAATGAGTCCATTGTAAAAAGTGTCAGTTCAGTATTTTGTTAGTGTTACCAATAGAAGGGGAGCTTTGATGTAACTGGTAAAGTTGCTTCCCTGTGACTAGAAGGTTACATGTTCGAGCCGTGGAAACAACCTCTTGCAGAAATGCAAGATAAGACTCCGTATAATAGATACTTGTGATCTAGCCCTTCCCCGGACCCCGTGCGAGGCGGGAGCTTAGTGAACTGGGCTGCGTTTTACCAATAGCATTGTTGTGTTTGATACTGTCCGACAAGGTTAATGTATTCTGTGCTTCTTAACTCCAAGGTTAGTGCCTCTTGGGTCTTGAAAGAAACGTGTAAAACAACATAGAAGTTTTCCTTAGGAATCTGGTTCCACCACCGGAATTGCCCGGAGATGATAAAGGAGAGAGTAGATTGAAGTTTCCTCTTAACTGAAGGTTTACTTCGTAGAATCCTGTGATGCGGTGCCTCTAACTTGAAATTTGTACCCTTTTTCTTTCTTTCCTGATATGCCCATTTTGGAAATAGTTGTTAGTACATACATACTCTTTCTACATGAAGTTCTGGTGCGACACCTGAAGATAGATTCTTGCTCCAGAAATAGGTTCAGGCCCTTTGTTTGATAGGTAATATTGATGAAGCTACTGTAGGGTCTATGAATTTAGAAATGGAGAGCAATTTGACGAAATGACCTTAACTCCTTGCAAACTGGCCCCTAATCAAATTGTTTAAGATTCAGATAGCTCCTTTTATTCATCCCTCAGTCTTTAGCTGCTCTTTTAGTTTTATATTGCAGTCAAAGATATATATGACTGCAACAAACTGTTTTGCTTGAGATCAAAAAGACTTTTCTACTTTAAAATGTATTTTTCGTGATTTGTTTTTGCAGCACGGGCAGACTGTACATATTGGGGGCTTAGTTAGATTGGATCTAGTTCATGCCTCAGTGGAAACAATCTACGTCACTGTCTGGGCATCACCAAGTGTGTCTCTTCATCTAGGGAAGACAGAAAATGCCGATGAGCTCAAGAACAATCATGCTGGAGTAAGATTGCAGGTAATACTTCAATTCTTGCAGTATTTCTGATTCAATAATATTTCCTACTTTATTGCCAATTCCACTCGAACTGTATCAATATGTTTTTGGTTGAAGATTAATGTATAGATTTGAGAGAAGTACAATGAAAGGAGAGGGTATTCTTTGCTAAAGAGAAGCCGTAGTTGCAAAAATAAGTTAACAACTAAGAACATGTTGCAAGTTAGCCTGATTGCGGATGTCATAGCGCCGTATGTGTGAATAAATCCTCTACCCTTGATCGGCCAAGAACCAAAGAAAGGCTATTTTCCTAAGATGTTATTAATGGACATCTTTTATATGATATTCATCCATTTCTTTGCAGACATATATGCCAAATTATTGATAATAAGCAGCTCTCACCAAGCTTGCTTCTATCTGTTTGCTGAATCACCATTGTTTTGTATGGGTATCTATAAAGGCAAAAGAAAAAAAAAAGCTTTGCCATATGAGGGTTAATGCATCATTCGTTTGAGGGGATGTTAGAAATAACTCAATAAGTCCTGGTTAAAAGTTGACATAGCTGAAATGAAGAAAGTAAGCTAAAATCTGTCATACCGAGCTAAATTTGAGTAGAGAGTCTTCAATTCTCTTCTTGGGACAGTAGAAGTTCTTCAGTTATAGTTGAATGATAGGTTCCGAAGCCCACCGGCTTACCTAAAGTTAAAGTAAGATGAATCACTTAATCTATGGTAGAAGAAGAAGGTAATGTAGTTTGATAAAATTGGACTCAAACAATTGCTTTTACTAGCAATCCTCTTTGTGCTACTAATTGTTTACTTGGGAACATCTGAAACTCGAAAAGAATTGGACATTTTCTCAGCTTGCTAATTCTTCAAATGAACGATGGCATTTAAAGTACGTGGATCAAACCATGCAATTTTTGGGTTGATTTTTGACTTTGATTCTTTGATTTTCTTTGAGAATGAATTTCATATATTTTAAAGGAAAAAGGCGTTTCAAAAAAAAAAAGGCATTAAAACACCCCCAAGCTTGTTCAGCATTGTCAGTTACACACTTATTTTCCTCTCTCTCTAAATCAACAATAAACACAAGGGTGTGAGTCTCCAAACATCCTCCTATCTCCCTATTTTGATCCTTCTGTCTCTGCAATTTGTTTATTTCCACATTGGTAGGATCTTTGATACAGTTCTACCCATTTGTAGGGATGTGATTCGCCAAGTTGGGACTAATCTTTCCACCTTCAGCTCACCTTAGCATGCTTTATATCCTGAGCTTAAATAAAGAACATGGTTAGTGGGGATTCATTGTAACGACCTAGCCCGTGTTACTAAAAATATCTGCGTTAAAGATATACAAATCCCATTCTTCATAAGACTAGGATCAATGTTTTGGTATACGAGTGCATTAGTTGTGAATTAAGGTCATACAATGCCGCGAGTGCATTAGTTGTGAATTAAGGTCATACAATGCCCCTAGCACAAAGTTAAGTTAAAAGTATTTTTTTGATTTAGTTTCGGACTTGAGTTTAAATTAGAGTCAACTTCAAACGACCATAACTCTCAGTCTATAATGAATTAGGTGGCCCATGACCTATTAAATTAAAGGTCTATGAGTCTTTTTTTCAACGCCACCGAGTTTGTCTCATTTGAAATTTGGGGTAAAAAGTTATACCCATTTTACTGAGCACTGTCGGTGCTGAGTTGCCAGAGCGGGATTTGGCCGCCAGACGTTATAAATGACGTATTTTTATTATCTCATTCTTCTCTAAAGTGCCAAAATAGACGAGGGTTACCCTAGAAACCTTCAAGAAGCTGTTCTAGGCTTGGAGAGAAGGGAAGAAGAGATTCCTAGTGCAAAGAAGGCTACAACCCACAGATTTCAAGCTCGTCTCCATAGTTTCTCCCTCTTAAAGTCAGAGATCGTGCTATAATCCTTCTACAATTGTTTGGCGCCAGGTAGGCTAGGTTTTCTCAATTTGGTAGTTATAAATTCATTCCATCGCTTAATGTAATGTAGATTGACGGGAGATTTCATGCTTAGGCCTTCTAGCACGGGTCTGGATGGTTAAATGGTTGTCAATTGTTGTTAGAGTGGGAATGTATACTATGGGTCATGATTATTATGTTACTAGTGATAGAGGTCCAATCTTAAATGTTAACCTTAGTGAAATGTTTAGAAGGCGAGTGACTCTTGTGAGATTAAGTGTAGACAATACTGGGTCATAACGTAATCCTGAGACTTGGGATTATGTGCTATTGATGAATGACTTAGTGTTGGTAGATTTCTTGCCATGAACCTATTTGGTTGCCTGTGACTGTAGGTTATGATTTAGTCTATATCATAGAGACTCTTAATAGTGATTGAGTAATGTTGTGATGTTTACCATGCATTTAATTGTTGTGGTTAAGTGATTGATATGTTGTTGTGATTGGTCTACAATTCCAAGACCGTGAAATCTATAATCTTGAACTTGCTTTACTAAAAGTGATGCCTTGAATAAAGAAGGCTTTATGAAATATTGTTAATGAAGGGAAAGATAGAATGAAATCAATGAAATGACTATTTGTGAACAATTGCATGCAATGAACTTGTTACTTAATTGTGTAAGTATGTGAACTATTCGTTGTGGACTGTGATTGTGATATTGGATCGGGTGTCACGTTCCAACACATATATTGGATCGGGTATCACGTTCCGACATATATATAGTTTGGGTATGGGTTCCATGAGAGAACCATTGTGTGACTATCATCTATGAATTGATCTTGACTATATGGGTGATGATAGAGAAATTGATTCGAATATAATTGAGCATGCCCATCCTGTGTAATAATTGATATGAAAGGACCAAAGGTCCAAGTGTTACCATATTGACTGTTGTATTTGTGATTTACTCTGTGAAACTGTATATTGCTCCTGAAATAGTAAATTGATAATGTGTTCTTGTATATGCCTTTTCGGATTATGTTACGAGAGTTAGATGCATCCGCATCATAGGTATGAGGTCGTGGATAAACAAGTGTAAAGCAGTCGTTGTGTTGTTAAGTGAGATTAGTGACTTAAAGTTAGGTATTGCTGATGTCCTGTGGGCACATGTGTAAAATGGGGGAGTTGGAGAGAATTCAGAGATTCTGTCTCCGGGCAGGCCGCTTTGGCGGGATTGTGGTGAGGCCGCCAGAGCGGAATAGGTACCCCCATGGCGGATCAGTACGATTATGAGAGGAGCCTTAGTCCACCTAAATATTTTTCTTTTTCAAGTGAGATGTTAATTATTCTAGGGCAAGATATTGGTGTGAAAGCTAAAGATAGTAGACTGGTTAGACAAAGTTAATAGTGACCCGTAGTTCGGAAACTCCTCTATGTGATAAAAGGGTTAGACTTTAATATTATTTAGAGTTGGCAGCGGACCAATTAGAAGGGATGAGAGTTAAGCTTGAACAACTTAATGAGGTTATGAGAATGATAAAAGTTTGTGCATAAAGGTTTGGCGAGTGTATTTCCTGAAGAACATGCTTTCTTCTTGTTGATTTCTTTATATTATGCGGTGGGTATCGGGTTGACCGATGATGCCTATCAGTACGCGTTGTTTGTACTGATACTACTCTTGCTATGCCACTTGATATAGTCTGGTTACAGGGTCAATGATGTTTCTTAGGTGAAGACGAAGTTGATTCTCCAACAACTTCTACTCTTCCTTCCTTATGGTTGGAGCTGTGTCATTACTCTATTTATACTCTGTATCATTAGAAGTTCTTGTACATGTTTAGACTAGTATCCTTGGGGTGTTATAATATTTTTTGTAATAAACCTTAAAGTTTTGATAATTCAATTATGGTATATTCCTGACTTTTAGGGCTATTGTTGGTATTTTGTTAAACTTTTGGGGATTAACGATTTTCCTACTTAGGTGTTAGAGTAGGTGCCCGCACGGCCGGTGCGTTGGGTCGTGACATTCATATAGCTAACTCCAACTTATTTGGGACTCAAGCTCTTTGGGGAAACTGCCTATTGATTTGAATTTTCCTCTCCAGCTGAAGGTAGAACCAGCCTGGGACCTGAAGGAAGGAGTAATCCCGCGACCTATACCTCTCTCTAGAGCAGAGCAGTTGATTCTCACTCGCTTAGGAGGAAGAGGGGGAGCTCTTGACTCTAAGCTAGTTGAAGAAGCACGGTCGGTCGTTCAACTTGTTTTTGTTTTAGTATCTTGTTCTTTCAGGGGACATATAACAGTAAGCTATGTTGAACGACTGATCAACAACAATAAGAACAACAACATACCCAGTGAAATCTCACAAGTGGGGTCTAGGAAGGTTAGGATGTACGTAAACCTTACCACTACCTCATGGAGATAGAGATGCTGTTTTCGAAAGACCCTCGACTTAAAAGTCACAGTCCCATGTAAAATAGAAAAACAATATATATAGCATAATGACACAAAAAACGAAAAGTTATGCAAGTATTACATGACAAGAACAATAACAAGAACAATAACAATAGCAAAGTAATGTGATAATGTAATAGTCAAAGGCAATAACAACACAACTATAAAGGCATGCCTAGACGTACGATCACCCTAAACTGGCACACGACCACATACCATTCTATTCCTGCTAGTCTTCTACCCTAGTCCGTGGCCTCCACTCTTTTCTATCTACGGTCATGTCCTTGGTGATATGGAGTAGCGCCATCTTGTCTAATCACCTCTCTCCAATACTTTTTCGGTCTACCCCTGCCCTTCCGCAAACCCCCAAACTCCAACTGCTCACACCTCCTAACTGGGGCGTCGACACCCCTCCTCTGCATATGTCCAAACCATCTCAGTCTCACTTCTCTCATCTTGTCTGCCACAGATGCCACTCCACCTTTTGCTGAATAACCTCATTTCAGATCTTATCATTCCTAGTGTGTCTACACATCCATCTCAGCATCTTCATCTCCGCCACATGCATCTTTTGAACATGAGATGTTGAACGACTGATCGCGCTTCAGTTAAGCAAAAAATACTAAATTGAATGTTGATCTAAAGTCTAGAGCATGTAATGGAGTCTTTTTTTCTTGGGCTTTGTGGCCCAAATGGATCACAACATGATTGCAGGGTTTTGTTCTCTCTGTGTATGTTTTCCAAGTTAATATCCAAAGGGAAATTTGCTCCAGGAAGCTTATCAACTTGCATTGTTAAGTATATTTAACGAGTTGTGTTAGTTCTGCTCCTATCTTTCACCATTCAAATTTTTAGACGCTATATAATATTTGCATACCATCACTGCCTCTAAGATGTTTCAATTTACTCAAGCATAAAGGAAAACAGTTGTAAAGAGCACAGAACTACTCTAATTGTTCTGTATTTTTTTTTCAGCCTCCCATTTCAATGGAGCGAGTTTCTGAAATGGGACAATGGCAAAAGAGGGAAGTAAAAGCACGTGGAACGAGCTGGGATGTCAAGAGCATGGATGTTGCAATTGCTGGCTTAGGATGGTTCTCCCTGGGTTTGAAAGGCGAAGCAGATTTAGCGTTGTGGACATATGATGGCATTCAGATCACATTGACGGAACCGTTGGTACTTGATCGTGCAGCCTCTATCGAAAGACCTGGATTTTGGCTACCAAAGGCAATATCAGAGGCCATCGCTAACTCATCGAAGCTTGAAGGTCAAGAAGCAATGGAAAATAATCCATAAGAGGAGACAATGCAACTTTCATAAGTATCCGACTGAAAGAGGTAGCTGAGTCAATTTTGCTTGTGAACATTTCTAGTGTACGACGACTTAAAATAGGCAGGTTGGATCGAATATGAGCGGATTGAAAACAGGTTAGACAAAAATGGAAAAGAAATCCCATATGAAGGAGGCGATGTGCTATTATAGACAATTTCTTCTTGTTTTCATTTTTCTCTTGTAGCACTGTTGAAGCAATGCTGTTAACATATTTAGTTTTCTCTTCACCCTGTCTTTGGTGTCGCCGGTTATAAACTCATTTTTAATTGAGCCAAGGGTCAAAAATATATCTAAAGTATCTCGGATTTTTGAGTTTTCATGCCTGAACTATCAGACGTGAATTTCTTACATAAACTCATTAAATGCTTGTCGAAATATACCTTAACTATTAGTTGTTCACTTTTCCTACCTGAGCGATGGTGATATTTCAGGTAGGAAAAGTTAATCGTAATTGAGGTGTGTTTTGATAAACATTTGGTGATAGTTCAGGTAAGAAAACCAAGGTGTATTTCGATAAACATTTGGTGATAGTTCAGGTAGGAAAAACAAACACCTGATAGATTGATAGATTGGATAGGAAACTCAAAAAATCATTGTACTTTTAGTTGTGTTTTTAACCCCCAGTTTTTGAAATTGACAGGTTGGACGAATACTTAAAAAAGTTATACATTTTGCGAGCACTATATATACTCGACAGAGTCGAAGTCAGAATTTGAAGCTTATGAGTTTGAGATTATAGTCTTTTTATGTTATTGAGTTTTTAATTAATATTTTTTCTGGTTCCACTTTGTTTAACTAAATTAGATATAGTGAAGAGTGCTGAATCTTCACATAAACTGGAAAATTCTTGCAACTTAAACAAGCATAAAAAATCACATCAATAACTCTTCATCCAAAAGTATTTGAAATTAGGTCTAATTAAGGATACTTTGACACATTATTCTTTATTAAATGAGAAGGGACAATAATTAAATACAAGCGCTTTAGAGGGCAAAATTAAGTATCATCCCGAAATTAAAATAATCCATGCAAAAACTTCTGTTTCAATTTTTACCCATAATATCATTATAAAAAGTTACTTAAAACACAATCTAAAAATAATTTACCAATTTATTCCATTAGGATTTCTATTTGGGGATTTCTACATATTATAAATATGCATGGTAGTTCATCAATTTCATTTATTCACCATTATCGTCTTCGTCCATCACATTATCGTCATCGTCCATCATTATTATCAACTATGTGCCATCGCCCACAATTATTATTATTATTATTGCTCGTCACTATTACTAAGCACCCTTTACAATTAATATCACTAACCACTATTACCACAACAATTACGACCCAAAATATATAATCATCGCATTATATATCGACAATCACCATCATTATTCACTGCTTTAGCTTGTTCACATGTAGCAATTATTTCTTCATATTCAACCTCAACTTCTTCAATTCCCCTAATTTTCTTTAGTGCAACTTTATCGCGGATGACTTTAGAGCCCGTTTGGATGAGCTTAAAAAAAATAACTTTTATGTATAAAGTGCTTTTAGAATTTTGAAATGCTGAAAGTTATTTTTATAAATAAGCAGTTGAGTGTTTGAATAAAAGTGCTTATGATGTGAATTTTAGGGTTAAAAGAATAAAAAAAGGTAATTTGAGAATTTAATTAAAATATAAAGGATATAAAAGTAATTTCCATGGTCAAAGAAAATGACTTTAAGCACTTTGGAAAAAAAGTTAGAAATTCTAACTTTTCATTTTTGACTGACTTTAAAAACTTTATGGCTTAAAGTCAGCATTAGACAAACACGTCCAAAAGCTAAAAAGGGGCTTTAAGTTGGTTTTGACCAACTTAAAGCCAATCCAAACAGGCTCTTAAGCATATAATTTTTTGTTTACTTCATCATATTCTCAACCAACAACCAATTTCCTTACTCTTTACCATTTGCTTCAACTCTATTGTAAAACACATATAATTATTACTTTTAGACTTTTGTAATGATTGTTGAAGATATTTTAATTTGTTTTTCCGCAAGTTATGTAATGATTGTTGAAGATACTTTAATTTCTAATTTTTGTCTAAAAAATGGTAGTAAAAATAATAATTCTTGTAAATACCCTAATATTGAAATGATATCTAATTTTTGTCCCTCGAACATAAATTGTGTCTTTAAATTGATGCTATGCAATCTAACTTGTATTACTGAGCTTGTATACACAGAGATTCAATCGAGATGTTAGGTTGCCATGCCACCCCAACCCATACACATAGATCCACCATTACGACCTGGAGCACAACTTTTATCTTGAACTTATGCTATGGGAATTTCTATATTTCTTATGTTTTAATTTCGAATAAAATATTCCTAGTATTCTAAAATAGTCCTTTTCTTTATTGTTAACTTCAACTTTATCATCTTTGTACAAAATAATTGTTACTTTGGACTTTTTTCCCATGTTCATCTGTCAGATATTTTAAGATTTAAATACTCAATTCCATAATAACAATATTCATCTCTTATCAAACTCATAATCTACTGCTTCCAATATTTAATTGCCATACATACTTTACGTTTTTTCTAAAAATATTAATGATATCCATCGTAATTCCAATATTAGATTCTATTTTTTTGATTAATATAATATTTAAATATATTGCTTCATTTTCTGTCACTATATGCTGTCATAAATCAGTAATTTAAAGAATAAACTATACGAAAGGTAGTGTACGGGGTAAAAATATTATAAAAAAATTAAGATAAACAATAAAATAAAATTACTAGATATTTAATATCACTAACAATTATTACCACAATAATCACGAATCATCATATTTAATCACCACATTAGATATCGATAATCGTCTCGATAATCAAGGACGAGGGAGATATTCCAAAAAAAATGTACCTTTCGTTTAGTAGGAAATTTTGCTGGGAAAATTCGGACTAACACAAGAATATATATAATCAAAATGATAAAATAAAATAGGAAATAATGACACAAAAAATTTACGTTAAAACCCTTTTAAATAAGAAAAAAATCATATATAGGAAGAAACTTTACACCATATAATTACAATTACAATACTCAAAATGACTACTATACACTAAAAAAAATAATACTTTTTTAATTTTCATTTTATTAAAAATATCGCTCACACTCTATTTTTCTTTACAAACTATTTTCTTATAGTCTATAATATATCTCATCATTCAAATTTTTTTTCTCCCTATTTGTGAATGGAATATTGTAAAATTAAGAGCTGAAAAACTTCTTTTATATAGCAACTCTCGCCTATCCTTTTTCACAAAAAAACGCGAAGAAACAGCCTTGCAATTTGCAAATTGCTAAGCATCAATTTTTAACTAAAGCAATTTCTCAGGCAGCCATATTTGACTTTGAAATGGGACTGGACCCACAAACTTTTCAAAAAGGCTTTAATACATCTTCGTCGTTTTTGATAACGGGACCTTTCATTTCCTCTTGCTTTGTCTAATCGTAATTCTTTTTCAATACTGCTGCTTCTGAGTGTTTATCTCTATCTCCCATTTTCCAACTTGTATTCCAATATACAACTCCTTCTCTTTTTTCAATCAAAAGTAGTATTCCTGAAGATGGCTGATGCCTTTGTGTCATTTGCAGTTCAAAAATTGGGTGATTTCCTCATACAGGAAGTTTCCCTGCGAACAAGTCTGAGAAATGAAGTTAAGTGGCTGAGAAATGAGCTACTCTTCATACAGTCATTCCTCAGAGATGCAGAACAAAAGCAAAGTAGAGATCAAAGAGTTCAACAATGGGTCTTTGAGATCAACTCTATTGCTAATGACGCTCTCGCTATACTCGAGACTTATAGCTTCGAGGTTAGTAAAGGTGACGATGCTAGATTTGCTAGTCGTCTCAAGGCTTGCACTTGCATCTGCAGGAAGGAGAAGAAATTCTACAATGTCGCCAAGGAGATCCAATCACTCAAGCAACGAATCATAGATATTTCTCGCAAACGAGAGACTTATGGTATAACAAATATCGATAATAATACAGGAGAAGGACCAAGTAATCGGACAAACAATCAGTCTGCAACACTGAGGAGAACTACCTCCTATGTGGATGACCAGGATAACATTTTTGTTGGATTTCAGGATGTTGTACAAACATTGCTAGCTGAAATTCTCAAAGCAGAGCCTCGTAGAAGCGTCATCTCCATTTATGGAATGGGCGGATTAGGCAAGACCACTCTTGCTAGAAACCTCTACACAAGTCCTAATATAGTCTCTTGCTTCCCTACACGCTCTTGGATATGTGTTTCTCAAGACTACAACACAATGGATCTTCTTAGGAATATCATAAAATCCATCGAAGGTCGCACCAAGGAAACTCTAGATTTGTTGGAAAGGATGACACAAGGAGATCTAGAAATTTACCTTCGTGATCTTTTAAAAGAAGGCAAATACCTTGTGGTGGTTGATGATGTATGGCAGAGAGAAGCATGGGAGAGTCTGAAAAGAGCATTCCCAGATAGCAAGAATGGCAGCAGAGTTATTATTACCACTCGCAAAGAGGATGTCGCTGAAAGAGCAGACGACAGAGGTTTTGTCCATAAACTTCGTTTCCTAAGCCAAGAAGAAAGTTGGGATCTCTTTTATAGGAAACTACTTGATGTTCGAGCAATGATTCCAGAAATGGAAAGGTTAGCTAAAGATATGGTGGAAAAGTGTGGAGGCTTACCTCTTGCAATTGCTGTATTGAGCGGATTACTTTCTCATAAAAGGGGGCTAGACGAATGGCAAAAGGTGAAAGATCACCTTTGGAAGAACATTATTGAAGATAAATATATTGAAATCTCCAACATACTATCATTAAGCTACAGCGATTTGTCAACTGCACTCAAGCAGTGTTTTCTCTACTTTGGTATTTTTCCAGAAGATCAAGAGGTCCGTGCTGAAGACATAATACGGCTGTGGATGGCCGAGGGTTTCATACTAAATGGAGAAGAAAGAATGGAGGATGTCGCTGAAGGCTTCTTGAATGAGTTGATAAGACGAAGCTTGGTTCAAGTTGCAGATACATTTTGGGAAAAAGTTGTTAAATGTAGGGTTCATGATTTACTTCGTGATCTTGCCATACAAAAGGCATTGGAGGTAAACTTCTTTGACATTTATGATCCAAGAAACCACTCCATCTCCTCTTTATGTATCAGACATGCCATTCATAGTCAAGGAAAAAGGTACCTCTCACTAGATCTTTCTAACTTGAAGTTGAGGTCAATTATGTTCTTCGATCCAGGTTTTCCTAACATGAGTCTTGTAAACTTCAGTAGTGTGTTCCAATATATATATGTGTTGTACTTGGATATTGAAGGTGATATTATGCCTGATGCCATAGGGAGTTTGTACCACCTCAAGTTCTTAAGTTTGAGAGGTATCCGTGGTGATCTTCCCTCTTCCATTGGCAACCTCAAGAATTTACAGACACTTATTGTCACTGGAAATGTACTTCCATTCAAACTACCCCCCGAGACAGCTGACCTAATAAATCTAAGACATTTAGGTGTTTGGTATTCAGAACCTCTGTTACGTATAAGCAAACTCACAAGTCTCCAAGTTCTAAAAGTGGTTTGTTGTGATCAGTGGAAAGATGTTGACCCTGTTGGTTTAGTCAATCTTCGAGAATTACGCATGTCTAAAATTACCAAATCTTACACCCTAAACAACATTAGTAGCTTGATAAACCTTACCACTCTTAAATTATTGTGTAAAGATAATGAAATATTCCCAGCCCTTGAATTTCTTATTTCTTGTCAAAAGCTCCAGAAATTGTGGTTAAAAGGTAGAATAGAGAAACTGCCTCTGTTTCCAAATTCCATCACAATGATGCTTCTTTGGGACTCAAAGCTCATGGAAGATCCGATGCCTATTTTGGGAATGCTGCCAAACCTAAGGAATCTCATTTTGGATAGAGCTTATGAAGGAAAAGAAATTACGTGCAGTGATAACAGCTTCAGTCAACTGGAGTCCCTTAGTCTTGATCATCTTGAGAACCTTGAAAGATGGCATTTAGCCACAAGTGCCATGCCTCATATTAAAGGTGTTGGTATCCAGGATTGTAGAAAGCTGAAGGAGATTCCAGAGAGAATGAAAGACGTGGGGAGATGTTGAGCAGATATTATAAATCAGGTTCATGAAGTTGTCTTGTCCAAGCATCAATCAACTTATTTCAACATTCAGTTTTTTTTTCAATGTTTCATTTCTTTTTGTTTTTGGCTTTGTTTTAGTGTGTGGAATTGGTTCGAAGAGTACTTTTCGGATTCAATGCAAAAATGATTTTTTGATGATTTAATTAATAGAAAATGATTCTTAAATTATGTGAAATCAATAAAAATGTTCTTAGTTGATAGTTTTATCTGAAAATGCCTTTGCTTTCAATAGTTGGTTCAAAAATTTAGAGTTTGAATTAACTTATCTACGTTATTGTTTCCCCTAGAGCTTGATAACAACATATATTACTAATCATATCATATGTTACTAAAAATGGGAAGATCCTAAGTGCAAAGTTGAATTACCATTTTACCCCTACACCAAATCAAAATATTTATAAAACATTTAATTAATTAATTAAATAGAAAATTTTAATAATCATCATAAAAAATAAAACAATAATCTTTTATATGTTAGTTTAACATTGAATTAGATAGGAAGATTGTTTTATCTTCCGTAGTTATTGTAAGCAACTAAAGTTGTGTAAAATTGTAGCCTTTTCATATTTCAATCCAATTTGTTTTGCAGTAAATGAGTCAATTATTTCAACATAAACATTTTCATCTCCTACTTTAATTTAAGCTAAGGAGTTTCATGTGTTGGGTAAACTTTTGGTTTTCCATGTCATCATCATTTCTCCATACATCTGTACCAATGTTAAAAAGATAATTGTTATCAAATCTTATTGCTTATTAATTATCTATTATTAAATTGCCAAACAAATTCTGATTATTAGTGAGCTTATATAAACGGATATAAAAAAAAGTCATACTCATAACCATCAACATCAGAAGAAACACAAGACGAAAGTTCAATTTACCAAGTAAGTTTATTCCTTTGTTAGTTAAAAACAAATTTGAAAGGTGCGAAGAAAAAGACAAGTTTTTGAAGCTACTAAAGGAACATGAAAAATAGAAAATAGTTGCTTCAACCAGAATTTTCAATTTCCTTTAGGAATTATAAGTTTTATCTGCATGTTTTTTCGTTTATATGCTACTTAAATACTTGTGTTATGAATTAACTAACTTGACAATTTTATAAAGGAAGAAGAACAAGAGAATATGTATATAGAAAGTATTAATAGAGAGAGTAGTAATATAAAGAGAGTAATAGTAATTCTTTCTTTTATGTGTTTGTGTGTTTTTACATTGAAGTTTAAAGCTATATTTATAGCCATATTTACAAGTGGAGGAAAATATTAATGGGCATTTTACCCACTTAAAAAGTAAATGGACTATCCACCATTTTAAGTGGACAACCATTTTACTTGGTTGATATTACTTGGTTGATAATACTCCCCCTTGGATGTCCACGAGAAATGTGCCTCGTTAAAACCTTATTAGGAAAAACCCAGTGGGAAAAAGCCTAATGAAAGAAAAAGAGTACACATATCTGATAATACGCCTTGAATGCTGCCTCATTAAAAACCTTATCAGGAAAACCCAGTGGGACAAAACCTTGACTAAGGGAAAAAGAGTACAGCGCGTATTTTGCTCCCCCTGATGAAAATATCACTTAATATCTCGAAGACGACGCATTCCAATTTTGTATCTCATTTTCTCAAAGGTTGATGTTGGCAATGCTTTGGTGAACATATCCGCCAAATTGTCACTTGAACGAATTTGTTGGACATCTATTTCACCCTTCTTTTGAAGATCATGAGTGAAAAAGAATTTTGGTGAAATATGTTTTGTTCTGTCTCCTTTGATGTATCCTCCCTTCAGTTGAGCTATACATGCAGCATTGTCTTCATACAATATTGTTGGAGCGTCTTTTGTCAAAGAAAGACCACATGTTTCTTGAATGTGTTCAGTTATTGATCTTAACCAAACACATTCTCGACTTGCTTCATGAATGGCTATTATCTCTGCATGATTTGAGGAAGTGGCAACCATAGTTTGCTTTGTTGAACGCCATGATATAGCTGTACCACCACATGTAAATAAATAGCCTGTTTGCGATCGACCTTTATGGGGATCAGATAAATATCCCGCATCTGCATAACCAATCAATTGTGATGTGGAATCATTTGAGTAAAACAATCCCATATCAATGGTACCTCGAAGGTATCTGAATATATGCTTAATTCCATTCCAGTGTCTGCGTGTTGGTGAAGAACTAAATCTTGCTAACAAGTTTACTGAGAAAGCTATATCTGGTCTAGAATTGTTGGCAAGATACATTAATACACCAATTGCACTAAGGTATGGTATTTCAGCACCAATAAGTTCTTCATCATTTTCATAAGGCCGAAACGGACGGATCTGTATTAATATCAAGAGATCTCACAACCATTGGAGTACTCAATGGGTGTGCTTTATCCATATAAAATCTCTTTAAAATATTTTCAGTATATGTTGACTGATGGACAAATATCCCATTTGTAAAATGTTCAATTTGTAGACCAAGACAAAATTTTGTCTTTCCAAGATCTTTCATTTCAAACTCTTTTTTCAGGCATTTTACTGCCTTTGAAAGTTCTTCTGGAGTTCCAATAATATTTAAATCATCAACATATACTGCTATTATGACAAATTCAGATCCAGACCTTCTCATAAAGACACAAGGGCAAATTGGATCATTTTTATATCCTTCTTTTAGCAAATATTCGCTAAGACGATTGTACCACATTCGCCCTGATTGTTTCAACCCGTACAAGGATTTTTGAAGTTTTATTGAGCAATTTTCTCGAGAATCCTTGTATGCTTCAGGCACTTTGAACCCTTCGGGAATTTTCATAAAAATGTCGTGGTCCAATGAGCCATATAAATAGGCAGTGACCACGTCCATTAACTGCATTTCAAGCTTTTCATGAACTTCCAAATTCATTAGATACCTGAAAGTAATTGCATCCACCACAGGGGAATATGTTTCCATATAGTCAATGCCAGGTCTTTGCGAAAAACCTTGGGCTACAAGTCGTGCTTTATATCTTACGACTTCACCCTTTTCATTTCGTTTACGCACAAAAACCCATTTGTGCCCTACTGGCTTGACACCTTCAAGTGTTCGAACTATTGATCCGAAAACTTCACGTTTTTCAAGTGAAGTTAACTCTGCTTGAATTGCATCCTTCCATCTTGGCCAATCATTTCTTTGTCTGCATTCATCGACAGATTTTGGTTCAAGATCCTTATCTTGTTGCATTATTTCAATGGCAACATTATAAGCAAAAATATTATCGACCACAATATTATTTTGGTTCCACCGTTTTCCTGTCGAGACATAACTTATTGAGATTTCTTCATTCTCATTATTTTCAGGTACTTGGACCTCCTCGGTGGTATCACCATTTGTTGTATCTCTGGGCTCTTCTTGAGCACTTGCCTCCAAATTATGATCATCTTGATCATTCATTCCTTTCCTTTTTCGAGGATTTTTATCTTTGGAACCAAATGGTCTTCCACATTTTAAGCGTGGTCTAGATTCATTTGCCTGAATAAGTTGTCCTACCGGGACATCAACTCGAACTTGAGAATTAGCAGTTGGGATATGCGATTTAGTAACCCGTGGAAGGTTAGTAAATGCATCCGGCAGTTGATTTGCAATATTCTGCAAATAAATCATCTTTTGAACTTCTTGCTCACATTGATTTGTTCGAGGATCTAAATGAGATAGTGACAATGAATTCCAATCTATCTCATTTTTCATCTGCTTATGTTCTCCCCCTAATGTTGGGTATACTGATTTATCAAAATGACAATCAACGAATCTTGCCATAAATAAATCTCCAGTCATAGGTTCCAGATACTTTATAATAGAAGGAGATTCATACCCAACATATATTCCCAACCTTCTTTGGGGACCCATCTTTGTGCGATGCGGTGGAGCAATTGGGACATATACCGCACACCCAAATATTCTAAGATGGGATATATTTGGCTCCCTTCCAAACGCCAACTGTAATGGGGAAAATTCATGATAATTTGTTGGCCTTACGCGCACAAGTGCTGCTGCATGCAAAATAGCATGCCCCCATACTGAAATAGGAAGTTTTGTCCTCATTAGCAATGGTCTAGCTATCCATTGGAGGCGTTTAATCAATGATTCCGCTAGACCATTTTGTGTATGTACATGAGCGACCGGATGCTCAACTTTTATTCCAATCGACATACAATAATCATTAAATGATTGAGATGTGAATTCACCAGCATTATCAAGAAGAATTGTCTTTAATGCATAATCTGGAAATTGTGCTCTTAACCTTATAATTTGAGCTAACAATCTCGCAAAAGCCATGTTGCGAGTTGATAATAAGCACACATGTGACCATCTTGTAGATGCATCTATCAAGACCATATAATATTTAAATGGTCCACATGAAGGGTGAATTGGCCCACATATATCACCTTGTATACGTTCCAGAAACGCAGGGGATTCAATCCCAACCTTAGTTGCTGATGGTTTGATAATCAGTTTTCCTTGGGAACAAGCAACACAAGAGAATTCCTTAGATTGAAGAATTTTCTGATTCTTCAAAGTGTGTCCATGTGAATTCTCAATAATTCTGCGCATCATATTATAACCGGGATGGCTCAACCGGTCATGCCAAATGATAAAATCATTAGAATCAGTAAACCTTTTGTTTACAATGGCATGTGATTCAACAGTACCAATATTTGTATGGTACAATCCAGAAGAAAGTGCAGGTAATTTTTCGTGCATAATTTTCTTCTCCATATTTATTGTAGTAATATAAAGGTATTCAACCTTTCCTTCATTTGCAGTCTCAATATGATAGCCATTTTGGCGAATAACCTTGAAACTTAACAAGTTTCTTTGAGACTTACTACAATATAATGCATTATCAATTACCAATATCGTTCCTCCAGGTAGTAATAAGACTGCTTTTCCAGAGCCTTCAATTAATTTTGTACTACCAGATATTGTATTGACATAAGCCTTTTTCATAATCAAATGACAAAAATATTTCTTTTCTTTTAATATCGTATGAGTTGTGGCACTATCCAAAATGCACATATCTCCATTATTCATCTTGAATCCAATTGAACACTGATAAATTTATTTATCTTCATAAAATAAAAATGCATTGTAAGAAATAAAATAAGTAACAATTTTGCTAGTAAAACATAAGTCCCCTTTTTTTTTTTTAAAGTTAAATTATGGTAATTTAGAATTTAAAAAATTATATGATTCAATTATGATGAATGTTACAATAATTTAGTTTATGAAATTATATACTTATTAACCTTAAATAAATATTATACACAAGTATTAAAAACAAATATAAAATATTATAAAACATTAATATAATATTATTCATCATGTATAGATAATTTGTTTATTGACAAAAATAATACAATCATTATACATTATTAATGTCTAAAATATTAACAAGAATAAACAGTTAGTATAATGACATTAAATAAAGCGAATATTATTTTTAGTAACAATATGATATTAAGATTAAATAATAGCACACTAATAGTAATTAATTACAACATTGTAAAATAGCACAATGTAATAAATAATATACAATTATCATAAAAATGTAACCTTGATTATTATTTTTTTTCTTCAAATACATAAACGTAAAAACACAATAATTTAAAGTACATGATAACATATTGAAAAACATGAAATTAAACATCAATTAAGATCCTTAAAAAAATCTTCAACCTCCAAATGAGTAATATCATTGAGGTCATTAAAATCATCATCCCTTAAGGCCATATTTGCTTCAATATTATCATTATTCAAAGGCCTTGCCTCAACATTATTTTCGAACGCCAAGTGTGACTGTTGACACCCAATTTTGGCCATCCACAACGCAAATTAGCTATCGAGTTTCTTTGAATTTGAACATTTTGAAACAATTAGCTTTTATAAAAAATATATATATTTTCATATTATTCTTAACTATTTTTATCTTTTTATAAATTTTAGTATAATATATATATTTCTATATAACTATATATTTGATTAATATTTATGTGGTTATTCAAAAATTATCTTAAAAGATTTTATTTTTTACTAAATACAATGTTAGTTAGGTTAGTTTAATTATAGTTTGCATTTTTGAAATTTTTAGGTTTTTTCTAAAAAAAAAAAATAAAAAAAAAATAAAAAAAAAAATCCCAAACTCCCACATCGAAAATACATAGAAAACTTGGGGTTTTTGGAGCCTATATAAAGGCTCATATTTTCATTAAGAAGAGGAAGAAGGAGGAGGTTTTTTAACCACCCCAAAGTTAGAAATTTTCTTACCTTGGCTAGGATTTTGGACTTTTGTCCCCAGCCTAAAAGTTGTGAAAATTTCTAGCTTTCAATCTATATTTTCTTCACGGAAAATAGGAGATTGAAGTTGAAATTTAGGCTAAGAACCCACGAAGGTTCGAGTCTAAACTTTTTTTTAAAAAAATCTTTTTTCTTTATTTTTGTAGATTGGAGTTCCATCAAGCTATTGGATGGTGGTGAAGTTGTCTTCCGCTCATCGTTTTCAATCTTGGCCCGGAAAGAGGTAAAATATTTTTTCAGTTTTATTTTACTTAATTGTTTCACGTTTTATATTTAGTTGATTTATAGTCTTATTTTTTTAGTTAGTATGTATATAAGAATAATTAAAATTAATGATATAAATTTGTTATAGTTAGCATGTGTTAGGATTAATTAGCTAGCATGTGTTAGAGTTAATTAGCTAGAATATGTTAGGATTATTTTATTAAAGCACTTAGTTTTGTTCATTATTTTTCCAAGTAGTTTGATATTATTATTATTACTATTATTATTATTATTGTTGTTGTTATTATTATTGTTGTTGTTTTTATTATTGTTGTTGTTGATTACTATTATTATTATTGATTGTTGTTGTTATTATTATTGTTGTTCTTATTATTGTTGTTTTTATTATTGTTGTTGTTGATTACTATTATTATTATTATTGTTCTTATTATTGTTGTTGTTGTTGTTGTTATTATTGTGTTCTTATTATTGTTGTTGTTGTTGTTATTATTATTATTATTATTATTATTATTATTATTATTATTATTATTATTATTTTTGTTGTTGTTGTTATTTTTATTGTTGTTGTTCTTGTTATTATTATTGTTGTTCTTGTTATTATTATTGTTGTTGTTCTTATTATTATTATTGTTATTCTTATTATTATTATTGTTGTTCTTATTATTAGTATCATTATTATTATTATTATTATTATTATTATTATTATTATTATTATTATTATTATTATTATTGTTGTTGTTGTTATTATTGTGTTCTTATTATTGTTGTTGTTGTTGTTCTTATTATTATTGTTATTGTTCTTATTATTATTATTATTGTTGTTGTTGTTGTTCTTATTATTATTATTGTTGTTCTTATTATTATTATTGTTGTTATTATTATTGTTGTTCATGTATTATTTATTATATTTATATTGATTCGGGTTGTAATAATTTAGTTACTTATGTTAGTTATACTTTCTTAGATATTAATTTTAATTTATTTTAACCTAATTAGATTCCCCTAAAGATAAACCAATTCATGTTAAGTTTACTCTTTAAATGATTTTCTACCTTTACTTATTTATTTGATAAACTTTTACTTTTTTTATATATACATCTATATTATTTTCAATGTTTAAGTTTAATCTTTTTTTTTCTAAAAAAAATAATTCTAAAGTCTTCATTTCATTTTAAATTAATATTTTCAAAAGTTAGTCAAATAATTTTCAAATCGTCGGATAACCGCGCGTTAGCGGCCACTTTGAATGCTTAACATCTTCTCAAAGTGGAAATAAGAACCTCGTACCTTTTTCTCTAAATTTTTAAGACTTAAATCTGTTAGGGTCTTTTAAATTAAGTTTTCTTAATTTCTTTAAAAAATTAAGTGGCGACTCCTTTTTTTCTAAAATTGATTTTTTCTCTAAAAAGTTGAAATTAATTTTAAACCGTCTTTTTTTCGATATAACAGAAATGGCGACTCCGCTGGGGACTAATTAGGTTCTAACCATTAGATTTGATTGTTTATTTGACTAACTATTTGGGTTTGTAATAATTAGTAATTTTTGTTTTTCCTTAATTGTGCAATTATGTGTTTAATTTATATATTAAATTGTTATTTGCATTTCATAGCATTTTTCCTATTTAATGTATAGTATATTAAAGAACGATTTTGCGGTACCGCAGTCGGGCTTTTTATACTTAACCCTTTTCGGAATGATCGACAATTTATTGATACGCCATGCGTCCAATGGTTGTCGTAAGTTCCAGCCTGAGTTGTCCGCTTGGGTTACCAGTCTTGCAAAAGCCACTCTTAGTCAACCTAGCGTAGAGCAAAGCCAAATCCCTAATTTAGTGCATTGGCCTAAGACGACCCCATACCCAAGGCGTATTGGGCCCATTAGAAAGACCACCTTGAGTTCAAGACGGCCCTCGGCCTAAATGGACAAGCATACCTATATGTTTAAATTTGAAGGTTTTATACGCGGTTTGGCAAACCATTGTCCCTCGGGGCTGGGAGTTTTTTTTTTGTAGCTTAGTCAAGTCAAAGAAGGACCTTCAGTAAATGACACTTCATCCAAAAGGCGTTGGCGTTCGGAGATGTCAAGAAATCAAGAAAGAAGGATTTTCCACGAAGGCTTAGTTAGGATTGTACCCCTGCGTGGGACTGACAATTTATATCCCTTTTTTCCATTTATGTATCCCCATTCAAATTATTCATAATATTTGTATAAATATAAGTTTGGGGGCAATGGAATGTTTCAAATGACGTAATACATCCTTCAAATCGTTAGGCCTACCTTTGGCACAAAAAGGTCACATATCTGTTTAGGATGCGCAATAATTGTTTGTGTGCTATATGCTATAACTGTTTTGTGAATATGTTGCTTTATTTGGAGACAAGCTAGTCCACTCTTTTAGATTTTTTTAGAGCCTCATAGGCATAAATATCGATCACTATCGATAGTGCATCTAAATATTCAATGAGTCTTTAATTTCCCAACAAAATTCGAACTTTACACTCAAATCATAAACTTTGCTTTCTCATCTCCACAAAAAAAAATCAAGTGGTCGAACTACGTAGGACCTGAATTTTCCTTTGTGAGATACGTAGGCAGTCTTTCAAGGCTCGGTCCCTGTTTTTGAAGTTTTCAGTTTTCCTCATTCTTTCAAAGAAATTGAGAACTTTTTCTGCATCTAAAAAAAAAATAAGGGTACAAAAATTGAAACGCAAAAAAATCTGTGATTCACAAGTCAACTTTTCTCACACATTTATCATAAAATTAATTTTTGTCCGTTTACTCTTTCTTCACCCATAGATTAATTTGTCTTAAAACAAAGCAACATTTATGTGTTTAGTTCTTTATGTGATATTTTGCATTAATTATTATAAGCACAGACTAATACTTTGGCTTTTGAGTTATTCTTCTTTTTCAGGAAAAGACTAATTTATGTCGGAAAACAAACTTGCTTACTTCTCAAAGATCGAGGGTTCAACAAAGTGGTTTCTTTCTTTGTAGGGGCTGTTATCAAAGGACATCATGCGATAAATGAAAGGATCTCAATTTTGAGGTCAATTCCCTCTCCCTAACTAAGAAATTTTCTTTGTACACAGAAGAGACGACATTATTTCAAGAGAGGGGATTACAAGACAAAGAGTTCATGGGAAATAACGATGACATTAAATTTCACAAGACACCAATACACAGCCTGAAAGATAAATTGGGGGAGTCTTTGACTATGAAATCTTACTCCTATATCTTGTTACTTATTTTTTTATAATGGCCCTGCTTTCATACTTTTCTCATATCTTTGCAGGAAAACTGTCCCCGACAATAGTCGGGGATGGTTATAACAACGTATGATTCTTTGAATAGTTGGAAGAATTCAAATCATAAGAGACAATCCTCAAGAAAAACACAACAACAATAACCAGAGCTCAAGAAATTGGATTTATTGGAGAAGTATCAATTTGAGGAAGAAAGATATAGGGTGATAAACATCCAACGTCTATATTAGATGAAGAATTAAAGGGATACATATTCCAAGAGTCTCCTAAAAATGATGTAAAAATTCAAGATAAACAAGAAATAAATACTGAGTATGACAGCATAAAATACTGAAAGTAGAGAGCTAAATATTTGGACAAATTATTGGAAACAAGTGTTCAACAGGATACAAATACTAATTGAGAAATTATAGGAAAGCATAGAAAACATTGAAAGACAATCCTCTCTAGTAGAAGAATTATCCCAAATTCTGAAAAGAGCAGATAATTTCGTACAATTTGTCCTCCAAAATACACCCGTTATTATCCGTCACCAGGACAATGAGTTATGTTATCTACAATTGTTTGTCAAGTCTGCATGAAGAGGACATCATCAATAAATAAATGTAAAGATTTTACTAGTACTGATGTAAAGGAATCTCGAGACTTCAAATGAGAGGTTTTGGAAAGGGGAATATCGGCAAAGAAGAGATTATTTGGGTCAAAGAATTCTCTAATATATGTTGAACCCGTGTTCAGTAAGGCAGGAGAGACAATTGGTGTAAATTACATAGGGATGGAGATAACTGATCAGATAAGGAAAAGAGAAAAAAATGGCAAAATTGCAAGAAGAGATAATTGTACAGAAAGCCAAGGAGACTGAACTTAACAGAGAAAACTATGCGAGAAAAACAAATGCTTGCAACCATGTCTCATTAGATTAGATCCTTTTGTCAGGAGTGGTCAATATGATCGAGATTTTTTCTACCATAAAATTGGATAAGGAACATCGTCAGCTTGTGAATGTAATATTGTCTTCAGGAGATTTGGATCTTCAACTAATAAATGACATCATTGACCTTTCCAAAGTCGAATCAGGAGTAATGAAGTTGGAAGCCACAACATTCCGATCAAGAGAGGTTATAAAGCACGCTGCAGCATCTCTACAGAAAATATTAACATTGGAAGACCACACCAAGTTTGTCTAAAGCTCTAAATTATTTTATATATCATATCTGCAAGAACTACGCACACCTGATTCTCATCTCGATGAGATACGTAGGCAGCCCTTCTTGGGTTCGGTATTTCTTTTTTTCAAAAAAAAAAAAAAGATTAAAAAATAGAAAATAAATAAAATAAAAAATTGTGTACATATGTTAAGTGTCATATCTTCTTGATTGGAACGAATACAGTTAGGAGCATGCGAAATATTTGGTATGATGAAAATGATTGGCTTTGTGGTAAACCATAGCTTCTGTTGGTATCTTTCATTCGTACTTTTGTGATGCTTGAAAATTCTCTTGCGGGCATCCAAGGTAAGAATATAACCAACCTCATGGCTTCATGTGCATTGTGTGGTGAGCTTTAGATTAAAATTCAATTGCATCGCACTGTTGATCTAGAACTTGGCCTGATATGTTTGTTGAGGCGAAATCCTGAGTTATGTTTGGTTTGAGAAAGGATTGTAGGCTTTTTTTGACCCGATTGTGCCTTTCAGAGCCTACCAAATAACATTAATCCCTAATTTTCCCACTTTGAGCCTAAAACCTTTTCTTTGGACAACCACATCTTAGCCCTTTCCCTTCTGAGTGCTTACATGCACTATCCCTCTCTTGGCCCAACCTCCTTGAGCGCACCAAAGACGCGCAAATTATAGAAGAAGATCCAACTTCGAAATTGCCAAAGGCAAAAGACGTAAAGTCTCCAAAGTCAAGAAAGCAAAGACGACTTTCTCATAAAAAAAAAAGAACCTCCTACAAGGTCGATGTAAGACAAAAAGGAAACTACTCCAACAAAAAAGGAGAAACCTCAAAAAGGAACGAAAAGAGAAAAGCTCTAACAACTAAGGACTCAAAGAAGTCAAGACAAAAGAAAGAGGTGAAAAGAGGAAAAACTCTATCAAATAAAGACTCGAAGAAGTTGAGACAAAAGAAAGAGGATTAGACGTCAAAGGCGTATCAATCATCAAAAGCACAAATTCAGTGTGATGCTCAAGGAGAGATTAAGTCACTTTTATCCCAAATTAATATCCCACCCGTTCCCTTAGCCTACATTACAAACCAATAAACAAGCCCTATATGATCTCATTCCAAATATTCTCACATTAGTGGAGACTTACATGCAGGCCAAGCATATGGTATCACAGTTGCATGCGTTGAACTTTCTTGAGAGTGTGAGTGCACTTTGTAAAATGTTCTCAAAATCAAACACTTCATATATGTGCGAAATAGAACTTTCTTTATTGTGAGGGCACTTGAAACATGATGATTGGTATAATTCTAAACCTTTGTTGGAAGCAGGATGAAAAAAATCTTGTCGACACTTAAGTATGTTTGAGGTACTACTTGAAGCTATAAGAATTACCTTGAAGTCAATCTCAGTTATGAGAAAGGAAATGAGAAATATTTCTATGCATTCCTAACTGTTGATACCAATTGTAGTCAAAATTTGACTATCTCTTTACATTCACTAAAAAAAAAAAAAAAAAAACTCTTGCATTTGTCGCATTTGTCCTTTGAAAGTGGGTAATCCCATTGATGTGAGATGCCTATTTTACTTCATTGGATCGTCCATATCAAACTGGTGGAATATCTCGTGTTTTAAGTTGGAAATGTTGTAAGTAATACAGTTTTCCATGTCATTATGCTCATATTACACATGTGTCTACTGATTATCTTGTCTAAGATTTTGCAGCATTCATCATCCAGAGAATTGGAACTACATTTGACCTCATTCCTGCACCAACAGGATATGTAGGCGCCACAATGGCTCGGTCATGTTCCCCGTAAGATTTTCATTTCTCCCTTTTAATGAAAACTGGGACAGAATTTTTGAGATCTTCTCAAAAATTCAGAAGAAGATACTATCTCCAGCAAGTCAAGATTGGAGATCATGTTAATATATGCAACTGGGACAGAATTTTTGAGAAGATCTCAAAAATTCCATCAAGAATTGTCAGAAGTTCGAAGTCAACTTCAAATAATCTCCAACATTGCTAGAATGAAGCGAACTCAAATTCAAGTTGCGAGCCACCGAGGCCTCGTATAACTTCTATCAAAGACATGAGTTCCAACGAACACAAGTTGTTCAAAAAATAAAATAAAATAATAATAATAATAATAATAATAATAATAATTAAAAAAAAAAAATAATTGTCAAATCATCCAAGAAGATGACAATGCATTTCATTTCCATTGCATTCATCATTGCCAAGAGGGCCATTGCATTTTTATTTGCCAAGAAGGCCATTCATATTTTATTGCATTCATATTATATTACCGGAGGTGGTAATATCATTGCCAAGAGGGCCATTGCATTTTCATTGCCAAGAGGGCCATTGCATTTTTATTTGCCAAGAAGGCCATTCATATTTTATTGCATTCATATTATATTGCCGGAGGTGGTAATATCATTGCCAAGAGGGCCATTGCATTCATCATTGCCAAGAGGGCCATTGCATTTTTATTTGCCAAGAAGGCCATTCATATTTTATTGCATTCATATTATATTACCGGAGGTGGTAATATCATTGCCAAGAGGGCCATTGCATTTTCATTGCCAAGAGGGCCATTGCATTTTAATTTGCCAAGAGGGCCATTCATATTTTATTTTATTCATATTATATTATCGGAGGTGGTAATATCATTTGCCAAGAAGGCCATTCATATTTTATTTTATTCATATTATATTACCGGAGGTGGTAATATCATTGCCAAGAGGGCCATTGCATTCATATTATATTACCGGAGGTGGTAATATCATTGCCAAGAGGGCCATTGCATTCATCATTGCCAAGAGGGCCATTGCATTTTCATTGCCAAGAGGGCCATTGCATTTTCATTTGCCAAGAGGGCCATTCATATTTTATTTTATTCATATTATATTATCGGAGGTGATAATATCATTTGCCAAGAAGGTCATTCATATTTTATTTTATTCATATTATATTACCGGAGGTGGTAATATCATTGCCAAGAGGACCATTGCATTTTCATTTGCCAAGAGGGTCATTCATATTTTATTTTATTCATATTATATTATCGGAGGTGGTAATATCATTTGCCAAGAAGGCCATTCATATTTTATTGCATTCATATTATATTGCCGGAGGTGGTAATATCATTGCCAAGAGGGCCATTGCATTCATCATTGCCAAGAGGGCCATTCATATTTTATTTTATTCATATTATATTATCGGAGGTGGTAATATCATTTGCCAAGAGGCCATTCATATTTTATTGCATTCATATTATATTGCTGGAGGTGGTAATATCATTGCCAAGAGGGCCATTGCATTCATCATTGCCAAGAGGGCCATTGCATTTTCATCTGCCAAGAGGGCCATTCATATTTTATTTTATTCATATTATATTACCGGAGGTGGTAATATCATTGCCAAGAGGGCCATTGCATTCATCATTGCCAAGAGGGCCATTGCATAATCATTGCCAAGAGGGTCATTGCATTCATATTATATTACCGGAGGTGGTAATATCAGTGCCAAGAGGGTCATTGCATTCATCATTGCCAAGAGGGCCATTGCATATTCATTGCCAAAAGGGTCATTGCATTTTAATTTGCCAAGAGGGCCATTGCATTTTCATTTGCCAAAAGGGTCATTGCATATTCATTGCCAAGAAGGTCATTGCATATATCCTACCAATGGATTTTCATTCGTCCTACCAATGGACATGCAACATATCCTACCAATGGATCTTCATTTGTCCTACCGATGGACAGATAGTTATTTTTTCAAGTATCCTATCAATGGATCACCATCCTACCGATAGTACAGCATTATCCTACTAACGAATCAATGAGGATTTTTTCAACATGCAAAGAGGATGAAAGAAAGTGCGAACGACATCAAAGAGGATGCAGCACAACGTGGAATCCTTTTAGCAGCGAACTGGGACACAGTCCAAAGAATAATGTCAAACTCATAGGACACGAGCTAAGGAAACGACTTCCACCACAATAAACTACATTTCTATCGGAAGGCGTGTGGTTATTTCGGGGTTCATTCATAATTCAAAACTCGTACCAACCCCTTTTCAAAAAGATGAAAATGGAGTCGGCCAAAATTGGATTTGTCAATTTTCTTTGTCCACGATCTCTTTTATCAATCATATCCAAAGAAAGGGACAGCTGTTGACACCCAATTTTGGCCATCCACAACGCAAATTAGCTATCGAGTTTCTTTGAATTTGAACATTTTGAAACAATTAGCTTTTATAAAAAATATATATATTTTCATATTATTCTTAACTATTTTTATCTTTTTATAAATTTTAGTATAATATACATATTTCTATATAACTATATATTTGATTAATATTTATGTGGTTATTCAAAAATTATCTTAAAAGATTTTATTTTTTACTAAATACAATGTTAGTTAGGTTAGTTTAATTATAGTTTGCATTTTTGAAAATTTTAGTTTTTTTCTAAAAAAAAAAAAATAAAAAAAAAATAAAAAAAAAAATCCCAAACTCCCACATCGAAAATACATAGAAAACTTGGGGTTTTTGGAGCCTATATAAAGGCTCATATTTTCATTAAGAAGAGGAAGAAGGAGGAGGTTTTTTAACCACCCCAAAGTTAGAAATTTTCTTACCTTGGCTAGGATTTTGGACTTTTGTCCCCAGCCTAAAAGTTGTGAAAATTTCTAGCTTTCAATCTATATTTTCTTCACGGAAAATAGGAGATTGAAGTTGAAATTTAGGCTAAGAACCCACGAAGGTTCGAGTCTAAACTTTTTTTAAAAAAATCTTTTTTCTTTATTTTTGTAGATTGGAGTTCCATCAAGCTATTGGATGGTGGTGAAGTTGTCTTCCGCTCATCGTTTTCAATCTTGGCCCGGAAAGAGGTAAAATATTTTTTCAGTTTTATTTTACTTAATTGTTTCACGTTTTATATTTAGTTGATTTATAGTCTTATTTTTTTAGTTAGTATGTATATAAGAATAATTAAAATTAATGATATAAATTTGTTATAGTTAGCATGTGTTAGGATTAATTAGCTAGCATGTGTTAGAGTTAATTAGCTAGAATATGTTAGGATTATTTTATTAAAGCACTTAGTTTTGTTCATTATTTTTCCAAGTAGTTTGATATTATTATTATTACTATTATTATTATTATTGTTGTTGTTATTATTATTGTTGTTGTTTTTATTATTGTTGTTGTTTTTATTATTGTTGTTGTTGATTACTATTATTATTATTGATTGTTGTTGTTATTATTATTGTTGTTCTTATTATTGTTGTTTTTATTATTGTTGTTGTTGATTACTATTATTATTATTATTGTTCTTATTATTGTTGTTGTTGTTGTTGTTATTATTGTGTTCTTATTATTGTTGTTGTTGTTGTTATTATTATTATTATTATTATTATTATTATTATTATTATTATTATTTTTGTTGTTGTTGTTATTTTTATTGTTGTTGTTCTTGTTATTATTATTGTTGTTCTTGTTATTATTATTGTTGTTGTTCTTATTATTATTATTGTTATTCTTATTATTATTATTGTTGTTCTTATTATTAGTATCATTATTATTATTATTATTATTATTATTATTATTATTATTATTATTATTATTATTGTTGTTGTTGTTATTATTGTGTTCTTATTATTGTTGTTGTTGTTGTTCTTATTATTATTGTTATTGTTCTTATTATTATTATTATTGTTGTTGTTGTTGTTCTTATTATTATTATTGTTGTTCTTATTATTATTATTGTTGTTATTATTATTGTTGTTCATGTATTATTTATTGTATTTATATTGATTCGGGTTGTAATAATTTAGTTACTTATGTTAGTTATACTTTCTTAGATATTAATTTTAATTTATTTTAACCTAATTAGATTCCCCTAAAGATAAACCAATTCATGTTAAGTTTACTCTTTAAATGATTTTCTACCTTTACTTATTTATTTGATAAACTTTTACTTTTTTTATATATACATCTATATTATTTTCAATGTTTAAGTTTAATCTCTTTTTTTCTAAAAAAAATAATTCTAAAGTCTTCATTTCATTTTAAATTAATATTTTCAAAAGTTAGTCAAATAATTTTCAAATCGTCGGATAACCGCGCGTTAGCGGCCACTTTGAATGCTTAACACCTTCTCAAAGTGGAAATAAGAACCTCATACCTTTTTCTCTAAATTTTTAAGACTTAAATCTGTTAGGGTCTTTTAAATTAAGTTTTCTTAATTTCTTTAAAAAATTAAGTGGCGACTCCTTTTTTTCTAAAATTGATTTTTTCTCTAAAAAGTTGAAATTAATTTTAAACCGTCTTTTTTTCGATATAACAGTGACTCTATCCGAGCATTAGAAGAAGAGGCACCACCTCTATTTGCCTTTCTTTTAAAAGAATTTTGATAAAGTCTTACAAAATGCTCAGGCGTCCGACATTCATTTTTCCAGTGGCCTTTCATGCCACAACGATGACAGTTACTTTTTGAAGGGCCATTTTGAGAACTGATATTGTTCTCCCTTTTATGTTGACCACCACCACGACGATTATTATATCGTCCTCTGCCATTGCCACGCCCACGAACATTATTATGACCTTGATATTTATTATTTCTTCTTTCAGACTGGCCATGTGCTTTTACCATATTTGCCTCCGGTAACGGAGCAGTTCCAGTGGGATGGGCTTCATAATTTTTCATTAAAAGGGCATTATGTTGTTCAGCCACCAGAAGGCATGATATCAATTCAGAGTATTTTTTAAAACCCTTTTCACGGTATTGCTGCTGTAATATTACATTAGAGGCATGAAAAGTAGTTAGTGTCTTTTCTAACATGTCCTCATCATTTATATTTTCCCCACATAATTTTAATTGGGAAGTTATTCTAAATACAACAGAATTATACTCAATTACGGTTTTAAAATCTTGAAACCGTAAGTGCATCCACTCATAACGAGCCCTTGGCAATACCATTGTCCTGAGGTGGTCATACCTCCCTTTTAAGTCTTTCCACAATTCAAGTGGATCTTTCACTGTCAAGTATTCCATTTTTAGGCTTTCATCTAGATGATGACGAAGGAAAATCATAGCCTTTGCTTTATCCTGACTTGATGCTGTATTTCCTTCAATTATAGCATCACCAAGACCCTTAGCGGTAAGGTGAATTTCAGCATCAAGTATCCATGACAAATAATTTTTACCAGAAATATCAAGTGCCACAAATTCCAATTTTGACAAGTTAGACATGATGAAAATTAATTTGAAAGTAACAAAGATAATTTAAAAATTAAATTTCTTTAGTAGATATACCTGATATAGAAGTTAATTTTCTGAAAAATTAGAGCTTCGTGCTGATAATGTGTTATGAATTAACTAACTTGACAATTTTATAAAGGAAGAAGAACAAGAGAATATGTATATAGAAAGTATTAATAGAGAGAGTAGTAATATAGAGAGAGTAATAGTAATTCTTTCTTTTATGTGTTTGTGTGTTTTTACATTGAAGTTTAAGGCTATATTTATAGCCATATTTACAAGTGGAGGAAAATATTAATGGGCATTTTACCCACTTAAAAAGTAAATGGACTATCCACCATTTTAAGTGGACAACCATTTTACTTGGTTGATAATAACTTGCACTTTAATATTTCAAGTGATAGTTTCTAGATTTATTATTGAAGTATTTTAAAGATGTTACCCTTGCCATTTTGTTGGTGTTCTCTGAAATTTTACTATATTTGCAACTACTTTCTTTGTCATGAGTTTATGTTAATCCTACTTGAGTAAAGTTTTAAGAAAGCAATTTTTATATAAATTGGTGTCAAGTCAAATTACTTCACAACAACAAATCTCGAATTGTATGAGGATAATTCACACTTTTATTCTTCTAGCAAATTCACACTTTTATCCTTATTCACACTTTTATTCTTTTACCTAATGTAATATAGTGTTGTATTTTTTATGAAGTATGACAATACCGTGTACTATTAATATTTCATAAATGATTGTGAAATATTTGAATTATGTATTGTGACATATTAAAAAGAACTTTTATCAAGTTGAATACTTGATATATTATTGGAAGTAGTTAGAATGTTACTTTTGAAATGCATTTGATAGCAATATTTCAGTATGATGATGTGCCTTGCAATAATAATAATATCAGTTGAATATGCTCACGATTCATCGATTCGAGCTTGTATTTTATACCTTTAGTTTAAAAATTATTCCTTTAACATTTTTGTATAAAAGTGCAGATACATTATCATAAAGTATAAATACTAACATCTAATTTTTGTTGGACATTTTAGTAAATTATAAATGTTTATTTTGCACTGTAATTTTATTGTATAATATATTTCTCCTTTGCAAAATTATGTGACAATGATATGGGATACACCTGCGACGTTGTGTATTCAAAGATTACGTGTTGGATTAAATATTTTTCCTTTTGTATTGTTTCTAAAGTGTCAAAATATTTTAATATAACCTTTTCACCTAATAGAAAAAATGACCATAATTCCATTAAAGTTGTTTGTATTCGTATTTCATATATTTCAATTTAGTAATCCTACTTGACAAAATTTGATTCTTTTTCAAACTTCGTTAAAGATTTCAGAATTTTATAGAGATTTTTTTTTGATTTAAGGTTTGATATTTGTGTCCCGTAATTTGGTGAAGAAAATTGTCATATGAATGAATTGGCTTAATGTCAAACTCACAACGTGGTAAGTTTCAAATTATTATTTCATCTCACATAGCCAAATTGGTCTTACGTCTACCAAAAAAAAAAAAAAAAAAGCTTACAATATGTACAAGTGAATTCAAGTTATAAACAAAAGAGCATTTATTTCTAAATTATTTGTATTTCAGAAGATTGTGGAATGTAGTCAAAGTTGATGAAATAACTACAAAGATTAACAAACATGTAAGCAGCTAGCAACCGATTATAGCAAGGAATTTGCAAAACGACTAAAGGGAGAACAATTCAAGCTAAAGTCCTACAACATTATTATACAGATTTTCTTAATTTAATACATTTTTTTCTTTTGTTGTTTTCAACAAAAGAAACTCTACCTCGAGGTATTTTAGTATGAATATAGTATGTGTCGAATCAAAATGTTATTTGATGATTGTGTGTATATTTATATGATTTATTTTCTTTGATTTTATAAAATTTATGTTATTAAATACATTATGTTGAAAAAGATTAACTAAGATATCATAATATCATAATATACAAATTGATCTATAAAAGAATAATATATATATTATAAGGTTAATAAATCATTAAATTTATTTGACCAATACGATAAACAAAAAAAAGAATACATATTTTTTTATAAATAATAGATAATGTAAATGATATGTAAAGAATGGAAAGAGAAATAATATTTTAAAATTATTTGCTGTAAAATTCGAGAATGTATTGAAACAATTAAAAATAAAATACAAATCTTATGTAAGGCAATTGAAGTTAACATTCAAAAGTTAAAGTTATAAAAAGAAAAATAATCGTCAATTTGCACTTTATAATTTTGAATAATAATAACAACAATAACATATAGTCATATATTATCTCACAGGTGAGATTTATTTTTATCTATTTTGTGGGATAAAAAATTATTTCTGATAAACCCTAGGGACACCAAAAAAGTAAACTCTCATTAATGATTTTCGTTTATACAAAAATGAAAACCATATTTTCTTCTAAAAAAATATTTAAGGCACGAAAAGAACAAGCAAATATTAAGATAATATAGAAGAACTTATTTTGAGAGATTGTAAAATATTCTCTTAATTGTAGTATTCTTATTTTTTTATTCATTTTATACTTTCGAATTGTTTGTATATAATTTTGATATTTGGAGTACATCGAAAAGTTATTTGATAATTATTTAAAAAAATTATTTTCTTCAAAAAAAATTAATTAAGAAGTATATATTGTATTGCAAAATTAGATAACAGTTAGGCATTTGTTGATTTAATATGAACTAACACATGTTCAAATAAATAAAATTTCAATTATAATTTAATTTAATAATGATTGCGCATCACACGCGATACTTGTCACGATCCAACCCCGTAGGTTGCGACTGGGGTCCAACCTGGACCTCCGTATACATATCTATCAGCTGTGGTCAAGTCAAATTATAGACATGCAATGCATATAAATTAAGTGTAGTCAAATCGGACTACAAACAATACAACGCCATGTATCAGAATCCTATTGGGCGATAACATTTTCATAAACATGTAGCTTATTTCATTTGTATCACCTCATGAAAGGGCACGAAAGCCGATAAGGCTGCCATAACATAATAACATATATCATACATCATGTAGACCCAACTGAATCAAATTGACATACACAACCCACATATAATTATCTGCAGACCTCTAAAGATATTAAAGACAACATATGGCGGGACAGGGCCCCCGTCGTACCCCTGAATAAATAAAACAATGATTATACATCAGCGGCCAGTGCCAAAAACTAGGCTCCAATACAATGGAGCCTCTTTCAGCTGAGCTGAGCGAAATCCTAAGCTGACGGACTCTCAAAACCTGTATCTGTACCTGCGGGCATGAAACGCAGCCCCTCGAAAACAAGGGGTCAGTACGACATATGTACTGAGTATGTAAAACATAACATAACATAACTGGGACAGCAAAGCAAGGGATAAATATATCGTGAAAGAAACCTCGATACCTGTACTCTGTAAATCATAAAAGCATGCATGTTCAAATTATACCATATAGCCGGCCATCAGGGATCCGGTGAATACATCTGTAAAACCATCTTAGATGTGGTTGAAGTGGTTAGAGTGATAGGATTAAGTGTATGGTAGTCACTATGAGAGAGATGGGAGTAGGCTATTATTGACCTTTGGGGGAGTGATTGGATGTACGTGAAGGGTGTTATGAGGCTTAGAAAGAAAGGGAAGCTTGGGCACCAATATATTGGCCTTACGAAATTGTGAAGAGGATTGAGGATGCCACTCATGAATTGAAGTTCGACGGTTGATGATCTAGATGTTTGAATGATTCGATTGATAGGGTTTCGATGTTCTATTCATGCCTAATGATGAGAATGACGAAGGAAATGTCCCTACTCTTGACTTGGATTGATTTGGCTATTCTTGAGTTGGAATAGTTGATTGTCTAGATTGCTTGATTGGTTGATTTGATTGAGTCTCGATTGTTATTCATTCCTCGAGTCCATCTCTAGTTGACCTTTATTCGCGGATGAATGATCCCAAGGGGGAGATAATGTAACACCCCAAATTTCTTTTTGCAAAGACTCGAACATTTCTTCACGTATGTGTAGCCTCGAACCGAAGGAATTATAATTATATATATAAGTTAGGATTAATTCCTAAGTATTTTAAGTGTGTTAGATGTGTTTAGGGGTCATAAGGGATCTCCAACGCCAAATCGAGTCCAAAAATTTCCAATCGATTAAGTTTTCGAATGAGTTAGTATAAGGGTCAACTTCAAACGAATATATCTCCTAGGTTATAATGAAATAGGTGTACCACGACCTACCAAATTAAAGGTCTTTGAGTCTTCTTTCCAACTCCACTAAGATTGCAATTTTTGGAGTTCGAAGTTAAAAGTTATGACCATTTTACTATAGACTAGTACTTCAGGAATTTCAGGCCTGGGCGACCACTGCAGGAAATTTAGGCTTGGCGCTCCAGTGGCGCGACGCGCCACTATAGCGCCAGAAAAAAGCCTCAGTAGTTTGGTCCTTGGCGCGATGCGCCACTATTAGATGTGCAGATTTTAAGCCTATTTTGGCTTGGCGCTGCAGTGGCGCGACGCGTCACTATAGCGCCAGCAAGATTTTTGCCCAGTTTTCCAGATTTTTGAAGAGGGACAACTTGGAATTTTTCCCAAATTATATATACCCTCACTTGAAACATTTTGGGATCATTTTTTAGCCTCCTCACCTCCTAAAAACCCTAATCTTCATCTCCTCTTCTCTTCCAAACATCTCCAACTAGAATTTGCCCTCAAAAGCTCAAGGATTCAAGCTTCCCATTGAAGACCCAACAACAAGGTTTCTTCAAAATCTACTCTAAGGTATGTAAGACTGACCTAAAATATGGATTGAATTCTTCCATATGTCCAATAGATGTGTTGGATGGAGATTGTGAAAGGTTTGAAACTTCTATGAAGATTTTTCTTGAGTTTCCTAAACTATAGAATATTTTTTTTATATTATTAATTGAATGATGATTCTCATGACTTGAATGACTAAATAGTGATATTTCATATTGTTGACTACAATTGAATTTTTGTATATAAATTCATATGTATTGATGGTGCTCTTGAATTGAGTTTTGTTGAGAGTATGGATTCATGTATTCATTCACATGAACCCAAGATGAGATTTCCTTTGATCATAATTTGTCTTGAGTTTGAGATGGATGGTTTGTGTACGTGTATTGATTGGAATGAAAAGAATTAAATGGAATAGTTATGATGTGAATGAAGAGGTTTCATTGATGATGATGTTGTGTGATGAAGTAGATTGGAGTCTAATGTGATATGTGATTTGTATAATTTGATTTGGTTGGAGTCTTATGAATATTTTGAAAATAAACGATCTTTGAGAAGGAGTTTTAAATAAATGATTGTGAACATTTTGCATAAACTATTTATACACTATTTTTGAGTTTAAAGAATGATTATCTTTCATCTATGATTTAAAAATAGTTTAAGCATGAGTTGAGTTTGAGAAGTCTTTTAATTATTTTTGAATATGAGTATTTTGAGTATAAACGAGTTACGTATTTCTTTTATAAAAATGTTTATTTTGAGTTTGAGTTGAGGAGTTGAAATTAGGTTCTAAATGCATCTAATATTTTTCTAAATCCATTGAGTTGAAATGGTATCAAATTTGAAGAGAAGAGTTTGATGATTGAGATAAGTCGACTTGAAAGAGGGTCCAATGAGACCAGACTGATGGAGTATTGAAAAGAGTCCAATGAGACTAAATGAGTTGATTTGAAATTAAGTCCTAAAAGACTAAATGAGTATTTTAAATATTTTACTCACTTAATATCTATGTGCGTATTGAGTCTTGGGAGGAGTATTGGGAACCGAATTGGGTAAGAGTATAGTCCATACTCGAATCCCATAAACTATGCCGCCAACGTAGGAAGGAATTGTACCGTGTCGGATGTTTCCCTATTTCATTGTCCTGAAATGATAGAACTTAATTGATTGACGGATCCATGATTGGTTTGAGTCGTTCATACCCTGGCAAGTATGAACGGACGGAGCAATGGTGTGACTCATTGTGCATAACCTATATATAGGTGGTAGGATTGTTGTCAGTTAGAGAAACTCCCAAATTGAGTGGATTATACATTGATTTAATTGGTTTGATTGAGCTTGTTGATAATTGAGTTGGATTATATCACATTACTAAGTTCTAATTTGCATATTTATTGAGTTGAATCCTTTGACTTAATTATTGAGTTGATTGTATATGATTGAATTGGATTGGATGATATATGATTGGATTGTGTATGATTGGATTGGAGTAGGTGATATGTGGTGGATTGGATTAAATGATATGTGATCGGATAGTGTACAATTGGATTGGATTGTATGGAATGTGATTGGTCTTTGTCTAAAAATGCATTCTTACTTTAGACTTATGACACTTTGATTGAGTCTCTCTTATCTTTCTGAGTTGAGATATTTGAATCAACGTTACTCTTTCTTGAGGTATGTTTTCATTCTGCCATATTATATACTCGTACATTCCATGTACTGACGTCCATTTGGACCTACATCATTTCATGATGTAGAGACAGGTTTAAGAGATCGTCAGTAGGAGCACCATCGAGGATCTATACACACTCAGCGTATTGGTGAGTCCTCCCCTACATCCGGAGGACACCGCTTATGTTATTCTTGCGTCGAGTTAGCCCTTTTCATTTTGATTTGAGGTAACCATGGACATATCATTGACACCAATTAGATAGTAGTGATAGAGACTTCATAGACTAGATAGTGATGGGTCGATTGAGTATTTTCTTTCTTTGAATTATTCTTGTCAAACTATTTTAATGACAAAGATCGGAGTTTGATTTGTTGGCTCATGACCTTTCTTTCTTGAGTTAGATCGCTGATTTAGATTGCCCGCCAAATTATTTCTTTATTTTAAACTTTCTGCTGGTTGATTGATATTGAATAGATGTGTGATTGGACCAAGTGGTTCACTTGGGGACCAGAAATGGTCTTCGAGTGCCGGTCACATCTAGGGTACCCTCTCGGGGCGTGACAGAAACTCAGTGGATAATGCAGTGAACTGTGCACGAGAATCTGCCCTAGCCCGGGACTCAGTGATACAGGGGTTACAGTATGCACGAATAGAGTAGTGAGTAACCATATGCAATTTAAAACATTATCAGGGACCCGACGAAATAAAAAAGTTAACCTTTTGCCTGAGGACCTGAGTACTGGTGTAGTCATCTCGAGTGTCCTCTAAATATCATTATGGGATGTCTCAATTGTAATCTCGGGGACCTTATACATGTATTAACATAGGGCCAAATCGTTTATGTAATCAAAAACATTTGGTGTCATATAGTTTTTAAGACTTGGAGCCTGTACATTCATTATCTGCTTAATACATAGAAGTTTCCAGGGAACTAGTTCAACTATTACAAGAGTTCGTTATTCAAAAGTAAATAGGAGATGTTTAAGAATGGAGTTACCTCGGAGCTCATATCATATTTCACTTACAACTAAGACATGCCAGAAAAGAAAGAGAGTAATCTCTATATAGTCTGTACTTTTCTTCATGTGGTCATCCTATACATATTTCATATCCTGCCCATCCTGGGGCTCGGTGAACAATTATGGCATCATAAACTCACTTCCATACCAAGTACATATCAAAAGAAAGCAGAGATAGCTTTTCACACTACTACTTTTTAACACGTAGAATCCTTAATAGACAGTACTCAATTCTTGCAGGAGTTCCAATACCAAGCAGTGGATAGGGGTTATGAGGCGTACTTGGAGTTATGGGAATGGAATTACCCCCACATTTCACATACAATTCACTTACGGCTAAGACAAGCCAAAAGGAAAGAAAGATAGCTTTACATACTTATGTCAAAAACATGTCAAGAGAAAGCTTCACATACCTCTTATGAGTTACTCTTTATCACGTTCGCCTCGTCATCCTTTGAACCTATTCAACACAGAAGTAATACGAATATCAACCACTCTTGACTTTCCAGCATCTTAAGTTGCACCTTAGTATTCATAGAATCTATTTCCTTGTTCGTCTCCTTGATTAATTCTTTAATTAGTTAAGGTGTTAACGAAAATTGGGCAGCATCTCCCCTATAATGTGCCCTATTCGAATTTTCAATTACACCCCTAATACCTACGGCCAACCAACAACAATAACCTGCAGCATATGTTTTAGCAATTCACACCAACAATATACCAAAATAGGGTTTCTAGTCTTTATTTCGCAAAACCTTTAATTGTATGAAACGAGGGGTCGTGTGGCTGCAACCAGAAGCAACCACACCCCTTTCAGAATACATTTAGGCCCTGAAAAATACCCCCCACACCTGCAGCAGCACACCACAAGCACAATACCTTACTTCGACGACAATTCAACTATAACGACTCCAATTTAGTTTGTTTCGAACGTCAAGCATTTCTATGATATTGTCACATCTCTAGACACCTATAGGGTGTGTAACACACTCCATAATAATACCATAAATTCCAAATTGAAAGAAGAAACCTTACCTTACCTGAAATTGGCCAAAACTGCCAAATTGTGACTCGAAACTTTTTTAAACGTGCTGAAATTGAGCGGACTGTTTGTATCACTTCTCCGCTGCCCCAAATTGGAATTTTATGTTATGAAACACCATTATATAACCGTGGGACACATCAAATAATTAATTCACGAAACAAAAATCGGAAGTTTACCTCAAAGGGGCCAAATCCGTAGCCCTCCTCTTTGTGCTCCTAGCATTTTTCTCTTTTAGTTTCCAAGTGTAGGGATGAAGACATGGTTCCATAGGCATTGTAAGATATATATATATACCTCCATGTGGTTGAAGAACACCGTAGATAATTAATTCGAGGAGAAAAAGTTGGAGACTTACCTTTAGAGGGAGCAACCCATAGCTCCCCTCTTTGTTCCTCTCAACTTTTCTCTCTTCTGCGGCTGAACATTTTGGATGGAAAATGAATTAAGAGTCAGCCAACATGTATATATACACCTCCTTACGAGGTGAAACGTGGTATCCCTCTAGGGGTGACACGTGATAGCCCCCTAGGGTGCCGCCTAGTCCAAGCTTCCAACCCAAAGCTGCCACGTGACAGCGTGGGGTCCACCCCAAGTAGGTGTGTCACCTACTTGCTTGTCACCTGCTTGCTTCACTTTCGTAAGTTCTGTTATATCGAAAAAAGACGGTTTAAAATTAATTTCAACTTTTTAGAGAAAAAATCAATTTTAGAAAAAAGGAGTCGTCACTTAATTTTTTAAAGAAATTAAGAAAACTTAATTTAAAAGACCCTAACAGATTTAAGTCTTAAAAATTCAGAAAAAAAGGTACGAGGTTCTTATTTCCACTTTGAGAAGGTGTTAAGCATTCAAAGTGGCCGCTAATGCGCGATTATCCGACGATTTGAAAATTATTTGACTAACTTTTGAAAATATTAATTTAAAATGAAATGAAGACTTTAGAATTATTTTTTAGAAAAAAAAAGAAGATTAAACTTTACATTGAAAATAATATAGATGTATATATAAAAAATAAAAGTTTATCAAATAAATAAGTAAAGGTAGAAAATCATTTAAAGAGTAAACTTAACATGAATTGGTTTATCTTTAGGGGAATCTAATTAGGTTAAAATAAATTAAAATTAATATCTAAGAAAGTATAACTAACATAAATAACTAAATTATTACAACCCAAATCAATATAAATACAATAAATAATACATGAACAACAATAATAATAATAATAACAACAACAACAATAATAATAATAATAATAATAAGAAGAAGAACAACAATAATAATAATAAGAACAACAACAACAACAATAATAATAATAATAATAATAGTAATAATAATAATAATAATAATAATAATAATAATAGTAAGAACAACAATAATAATAACAAGAACAACAACAATAATAATAACAAGAACAACAACAATAATAATAACAAGAACAACAATAATAATAACAGGAACAACAACAATAATAATAACAAGAACAACAATAATAATAACAACAACAACAACAACAACAACAATAATAATAATAATAATAATAATAATAATAATAATAATAATAATAATAACAACAACAACAATAAGAAGAACACAATAACAACAACAACAACAATAATAAGAAGAACAATAATAATAATAATAATAGTAATCAACAACAACAATAATAAAAACAACAACAATAAGAAGAACAACAATAATAATAACAACAACAATAATAATAAGAACAAACAATAATAATAATAATAATAATAATAATAATAATAGTAATCAACAACAACAATAATAAAAACAACAACAATAATAAGAACAACAATAACAACAACAACAACAACAATAATAAGAACAAACAATAATAATAATAATAATAGTAATAATAATAATATCAAACTACTTGGAAAAATAATGAACAAAACTAAATGCTTTAATGAAATAATCCTAACATATTCTAGCTAATTAACTATAACACATGCTAGCTAATTAATCCTAACACATGCTAACTATAACAAATTTATATCATTAATTCTAATTATTCTTATATACATACTAACTAAAAAAATAAGACTATGAATCAACTAAATATAAAACGTGAAATAATTAAGTAAAATAAAATTGAAAAAATATTTTACCTCTTTCCGGGCCAAGATTGAAAATGATGAGCAGAAGACAACTTCACCATCACCCAATAGCTTGATGGAACTCCAATCTACAAAACAAAGAAAAAGATTTTAAAAAAAAGTTTAGACTCGAACCTTCGTGGGTTCTTAGCCTAAATTTCAACTTCAATCTCCTATTTTCCATGAAGAAAATATAGATTGAAAGCTAGAAATTTTCACAACTTTTAGGCTGGGGACAAAAGTCCAAAATCCTAGCCAAGTTAAGAAAATTTCTAACTTTGGGGTGGTTAAAAAACCTCCTCCTTCTTCTCCTTCTTAATGAAAATATGAGCCTTTATATAGGCTCCAAAACCCCCAAATTTTCCATGTATTTTCGATGTGGGAGTTTGGTTTTTTTTTTTTTTTTTTAGAAAAAAACTAAAATTTTAAAAAATGCAAACTATAATTAAACTAACCTAACTAACATTGTATTTAGTAAAAATAAAATCTTTTAAGGTGATTTTTGAATAACCACATAAATATTAATCAAATATATAGTTATATAGAAATATTTATAATATACTAAAATTTATAAAAAAGATAAAAATAGTTAAGAATAATATGAAAATATTGTTTTTTTTTATAAAAGCTAATTATTTCAAAATGTTCGAATTCAAAGAAACTCGATAGCTAATTTGCGTTGTGGATGGTCAAAATTGGGTGTCAACAGCTGTCCCTTTCTTTGAATATGATTGATAAAAGAGATCGTGGACAAAGAAAATTGACAAATCCAATTTTGGCCGACCATATTTCATCTTTTTAAAAGGGGTTGATACGGATTTTGGAATTATGGTTAGACCCCGAAATAACCACACGCCTTCCGATAGAAATGTGGTTTACTATGATGGAAGTCGTTCCTCAGCTCATGCCCTATGAGCCTGATATTCCTCTTCGGATTGTGTCCAGTTCGTAGCTATAGAAAGATTCCACATTGGGCTGTATCCTTTTAGATGTCGTTTGCACACTTTCATTCTTTTTGTATGTTGAAAATCTCAATTGATCCATTGGTAGGATACAAAATGCGTGTCCATCGATAGGATGAATGAAGCTGATCCATCGGTAGGATATGATGCATGTCCATTGGTAGGACGAATAAAGATGATCCATCGGTAGGATATTTGCATGTCCATTGATAGGACGAATGAAGATCCATTGGTAGGATATGTTGGTCCATCGATAGGACGGATGATGATCCATTGAAAGGATACTAGGCAAAATAAATGCAAGTCCATCGGTAGGACGAATGAAAATCCATTGGTAGGATATGTTGGTCCATCGATAGGACAAATGAAGATCCATTGGTAGGATATATGCAATGACCTTCTTGGCAATGAATATGTATTGACCCTCTTAGCAATGAATATACAATGGCCATCTTGGCAAATGAAAATGCAATGCCCTTTTGGTAATGAATATGCAATGGCTCTCTTAGCAAATGAAAATGCAATGGCCCTCTTGACAATGATATGCAATGACCTTTTTGGCAATGAATATGCAATGGCCCTCTTGGCAAATAAAAATGCAATGGCCCTCTTGGCAAATGATATTACCACCTCCGGTAATATAATATGAATAAAATGAAATATGAATGGCCCTCTTGGCAATGATATGCAATGGCCCTCTTGGCAATGATATGCAATGGCCCTTTTGGCAATGATATGCAATGGCCCTTTTGGCAATGAATATGTAATGGCCCTCTTGGCAAATGAAAATGCAATGGCCCTCTTGGCAAATGAATGCAATGGCCCTCTTGGCAAATGAAAATGCAATGTCATCCTCTTGGATGATTTGACAACTTTTTTTTTTCTTTTTTTTTTTTGAAGAACTCGTGTTCATGGGAACTCATGTCTTTGATAGAAGTTATACGAGGCCTCGGTGGCTCGCATCTTGAATTCGAGTTCGCTCCATTCTAGCAATGTTGGAGATCATTTGAAGTTGACTTCGAACTTTTGACAATTCTTGATGGAATTTTTGAAATCTTCCTCAAAAATTCTTTCCAGTTAGATCTCTTGATAAATCTCGAGCTGCTGAAAAAAGAATTTTGACATTCTTGTGGAATTTTTGAGATCTTCTCAAAAATTCTGTCCCTGTTGCATATATTAACATGATCTCCAATCTTAACTTGCTAGAGATAGTATCTTTTTCTGAATTTTTGAGATCTTCTCAAAAATTCTGTCCCAGTTTTCATTATAAGAGAGAAATGAAAATCTTACAAGGAACATGACCGAGCCATTGTGGCGCCTACATATCTTGTTGGTGCAGGAATCAGGTCAAATGTAGTTCCAATTCTCTGGATGATGAATGCTGCAAAATCTGAGACAAGATAATCAGTAGACACATGTGTAATATGAGCATAATGACATGGAAAACTGTATTACTTACAACATTTCCAGCTTAAAAACACGAGATATTCCACCCGTTTGATATGGACGATTCAATGAAGTAAAACATGCATTTCACATCAATGGGATTAGCCTAATGTTACATTATTTAAAGCAAACTATCCACCTTCAAAGGACAAATGCAAGAGTTTTTTTTTTTTTTTAAGTGAGTGTAAAGAGATAGTCAAATTTTGACTACAATTGGTATCAACAGTTAGGAATGCATAGAAATATTTCTCATTTCCTTTCTTATAACTGAGATTGACTTCAAGGTAATTCCTATAGCTTCATGTAGTACCTCAAACATACTTAAGTGTCGACACGATTTTTTCATCCTGCTTCCAACAAAGGTTTAGAATTATACCAATCATCATGTTTCAAGTGCCCTCACAATAAAGAAAGTTCTATTTCGCATATATATGAAGTGTTTGATTTGAGAACATTTTACAAAGTGCACTCACACTCTCAAGAAAGTTCAACGCATGCAACTGTGATACCATATGCTTGGCCTGCATGTAAGTCTCCACTAATGTGAGAATATTTGGAATGAGATCATATAGGGCTTGTTTATTGGTTTGTAATGTAGGCTTAGGGAACGGGTGGGATATTAATTTGGGATAAAAGTGACTTAATCTCTCCTTGAGCATCACACTGAATTTGGCTTTTGATGATTGATACGCCTTTGACGTCTAATCCTCTTTCTTTTGTCTCAACTTCTTCGAGTCTTTATTTGATAGAGTTTTTCCTCTTTTTACCTCTTTCTTTTGTCTTGACTTCTTTGAGTCCTTAGTTGTTAGAGCTTTTCTCTTTTCGTTCCTTTTTGAGGTTTCTCCTTTTTTGTTGGAGTAGTTTCCTTTTTGTCTTACATCGACCTTGTAGGAGGTTTTTTTTTTTATGAGAAAGTCGTCTTTGCTTTCTTGACTTTGGAGACTTTACGTTTTTTGCCTTTGGCAATTTCAAAGTTGGATCTTCTTCTATAATTTGCGCGTCTTTGGTGCGCTCAAGGAGGTTGGGCCAAGAGAAGGATAGTGCATGTAAGCACTCAGAAGGGAAAGGGCTAAGATGTGGTTGTCCAAAGAAAAGGTTTTAGGCTCAAAGTGGGAAAACTAGGGATTAATGTTATTTGGTAGGCTCTGAAAGGCACAATCGGGTCAAAAAAGGCCTACAATCCTTTCTCAAACCAAACATAACTCAGGATTTCGCCTCAACAAACATATCAGGCCAAGTTCTAGATCAACAGTGCGATGCAATTGAATTTTAATCTAAAGCTCACCACACAATGCACATGAAGCCATGAGGTTGGTTATATTCTTATCTTGAATGCCCGCAAGAGAATTTTCAAGCATCACAAAAGTACGAATGAAAGATACCAACAAAAGCTATGGTTTACCACAAAGCCAATTATTTTCATCATACCAAATGTTTCGCATGCTCTTAACTGTATTCATTCCAATCAAGAAGATATGACACTTAACATATGTACACAATTTATTATTTTATTTATTTTCTATTTTTTTAATCATTTTTTTTTTGAAAAAAGAAATACCGAACCCAAGAAGGGCTGCCTACGTATCTCATCGAGATGAGAATCAGGTGTGCGTAGTTCTTGCAGATATGATATATAAAATAATTTAGAGCTTTAGACAAACTTGGTGTGGTCTTCCAATGTTAATATTTTCTGTAGAGATGCTGCAGCGTGCTTTATAACCTCTCTTGATCGGAATGTTGTGGCTTCCAACTTCATTACTCCTGATTCGACTTTGGAAAGGTCAATGATGTCATTTATTAGTTGAAGATCCAAATCTCCTGAAGACAATATTACATTCACAAGCTGACGATGTTTCTTATCCAATTTTATGTTAGAAAAAATCTCAATCATATTGACCACTCCTGACAAAAGGATCTAATCTAATGATACATGTTTGCAAGCATTTGTTTTTCTCGCATAGTTTTCTCTGTTAAGTTCAGTCTCCTTGGCTTTCTGTACAACTATCTCTTCTTGCAATTTTGCCATTTTTTTCTCTTTTCCTTATCTGATCAGTTATCTCCATTCCTATGTAATTTACACCAATTGTCTCTCCTGCCTTACTGAACACAGGTTCAACATATATTAGAGAATTCTTTGACCCAAATAATCCCTTCTTTGCCGATATTCCCCTTTCCAAAACCTCTCATTTGAAGTCTCGAGATTCCTTTACATCAGTACTAGTAAAATCTTTACATTTATTTATTGATGATGTCCTCTTCATGCAGACTTGACAAACAATTGTAGATAACATAACTCATTGTCCTGGTGACGGATAATAACGGGTGCATTTTGGAGGACAAATTGTACGAAATTATCTACTCTTTTCAGAATTTGGGATAATTCTTCTACTGGAGAGGATTGTCTTTCAATGTTTTCTATGCTTTCCTATAATTTCTCAATTAGTATTTGCATCCTGTTGAACACTTGTTTCCAATAATTTGTCCAAATATTTAGCTCTCTGCTTTCAGTATTTTATGTTGTCATACTCAGTATCTATTTCTTGTTTATCTTGAATTTTTACATCATTTTTAGGAGACTCTTGGAATATGTATCTCTTTAATTCTTCATCTAATATAGACGTTGGATGTTTATCACCCTATATCTTTCTTCCTCAAATTGATACTTCTCCAATAAATCCAATTTCTTGAGCTCTGGTTATTGTTGTTGTGTTTTTCTTGAGGATTGTCTCTTATGATTTGAATTCTTCCAACTATTCAAAGAATCATACGTTGTTATAACCATCCCCGACTATTGTCGGGGACAGTTTTCCTGCAAAGATATGAGAAAAGTATGAAAGCGGGGCCATTATAAAAAAATAAGTAACAAGATATAGGAGTAAGATTTCATAGTCAAAGACTCCCCCGATTTATCTTTCAGGCTGTATATTGGTGTCTTGTGAAATTTAATATCATCATTATTTCCCATGAACTCTTTGTCTCGTGATCCCCTCTCTTGAAATAATGTCGTCTCTTCTGTGTACAAAGAAAATTTCTTAGTTAGGGAGAGGGAATTGACCTCAAAATTGAGATCCTTTCATTTATCGCATGATGTCCTTTGATAACAGCCCCTACAAAGAAAGAAACCACTTTGTTGAACCCTCGATCTTTGAGAAGTAAGCAAGTTTGTTTTCCGACATAAATTAGTCTTTCCCTGAAAAAGAAGAATAACTCAAAAGCCAAAATATTAGTCTGTGCTTATAATAATTAATGCAAAATATCACATAAAGAACTAAACACATAAATGTTGCTTTGTTTTAAGACAAACTAATCTATGGGTGAAGAAAGAGTAAACGCACAAAAATTAATTTTATGATAAATGTGTGAGAAAAGTTGACTTGTGAATCACAGATTTTTTTTTGCGTTTCAACTTTTGTATCCTTGTTTTTCTTAGATGCAGAAAAAGTTCTCAATTTCTTTGAAAGAATGAGGAAAACTGAAAACTTCAAAAACAGGGACCGAGCCTTGAAATATTGCCTACGTATCTCACAAAGGAGAATTCAGGTCCTACGTAGTTCGACCACTTGATTTTTTTTTGTGGAGATGAGAAAGCAAAGTTTATGATTTGAGTGTAAAGTTCGAATTTTGTTGGGAAATTAAAGACTCATTGAATATTTGGATGCACTATCGATAGTGACTCGATATTTATGCCTATGAGGCTCTAAAAAAAATTTAAAAGAGTGGACTAGCATGTCTCCAAATAAAGCAACATATTCACAAAACAGTTATAACATATAGCACACAAACAATTATTGCGCATCCTAAACAGATATGTGACCTTTTTGTGCCAAAGGTAGGCCTAACGATTTGAAGGATGTATTACGTCATTTGAAACATTCCATTGTCCCCAAACTTATATTTATACAAATATTATGAATAATTTGAATGGGGATACATAAATGGAAAAAAGGGATATAAATAGTCAGTCCCACGCAGGGGTACAATCCTAACTAAGCCTTCGTGGAAAATCCTTCTTTCTTGATTTCTTGACATCTCTGAACGCAACGCCTTTTGGATGAAGTGTCATTTACTGAAGGTCCTTCTTTGACTAGACTAAGCTACAAAAAAAACTCCCAGCCCCGAGGGACAATGGTTTGTCAAACCGCGTATAAAACCTTCAAATTTAAACATATAGGTATGCTTGTCCATTTAGGCCGAGGGCCGTTTTGAACTCAAGGTGGTCTTTCTAATGGGCCCAATACGCCTTGGGTATTGGGTCGTCTTAGGCCAATGCACTAAATTAGGGATTTGGCTTTGCTTTACGCTAGATTGACTAAGAGTGGCTTTTGCAAGACTGGTAACCCAAGCGGACAACTCAGGCTGGAACTTACGACAACCATTGGACGCACGGCGTATCAATAAATTGTCGATCGTTTCCGAAAAGGGTTAAGTATAAAAAGCCCGACTGCGGTACCGCAAAATCGTTCTTTAATATACTATACATTAAATAGGAAAAATGCTATGAAATGCAAATAACAATTTAATATATAAATTAAACACATAATTGCACAATTAAGAAAAACAAGAATTACTAATTATTACAAACTCAAATAGTTAGTCAAATAAACAATCAAATCTAATGGTTAGAACCTAATTAGTCTCCAGCAGAGTCGCCATTTTTGTTATATCGAAAAAAGACGGTTTAAAATTAATTTCAACTTTTTAGAGAAAAAATCAATTTTAGAAAAAAGGAGTCGCCACTTAATTTTTTAAAGAAATTAAGAAAACTTAATTTAAAAGACCCTAACAGATTTAAGTATTAAAAATTCAGAAAAAAAGGTACGAGGTTCTTATTTCCACTTTGAGAAGGTGTTAAGCATTCAAAGTGGCCGCTAATGCGCGGTTATCCGACGATTTGAAAATTATTTGACTAACTTTTGAAAATATTAATTTAAAATGAAATGAAGACTTTAGAATTATTTTTTAGAAAAAAAAAGATTAAACTTTACATTGAAAATAATATAGATGTATATATAAAAAATAAAAGTTTATCAAATAAATAAGTAAAGGTAGAAAATCATTTAAAGAGTAAACTTAACATGAATTGGTTTATCTTTAGGGGAATCTAATTAGGTTAAAATAAATTAAAATTAATATCTAAGAAAGTATAACTAACATAAATAACTAAATTATTACAACCCAAATCAATATAAATACAATAAATAATACATGAACAACAATAATAATAATAATAACAACAACAACAATAATAATAATAATAATAATAATAAGAAGAACAACAATAATAATAATAAGAACAACAACAACAACAATAATAATAATAATAGTAATAATAATAATAATAATAATAATAGTAAGAACAACAATAATAATAATAAGAATAACAATAATAATAACAAGAACAACAACAATAATAATAACAAGAACAACAATAATAATAACAGGAACAACAACAATAATAATAACAAGAACAACAATAATAATAACAACAACAACAACAACAACAACAATAATAATAATAATAATAATAATAATAATAATAATAATAACAACAACAACAATAAGAAGAACACAATAACAACAACAACAACAATAATAAGAAGAACAATAATAATAATAATAATAGTAATCAACAACAACAATAATAAAAACAACAACAATAAGAAGAACAACAATAATAATAACAACAACAATAATAATAAGAACAAACAATAATAATAATAATAATAATAATAATAATAATAATAGTAATCAACAACAACAATAATAAAAACAACAACAATAATAAGAACAACAATAACAACAACAACAACAACAATAATAAGAACAAACAATAATAATAATAATAATAGTAATAATAATAATATCAAACTACTTGGAAAAATAATGAACAAAACTAAATGCTTTAATGAAATAATCCTAACATATTCTAGCTAATTAACTATAACACATGCTAGCTAATTAATCCTAACACATGCTAACTATAACAAATTTATATCATTAATTCTAATTATTCTTATATACATACTAACTAAAAAAATAAGACTATGAATCAACTAAATATAAAACGTGAAATAATTAAGTAAAATAAAATTGAAAAAATATTTTACCTCTTTCCGGGCCAAGATTGAAAATGATGAGCAGAAGACAACTTCACCATCACCCAATAGCTTGATGGAACTCCAATCTACAAAACAAAGAAAAAAATTTTAAAAAAAAGTTTAGACTCGAACCTTCGTGGGTTCTTAGCCTAAATTTCAACTTCAATCTCCTATTTTCCATGAAGAAAATATAGATTGAAAGCTAGAAATTTTCACAACTTTTAGGCTGGGGACAAAAGTCCAAAATCCTAGCCAAGTTAAGAAAATTTCTAACTTTGGGGTGGTTAAAAAACCTCCTCCTTCTTCTCCTTCTTAATGAAAATATGAGCCTTTATATAGGCTCCAAAACCCCCAAATTTTCCATGTATTTTCGATGTGGGAGTTTGTTTTTTTTTTTTTTTTTTTTTTTTAGAAAAAAACTAAAATTTTCAAAAATGCAAACTATAATTAAACTAACCTAACTAACATTGTATTTAGTAAAAATAAAATCTTTTAAGGTGATTTTTGAATAACCACATAAATATTAATCAAATATATAGTTATATAGAAATATTTATAATATACTAAAATTTATAAAAAAGATAAAAATAGTTAAGAATAATATGAAAATATTGTTTTTTTTTATAAAAGCTAATTATTTCAAAATGTTCGAATTCAAAGAAACTCGATAGCTAATTTGCGTTGTGGATGGTCAAAATTGGGTGTCAACAAGTTCGGAAACTAGTTTTTGCTCCCTTTCGTAGGTTTGTCATCTCGTCTTCTTTTAAGAGCCTATGTAATCCATGCTTTGCAAGCTTGGTATATCCTCAAGTAGCTTAAGTATGTAAGACTTCTAAGTTAGTAGCTTTCGTAGGTAAATCGAGTTCTACGACTCATTACTTGGCCTCCAATTCCTTCCGGATTATTATGACTCTATTTCCAACCTTCACTACTACGGGGTATCACATTCTCCCCTCCTTAGAGTCGTTTGATAGTGTATGGACAGTAGGGGTCACCTGACCACTTTCAAGAAGGTTAGAAACACGTCTCAAGGTTCAAAAGTGCGGGGTGTAACAATATTATACTAGTATTGTTGAATAGTACTTTCTTAATTTTTGTAACTGTTTTTCTTATCATGTTGTCTAAAGTTATTTTTTTTACACTTTATAAAAGTGTTTTTCTTATCATTTTGAAAGAATACTTTCTTTACTTTATGTAAAAGTGATATTTTATCACGGTTAATGAATACTGTCTTTATATTTTGTAAAATTATTTTTCTTAACATGTTGAAAGATTCTTTATTTATAATTTGTAAAGTGATTTTCTTATCACAACGAATACGTATTTTCTTTACATTTTTATCTAAATTGTATTTCTTATCATGTTAAAAATGTACTTTCTTTATATTTTGTAAATGTGTTTTTCTTATCATGTCAAAAGTGATTTTCTTATCATGTTATATGATAATTTTTTTTTACACATTATCAAAAATGTATTACTTATCATGTTGCAATCCATTCATAATTGATCTCAGATTAATAGTATGCGCATCCAACTGATACTATACTAGTTCTATATCATAGATAGACTATTAATAGTGATTGATAGTCGTTGAGTAATGTGTGAAGTTTTCTCTGCATTTAATTGTTGTGGTTTGAATAGCTGATATGTTGTTGTGATTGGTCTGCAATCCCAAGATCGAGAAATTTATAATCTTGAACTTGCTCTATCAAAAGTGATGTCTTGAATAAATAATGCTTGATGAAATATTGCTAATGAAGTGGATGTGATAATAAAGAATGATGAATTAATTATATTATGAGATCAGGTGCCACAAGCCGACACGATATATTTGGATCGGGTGTCACAAGCCGACACGATATTATTGGATCGTGTGTCACTTTCCAGTACGTTAATATTAAAGAAAAACAAATTAATGACTTACTACTACCAATTTCAAATAACTTATTTTTCAAAAGAGCGTGATGTGGAGGCTTGAGTCCTCATATACTCTTGATATTGTTGACTGATTACGTAATTGTTTCATTGTGTTGTCACTTGATCTTGATCTTGTTTTTTGCCGATGTTAAGTGTTATAGTTGATTTCCTGCTATTACTTTTGCATATTGATTTCTATTTCGAGTCGGACGATGATACCTACTCAGTACATGTTGTCATGTACAGACCCCTACTTGTATTTTACTTTTTTATTTTGTGGAGTGCAGCGAGTGTACCATCGACTTCGACTTGGCCTCAACTCTATCCAGTCTCCAGTATATCAAATTCCAAGGTGAGCTATCCTCCTAGCTCGTGTTGAATTGTCTTAGTAATGGCAAGATGTCCTTAATTTTCAGACATAAACTATTTTATATATCTATTCGGGTGTTAATACTCTTATACTTGATATTTTGAGATTAGATGTCCTTGATGTGATGACTTTCAGATTTTAGAAAACGATATGCAATAGACTTTAGTGGATTTTTATTTGTTACTTTAATAAGATTTGAGCTTCCGCATTATTACATATTTCATAAGTTGAGCAACTAATATAAGTTGAGGTTTGCCAACCTAGAAGGTTAAGTGTGGTTCTACTCATGGCCATTTTATATCGCAACACGGGTCGAGACAATTATACAATGTTGTGTTGTATTATATTATATTCTATCTTTTTGATGAATACAATGTTTAAATAGAATGTATCGTTTCTCGTTCACTACATACTATCACACATTGATAATTTGAAGGAAAAACTACACGAAAATTAGGTGTGAGATAAAGCTATTATAAAAAAGATAAGATAAACGATAAAACAGAATTACTAGATAGTATTTAATACCACTAAGTACCATTACCACAACAATCACAAATCATCATATTTAATCACCATATTAGATATCGACAATCACAATCATTGTTCACCGCTTTGGCTTGTACACAAAAAGCAATTATTTCTTGGTATTCAAATTTAACTTCTTCAACTCCCCTAATTTTCTTTAGTGCAGCTTTTTCACGAATGATTTAATCCTATAATTTTCCTTAGTTGGTTATATTCTCAACCGACAATGTCAATTCTCAATTTCCCTACTCTTTACCATTTGCTTCAACTCCGTCATCAATATCATTAATTAGGTGGACCATTGTACAACACATATAATTATTATTTTTAGATTTTTCTCCATATATATTTTTTCACAAGTTGTGTAATGAGTGTTGAAACTTTAGAGCCTGTTTGGATTGACTTTATGTTGGTCAAAATCAACTTAAAGCCCCTTTTCAGCTTTTAGATGTGTTTGCCTAATGCTAACTTTAAGTCAGAAAGTTCTTAAAGTCAGTCAAAAATGAAAAGTTAGGATTCCTAACTTTTTTTTTCTAAGTGCTTAAAGTCATTTTCTTTGACAATGAAAATTACTTTTATATCTCTTATATTTTAACTAAATTCCCAAACTACCCTTTTTATTCTTTTAACCCTAAAATTCACATAATTTTCCTCATTTAAGCACTTTTATCCAAACACTTAACTGTTTATTTATAAAAATAATTTTCAGCACTTTAAAGTTCTAAAAACACTTCATACATAAAAGTTACTTTTTTTAAGCCCATCCAAACGGACTCTTATTACATATAATTCAAGAATCAAGGTCAAGTGAGTGGACCTTTAAAACACATTATTTGTTCTTTCTTTTAAACACATTGTACCGACACATATAATTATTATTTTTAGACTTTTCTCCATACTTTTAGGGCCTGTTTGTTAAATGAATAAGGAGTAAGTTATTCAAGTACAAAACTTTATATAAATTTTATAATATTTAATAGTATTTTTATGTCATGTATAAAATTTAACACACTTATTATTATGTTGATTAACAAATTAGAATGCCACTTAATTTACGAAATAAAATTTAGAATAACTTATACCTGAATAACTAATATATGAATAAAAAAGAAATGCGGCCGACAAGAAGAAACGCCGGCGAGCTGCTTACTACTCCGATTCCGATTCCGACAACCGATCTTTCCAATCCAAACTGAAACCAGATTCCGTCATCCTCCAAACCCAAAAATTCCTCAAATCCTCCTGCTCCACCACTTCCAAAACCCCATCCCTCTCCAATGTCGGCCTCTCCTCCACCTGCCGTGAAGTCGCTGACCTCCCAATCAACGAGGTACAGTCCGAAATTGAATCGTTAGCGTTTACTATAGCTAAGTCCATACCCTCCGGCGAAGGTTTCTCTTTCTCCGTCCCTTCCCGTTCCGCCGCTAACCAACTCTATGTCTCCGAGCTCGACAAAGGTAAGAAAAATGAAGGGTATTATAGTAATCAAATAATTTATTTTTAAGAACTATATAATGTTTATTAATTTTTAATATAACAAATCAACATCCAAATAAATTATTAAATCCTACTTAATTAAATCCTGCATAAATAAATCCTTCATAATTAAATATTGCATTATTAATATCTACATAACTAATACATGTGTTACTAATACCTGCATAACTCTAATGAGCAACCAAATGGACCCTTAGACCATTGTACAACACATAAAAAGAAATTAGCAAAGGATATTTTTGTAATTTAACTTTGAATTTAAAACCTTTCCACTTTTAGTATAACTAATTTAGCATGTGATTTGCACGTGTTATCACGTTAATTAATTATATATATATAATAAACAAATTATTACGTATTTTATCCATATCATTAAATACACAATTTTAAAGAAATACATAATATTAATAACTCATGTCATCAAATTTATAAATACATCATTTTTCTATTTCTATCCTTTTGTACAAAAAGAATTGTATGTAGAAGTATTGTGCGTACCCTTTTAATTATGTCCTAATAAAAATAGGGCATGTCCTGGAATTGCAGCCGCTGTCTTGGAAGAAGAAAATCGGCGCAAAAATAAGGAAGACAGACAAGCAAGTTCGCAGCAAGCTGAAGCCTTGATGATGGTGAGAGGAAGACCAACGGAACGTGGCCCTAGTGGGAGTCACAATCATGACAGATCTCAATCAAGAAGTAAGAAGAATATCAAGTGCTACAACTGTGGCAAGAAAGGGCACTTCAAGAAAGATTGTCGGTTCAAGAAGAAGAGTGAAAACCCTGAGCCATCAAATGCTCAAGGGAATGTTGCATGTACCTCGGATGATGGCGATATTTTATGTAGTGAGGCAATATCAAATAATGAAGGCAGAAAACGTTTTGCTGATGTTTGGATTATGGACACAGGAGCAACATGGCACATGACTTCCAAGAGAGAATGGTTCCATCAATATAATCCTATCTCAGGAGGGTCTGTGTTCATGAGAAACGATCATGCTTTGGATGTTATTGGTATTGGGTACATCAAAATAAAGATGTATGATGGCACGGTTCGCACCATCCAGGAGGTACGACATGTAAAAGACTTGAAGAAGAATCTATTGTATTTAGGACAACTAGATGATAATGGATGTTCATATAAGACTCATGGTGGAGTCATGAAAATATCCAAAGGAGCGCTTGTAGTGATGAAAGCAGAAAAACTTGCTGCAAATCTATATGTGCTTAAAGGTGAAACACACCAAGAAGGAGAAGCATCAACTGCGTCAGCAAGTTTATTTGAAGAATCAACGATGATGTGGCATCGTAAACTTGGCCATATGTCGGAACGAGGTTTGAAAATTCTTGTTGAGCAAAAACTTCTTCCAAGGCTCAAAAAGGTTTCACTACCCTTTTGTGAGCATTGTGTTACCAGTAAGCAAAATAGACTGAAGTTTAGCAGTTCCTCTGCTAAAAGCAAGGAAATACTAGATCTGGTTCACTCTGATATCTGGCAAGCACCGGTGGAGTCTCTAGGAGGAGCAAAATATTTTGTGTCATTTATCGACAATTACTCCAGGAGAAGTTGGGTGTATCCAATCAAGATGAAGGCAGATGTTTTTTCAGTTTTCAAAGAATTCAAAGCGCGGGTGGAACTTGAATCCGAGAAAAAGATCAAGTGTTTGAGGACAAATAATGGAGGAGAATACACTGGTGATGAATTTAATAACTTCTGTAAACAAGAAGGTATTAAACGGCAGTTCACGGTGGCAATCGGTCACCATCAACCGCAATTGATCTGAAAACGCCAATGGAGATGTGGACAGAAAAACCAGCTGATTATTCTCGCTTATATATATATTTGGAAGTCCTGTTTATGTTATGTACAACACCCAGGAAAAATCAAAGTTGGATCCAAAATCCAGGGAATGTATTTTCTTAGGGTATGCTGATAGAGTCAAGGGGTATCGCTTGTGGGATCCCACAGCCCGCAAGGTGGTTATCAGCAGGGATGTTGTATTTGTTGAAACCAAGATACAAGCAAAAGAAGGTAGCACTTCAAAAGAAAAATCAGAGACTACTACAGTTGAAGTTGAAGAAATTGAAGTTCCAGTTTCTTTTGAAGCAGCACCAGAGCACGAAGAACAAGAGCAAGCTGATATCGAAACTCCAGAAGTTCGACGGTCAACTAGGGAGAGAAGAGAACCATCTTGGCACTCAGATTATTCTATGGAGAGTAATATTGCATACTGTCTACTAACAGAAGATGGAGAGCCTTCAACTTTTCACGAGGCTATGAAAGGCCAAGAATCATCTCTGTGGGTGGCAGCAATGCAAGAAGAAATTGAAGCTCTCCATAAAAATAAAACATGGGATCTTGTTCAATTACCACAAGGAAGGAAGGCCATTGGAAACAAATGGGTCTACAAGATCAAACGCAATGGTAATGATCAAGTAGAGAAGTATCGTGCAAGATTGGTGGTGAAAGGATTCGCTCAGAAAGAAGGTATAGACTTCAATGAGATATTTTCTCCGATGGTTCGACTCACAACAATTCGAGTGGTCCTGGCGATGTGTGCTACATTTGACTTGTACTTGGAGCAGTTAGATGTCAAAACTGCATTTCTTCATGGAGAACTTGAAGAAGAAATTTATATGCTCCAACCAGAAGGTTTTGAAGAACAGGGAAAAGAGAACTTGGTTTGCAGGTTGAACAAATCTCTATACGGTCTCAAACAGGCGCCGAGATGTTGGTATAAGAGATTTGATTCCTTCATTATAAGCCTTGGATACAACAGACATAGTTCAGATCCTTGTGTTTATTACAAGAGATTTGGTGATGAAGATTTTGTTATTTTGCTGTTGTATGTTGACGACATGTTGGTAGCAGGCCCCAACAAAGATCGTCTCACAAATTTAAAGGCACAGTTGGCTAGGGAGTTTGAAATGAAGGACTTGGGACCAGCAAACAAGATTCTAGGAATGCAAATTCACCGAGACAGAAATAATAGGAAGATTTGACTTTCTCAAAAGAACTACTTGAAGAAAATCTTGAGACGCTTCAAGATGCAAGATTGTAAGTCAATTTCTACCCCACTTCCTATTAATTTCAAGTTATCCTCAAGTATGTGTCCTAGCAATGAAGCAGAGAGGATGGAGATGTCTCGAGTACCGTATGCATCAGCAATGAGAAGTTTAATGTTCGCTATGGTATGTACAAGACCTGACATTGCACAAGCAGTGGGAGTGGTTAGTCGATCCATGGCTAATCCTGGTAGAGAGCATTGGAATACTGTTAAGAGGATCCTGAGATACATCAAGGGTACCTCAGATGTTACAATGTGTTATGGAGGATCAGACTTTACTGTTAAAGGTTATGTTGATTCAGATTACGCAGGTGATCTTGATAAAAGTAAGTCCACCACAGGTTATGTGTTTACTCTTGCTAGATGAGCTATAAGCTAGGTTTCAAAACTGCAATCTATCATGGCAACATCTACGACGGAAGCAGAATATGTAGCAGCTACACAAGCTAGCAAAGAAGCAATATGGATGCAGATGGTACTGGAGGAGCTCGGGCACAAACAAGAGAAGATTGCTCTATTTTGTGACAGTCAGAGCGCTTTGCATCTTGCAAAGAATCCGGCATTTCATTCAAGAACAAAGCACATACGAGTTCAGTATCACTTTGTTCGTGAGAAGGTGGAAGAAGGTAGTGTGGATATTCAGAAAATTCACACTAATGACAACCTGACAGATATGTTTACGAAGCCTATCAACAGTAACAAGTTCATATGGTGTCGATCTTCTATTGGCCTAGCAGAAACGTAACATTGCAGTAATTGGGTAGAAAGGATGGTGTGAAGACTTAATTGATTCTCAATTAAATCTTCAAGTGGGAGAATGCAAGATAGTCAAAACGCGTTTTGAACGCGTAGTCAAAAAAGGAACAAAACGCGTTTTGAACGCGTAGTCAATAAAGGGAACAAAACGCGTTTTGAACGCGTAGTCAAAAAGGGAGGTTCAATACACAGATTTTACGCGTTTCTAGTTTCCTATAAATAGAAGACCTCTTGCCCTCATTTATCCCATCCCAGAAAAAGAGAGTAAGAATACAAAGAGAGTTATACACCAAGATAAATATTGTAGTCTTGAGTGTCCTCTTTAGTAGTTGTTCCTTTTACAAAAGAGAAGTGTTAATTGTTGTTTTCTCCTTGTATTTGAGAGCTGTGTACTCCATATTAAAATAGTGAGATCCTTCTACCCCGTGGTTTTTCCCTTCTATCATTTAGAGGGGTTTCCATGTAAAATTCTCGTGTCTAATTTATTTTCATTATTTTCATCATATCAAACTTTAGTTGTGGTGCTTCCTCCCCAACAGGAAACTCTAGATTTGTTGGAAAGGATGACAGAAGGAGATCTAGAAATTTACCTTCGTAATCTTTTAAAAGAAGGCAAATACCTTGTGGTGGTTGATGATGTATGGCAGAGAGAAGCATGGGAGAGTCTGAAAAGAGCATTCCCAGATAGCAAGAATGGCAGCAGAGTTATTATTACCACTCGCAAAGAGGATGTCGCTGAAAGAGCAGACGACAGAGGTTTTGTCCATAAACTTCGTTTCCTATGCCACGAAGAAAGTTGGGATCTCTTTTGTAGGAAACTACTTGATGTTCGAGCAATGATTCCAGAAATGGAAAGGTTAGCTAAAGACATGGTGGAAAAGTGTGGAGGCTTACCTCTTGCCATTGCTGTATTGAGCGGATTACTTTCTCATAAAAGGGGGCTAGACGAATGGCAAAAGGTGAAAGATCACCTTTGGAAGAACATTATTGAAGATAAATATATTGAAATCTCCAACATACTATCATTAAGCTACAACGATTTGTCAACTGCACTCAAGCAGTGTTTTCTCTACTTTGGTATTTTTCCAGAAGATCAAGAGGTCGATGCTGAAAACATAATACGGCTGTGGATGGGGGAGGGTTTCATACCAAATGGAGAAGAAAGAATGGAGGATGTCGCTGAAGGCTTCTTGAATGAGTTGATAAGACGAAGCTTGGTTCAAGTTGCTGATACATTTTGGGAAAAAGTTGTTTCATGTAGAATTCATGATTTACTTCGTGATCTTGCCATACAAAAGGCATTGGAGGTAAACTTCTTTGACATTTATGATCCAAGAAAGCACTCCATTTCATCCTTATGTATCAGACATGTCATTCATGGTCAAGGAAAAAGGTACCTCTCACTTGATCTTTCTTACTTGAAGTTGAGATCAATTATGTTTTTCGATCCAGATTTTCGTAACATGAGTCCTATAGAGTTTGGTAATGTGTTCCAACATATATATGTGTTGTACTTGGATATTCGTGGTCAAACTATTTCTTCTGCCATAGGAAGTTTGTACCACCTCAAGTTCTTAAGATTGACAGGTATCCATAAGCTTCCCTCTTCCATTGGCAACCTCAAGAATTTACAGACACTTCATGTCAATTATTATCAAATCTCATGCCAGCTACCCCGGGAGACAGCTGACCTAATAAATCTAAGACATTTAGTTGCTTCGTATTCAAAACCTCTGGAACGTATAAACAAACTCACTAGTCTTCAAGTTCTTGATGGTATTGCTTGTGATCAGTGGAAATATGTTGACCCTGTTGATTTAGTCAATCTTCGAGAATTACTCATGTATAAAATTACCAAATCTTACACCCTAAATAACATTAGTAGCTTGATAAACCTTACCGCTCTCAAATTGTTTTGTGACTCTGATGAATCATTCCCAGCCATTGAATTTCTTATTTCTTGTCAAAAGCTCCAGAAATTGTGGTTAAAAGGTAGAATAGAGAAACTGCCTCTGTTTCCAAATTCCATCACAATGATGCTTCTTTGGGACTCAAAGCTCATGGAAGATCCGATGCCTATTTTGGGAATGCTGCCAAACCTAAGGAATCTCATTTTGGATAGAGCTTATGAAGGAAAAGAAATTACGTGCAGTGATAACAGCTTCAGTCAACTGGAGTCCCTTAGTCTTGATAATCTTAAGAACCTTGAAAGATGGCATTTAGCCACAAGTGCCATGCCTCATATTAAAGGTGTTGGTATCCAGGATTGTAGAAAGCTGAAGGAGATTCCAGAGAGAATGAAAGACGTGGGGAGATGTTGAGCAGATATTATAAATCAGGTTCATGAAGTTGTCTTGTCCAAGCATCAATCAACTTAATAGATTTTTTTTCAATGTTTCATTTCTTTTTGTGCTTTGTTTTAGTGTGTGGAATTAGTTCGAAGAGTACTTTTCGGATTCAATGCAAAAATGATTTTGTGATGATTTAATTAATAGAAAAAGATCAAAAATATTCTTAAATGATGTGAAATCAATAAAAATGCCCTTAGTTGATAGTTTGGTCCGAAAATGCCTTTGCCTTCAATAGTTAGTTCAAAAATTTAGAATTTGAATTAACTTATCTACATTATTGTTCCCCCCTAGAGTTTGACAACATCATATATTACTAATCATATCATATCATATATTACTAAAAACGGAAAGCTCGTAAGTGCAAAGTTGAATTACCATACATATCATATCATACATCTGTACCAATGATTCGCTGATCCGGTAAAAAAGATAATTGTTATCAAATCTTATTGCTTATTAATTATCTACTATTAAATTGCCAAATAAATTCTGATTATTAGTGAGCTTATATAAACGGATATAAAAAAAAGTCATACTCATAACCATCAACATCAGAAGAAACACAAGACGAAAGTTCAATTTACCAAGTAAGTTTATTCCTTTGTTAGTTTAAAAAAAATTGTTAGCTAAATTAGAAGAAAGAAAATGTGAAAGGTGTGAATCAAAAGACAAGTTTTTGAAGCTACTAAAGGAAAATGAAAAATATAAAATAGTTGCTTCAACCAGAATTTTCAATTTCCTTTAGGAATTATAAGTTTTATCTGCATGTTTTTTCGTTTATATGCTACTGAAATACTTACCCTTGGCATTTTGTTGGTGTTCTCTCTGATCGACATATTCAAAAATGATAATGATCTACTAACCATCCTAAGGAAGGCATATGTTTGATCGAATTTCTCTACAATTATTGCAAAACATTATTCTCCTTCGACAATAATTTTTTGATATGTATGCATCTGTAAAAGAGTGGAGGCTACTATTCCTTAAAAAGAAGGCGGAAACTTTAAGGCGTTAAATATTTTGCTACCATAGTGCCAACATTTAAATTATGTGTTGTGACATACTAAAAAAGAACTTTTATCAAGTTGAATACTTGATATATTATTGGAAGTAGTTAGAGTGTTACTTTTGAAATGCACTTGATAACAATATTTCAGTATGATGATTGCCTTGCAATGATAATAATATCAGTTGAATATGCTCACGATTCATCGATTCAAGCTTGTATTTTATGTCTTTAGTTTAAAAATTATTCCTTTAACATTTGTGTATAAAAGTGCAGATACATTATCATAAATTATAAATACTAACATCTAATTTTTGTTGGACATTTTAGTAAATTATAAATGTTTATCTTGCATTGTAATTTTATTGTATAATATATTTCTCCTTTACAAAATTATGTGACAATGGATATGGGATACACCACGTGCCAAGAAACTAGTATTACTAAAAGTGGGAACAAAAATAATTGTAAGTTGAAATACCAAAATACCCCTATAAAGTTGAGTTATTACAATAATACCATTAATATATATATATACAACAACAACGACCCAGTGGAATTCCACAACGTGGGTCTGGAGAGGGTAAAGTGTACGCAGACCTGACTCCTACCAAGGTAGGACGGCTGTTTCCGAAAGACCCTCGACTCAGAAAAATCAAAATAAAATCCAAAAGAAGAAGTCAGATAAGAATAAGAAGTTTAAAGCTTGATGGAAAGCAGCAGGTAACGAAAACAAAAGCAACACAGATAAAAATAGAACAATCAAAGTACAGAAAGTAATGAAAGTAATAAATAATACTAGACATCATACCACAAGGAATCATAGTGCGCTAATCCGCCTACTTCTAAGGAAGAATAACGATACTATGAACTAGCCTTCTACCCTAATATGGCTCCTCCACACCCTCCTATCTAAGGACATGTCCTCGGTAAGTTGTAATTGCGTCATGTCCTGTCTAATCACTTCTCCCCAATATTTCTTCGGCCTACCCCTACCTCTTCTAAAACCATTCATGGCTAACCTCTCCCCAATATATATATATATATATATTATATTATTACTATTATTATTATTAAATAGTAAACTTAAGCTGCATTTTAATTTCAACATTGAATGTATTTGAGTTATTGTAATTATTGGTTAACCAATGAAAGAATAATAAACTGCATTTTTTTTTATTTTCTTTCGTTACCAATTTAGCTAGATAATGAATCATCTTATTTGTTATCTTAAATTTTCCTCACTAATCAACTTATTATAAATGGAATAATCAATCTATCGTATGTATGCCTTCCTGGCTCCTCATTAGAAGAAATAATAGAGACAAGTTGAAGATTTCTACAAAGGTATGTTCATTTTATTTGGTTATTTTCTATGAATGTTTATGAAATTATATACTCTTTTTTCGTGTATTTTTTTATGCATTATCTTGTAATGTAATTGTCCAGTGAGAATAGAGGAGCTGAACTCTGGCCACAATAGAGATTTTTGTATTACTTATTAATACAATCAAACAGTTCAAATCGAATTGATGTAATATATTATGCTACTCTATGTAGATCACTTTATGTTTGGAAACGTTTTGGCCATAATTTGTGACATTATGTATTGCAAGTACATCTCAAAATTGGCCTATGCCAATTCACTTCTACAGAAGCGTAATTTTTCTTTTCTTGTGCTTCTTTGTCTTTGTCAAATAATTATAATAGGTTTAATTTCTGCGATGAAGAACCTCAAAAATCATTGTCAAGGATCCTTGCTTCTATATAAACTTTCGGAGGTTTCAGATGAATCTATATGTTTGTACCTAATAATATCAAAATGTAACTCATTTTACAATTTAACTACCTAACCAATTTTTGTTGTTTGATCTTATAAATTTTTCTCTTTTTTTTTTATATGTTTTGATTTTTATTCTATAGCACAAAGAAAATTCAAGTATCATTTAAAATTTATCTTTTAAAATATAAATTTTATATTAATATATGAAGATAAGCGTGCAACGCACGTTCCCAAATACTAGTATTTCAAAATACTCTCAAATATTTCATGGAGTTTGAATGGTATCGGTGCTAACTCTATAAACATAATCTGAAATCTCTATATTTCAAGTTACATTAAGATTTTAAAGATTTTTATGATTTCAAGTTACATTAAGGTTTTAAAGATTTTTATGTTTTAATCTAGAGTTATGATTGTCAAATGATCGATCTTTTCAAATTTAGAAAGGAGGGTGTATGTTTAAACTTCTCATTTTACCCTTTAATGAAATGATTTATACACACATTTTTTTATGGCTTGTTTAATTTGATCATCAATTTCAAAAGTAGGGGTGTACATGGACCGGGTTGGTTCGAATTTTTTACAAACCAAACCAAACCATTTGTGTCGGGTTATAAAAATTTATAAACCAAACCAAACCAATAAAAGTCGGGTTTTTTTATATCAATTTTTCTCGGGTTTTTCGGGTTTTTTCGGGTTTTTCGGGTTTTTTCGAGTTTCTCGGATTTTTCATAATATCTAATAAAAAGCACAGAGCAGTGCTTCTTAAAAAGAGTTATAGTACAAAATATCAACATATAAGATGGAGGCAGAACACTGTTTGAAGTTTTAACTTTATAATATAACTTTATAAGATGGTTTTTTTTGTATATTATTTAGATGGACTTCTCAAGTCCAAATCTAAATGTAAGAAATAAAAAATATATGAAAAAATTTTAAAAAATATTTATAAATTACATTTTAATAAATATTTTCATGTATAACATAATTTAAAAGTAGTATATCTATAATCGGGTCGGTTTGGGTTCGGTTTGACTTTTTTTAGTTAAAACCAAACCAATCCTATAATGGTCGGGTTTTTTTTCCAAACACCAAACCAAGTCAAACCAAACCACTAGTCGTATTTTTTTTCCGGTTTGGTTCGGTTTGTCGGTTTGGTGCGGTTTATCGATTTGCCCTGTACAACCCTATTCAAAAGTCTTTCTTCACTTTTTAAATTCCATACCCAATCAAATACCTTCATAAAAATTGAAATGGAGGGAACAATAATCATGTTTGAAAATTGAAAAACCAAACTAAATAACAAAAATAAACCGTAAAACGAATGCACACTATAGAGTATCTAAAGTAGGGGCGGGAGACAAGTGAGGGTTGCTCAGTTGGTAAAGCCATCTCCATCCATGACCGGTAGATCTTGGGTTCGAGTCACACTAGAAGGATAGCTTGGATTCAAACTTATGCCATGCGAGTTTCTATACTTTTCTTTATTAACCTCAACTTTATCATCTTTGTATAACATATTTGTTACTATAGACTTTTCCCATGTTCATCGGATATTTTAAGCTTTAAATATTCAATTCCATGATAACAATATTCATCTCTTATCAAACTCACAATCTACTACTTCCAATATTTAATTGCCATACATATTTTACGGTTTTTTCAAAAATTATCAATGATATCCATCGTAATTCCAATATTAAATTCTATCTTTTTTATTAATACAATATTTAAATAGATTGTATTATTTTTCGTCACTACATGCTGTCACAAATTAGTAATTTGAAGGACAAACTACATAAAAAAAAATAGTGTACGGTATAAAAATATTATAAAAAAAGTAAAGGTAAACAATAAAATAAAATTACTAAATATTTAATGCCACTAACCACCATTACCATAACAATCACAAATCATCATATTTAATCACCACATTAGATATAGACAATCAAGGACGAGGGAGATATTCAGAAAAAAAAAATGTACCTTTCGTTATGGGAAATTTTTCAAAAAGCTTTAATGCATCTTTGTCTTTTTTGATAATGGGAACTTTCATTTCCTCTTGCTTTGTCTAATCGTAATTCTTTTTCAAACTTTAATCACATAATTGGACCCTTTGAACACTTTATTTATGTATTCTGATTGTTTATCTCTATCTCCCATTTTCCAATTTGTATTCCAATATTTCCTCTTTTTTGTTTTTTTCAATCAAAAGTAATACTAGTAACTTGGTAATACTATTCTCTGTAATTTGATTATTTTATTTTATGTGTGACGCTTTTGTTATTTGTTATTTGCTTTCACATAACACTTTAAACTTTTTGTAATTCTTAGTAGTATCTAACCTCTTTTTATGTTTTTATTGAGGCCGATGATTTTTCAGAAACAGTCGTTCTACCTTGATAAGAGTAAGGTTTGTGTACACTTTACCCTCCTTAGATCCCATATTGTGGGATTTCACTGGGTTGTTGTTGATGTTGTTGGAGATGGCTGATGCCTTTGTTGAATACATATAATTATTACTTTTAGACTTTTCTCCACATATATATATATATATATATATATATATATATATTCACAAGTTGTGTAATGATTGTTGAAAATATTTTAATTTGTTTTTTTCCTCAAGTTGTGTAATGGTTGTGGAAGATATTTTAATTTCTTCTTTTGAGAACATTTTAATTCAGAGGTCCAGTGCATGTTAATTTCTTTTATGTTTGACTAAATGTATGATAGGCATATAAAAAACATTCATTATTTTTAGTTTTTCTTATATATATATAACCTTTAGATATTTGGTACCCACTCAAATGATTAAGGTTGATTTTTTTCTCATTTAAATTTTGCCTCTATTTTTAAACATTGCGCAAATATAATGTTTTCTCATATATTTCAACCTTATAGATAACATTAATATGTGATGTTGGATGTTTTTTTATGGTGGTTTAAAAGGTTCATAAATTACGAAAATATTATATTTAAAAAAGGCAGTTACTAAACAATTAATCAAAAAAAAGGACAACCAGAAAGAAAATTTGTTCAATTAATTCAGATTTGGACGATGTACAAATAATTTAACTGTAATAATATTCTAAGTTAAAAGAAAAAAAAGGAATCTGCTGGGGTTGTTTCATAGGAGTAACTCGGAACATTCGACTTGTTGGCTTTATGTAATTTAACCATGAAGAAATTTTGATACTCTAGATCTAGAGTAAATACACTTAGGGACTTGAAATTTCTTGTATACAGCCCTCTTTTTCTACCCTCTCATTAAAGTGAAGATGGTTGATGCCTTTGTGTCTTTTGCAGTTCAAAAACTGGGGGATTTCCTCATACAGGAAGCTTCCCTGCGTTTAAGTCTAAGTAAGGATGTGCAGTGGCTGCGAAATGAGCTTGTTGGAGAAAGAAGAAAGCAGACGAAGAATGAGAAGAAGAATGAGCAGAAGAATGAAGAAGAAAAATGAGAAGAAGAGTGAAGAAGAAGACAGAAGCCTCAAGAAGACTCTTCCACTTCTTCTGATGATATGATAATCCTCCACCACGTGGCCTCATCTTGTCCCTACAAGTGGATTCATCCTGTCCACACAACACAGTCAAATTAAAATATGACTATACCCATATAGTTATGGGTAAATAAAATAAAGTAATGACAAGTTAGAATAGGACAAAACCAACCCATTTCTCTTTGTCTATATTACAATTGGTTGCAGCAACTTGTGTATAAGTAGATGTATATTTTGATGAAAATATAGACAGAAATTCTCTTAATCTTCAGCTTTTCATTCTTTAAATCTCTACATGGTATCAGAGCACCTCTAAAGCTCCATCCAAATCTGTGTCAAAACATCAAAGTCATCTTCAAAATCCCAGAATGCCTGAAACAACTGAAATCAAATTAGACAGTGGTGAAAAAGGAATCATATATGAAAACAACCATCCCTATTACTTAAGCAATTCAGATTCACCTGGTATGACTCTAGTCAACAGTATTTTTGATGGAAGAGGATACCCAGGTTGGAGAAGATCTATCTTTCTATCTCTATCAGCCAAGAGAAAACTTAGTTTTATCAATGGAACTTGCAAGGTTCCAGACCTGAGATCTGCAGATTTTGAGCAATGGAATTGTGTCAATGACATGATCATATGTTGGATATCAAATGCATTATCTAAGGATATTGCAGATAGTGTAATGAGTTCCAAAACTGCAAAAGAACTTTGGGACAGCCTGGAGCAGAGATTTGGGAAATCAAATGGTGCCAAACTCTACCATCTACAAAAGGAATTAACAGGATTAGTACAAGTCAATAGCGACATTGCAGGTTACTTCACCAAGGTTAAGAGATTATGGGATGAATTAGATGGGATGAATGTGATTGCCTGTTGCTCATGTGAATGCACCTGTGATGGGAAAGCAAAGTTAACAAAATCACTGGAAGATCAAAGATTGATTCAATTTCTAATGGGACTGAATGATGTATATACTCAGGCAAGGGGAAATATACTTATGATGAATCCATTACCTGGAATAGATGTTGCATATTCCTTGCTTTTGCAGGATGAGAACCAAAGGGAAGTGTATGCAAACACAAATGTCACTCCTGATTCTGGATCATTTATGGCAGTAGGCCAAGCAAACCAGCCAAACAACAAGTTAATTGCTGAGTTTGCAGCATTCATGGCTAATGGACAGGGAAGATATGCACAGAGGCTCAGATATCAACCAATGAAAGGAACAAACACATATCAGAAGTATGCTAACCCAAACCAGAACCAGAGATCTGATAAGCCACAAAACAAGTTTAAGGGTAAGAAAAAATATGATCCAAATCTGTCATGCACTTATTCTGGAAAAATAGGACATGTGCATGATGATTGCTACAGGCTGCATGGGTTCCCTGCAGATTTTGAGTTCACTAACTCTAGGAACTATCAGCCTCAGATTAAAGCAAATACAAGTTTAACTCAGCAGAAAAATGAAGACGTTGGGAGGACAGATTCTGCAGTCAATGATGGAGATTTTGAAGAATAGTATAGCAAACAACAGATTGCAGAAATGATGGAAATGTACAAGCAAAGCAAGTTGACAAAAACAGGAATCAATGCAAATGCAGTAGCTGGTACCATTTTTAAATACTCAAATTCTGTATTCAGTAACCTTAAACAGAATTCCTGGATAATTAATTCAGGAGCTTCAGAACACATGTGTTTTGATTCCAACTTCTTTTTGTTTCTGAAACCTCTCCCTGTGCCTTTGAACATTAATTTACCTAATTCTTTCAAGGTAAGTGTGACCCATATAGGCAACATCTCCATCCTGCCAGGACATGTCATAACTGATGTGTTACTTGTGCCAGATTTTAAGTACAATTTACTGTCAATTCACAAGTTTTGTATCCAGTTTCCATATGATGTCCTGTTCACTGCTAATGGATGTTTCTTGCAGGACCTTTCAATGAAGAGTCCTCAAGTTTTTGGTGAAGTTAGAAAGGGTCTCTATTTATTGAATTCTAATAGTGACAGGTGTAGAAATGTTTTCAATTCAAATGATGTATCTTCAATCCCAAAAGGAAGAAATCCCATCTTAGTTCCAGATTTTGATTCAGTTTATGTTAATGCTGCACCTAATGTAAAGCTCTGGCATGTGAGGTTGGGACATATCCCATTTTCAGCAATGAAACATTTAAGTTTTCTCCCTAATGAATCCAACTCCAATTTTATTTGTGACATTTGTCCTAGAGCTAAGCAAACTAGACAACCTTTTCCTACCAGCAGCATAAAATCCAAGCAAATTTTTGATCTTATTCATATAGATACTTGGGGACCATACAAGTGTAATACTTACAATGGTTTCAGGTTCTTTCTCACCATAGTAGATGATTTCAGTAGAGGTACATGGACATTCTTACTGAGTACTAAGAGTAATGTTTTTCATGTACTGAAAAGTTTTCTATCTATGGTAGAAAGATAATTCAATGTAAAGGTTAAGATGATCAGATCTGATAATGCTTTGGAATTGGGGAAAGGCACAAGAATCAGCATTTCTTACTTCTCAGGGGATTTTGCATCAATTGTCTTGTGTAGCTACACCTCAACAAAATGAAACTGTTGAGAGAAAACATAGACACCTATTAGAGATTGCAAGAGGGCTGATGTTTCAATCAAAATTACCTATGTGCTACTGGGGAGAATCCATCTTAACTGCTACTCATATCATTAATAGGTTGCCATCTAGTGTTCTAAAGGGAGTTACACCTTATGAAGTATTGCTTAGACAGAAACCAACCTATGATCATTTGAGGAATTTTGGGTGTCTGTGTTATGCTTCCACCCTGGCACAGGGAAGAAACAAGTTTGATGAAAAGGCTACTGCTTGTGTTTTACTAGGATATCCTTTACAACAGAAAGGATATAAATTGTTGTCTCTTGATAAAAGAAAAGTGTTTGTATCTAGGGATGTGAGATTCCATGAATCACATTTTCCTTTCAACTCATCTGAGAACTCACACACACCTATTTTTTTCAACTCCCCCTCTTCCTCAGATCATCATTCTGATTTATCACTCCACAATCACTCAGCCCCACCTGTAAATGATTGTTCCTACCCAGTCACACCCTCAGAATCTCCACATAATGCCTCTGGCTATATTCCACATCCTGAATCTACACTTCCTAATCTGTCACTAAGTCCCTCTCAGCAAACCCCTACTGAACAACCTATATTACCACAACTTGAACATGCTTATCCAAGCTCTACTACATCAGATACTTCCCCTCCTGTCCCTATAACAGCTATACCAAGAAGGTCTGGTAGAATATCTCATGAGCATGGTGTAATGACCCTCAAGGTCATTTTTTTGAATTTTTTTGTAAAATGACCATTTTACCCATCCCTTTAGATGCCCCGAGTCATTTCTAATTGTTACCGGATGTTGATTTTTAGAAAATCCTATGAAAAGTTAAGTCTTTGGAAATTTTGAGTTTCATAAGCTTTAAGTGTTAAAAAGTGGTATTTGGGGTCAATTGGAGCTACGGGTCTCAGAATGGAATTCCGTCGATTCCAGCAGCTCCGAATTGTCGAAATAGGCTTAGGAGACTTTACGGAATCAGTTTTGGAGCTGTAACGAAGATTTGAGGCCTTGAGTTGAGAATTTGAGGAACTTTAAGCCAAGGTTTGACTTTGGTCAACTTTTGAAGTTCCGATGCTCGGAATAGAATTCCGACAACTCCGTTGGATTCAGGAGATGGGTTTTGGTCTAGAATAAGTATTGGTTGAATTTTTAGAGGTCCCGAGTCCATTTTGGTATTTTAAAGGCCTAAGTTAGTTTAGTTGCGACTTTTTGAGTTTTGGGCTAACGAAATCTCGAATTCAAATTCTGATGGTTCCATCAGCTCCGGAATGACCAAATTAGGCTAGTAGCACTGTTGGAATGACTATCGAGTCAATTGATACGAGTTTGGGCTATTTGACGCTTTTGACTTTGAAACTTAGCCTATAGTTGACTTTGGTCAACATTCTTGGAAAATGCGCTCGAATAAAAATTCTGACAGCGCGGTTAGTTCCGGAATGTCAATTTTGGTCAGGAACGACCTTTCGTTCTCTTCCCGAGGCTCCCGAGCTAATATCGAGACCCGTTGTGGAAAATGATTTTTGGGTGTGGGACCCACTTTTTATTAAAATAATCTCGTATGGAAATTCTGAATGCGTCATTGAGTTCGGAATGTCGAATTTAGTGGGGTAGCATATTTGGTTTATTTTTATCTGATTCCGAACGAATTCCGAAGGTTCGTTCGGAGACTTTAAATTATGGCTAAACCAGAAAATCTGCAGCAACAGTGCAGAAAAATTTTCAGATTTTCTCCTCAACTTTGAACCCTCATTTCTTGAGTTCTAGAGCTCCAAATTGGGTGATTCAAAAGGCAAAATTGTGAGGTTTTTCGTGGAGAATGCATTGGAGAAATTGAAAACTGATTTGGAGTATTCGATTCTGGTAAAAATCGTGATTTTATTTGCAGCAGTATCCATTTTCGGAATGGATTTTTGAAGAACTTTGACAAGTTATATCTTGACCAATATAAATCCGATTTGGGTGATTCCAGAGGCTATCTTGCGTGGAAATTTAAGGAGAACATCGTGGAAGTTTCAGAATCTATTTTTGGCACGTCGTTCGAGGTAATAAATTGATTTTAAGCAGCAGATTTAGTCATTTTCGGAATGAAATTTTGTTGAAATTTGAAAGAGTGTATCTTGGTCAATATAACTCCGTTTTGAGTGATTCTTGAGGCTAGATTGTGGGGTTTTTCACAAGGAACGTCATGGTATAATTTGTTTTGATTGACAGTATTTCGTTTTTGAGAAATCGACGTGTAAAGAGGCTGCCTTATATCGTTTTCTTAGTTTAAAAATGTGGGAATTGATTTTTGATCGTCTTACGTAATTTTCCACCCCGAATTATGTTATAAATCTGATTTGTGTGCTTGGGGTGACGTTTAGAACCTGTTTTGGGGGTCAAATCTGGAATTTCGTATGTGGGCCCCACAATTCCCGTTTTCGACCCCAAAATTGGTCCATTTCAAAAAATTATGAAATTAGTGTCTAAACGACCGTATCAACGTTGTGGTTCTATTTTTGACAGCTTGGCAGCGTTCCGAGGCTGTTCGAAAGGGAAAAGCTCCAGCACAGTGATTTGGAGCCCGCGTGTTTGGCCTACAGGTAGGCTACGGTTTACCTTTCTTTAGATTGAGCCGAAATGTGTGAAAGCATGTTGAAATAGTTGGAATTTGGGTTGGGTAGTTTGATTGTATATCTTAGGCGTTAGAAATCATGCTTTAGGCTTATTATCGGGTTTTTGGATATTTAGAAGCATGTGTATCTTATCGTTATTTGTTAAGTTTTATAAGTAGAGTTGAATGAGCATGTTATTGATACAGTGGGGTATGTTGGCCTTAGTATAGGATGTAAACTTGCTTTAGATGTCCCGGCGTCGCTCCGGTAGACTTAGATCCTTGTACAATGGTGTAGCGGGCTAGTGCCTAGTAGTTTGGCCTTAGCTAGGCGTTACTCTTGCTCTTAAAAATACCATCATCCATAACTCAATATAATCGTGACTTTTGTGAGGTGTCGGCAACACTAGATTTCGTGATCGTTGACTTTGGCTCCGGTTTTAGTTTTGGCGGCATATTGGTTGACTCATTGGAAAGGAGATTCTCGGTACTATTATTGTTTAGTTGGAAAGGAGAATATTCGGCACCATAAGATAAAATATCTGTGAGTATCCGGGTACCCAATCCCGGCCTCCATTCTGAATTATCGAGGAGCATCCGGGTACCCAGCCCCGGCCTCCGTCAACTTGGTAGTATGACGAGCATCTTGGTATCCAGTCCTGGCCTCGATCATATCGATGTGTTACGGCGAGCATCCGGGTACCCAGTCCCGGCCTCGACCGTACTTATGTATTATGGCAAGCATCCGGGTACCCAGTCCTGGCCTTGACCACTTTGAATATTCAGGTGAGCCTCTGGGTCCCAGTCCCAGCCTCGACCCCTAAGTCACCACTAGATCGATTGACTCTTAGAGATTCTGGGTTTGGAAATGATATAATACTTCGGCTCCTAACATCGCAAATTCTTGGTTCCTAGCCTTGGTAGTTGTAGCTATTCTGTGTACTCGGCGGGCTTATGGGGGTTCGTCCGAGTTTTTATTTAACTTGCGCACGAGTATCCCGGTTGGGCTTATGGGGGCCCAGTTGGGTATAGTTAGCTGTAGTTTTCATAGGTAGTACTTTTTTTCCCTTTTGATGCTTATGTTGACTCCTATTTAGGCTATTCTTCTTTTTCATATTGTTTTTACCTTTTCTGCTCAGTCGGCCTATGATGCCTACTGGGTACCTGTTGTCTTGGTACTCATACTACACTTTGCATCTACTTTCGTGATGCAGGACCGAGCATCAGCTATCGCCGTGGATAAATCGAGCATGTTGCAGTCAACTTCGGAGACTAGGGTGAGTACTTGGCGTTTTTAGATCATTCTTGTCTCCTTCAGCATGGATGGCCCATCTTTTGCCTTCTGAGACTAGCCAGTTGTTTTATATCTTTTTGGTCCACTTTCGGGACTTGTACTCGTATTTTATTTTTTAGCAGCTCTGTACTTGTGACTTCCAGGTTCTGGGAGGGATCTTTAGTTGTTTAAAACATGTTTTGGTTTACTTCCGCTTATTCATTCTGTTTACTTTTATATTTCAATGCTCTTATATAGTTTTTGCCTTCAAACACATTACTTGAAGTTCCGGGTTAACAGGTTGGCTTACCTACTAGAGGGTTATAGTAGGTGCCATCATGACCTACGAAATTGGGTCGTGACACCTGGATATCTAAGAGACTACATTTGCAATAGTGTGATACTCACTGATCTATGGAAAACTTTCTTTGATCACTCTCCTAAGGCTAAGAGATATGCTTTCTCCTCTTTATCTCTCCATAATCAGCAACTACTCCATTCCCTTTCCAATGTTACTGAGCCTAGCTGCTATCACCAGGCCTCTCAACATCCAGAATGGAAGAAAGCCATGAACTCAGAGATTCAGGCCTTGGAGACTAATCAAACCTGGGATGTTGTCTTGCTACCTAAAGGAAAAAGAGCTTTACCCTGCAAATGGGTATACAAGATAAAGCATCTCTCTGATGGTAGTATTGAAAGATTAAAGGCACGACTAGTTGTGAGGGGGGATATACAAAGGGAAGGTATAGATTATGGAGAGACATTCTCACCTGTAGTGAAAATGACCACTATACGGTGTTTACTTGCCATTGCTGCTAAGAGGAGGTGGTCTGTTTCGCAACTAGATGTCAACAATGCGTTCTTGCATGGTGACCTCCAAGAAAAGGTCTTTATGAAATTTCCCCCAGGACTGACACCTCCTAGTCCTAACTATGTCTGTCTTCTGAAAAGGTCTCTATATGGTTTAAAGCAAGCTTCACGGCAGTGGTATGCTCGGCTTGCAGGAGCTTTGGCTTTCAAAGGTTATTCCTCTTCTTTAAATGATTACTCTCTCTTTTTTAAACACACTGGGCCACTAATTTCTATCCTAGCAGTGTATGTCGACGACATTCTTCTCACAGGAGATGATTTGCATGAACTCGAGAATATCAAATGCTTCCTCAATACAGAATTCAAAATTAAGAACCTGGGAGAAATTCACCACTTTCTTGGCATGGAAATTTTGCGCGAAGACCATGGCTTCATTGTCAATCAACGCAAATTTGCCATGGATCTGCTTTATGACTTCAATGTCTCTCATCTGCCTGTAGTTCATTCTCCACTGGATCCATCCTCCAAGCTTCGCGCAGATGATAGTCCTCGCTTGGATAACCCCACCCTTTATCGATACTTGATAGGCAAGCTGAATTACTTGACCAACACTCGCCCAGATTTGTCATTTGTTGTTCTTTCTCTGAGTCAATACATGCAACGACCATGTTTATCATATTTCTCAGCTGCTTTACGAGTTTTACGATATCTGAGCTCAGATCCGGGTCAAGGCATACTACTATCTTCCAATTCATCATTTTCTTTACTGGCCTTTTGCGATGCGGACTAGGCTTCATGTAAGGATTCTCGTAAATCAGTTAGTGGATTTTTCATTACCCTCGGAGGTGCCCCCATCTCTTGGAAATCGAAGAAACAAGTCTCCGTCTCCTTGTCCTTCGCAGAAGCAAAATATCGGTCTAAGCGTCGTGTTATCGCTGAACTTACTTGGTTGGTTCGTCTTCTTGAGGACCTTTCTGCTCCAATTTTGCTCCCAATTCTGCTGCACTCTGATAGTCAAGCTGCCATCCATATCGCTCGAAACCCAGTCTTCCACGAACGCACCAAACATGTTGAACTGGACTGTCATTTTGTGCGCCAACAATTTCAATCCGGTCTGATTACTCTTTCTTTTGTTCCCTCTAAGGATCAACTTGCCGATCTATTCACCAAACCCCTCTCTGGGGTTTCTCACTGTGCGCTTTTACACAAGTTGGGGGTCATGAATCTCCCCTCCAACTTGAGGGGGGATGTTGGAGAAAGAAGAAAGCAGACGAAGAATGAGCAGAAGAATGAAGAAGAAAAATGAGAAGAAGAGTGAAGAAGAAGACAGAAGCCTCAAGAAGACTCTTCCACTTCTTCTGATGATATGATAATCCTCCACCACGTGGCCTCATCTTGTCCCTACAAGTGGATTCATCCTGTCCACACAACACAGTCAAATTAAAATATGACTATACCCATATAGTTATGAGTAAATAAAATAAAGTAATGACAAGTTAGAACAGGACAAAACCAACCCATTTCTCTTTGTCTATATTACAATTGGTTGCAGCAACTTGTGTATAAGTAGATGTATATTTTGATGAAAATATAGACAGAAATTCTCTTAATCTTCTCATTCTTTAAATGTCTACAGTTCTTCATGCAGTCTTTCCTCAAAGATGCAGAACAAAAGCAAGTTGAAGATCAAAGAGTTCAACAATGGGTGTTTGAGATCAACTCTGTTGCTAATGACGTTGTTGCTATATTGGAGACTTATAGCTTCGAGGCTAGTAAAGGTGATGACGATAGATTTGCTAATCGTCTGAAGGCTTGCACCTGCATCTGCAGGAAGGAGACAAAATTCTACAACGTCAGCAAGGAGATCCAATCACTCAAGCATCGAATCATGGATATCTCTCGCAAACGAGAGACTTATGGTATTACAAATATCAATAATGCAGTAGAAGGGCCAAGTAATCGGTCAAACAATCAGTCTGACATGGTTAGAACGTTGAGGAGAACTACCTCATATGTAGATGAGGATCACATTTTTGTTGGCTTTCAGGATGTTGTAGAAAGATTGCTAGCTGAACTTCTCAAAGCAGAGCCTCGCCAAAGTGTCATCTCCATTTACGGTATGGGCGGATTAGGCAAGACTACTCTTGCGAGAAACCTCTACACAAGTCCTAATATAGTCAATAGTTTCCATACACGTGCATGGATATGTGTTTCTCAAGAGTACAACACAATCGATCTCCTTAGGAATATCATAAAATCCATCGAAGGTTGCACCAAGGAAACTCTAGATTTGTTGGAAAGGATGACAGAAAAAAAAAACAAATTTACCTTCGTAATCTGTTAAAAGAACTCAAATACCTTGTGGTGGTTGATGATTTATGGCATAGAGAAGCTTGGGAAAGTTTGAAACGAACATTTCCAGATAGCAAGAATGGCAGCAGAGTTATTATTACCACGCGCAAAGAGGATGTCGCTGAAAGATCAGATAACAAAGGTTTTGTCTATAGACTTCGTTTCCTGCGCCAAGAAGAAAGTTGGGATCTCTTTTGTAGGAAACTACTTGATGTTCGGGCAATGGTCTCAGCAATGGAAAGTCTAGCTAAGGATATGGTGGACAAGTGTGGAGGTTTACCTCTTGCAATTGTTGTATTAAGCGGACTACTTTCACATAAAAGGGGGCTAGAAGAATGGCAAAAGGTGAAGGACCACCTCTGGCAGAACATTAAAGACGACTCTATTGAAATCTCCTACATACTATCATTGAGCTACAACGATTTGTCAACTAAGCTCAAGCAGTGTTTCCTCTACTTTGGTATTTTTCCAGAAGATTATGTGGTCCGTGTTGATCACATATTATGGTTGTGGATGGCTGAAGGATTCATACCAACAGGAGAAGAAATAATGGAGGATGTTGCTGAAGGCTTCTTGAATGACTGATAAGACGAAGCTTGATACAAGTGGTAGGTACATTTTGGGAAAAAGTTAGTAAATGTAGGATTCATGATCTACTTCGCGATCTTGCCGTACAAAAAGCATTGGAGGTAAACTTTTTTGACATTTATGATCCAAGAAAGCACTCTGTATCCTCCTTGTGTCTTAGACATGCCATTCATAGTCAAGCAAAAAGGTATCTCTCACTAGATCTTTCTAACTTGAAGTTGAGGTCACTTATGTTCGTTGATCAAGACTTTTCAAAGATGGGTATTATAAAGTTCCGTAATATGTTCCAACATCTATATGTGTTGTGCTTGGAGATTCATGTTGACAATATATCTATAATACCTGCTGCCATAGGAAGTTTGTACCACCTCAAGTTCTTAAGACTGAGAGGTATCCATGATCTTCCGTCTTCCATTGGCAACCTCAAGAATTTACAGACACTTCTCGTCAATGACTATGGATACTTTTGCCAACTACCCCGTGAGACAGCTGACCTAATAAATCTAAGACATTTAGTTGCTCCGTATACAAAACCTCTGAAATGCATAAGCAAACTCACTAGTCTTCAAGTTCTTAAAGGCATCCATTGTGATCAGTGGAGAGATGTTGACCCTGTTGATTTAGTCAATCTTCGAGAATTAAGCATGTATAAAATTACCATATCTTACACCCTAAACAACATTAGCAGCTTGAAAAACCTTAGAACTCTCAGATTGTTGTGTAAAGATAATGAAATATTCCCAGCCCTTGAATTTCTTATTTCTTGTCAAATGCTCTACAAATTATGGTTAGAAGGAAGAATAGAGAAACTGCCTCTGTCGGACCAATTTCCAAATTCCATCATAATGATGACCCTTTATCACTCACAACTCACGGAAGATCCGATGCCTATTTTGGGAATATTGCCAAACCTAAGGAATCTGGATTTATTTAGAGCTTATGATGGAAAAGAAATTACCTGCAGTGATAGCAGCTTCAGTCAACTGGAGTTCCTTCGTCTTGATTGTCTTGAGAACCTTGAAAGATGGCATTTAGCCACAAGTGCCATGCCAAATATTAAAGGTATTGATATCCATCGTTGTCCAAAGCTAAATGAGATTCCCGAGAGAATGAAAGACGTGGACAGAACTCCTTTTCGATGAAGCTTTTCAAGCATATATGATGTCCTATTATCGGCCTCTTTCATAATCGTAGAGGTAATAAATCCCAATACACAATAACCATTTCTTTAATTCCTTTTAGTGTTAGTGGGAGCAACTAATATGAATTTAAATACAGTTCTATGGAAAATGACTCTCACCCTTTTTTATGAAACTATTCTGATAAGCAAATTACAAAAATTTCCTCGGAAATGACTTTCATCGTACGAAAACAAACCCAGTTTTATGAGCAATCAATTATTTGGTTGACACTTGATATTGTCTTGAACATTTTATAATTTTTATCATAATTGATAAATCTTTTGTCTTCTATTTAGTATTATATTAAATAGTTTCTTACAATTTGAGTTAAGCAGGGGAAGAAAGAAGCTGTCAGAGGAAATAAAATAGCAGATGGGGGTATTTTTGCCAAGCACTTGAAGGGATTGGTATGGCTAAAGTTGGATTGTTCATCGGAGCATTAATCAGGTTTCAGGGCTGTCACAACCTTGAGTGTGTTTTCAGTGTTTTTTGTTTGTTTGTTTTGAGCTTTTTGAGTGTATGGAATTGGTTTGAAGAGAATTGTTTTTGGGATTCTATGCAAAAATGATTTTCTGATGTTTTAAATAATTGTTCCACCTGATCAATGCGATAGGCAGCTTTGTCTATCTCAATTTTCTAGGCATTCTGTATTAACATTCATGATCCCTAGATACTGCACATGAGTTATCAAACTACAAAACGAAGGTACCTTCTTGTATTGTTCAATTTGATTTCAGAAACCACATCAAAATTCCTGCTTTGGATATCAGGTCCTGCTTTAAACTGTCCAGATGATGCCCTCTTACGTCTACTTAAATGCTGTGTTCACATTCATTTCATGCTAGTAAATAGTAACTAAGGTCAAGATTGCATCATCAATAATGGAAACAACATCAACAGAGTAAACAAAACTGAAATACAGACGATGACTCACAAAGCACAGATTGCTGTTCATAAATTCAAGTAACTATGCTTTTTCACACTGAACACATCAATTTCACCATAATAATTGGTTGGGCAACTCAATTAGACGACACCAAAACCCAATATGAAGATTATAAGACTTCATATTTACATACTTAACAAATTATTTAAGGAGAATAAAGTGTACTCTATTGGAAATCTTATGGAAAATACTCTACCATGACGAATACTAATACTCCATCGCGAATATTAACACTTCATCACGAATACTAAGTACTAACACTTCATCGCAAACACTTGTAAGGAATTCACATAGGCATAGCTTGAGGTGTGCTTCTGTCAATGTCTTAACGATATTTCACCCGGTATAGGTGTATCCCTCAAAATTCAACAAGTTTTTCTAGTATAAAACTAGGAGCCAAAATCTAATAAAGATTTAAAAGAACAAAATCCAGCACACCAATAAAATATGAGAGGAAAAAATTATTTCTTAGAGATGTATTTTTGTCTCCCTCTATATCTTTGTAAAAGAGGAGGACATTATTTATAGGGAAAACATATATGAGGTTAAAGCCTCCAACGGAAAGAGAGAATTAATGCCAATAGGATTAATGACACATGCTGCAACGGAAAGAGAGAAAGAAAGACGTGGAGATGTTGACGCCTTTCAAGCATATATGAAGTCTTATTTCATAGCAGCAAAGGTAAATATACAAACAAATCCCAATCCTACATAACTTTGTTGATTTTTTTTTTATAAAATAGATAATATTATGGTAAAACAGGAGAAGACGCTATCACTTGAAGAAATTTACGGTTGATGAAGTTGGGCTATCGAAGTATCAATCAAGTTTCTCTTACTTTACTCATTATTTCAACATTCAGCTTTTTTTCCTTTTTATTTTTGGCTTTTTTTAGTGTGTAGAATTGGTTCGACAAGAACTTTTCAGATTTTATGCAAAAATATTTTTGTGATAATCTAATTAATAGAAAATGGTCGAAATGTTGTTAAATTATGTGAAATCGATAAAAATGACTCATTGAGAATAATCTGCCTTCAGAATTATCAAGGCCTTGATTCTGATAGTACTTTTCTTTTTTAAAAAAAAACCGTGAAATTTTCAAGAGCTTGTTGACGCAAGTTTCAAACTCAGTGGATGATTGACCTACCTCTCTACCCTTCTCCACTTATATGCCAGGTGCTCTTACCAGTGAACCAAAACCCTTGGGACTTGATAGAGATGGTACTTTGTATGTTTGTGGTGGCCTCAAATGTTATTAGTGTGACTTCCTTTCTAATTCGAACAGTTATGGATGGAAAATCATGATGCTTTTATCTTTATAGTTACACGCTATAGGGACAACCTTATGACATGATTTATTTCCTTTAATTTTTGTGACACCGTTTGCTCCATGTTATAGTGGTATCACGAGAGGTTGTCCCAATAACATGTAATTCTGAATTCATTGATTATAGTAACAGACGATTCTTCTTCTGATTCCCTGAGGCCGTATTGGATACTAGATTTTCTTGAGTTATGAATCGGAAGATTCACATTTCTGAGATCATAGTCTCTTTAACTTCAATGAGAAAAAGTTAAAATTGCAGACTTCAACTTTGCTACATGGTCTCCATCAACTAACTAGACCTGAAAATGCCTTATGGAGACCAGATGTTGGTGTGGCATTATATCTAGGGAGGCAAGTACATGCTTACGGTAACGATTGAGGAGTTGAGTGTCTTCATGACGACCGCATTGATCGCGTTTTATGGGAAGATGGGTTGTTTGGTTTATGCTTCAAAGATATTTGATGCAATGGTTAGCAAGCAAGTTTGCTCTTGGAATTCTATGATTTCTTCCCTAGCTTTGAATGTAAGAGAGAAGCAGGCATTAACGATGTATGAGAAGATGAGGGCAAAGGGGCTGCAACCAAATGAGATTACCTTCGTGGCTGTTCTATCAGCTTGTGCACGTGCCAAGCTTGTCTATTTCGGTTTTAAATTGTTTGAAGCAATGCCAAATGAATTTGGACTTGTAGCTAAGATGGAACATTATGGTTGTGTGGTTGATCTCTTAGGGAGACATGGGCTACTACAGGAAGCGTACGACTTCATAAAGAAGATGCCTTTTGAAGCTGATGCCACTGTCTTGGGGGTTCTGATGGGTGCTTGTAGACTTCATGGAGCTATTGAATTGGGAAATGAAGTAGCACAACTACTACTTGAGTCACAACTGAATCATTCAGGGCGTTATGTGCATCTCTCAAGAATTTATGCTGGCGCAGAGAGGTGGGATCATGCTGCTGCCTTGAGAAAAGCAATATTAGATGCTGGAATACACAGTTTTATTTAGTGGAGCTTATAACTGCCACAGCTTGGTGATGGAATCTCGACTCATCAAAATCAGCTAAGTCATAGCTTGACAGATCAAGGAGGATGCATTTTTGTGAAAATGCACAACAAACCTGGTTCCAAAGTCTGTTTGGCGAGGTATTTCTTTTTGTTTTCCACTTTTCTTTTTCTGAATCTTTTTCTTTTGCCCCGAAACTTTGAAATTATGGAGCAGCTTGCTAATTAATTAATCTGAACAATAGTTGATCACGATAAGCATCACCTATAGGCAAGCGGTTCTGCTTGATTTCTTCCTAAATGAAGTGTCAAATCCATATGAATTTCGATTACTAGATATTCTATATATCACTCAATTGTGTGTTCATGTCTAATCTTACTTGAGGCTTTAAACATTGTTGCAGGTCTCTATGAAAGTTGTTGTTTGGGACTGATGCATAGTTGTTGTATAGCAGTGATATCCAGGTAAGCTTGTGTTTTGCTTGATTAATTCAATCGGTACCGTCTATGTTCCACCAACACAGATAGTGGATAACTCCACCATCCAAGACTTAGATGGGAAGAGTTCTTCCAGTATCATCTCTGCTAGGATTCTAACCTTGGTTTCCAAGGTTGTTTCTCCTACTTTTCAACTGCTAGACCAACCCCATTGTGGTCATCGTCGCTATTCAAATTATTGTATGTACGTGATCCCTAAACATTATATTATCAACCAGTAGAACTTTCCCAATTCATCTTATTTTCTCTCAAATTCATCCGTAGGTACTTAAATGACACAACGCTATGAGCAGCTCATGAGGCCGTGTTGGATACTATAGCGTGTAATGCTGAATTCATTGATGATAGTAACAGAAGACTCCTTCTGAGAGAGGCCGTGTTGGATACTAGATATTCTGAGTTGTGGATTGGAAGATTCCTATTTATGAGATCATAGTCTCTTAGTTGTGGATTGGAAGATTCCTATTTATGAGATCATAGTCTCTTTCTCGTGATGGGCATTTTGCTGCTGCTTCAATGAAAAAAGACTGAAACTTTGGCCCAAGGTGTCCTGAACTTATGTTCTATGTTTGTGTTAATGTTAAAGAGTAAAGTGAAAATGTTTTTAGTGAGGCAGGCACATATCGTCCGATTGAATGATCTAAAGATTCAAAATTTGTGTCTGATTTCTGTTTATCAGTTGAATTTATTTCTATATGCCATAATTTCTGGACCCTGCGCATAGCGGGAGCTTAAGTGCACCGGGCTGCCCTTTTTTTATAGACAAATGAATACAAAGTCTGGTTAAGTCTCAAAGGAAGAAAAGTCATGTCTTTATTCATAGGATAACAAACACTCTATGGAAACATCACAAACTATGAAAGATAAAAGGCTTTTATCTGCACTTGAATCCTGCAATTTTCAAAAATAAAGAATTAAGTTAAGAGCTTGGAGGATGGAGGAAGTAGAAAATACATCAATATATTGAAGGATAAAGATCAAGTTGAATACCTGGAGGTTGCTACACACTAATATCTTTTCCTGTACTTTTCCATTCTCGTAGTAATTCCGTGTTCCAATTGTACAACCATCCTCGAAAACCATACTGGATATTGAGTTGACAACATCATGTATATTACGGACAATCCAATAACAAGTCCACAACCGTAACCCATGAGAACCGCCTGCCAACTGATTATTGGTGAATCTTCTTCTTCTTCTTGATCTAGCTCAGCTGGAGTTGTCACTTGTGGTACCCTATCAACACCGCCACAATGTTTTGAGAGTGGCAATCCACGTAACCCATCATTTCCTTGGTATGAACTATTCTCAAACGTATCAAATTGTTTTCCTTTGGGGATGCATCCAACAAGATGATTGTGAGAGAGATTTAAGACTGCAAGAAATGTGAGAGATGCAAGTTGTGGTGGAATTTCACCGCCTATTTTGTTGTATGAGAGATCCAATGATTCAAGTACAGCTAAATATTGCAGTGATGCTGGTATAAGACCTTCCAAGACATTATGAGATAAGTTCAACGTACGAAGTCCAACAAGATCTCCAATAATGTTTGAAATATAACCTTCAAATCTGTTCCTTGAGAGATTGATAATCATGTTAGAAGCCAAAATTCGAACAGAATCATAATCATGTCCCTTTGTTGTAGTTGTCATCACATATTGAAAATAAGAAACATATTGATCAGACACATACTGTGGGATTCTTGTACTCACATCAATTTTCTTCATGGCTTGCAAATTCCCAAAAAGACTTTCTGGTAAATTCCCACTAAATCCATTGGATGATAAATCTATAATTTGAAGCTTCGCAAACAAGTTTCTATTTCCTAAAGATTTTATGGGACCGTAAAACCTATTTGATCTCAAGCTTAAAATTTGCAAATCAGGTAGGTCTCCCAACCAGTTTGGAAATGTGTCATTCAATTCATTGTTACCTAGATCAAGAAGTTTCAAATGTTTGCAATTGATCAAAGATCGTGGGACTTTCCCCGTTAGCTTATTCCCATGCAAGCTAATGACCTGGAGATAGTTTCCAATCCTAAAAGTTGTATTAATTGTCCCACTAAGACGGTTGTTGCTCAAATCCAAATTCCAAAGGTTTTCATTCATCTCACCCAAACATTGTGGGATTGTTCCCTCCAAATTATTATTTCTTAAATCTAGTATTACCAGTGTCTTCAGATTGCAGATAGCTGAAGCAATCTGTCCACTGAAATTGTTTCGACAAAAGAGAAGATATTTTAAGCTTGGCTGGTTTAGGAGTGAATTTGGTATAGGACCTTGCAGCAGATTTTGGTTTAGAGCAACCTCAATCAATGTTTTGGACTTGAACTCCTGAATTTTCCCACTGAAAGTGTTAAATCTCAAGTCTAAATGTCTCAGTGAAGAAAGGGAGAATATCCAGGAAGGTATAGTCCAATTCAAGTAGTTTGATGACAAGTAGAGAAATTGTAGGTTTTGCAGTCCACTTACGTTGGATGGAATTGGACCAGTTAGGTGATTGGACGAAAAATCTATCCATTCAAGTTGCGTCCAGATTCTGTTAAAGGATAAAAACTCAAGTTGGCCATCGAAGCTGTTATTTCCAAGGAATAAGTGTCTGAGCTTTCCAAATCTCGAGAACTGGGAAATTGGTCCTTCAAGATGGTTACCTTCAAGGTTCAAAAACTCTGTGTTGGTGAGATTCCATAGAGGTTTAAGAATTGGCCCTGACAGATTAGAATAACTCATGTCCAACTCATGAAGTAAAGTTAGATGGCTAAATGATTCAGGTATCCTACCAGTAAAATTCACATCACAGAGTTGTAACTTCATGAGTGATGCATTGCTATTCCATTTGGTTGTAGGAAACATAACAGTAAGCTGGGGATTGTGTGATAAATGAAGGGATTCTAAGTCAGAAAGGTGGAAAACTCTTTCGGGTAATACCCCACGTAACTGGGTGCCTGGAAGCCATAGAGCTGTTAAATAAGAAGAGAAATTTAGAGGAATGGTGGAAGAGATGTTCACAGAGTCAAGGTTGAGCTCTCTTAATTGGGTCAAGTTCTTAAGGAGCAGTTCAAAATTGTGAGGCCCAAGACTAAGCTCATATGGATCAGTCGAGATACGAAGAAAGTGTAATTTAGAAAGATGAGAGATTTCTGAAGGAATTAGACCTGTAAAACTTGAATCCGACAAATCAAGATGCGTTAAGCTAGAGAACTCACCAAATTTAGGTGAAATGAGCGATCTAGTGAAATCATTATAAGACAAATCAAGCCTTTTGAGATTTGAGAATTGAAAGAGGCTACTATTGGAATGAAACTTGCCTTGAAGTTGGCTGCAGCGGAGATCAAGCTCAATCACTTGTCCTGTCTTCTCATCACAATGAACTCCATCCCATGAACAACAATCTGTGCTCTTGTTCCATAAAAGAGTTCTTGGATATGACTGAATCTTTTGGTATGTTATGTCCAAACAATAATGATAAGGAACATTAGGATTAATGGTAAACATGTGCTTGAATTGTAGAAGGGCAAGAGCTTGATCTTTGGGGCACAAATGAGATAAGGATGAGGAGAAAACAAGTTGACAGAGAAAGGTACAAAATACAAGTTTTACACAACCCATTTCTTCACTAAATTAGTGATCAAATCTAATGAAGTTCGTATAGAAGAAATCAAGAAATGTTTGCTTTGTGTGTCTATTCAATAAAACATTGATGAGGTATGTATTGCACAAATCGAGCAAAGAAAAATTTACTAGAAAGGTTCCGTAGTCCAGGAATAGGACACAGCACACAAACTTAATTGGTTAAGATAAGAGTATTACATATTCCAGGAAGGTCACCTAGTCATTTTCAAAGTCGAAAATTCAAAGTTCGATTAATCATAATAAAAGTAATATTTGGTGTATAGACTTTGAGAAAAGACATTTCAAATCAAAATTTCAAAAAGAAATTGATTGGTTGGGATAATCGTGTTGGTTGATGTATGGACCTTGACTTTTTTTCTTAGGACATACAAAATTCTAGTGAATTGACATGCTATTTTTGTAATTGAATTTGATAATTTCTAGATTTTTCTTATTATATGCACTTTACGATTTAAGTTTTGAATATATTGGTTTATGTAATTGAATATTAAGTGTATTGTATTATATGAATATCATTAGAATTATGTTATTTGTAGAAATTAAGACTTAACCCTAGACTTAGAATTTAGAAAATTGATTATAGTAATATGAGTGTCTACGGACTCGTTTGCTTACGAATATTGTATACTCGTTAGATTGGAAACGTTCTGAGGCATTGAGGAAAGGAAAAACATTGGTGAATTAGCTTGCTTGACTTTGGTTCTTCGGTTGAGGTAGGTTATTGTTTATTCTATATCACAGATAGATTCTTAATAGTGATTGATAGTCGTTGAGTAATGTGTGAAGTTTTCTCTGCATTTAATTGTTGTGGTTTGGATGGTTGATATGTTGTTGTGATTGGTCTGCAATCCAAAGGTCGTGAAATTCATAATTTTGAACTTGCTCTATCAAAAGTGATACTTTGAATAAAGAAGGCTTGATGAAATATTGTTAATAAGTGGAATGCGATGATAAAGAATGATGAGTTAATTATATTATGGGATCGGGTGACACGAGCTGACACGATATATTTGGATTGGGTGTCATGAGCTGATATGATATATTTGAATCGGGTGTCATGAGCCGACACGATAATGTTAAAGGAAAATAAATTAAATGACTTAATACTACCCAATCTCAAATAACTCATTTCCCAAAAAAACGTGGTGAGCAGGCCTGAGTCCTCATGTATACTCTTGATATTGTTGACTGATTACGTAATTGTTTAATTATGTTGTCACTTGATCTTGATCTTGTTGTTTGCCACCTGTTAAGTGTGATAGTTGATTTCCTGCTATTACTTTATGCATATTGATTTCTATTTCAAGTCGGCCGATGATACATACTCAGTACATATTGCCCTGTACTGACCCCTACTTGTATTTTTTTTGTTTTATTTTGTGGAGTACAATGAGTGTATCATCGACTTTGACTCACCCTCAGCTCTAGCCAGTCTCCAGCATATCAGATTTCAGGGTGAGATATCCTCCTAGCTCATGTTGGATTCTCTTAGTCATGGCAAGATGTCCTTAGTTTTCAGACACAAACTATTTTATTTATCTATTCGAGTGTTGATACTCTTAGACTTGATATTTTGTGATTAAATGTCCTTGATGTGACGACTTTCAGAGTTTGGAAAACGATATGCAATAGACTTTAGTGGATTTTTATTTGTTACTTTAATAAGATTTGAGCTTTCGCATTATTACGTATTTTATAAGCTGAACAACTAATATAAGTTAGGGTTAGTATCGTTGGTTCGTCCACCTAGGAGGTTAAGTATGAGTGCCACTCATGGCTATTTTGGGTCGTGACAACTATACGATGTTGTGTTGTATAATATTATATTCTATCTTTTTGATGAATACAATATTTAAATATAATGTATCGTCTCTCGTTCACTACATACTATGATACTATCACACATTGATAATTTGAAGGAAAAACTACACGAAAAGTAGGTGCGGGATAAAGCTGTTATAAAAAAGATAAGGTAAACGATAAAACAGAATTACTAGATATTATTTAATACCACTAACCACCATTACCACAACAATCACAAATAATCATATTTAATCACTGCATTAGATATCAACAATCACAATCATTATTCTCCTCCTTGGCTTGTTCACAAAAGGCAATTATTTCTTGGTATTCAACTTTAACTTCTTCAACTCCCCTAATTTTCTTTAGTGCAGCTTTTTCGCGGATGACTTAAGACTATAATTTTCTTTACTTGGTTATATTCTCAAACGACGATGCCAATTCTCAATTTCCCTACTCTTTACGTACCATTTGCTTCAATTCCATCATTATTATCATAAATTAGGTGGACCATTGTACAACACATATAATTATTACTTTTAGACTTTTCTCCATATATATTTTTCCACAAGTTGGGTAATGGTTGTTGAAGCTTTAATACATATAATTCAAGAACCAAGGACAAGTGAGATATTTCAAAAAGTGGATCCTTTAAACACATTATTTGTTCTTACTCCTTTAAACACATTATTTGTTTTTACTTTAAAACACACTAGTCTCTGGGAACGTGCATTGCACGTTTGTCTCATATAATTATTATAAAACTTCTATTTACTTGAAAAGTTGAGTTATTACATAGAAAATGCTAAAATTAGCAATATTAATTTTACCATTTACATTTTATTCATTAAATAAAATCCATAACAATGGAATGGTGCATTTTCCATCAAGCAAGAAATATATGAAGCTAATTAAGATAATATACCTCTAATGGTATGAATATGTTGATATGACTTATCCTCAATAATCTCTCGAAAGGGAATGTTTGCTATAAAATGGTAGTCTATAAAAGTGACAGAAGAAGAATGATATATAGCTTTGAGTTCATATACACATTATTCTAAAAACTCATAATAATAGTTAAAAGATCACAACATCACATTGAATTGATCAGAGTTGCAAAAGAAACATAAAAGATAGAAATCTAATAATGGAGAAAGAAAGATTTGAGGAACTAAGGATATCCAAAGAAAGTGTTCACGTTCTTCTCCCCTTTACTCTATTTACTCCTTTTCCATCTATCTTTCTTCAATATTCTCAGATATGATGATGTGTTTGATCCAAATGCAACACTAATGCTATTGCCCCTAATAGTTCTATTTTCTTCTGTCCCTAACTATGATTGAAAAGAGAACCAAAAAAAGACTTCACTAAATAAAGAGAGAAAAATGAGAAAATGGTTCTTACTCGGAGTGAATCTGATCCATTAAAATTAATTAAGTGGCAAGAGTTAAAAATCTAACAGAGAACTGTAGAAATAGAGGTAGAATACTGAAGAGGTGGCAATATTTAGCTGCTTAATTCCAACATCTTGTGAGCGACCCCGTGGATGGTTTGCTGGTGAAGACATTTTTGAGTAAAAAGATCCAATGGGATTTGCAACTCTTCTTGGTGACTTAAATAAGGGACCTTAGGTAAGGGAAGATGAAAAGAAACAAATTACTATTAAACATATTTTAGCCAAAAATTAAAAAGACTCATCAATTTCCAACTTAATTGTTGTAACCTTTGATCTTCATCAGTTTACTCACAAACAAGAGATCATCAATAAGGATGAAGCAGTAATTGAAGAGTCTATAGACTTAAATCATAATTATGAGTATTTTTACATTTTTGTGCAATATTATTAATGTAGAACATATAATTGATTTTTTTTAATAAAAAGGATAAAATAGTAATTCAACTTTTGACTTGAGTTCTTTCCACTTTTAATAATACTAGTGTCTATGAACGTGCTTTGCACGTTACTGTAACACCCCCCCCCCCAAAAAAAAAAAAAAAATTCTTCACTAAGATTCGGACCCTTCTTCGTATACGTGTAGGATCGAACCCGACTATTGTGAAGTGTATGCATGAGTTAGGATGAGTTCCCAAGTAATTGAAGAGCGTTAGAGGTAATGTGGGGGTCATAAAGGATCCCTAAAACCAAGCTAAGCCCAAAGAATTCGTCTTGGCTAAGTTTTAGAATGAGTTCGTATAAGGGGTCGACTTCTAGCAACCATATCTTTTGAAATAGGACGATTTGGGTGGCCCAAGACCTATTAAATTAAAGGTCTTCGAGTCTTCTTTCCAACGCCACCAAGAATGTAATTTTTGGAGTTCGGAGTCAAAAGATATGACTATCCTAAGACGGACTAGTACAACAGGAATTTTAGGCCTGGGTAACAACTGCTGGAAACCTGGGCTTGGCGCCGCAGTGGCGTGACGCGCCACTATCGCGTCAGGAACAAGCCTCAGTAGTTTGGTCCCTGGCGGGGCGCGCCACTAGGAGATGTGCAGGGTTTTTAAGCCTGTTTTCTAGAACCCAGAAATTTTAGGCTTGGCGCTGTAAGGGCGTGATGCGCCACTATCGCGCCATAAAACAACCTCAATAGTTTGATCCTTGGCGCGACGCGCCACTATCATATGTGCATGTTTTAAGCCTAAATTCGACTTGGCACCGCAGTGGCGCGACGCGCCACTATTGTGCCAGGAGCGTTTTAGCCTGTTTTCCAGATTTTTGGAGAAAGGGCAATTTGGGTATTTCCCCAAATTATATATACACAAGCCTTGAATGTTTTTGGATCATTATTTCAGCCTCTTTCTCTCTCTCTCTAAATAGAAATTTCCCTCTCTTCTTCTTCTCCTTCTCCATATCCAACAAGGATTGCTTCAAGAACTTCAAGAATTCAAGCCTTCCATTGAAGACCCAACATCAAGGTTTTCTTCAAAGTATTCACTAAGGTATGTAAGGCTATTCAAAGCATGGGTTGAGTCCACCCATGTGCCCTACATCTTCTAACAAATTGATTGTTCATAAGAATGAAGTTTATTGATAGAGTTAGGTCCAAATAGGTCCTTTTCATCTATTACCCTAATATCTATTATGTTGATGTTGTGGAGTCAAGAAAGTGATGTACTACATGTTGGTATGAGTTGATTGAGATGAGAGGTCTATCATATATTGTTAATTTCTTAACTATGTTGATTATGATAAAGAATGTTATTTTTCTTAGATATGTTGCTTATCTTGAATTGTTGATTTAAAACCTTGGAGTTGTGTTGAGTCCCAAAAGATTTGTGAAATGAATAGAGGAACGATTGGATAGGTTTGTATGTTGTTAAATGCATATTTAATCTACTCTTGAAAGATATGATTGGGAGAGGTTTGATTGTGATAGAATTGATGAGTTGACAAGGTTGTATATGAGACTTGTCGATATGAATTGATTGAGTTGATTTGATGGAGGTTTATGAGCATTGAGTCTTGGGAGGAGTATCGAGAACCGAATTGGGTAAGAGTAAGTAATAACTCGAATCCAATAACTACGTCGCCAAATGTAGGAGGGGATTGAACCGTTAAAGTCGGATGTTTCCCCAAAGTTTATTGTCCTGACATTATAGGACTTGGTTAGATTGGATCCATGATTGGTTGATTCGTTCATACCCTGGCAAAGTATGAACGGACGCGGCAACAACGTCGGTTTGTTGTACTGTCACTGGCTCATAAGTGATGTTTGTCGGATAAGAGAAACTCCCATATAGGTCTTGATAGTACTCTGAGTCGTATTGAGTTGAGTTGTATGTGAATGGTCCCGTCTAAACCATATTCTTGTTTAGATTTAGGACACTTGATTGAATTGTTCTTCTTTTTGAGTTGAGATTCCGAATTGGTTTGGTTCTTTCTGATGTTGTTTCATTCGGCCATTTTACATACTCGTACATTCCATGTACTGACGCCATTTGGCCTGCATCAACCGGCGCACCGTTGAATATCCCAGTCAGTTGGTGAGTCCTCCTAGTTTTCGAAGGATACCGAGATTACCTTTATAGCTTTGTTTTGCTTTCTTTATTTTGATTGTTGGTAGCCATGGACTTGTCATTGTCACCTCCTAGATTGTTGATAGAGGCTTCATAGACTAGAGTGTGCAAGTGTCGGATTGTTCATTTTGTCTAGTCCTATTCTATCTAATTGTTGATTTGATAGGAAATCTCATCTTGGTTTTCATGTGAATGAAACATGAATCCGTACTCTCAACAAAACTCCACTCAAGAACACCATCAATACATATGAATTTATATACAAAAATTCATTTGTAGTCAATAATAGGAAAGATAACTATTTAGTAATTCAAGTCATGAAAATCATCAATCAATTAATAGCATATAAAAAAAATATTCTATAATTTAAGAAAAATTCAAGAAAACCTTCATGGAAGGTTCAAGCCTTTCACAATTTTCATCCAACACATCTATGGGGCATATGGAAGAACTCAATCTATATTTTAGGTTAGCCTTACATACCTGGAAATCGGAGAAAATAAAGACTTGAAGGAATGGTTTGAAACCTCACTCTTCTTCTTCTTCTTCTCCAATTCTTCTTCTCAACATTCTTGGATGTTTTTTGGAGAGAAAACTCTTAGAAATTAATGTGAGGGGCGGAAATGGTGAACCCTAGTGTATTAGGTTTAATATAGGATGGGTGGGAAAGGTCCAAAATGCCCTTTTTTCAAGAAAAATCTAAAAAATGCGTCCAAAAACCTGCAAGCCTAATAGTGGCGCGTCGCGCCAAGGACCAAACTACAAAGACCAGTTTCTGGCGCTATAGTGGCCCAGGCCTGAAATTTCTACAGTTATAGTATATAGTAAAATGGTCATAACTTTTGATTCCAAACTCCAAAAATTGTAATCTTGGTGGCGTTGAAAAGAAGACTCAAATTACTTTAAATTTGATAGGTAATGGGCCACCCAATTCATTATATTCTAAGAGATATGGTCGTTTGAAGTTGACCCTTATACTAACTCATTCGAAAACTTAATCGATTGGAATTCTTTGGACTCGATTTGGTATTAGAGAACTCTTATGATCCTAAAACACATCTAATACACTTCAAATATTTAGGAATTGATCCTAACTCATATATAAAATTACAAGTCCTTCGGTTCGAGTCTACACACACGTGAAGAAATATTCGAGTCTTTGCGGAAACAAATTCCAGGGTGTTACACCGACATCGGACCTCGACACCTGACAATGATTTAGGACTGCACTTTCGACACCAACTCCCGATGTAGGACCCGAACCGAATCCTGAATTGGGACCCAACTTCCGACCTGAGATTCGATCCTACACCCGACTTTTGAACTGGGATTCGACCCCACCCAACCCTAACATTCGACATGAGATGGACCCCGACTTCTAACTCCTTACCCGACCCAACTTTTGACTAGAGATCCGACCCCGACATAAGATCTTTGATCTGATTTGCGAACTAGATCTGACCCCGAATCTAACCTAGGACCCGATCCCAATTTCCGACATAGGACCCTACTCCAACTTTTAATTCGGGACCCGACTTCCGAAATAGGACCCGACCATGAGATCCGACTTTTGAACTGGGACCTGATCCCGACACTCGACCCTGACGATCGATTAAGGACCCACTCAGATACTTGACCTGGGACCCGACCTCGATTCTCGATCTGAAAACCGACTCCCGACGCCTGGCACAAAACCCCACCTTGACACCTAAGTCGGTACCCAACCCTGACACCCCGAAATCTTACCTCAATTTCTGACTCGGAATCCGACACACTAATTGAGATTCGACCCGGGATCCAAGAGTTGGGTCTTGAATCATCTTGAATTTAGGAAAAAAGGCTAATTATGGAAGGTTGTATCTCATTGAATTGTTGATTGAACATTGCCTTTATCGAAAGACTCTATAATAGATAAAATTATCATTTACTATTTTTCTACAATAGACAAAATTGTCATTTACTATTTTCTTTAAATAATTGTTATTTAATTATTATGCAAATATGTAGGATTTTTAAATTAATTAAATTTATAACTATTAAATATTTACTCCTTGAGGATATAAAAGTTGTTTTATACTTAATGGATATTTTGGTCGACCAATATTATTAAACATGTAAAAATTCTTTGTTCATAGTTTACTTGAAATAGATTTAATGTTAAGATCGTAGTATTAATAGGATAATATGTATCCTACAATAAACTTAGTCCTAATAGAAATATGTTTTTTTAGTCTTTGTACAAAATTACATTTATACCCATTAGTAATTTTTTAGATGGAAAAAAATTTAAATTAAAAGGGCAAATAAGTAGATTAACTTTTAGTGGATATTTTGATCAATCAACATTTATATTCGTGCTTTTATAATAATATAGATAGATAGATATGATTTTACAACACATATAAATATTACTTTTAGACCATTGTACAACACATAAAAAGAAATTAGCAAAGGACATTTTTGTAATTTAATTTTGAATTTAGAACCTTTCCACTTTTAGTATAACTAATTTAGCATACGTGATTTGCACATGTGTATCACGTCAATTAATAAAAAATATATACAATAAATGAATTATTACGTATTTGATCCATATCATTGAGTACACAACTTTAAAGAAATACGTAATATTAACAACTCATATCATCAAATTTATAAATACATCATTTTTCTATTTCAATCCCTTTGTACAAAAAGAATTGTATGTAGAAGTATTGTGCGTACCCTTTTAATTATGTCCTAATCAAAATAGGGCTATAGTTTGAAATGTGCTATCAAAATAAGGTTACAGAGGTCCTAACAAATCGGTATTAAGTAATGTAATTTTTTTTAATAAAAATAATTAAATAATAATGATTGAAAGAAGTATGCATGAAAATTAGCACAAGACTTTAATTATCATTTAGTTAACCTTTGTTTTGATTAAATGGTTTTGTATTTAGTATAAAAGTAATATAGCTCTTTAGGTAACTTTTTATAGACAAATCTATCTATATATATAAAGTTGGATAATAGAAATCTAATGTCGCACCTCTCTTTGATCAGCATTACCATTTATCTTTTTTTTGTCAATTTTTTTATTTCTTTTGATCTCTAAAATCTGCATAAAGAAGAAAAAAATATTTAAAATATCTTATTTATCTCTCCTCATCATTATTACAATTTATTAGTTTTCATCTCTCTTCAACATTACTATAATTAATTATTTTTCCTTAAATTCCTCTTTTTACCTTTTATTTTTATAATTTTCTTTAAAATATCTTATTTATCTCTCCTTTTTATTATCATAAATAAATATTACACCTTTTATTTCTACAATTTTCTAAAAATAAAAATATCTTATTTATCTCACTTACTTATTACCATAAGCATTTCTTTTTCATATTAATTTTTGTCTCAATCAATCTCATTAAATTTGTTTCCATAAAAATTAGCAGAAAATTAAAAATATTTTTTTTATTTCATCATTAATATTAATTGATTAATTTACCTAAGACCCTTCCTCTTCCTTCTCTCAAATTTCTTTGCATTTATTAAAAAAAATAAAACACTTCTTAAATTCTGATAAATTTCAATCACATTTATTTCGTATTAATTGAGTTTTACTAATTAATCATTATAATTTCAAATCGGTTACAAACCTTTTTACCTTCCATTCGTTTTTATATCTTCATAAAAGTCTCATAATTTTGTAGTTTCTCATTTCTACTAGAAACTCATTTACAAGCTTATTCTTTTTAATTTTACACTTCTTTTCTTGTGACAAGAATGGAGAAAAATGGTGTGCTAAATTTTTCAAGGAAACCAAAGGTGTATTTATAACTTATTTTCATTTGTTATCATTTAGTGTATGCTCTCATCTTTTCATTTCCTAGATTTATTGTGATTTTAACCTTTTGAAGACTTCATGTATTCTATTAGAATATTTCAATATGAATCAAGATCAAGAATTTGGAATACTTAGAAAAAATTCATAAGGTATTAAATTTCATTTATCAAAATGAAGCGTATATGGTGATGAACTTTCACTATTCGAAGCATTAGACTAGCATGTTGTAGTTCTAATTTAGCTTCCTATAATTGCTATTCTTTCAAATGTCATGTTCTAATGATATAATGTAAGTCCTGTCGTGATTATAGATGTAACTACGTGAGGAATTTTGTTTCAAGCATAAAGGCGCGGAGCAGATACAATCTCTTTCGGAAGAGTGTGCTAATTAATTCATTAGGCCCTGTCTTCATTACCTTGCTGTCTTGTTGGAGAAAAGGGATCTCTGAGCAAATTCAAAACTAAATATCAGTGTTATTTAAGTCTTTGAAAGATTTTATTTTAATTTTTGTGATTTTAGTTATGATTCTTTTGGAGTTGTTAATTTACATGAATACATCTATTTTGTTTCTCTCTAAATCTACATATTTTATTATAGTTAGATATAGACAATATGATGAACACTTTTCTATGACTAAGAAATTTATTTATCTTTTTTTTAAAAAAAATTATTATTGCAATAAAAAAGGCAATGAAAAATTATGAAGGCAATGAAAAAGGTGTAAAGGAAAATGAGCATTCACATTTGTTTAATTTGTTAACCAGTAGTCAACTCACAATATATGAAAGACTTCATTTTATCTTTCCTATAATTAATTTTCAATTTTAAAAAATAGTCTTAACTTATTTTGATATTACTTTTAATCTAATAAATTAGCTTAATATGTCGTTATGAGTTTGTCACTTTTTTGGCTAACCTTTTCAAAATACACATCAATGAAATGACACACTCTTTCGTACTCTGTTTTAATGGAGGACAAAAAAATCTCTACATTCTCCTGCATCATTTACCATATTCTTTTATTCAAATTCTAAAACATAATGAACTTGCATTATGTTCAAGTGCAGTCATGGCTATCATTACTTGTCAAGCCTCGGGAGGGTACCCTAGACGTGACCGGCACTGAGAAACCATTACTGGCTCCCAAGCGAACCACTTGGCCTGATCACACATCCGTTCATTCATTCAATCAACGGAAGACTTAAAATAAAGAGATAATTAGGTGGGCAATTCCAACCAACAATCTAGCTCAAGGAAGAAAGGCCATGGGCCAACAAATCGAACTCCAATCTATGTCATTAAAATAGTCTGACAAGAACAATTCGAAGAAATAAAATACTCAATCGACATGTGAATTAGAATTTAGAAATGTTTTACAAATGGACTCAATCATCTACAATCTCAATCAAACCACTCACATCATATTCAGTCAACTCAATAATAAACTCAAAAGACTCTACTCAACAGGTATGCAAATTAGAATTTAGCAATATTTTACAATTCGATTCAATCCTCTACAATCTCAACCAAACCAATCATATCATGCACAATTCACTCAATTTAGGAGTTTTTCTAACTGACAATCATCGTCTATGAGACAGTGATTGTAACACCCCCCAAAATTCTTTACTAAGATTCGGACCTTTCTTGTATACGTGTAGAGTCAAACTCGATTATTGTGAAGCGTATGCATGAGTTAGGATGAGTTCCTAAGTAATTAAAGAGTGTTAGAGGGGATGTGGGGTCATAAGAGATCCTTAGAACCAAGCTAAGTCCAAAAGAATTCGTCTTGGCTAAGTTGTTGAATGAGTTTGTATAAGGGTCAACTTCTAACGACCATATCATTTAAAATATGACGATCTGGGTGGCCCACGACCTATTAAATTAAAGGTCATTGAGTCTTCTTTCCAACGCCGCTAAGAATGTAATTTTTGGAGTTCGGAGTCAAAAGATATAACTATCCTAAGACGGACTGGTACTACAGGGATTTCAGGCCTGGGTTGTAATTGCAGGAAACCTGGGCTTGGCGCCGTAGTGGCGCGATGTGCCACTATTAGGCTTGCAGGGTTTTCAAACCTATTTTCCAGAACCCAGAAAATTAGGCTTGGCGCTGTAAGGGCGCGACGCGCCACTATCGCGCCATGAAACAGCCTCAGTAGTTTGGTCCCTGGCGCGACGCGCCACTATTGGGTTGCAGAGTTTTTAAGCCTATTCGACTTGGCGCTGCAATGGCGCGATGCGCCACTATCGCGCCAAAAGTGTTTTTGGCCTATTTTCCAGATTTTTGGAGAAAGGGTAATTTGGGTATTTTCCCAAATTATATATACATCAGCCTTAGAACATTTTGGACCATTATTTTTAGTCCATTCCTCTCTCTAAAAGCCCTAGAAATTCCCCTCTCTTCTTCTCCAAATCCTTCTTCAACAAAGATTGCCTCCAAGAGCTTCAAGAATTCAAGCCTTCCATTGAAGACCTAACATCAAGATTTCTTCAAAGTCTTAACAAGGTATGTAAGGATACTCAAAGCATGGGTTGAGTCAAACTATGTGCCCTACACCTTTGACATTGATCGTTCATAAGAATAGAGTTTTTGATAGAGTTAGGTCCAAATAGGTCCTTTTCATCTATTAACCTAATTTTCATTATGTTGATGTTGTGAAGTCAAAAAAGTAATGTGCTACATGTTGGTATGAGTTGATTGAGATAAGAGGTCGAATATGTTTTGTTGATTTTCTTAATTATGTTGATTATGATAAAGATGCTAATTTTTTTAAATATGTTGCTTATCTTGAATAATTGTTTTAAAACCTTGGAGTTGTGATGAGTCCCAAAGATTTGTTAAATGAATAGAGGAATGATTGGATATGTTAGTATGTTGCTATAAATGTATATTTAATTTACTCTTGAAAGATATGATTGAGATTGATCGGATAGTATGATTGGGAGATGTTTGATTGTGATAGAGTTGATGAGTTGACAAGGTTCCAAATGAGACTTGTCGATATGATTTAATTGAGTTGATTGGATGGAGTTTTATGAGCATTGAGTCTTGGGAGGAGTATCGATAATTGAATTGGGTAAGAGTATAGTCTATACTCGAACTCATAAACTACGCCGCCAACATAGGAGTGGATTGAACCGTTAAATTCGGATGCTTCTCATGGGATCGAACCGTTAAAGTCGGATGTTTCCCATTTTATTATCCAGAAATGATCGGACTTGAATGATCGATGGAATCCATGATTGGTTGATTCGTTCATACTTTGGCAAAGTATGAACGAACGTGGCAACAACGCCGGTTTGTTGTGCTATCACTGGCTCATAAGTGATGGTTGTCGGATAAGAGAAACTCCCATATAGGTCTTGATAGTACTCTGAGTTGGATTAAGTTGAATTGTATGTGATTGGGTCCCGTCTAAACCATATTCTTGTTTAGACTTAGGGCGCTTGATTGAGTTGTTTTTCTTTCTGAGTTGAAATTTTCGAGTCGATTTGACCTTTCTGATATTGTTTCATTCAGCCATTTTACATACTCGTACATTCCATGTACTGACACCATTTGGCCTGCATAGTTTCATGATGCAAAGACAGGTACTAGAGATCATCAACCGACGCACCGTTGTAGATCTACTCATTCCCAGCTAGTTGTTGAATCCTCCTAGTTTTCGGAGGATGCCGAGATCTTCTTTACATCTTTGTTTTGTTTTATTTATTTTGATTGTTGGTAGCCATGGGCTTGTCATTGACACCTCCCAGATTGTTGATAGAGGCTTCATAGATTAGAGTGTGGAAATGTTAGATTGTTCTTTTGAATAGTTCTATTATAGCTGTTGTTGATTTGATAGTTGTTTGGCCTACGGCCCTAAACTATGAATAGTATTTCTATGATTGAGTCTTCCGCTGAGAGAATGTGATTGAATGAAAGTGTTACTGGACTAGGTGGTTCGCTTGAAGGCCATAAATGGCTTTCGAGTGCCAGCACGTCTAGGGTACCCTCCCGGGGCGTGACAGTGATGTACAACAAGCCGACGTTATTGCCACGTCCGTTCATACTTTGTCAGGGTATGAACGAATCAACCAATCATGGATCCAACAATCAATCAAGTCCTATCATGTCAGGACAATGAAATAGGGAAACATTCGACTTTAATGGTTTAATCCTTTCCTGCGTTGGCTACGTAGTTCATGGATTAAAGTAGGGACTATACTCTTACCCAATTCGGTGCTCGATACTTCTCCCAAGACTCAATATGATCATATCTATCATATGAGTAAAATACTCAAAGTACTCATTAAGTCTCTTTTGGACTTATTTCAAATCAACTCATTTAGTCTCATTGGACTGTTTTCAAAACTCAATCAATCTGGTCTCATTGGACCCTTTTCAAAACTTAATCAATCTGGTCTCATTGGACCTTCTTTCAAAACTCAATCAATTTCAATCATCACTTCATTCAATTAGGCAATCCTTTCAAGACTCATTCATCACTCATCAAGACTCCGAATCAAGAATCATTAATGCTTTCAAACTCAATCAATGCAGTAAATATTAAATGCATTAAAAACATAATTTTAACTCCTCAACTCAATCTCAAAATAGACTTTTTAATGTAAAAATGCTCAAATTGTTTATACTCAAAATATTCATGCTCAAAATAATAATTAAGAGACTTCTCAAGCTCAACTCATGTTTAAACTCTTTCTAAATCAAAGATGAAAAAATCATTCTTTAAACTAAAATAGTGCATAAATAATTTATGCAAAGGCGTTAACAAATCATTTTTAAAACTCCTTCTCACACAATCATTTATACTCAAAATCCTCATAAGACTCTAATCAAATCGAATTATGCAAATTATATCATGTAGTCACATTAGACTCCAATTCACTCCATCTCAAAATATCATCATCAACATTACCTCTTCATCAATCATTTTACCTTTTTTAAAAATAAACATCATTTACATCATCATCAAACATCTTGCTCCAAAATCCTCATTTAACTCTATGTTCGATTTCATCAAACTCATTAAAATATGCATCATCTCACTTTGAAAGCAATACTTTATTTATACATGAAAACCATCAATCTCTACCTCAAGATAAATCATGACAATAATAAAATCTCATCTTGGGTTCATGTGAATGAATACATGAATGTATACCTCAAATACTCAACTCAAAGACATCATCAATACATATGAATCTATATACAAAAAAAACCTCAATAGAATTTATAGACAACTCAAGAACTCAACTCATGGAACCTCAAAACTCAACTCAACTCGAATCAATGAAGATGTAGGCACGAGGAAGAACTCACTCCAATGCTCTGATTAGCCTTACATACCTAGAATGAAGATCATCTTGAAGAACAAATCAAGGATTTGATGGCCTTACTTGAACTCTAGCCTTCCTTCTCTTCTCCAATTCTTGCTCTCAAATAAAATAAGGGTTAGATGAGGGTATAATCATATAGGGTACTTATAAGAGACTTAAAATAGTCCCAAAATGTCAAGGTTTTGATCTGAAAAGAATGGAAAAAGACCAAACTATCCCTCATAAGAATCTGTCTGAAGGACCTTATGACGCAGCCTTACGGGTCGTCAAAAATATTACGGGTCGTAGACCCCTTTCATCCTTTCAAAACCTTGAAAAAGAAGCTGAAATATGAGCCTCTGATCTTTGTTTACGAGAAGTGTTTATGAGTCGTAACTATTTCTACGGTTCGTCACTTGTTTCCACGGGTTGTAACTCAAGGTCGTAATATTTTCTACGGGTCGTTTCTGATGGTCTGACAGCCTCTAGTAGAATTGTCATAACATTTTACTCCAAACTCAGAATGAGGCAACCTTGGTGGCGTTGGAAAGAGGATTCAAAGAACTTTAATTTGATAGGTCGTAAGCTATCTAAATCTTAATATTCTGAAAGTTATGGTCATTTGAAGTTGATCCTTATAAGAACTCATCCGAAAACTTAGCCGATAGAAATTATTTGGACTTGACTTGATGTTAGAGATCCCTCATGAACATAAACCATATCTAATACCCTTCAAATACTTAGGAATTGATCCTAACTCATATCTAAAATTAAAAGTCATCGAGTTCGATCCTATACGCATATGAAGAACAATTCGAATCTTAGCAAGAAAAAAAATTGGGGTGTTACATTACTACTCATAACAAGGTAGACTTAGAAGGATCAAACATGAGTTTAATTTGTTTGGGTTAAGATAATTAGAGGGTCGGACATGAGTTAAAATTCGGTGATGGGTTATTTTCAAAGAAAAACGGACAGCTTCACTTGATTTGGAGTTTCCCTTCCAAGTGAGGGGTATGGGTGATAAGTTTATGCACGGCGAGGGTATGAATGACTGCATCGTATAGCAGAGGGTAAAACTAGCTATAAACAAAAGTTGAGGAGTATTTTTGACCCTCATCCCTACACTTAAATCAAGAGATAATGATAAGGCCGAACAATATAATATAGTGAATATATAATTAATTGGAAATAAAATTAATTCTGAAAATTAATTCTAACACATATATTTTAAAGCTCGCGCGAAGCGCGGCTACGTTCCCTAGTTAACATAATAATTTTTTAATTGTTATCGGTGTGTAGCCTTTTATCTTAATAATAGGCAAACTATTAACCTATTTTTTGACATTTTTAGTATATATTTATTCCTTTTTTTGTCTCCCACTCGGTGTTTGGAGCCCGTGGAGCTCCAACTAAATTTGGATCACGCATTGCAGGGCCTTCTTGCAGGGAGATCTGATAGAAGAAGTGTACATGCAATTGCCTCAGGGGTTTCAGCACACTAAAGAAGAAAAGGGTCTGGTATGTAAGCTACTTAAGTCACTCTATGGACTCAAGCATGCTTCCCGGCAATCAAATGTCAAGTTGACCAATGCTTTGCTTGCCGCAGGATTTCAGCAAAGTCATCTTGACTAGTTCCTCATGACTAAGAAAGTTGGTGATGATATTGTAGCAATACTCATATATGTGGATGATCTCCTTGTGACAGAAAGTAACAGTCAATTAATAGAAGAAGCAAAACAGGTCTTGAAGGACAACTTTAAAATCAAGGACCTAGGAGACCTTAGGTTCTTCCTAGGCATTGAATTTTCTAGAGACTAATAAGGAATATTGATGCACCAGAGGAAATATGCCTTAGAGTTGATTTTAGACTTAGGTTTGGGAAGTTCTAAACCTATGGCAACACCAGTAGAGTTGAACCAGAAATTCACTATACCTGTGTTTGATGATTTGGTTGGAAATGATTCAGATCCACTTCTATTAGATGCTGGTGAGTATCGAAGATTAATTGGAAGGTTGTTGTATCTAACACTCACCAGGTTAGACATATCCTATGCAGTTCAGAGTTTAAGCCAGTTCATGCAAGCTCCTAAACAATCTTACATGAATGCTGCAATCAGGGTGGTGAAGTATGTCAAGCAATCACCTGGACATGGAGTGCTCTTAGAAGCAAAGTCAGTTGGTTCTCTACAGGCATACTGTGATGCAGATTGGGGATCTTGTGTCAATACCAGAAGGTCAATCACTGGTTACTTGACCAAGTATGGAAATTCACCAATCTCATGGAAGTCTAAGAAACAATCCACCATTTCCAGGAGCTCAGCAGAGACAGAATATAGGAGTCTTGCCTCCACTGTTGCAGAGGTCACTCGGATCATAGGCTTGTTCAATACATTTGATATACCATTGACCTTACCTGTTCCTTTGCATTGTGATAGTAAAGCAGCTATCCAAATAGCTGCTAACCCATTGTTCCATGAACGAACGAAGCATATCGACATTGATAATGTCATTTTATTTGAGAAAACGTCCTGAAAGGTCTTGTGAGCATCCAATACTTATGCTCTCAATATATTAGTTTCTTTGCGGGTGAAATCAAGTGTAGTAAACATACTAGGCCAGCAATGATGTATGATGACAAAAATGGCTTGGCAATAACGCAAGTCAATATCAATTGTCCCAATTGTGAAGTAAGCAACTATCTCATTTGTGCATGATTTTATCTCTGCAAATGCATTAATACACTCCACTATACTCCCATGGTTTTCTACATCAAGTCTTGCCAGTAATATTGATATTTTACTGAACCAGTTAGTAAGAATGGCGAATAAATATAATATTTTGATTCATTTTGGTTTCTGAATTTATAGGCTTTGAAACACTCACCTACATGTTATAAGCCTTGTACTCTTTCCTAAGTCATCAAGGAATGATTTTACAACTATGTTGTGTTCTATTATATTTACAACCAGTTAGTAATTATTTTTTTCTTCAAAAATCACAATAGTGATGAAATAATATATATTTCAAAGGTTTCATCTAGAAATAATGAGAAAGTATCTTCATCAATTTTAAGTCCTAAACTGAGAACATTCATGTGTTTCTACTTGCCAGAGTTTTTTTTTCTTTATTTTGTGCGTGAATTATATTTGGCTGGGAATGGGTAATGGTTCTCAAAATTTCATATTTATATCGCTTGATATGATAGAATTTTAAAATCGTCCTGTGTAGTATTATTAGCGATTGTTGGGGTAGTGACCTTCTATCGAGCTGTTTCTGATATTTAGTATCAGTTAGTATTTTTCTTAAAATAAAAACAAATAAAGATGATTTCATTTGAATTAATTTTTTTATTATGTGTCTCCGCTTATATGTTTATTCTTTGAAATTGTATGTATATCTTGCCGTATATATTTATAATTTATAATAATTCCTATTTTTGTGTACTTAGAAGAAGTATTCACAACCGTGCGAAGCGCGGACAAATTCACTCGTATATATATATATATATGTTCACGGGTCAATTTGGGTCGGTTATTGGTCAAAGCCAAAATCAAACCAACTTAATCGGTTTCTAAATTCTCAAAACCAAACCAATTTCGATTCGATTTGGTTCGATTATTTGGTTGTTAATCATACACAAAAATAAAAAAACGATTCAATCAAAATGGGAAAAAAGCGATAATAATTCATTCAAAACGAGAAATAGTTAGAACGAATGACACTACAAAACTTTCGATCACTAAATTTTATGTGAATAAAGTTTCAAAATTGTAACACCCCCCAAATATTTCCCTAAGATTCAGACCTTCTTGTATTCGGGTAGGGTCGAACTCGAGTATTGTGGAGCATTTGCATGAGTTAAGATGAGTCTTTGAGAAATTGAGCAGCGTTAGAGGTGATGTGGGTCATGAAGGACCCCTAGGACCAAATCAAATCCAAATGATTCATCGTGGCTAAGTTTGAGGAGGAGTTCGCATAAGGGGTTGACTTCTAACGACCCTATCTTTTGAAGGACGACAATCTAGGTGGCCCACGACCTATTAAATTAAAGATCGTCGAGTCTTCTTTCAATGCCACCAAGAATGTAATTTTTGGAGTTCGGAGTCAAAAGATATGACGATCCTAAGACGAACTAGCTCGACAGGAATTTTAGGCCTGGGTTGCAACTGCTGGGGATATAGCCTTGGCGCCGCAAGGGCACGACGCGCCACTATCGCGCCAGGAACATGCCTCGGTATTTTGGTCCCTGGCGCGACGCGCCACTATTGGGTAGCAGGTTTTTTCAAGCCTATTTTCCAGAACCCAGAAAACTTGGGCTTGGCGCTGTAAGGGCGCGATGCACCACTATCGCGCCAAGAACACGCCTCAGTAGTTTGGTCCTTGGCGCGGCGCGCCACTAACGGGTGTGAAGGTTTTAGGCCTAATCGACTTGGCGCTGCAGTGGTACGACGCGCCACTATCTCGCTAGGAGCATTTTAGCCTATTTTTCAGAACTTTTGAGAGGGGCAATTTGGGAATTTGTCCCAAATTATATATGTATCAGCCTTGAGCATTTGGGAACATAACTTTCAGCCCCCTCTCTCTCTCTCTAAAAGCCCTAGGAGTCTCTCTCTCTCTCTCTTCTTCTTCTTCTCCATTTCTAACAAGGATTTGTTCCAAGAGCTTCAAGGATTCAAGTCTCCCATTGAAGACCCAACAACTAGGTCTCTTCAAAGTCTTCACAAGGTATGTAAGGCTAACCTACAATATGGATTGATTTCTTCCATATGCCCATAAATGTGTTGTATAGGAGTTGTGAAAGAGTTGAACCTTCTAAGAAGGTTTTCTTGAAAGTTTTCCTAAACTATAGAATGTTTTTAGATACTATTGGTTGATTGATGTTTTTAATGACTTGAGTTACTAAATAGTTATCTTTCATATTATTGATTACAAATGTATCTTTGTATATAGATTTATAGATGTTGACGATATTATTGAGTTGAATTTTGTTGAGAGTATGGATTCATGTTTCATTCACATGAACCCAAGATGAGATTTCTTTGGTCATAATTTGTCTTGAGTTGAGGTGGATGGTTTTGTGTATATATGTATTGATTGGAATGAAAAGAATGAATTGGATAGTTAATAATGTCCTTTTGCTTCCATAAATTGAACATATGACTAAAATAAGGATTTTGGAGTAGATGTTTGACGATTGATGTGATGATGATATTTGACAATGATGTGATGATAATATTTGATGATGATGATGATGTGATGATGATGTTTGATGACGATGTGAATAATGGTATTTGACGATGTTGTGTGATGAAGTGGATTGGAGTCTAATGAAATTTTGTGGTATGTGATGTGTATCATTTGAGTTGATTGGAGTCTTAGGAGTATTTTGAAAATAAATGATCTTTTGAGGAGGAGCTTTAAATAAATTATTTGTGAACCATTTTGCATAAACTATTTATACACCATTTTGAGTCTAAAGAATTATTAGATTTATCTTCGATTTAGAAAGGAGTTTAAGTGTGAGTTGAGTATGAGGAGCCTTTAAATGAGTTGAGTATCTTTACATTAAAATATCTATTTTGAGATTGAGTTGAGGAGTTGAAATTATATTTTAATGTACAAAATATTTTCTGCATTCATTGAGTTGAGATTGTACAAATTTTAAAGAGAAGAGTTTGATGATTTGAGATGAGTCGATTTGAAAGAAGTCCAATGAGGCCGGATTCGAGTTGAGTTTTGAAAAAAGTCCAATGAGACTTGCCATTATGACTCGATCGAGTTGAATTGAGGATAGAGTTGATGAGTCGGCAAGGTCCTAAATGAAACTAGCCGTGAGGGCTTGTTTGAGATGATTGGATGGAGTTTATGAGCATAGAGTCATGGGAGGAGTATCGAGCACCGAGGCGGGTGAGAGTATAGTCCATACTTGAACCCCAGAAACTACGTCGCCAACGTAGGTAGGGATGGAACTGTTAAAGTTGGATGCTTCCCGTGGGATCGAATAGTTAAAGTCAGATGTTTCCCATTTTATTGTCCTGAAATGATAGGACTTGACTAATCGATGAAATCCATGATTAGGGAGGCGTTCATGCCCTGGCAAGGTATGGACGGACGTGGCAACAACGTTTGATTATTGTACTATCACTGGCTCATAAGTGATGGTTGTCGGATAAGAGAAACTCTCATTTAGGTCTTGATAGTACTCCGAGTCAGTTGAGTTGAGTGGCATGTGATTTGGTCCCGTCTAAACCATTTCTTGTTAGACTTAGGACATTTGAGTGAGTTATTACTTATTTATTGAGTTGAGTCCTTTGAGTTAATTGTTGAATTGAGGGTATATGGTCGGATTGGGTTAGACGAGTTGTGATTGGATTGTACATGATTTGGATGGATATGTGAATTGATTGGATTAGATGATATGTGACCGACTTCGAGTTAACAGTATATGATTGAATTGGATTGAATGATTTAATTGCACTGTATTGTACATGATTGGATTGGATTGTATGGTATATGATTGGTCTTTGTCAAAAAAAGGTCTTCTTACTTTAGACTTATGACACTTTGATTGAGTCCCCCTTATCTTTCTGAGTTGAGATATTTGAACCAGCGTTACTCTTTCTTGAGGTATGTTTCATTCTGTCATATTACATACTCGTACATTCCACGTACTGACGTCCATTTGGACCTGCATCGTTTCATGATGCAGAGACAGGTTTAAGAGATCGTCAATAGAAGCATCATTGGGGATCTATTCGCACTCAGCGTATTGGTGAGTCCTCCCCTACTTTCGGAGGACACCGTTTATGTAATCTTGCATCGAGTTAGCCCTTTTTATTTTTATTTAAGGTAGCCATGAACATGTCATTGACATCAATTAGATAGTAGCAATAAAGGCTTCATAGACTAGATAGTGATGGGTCGATTGAGTACTTCTATCCTTGAGTTATTCTTGTCAAACTATTTTTAATGACAAATATTTTAGTTGATCTGTTGGCCCATGACCTTTATTCTTTGAGTTGGATGGGTGATTTGAGTTGCCCACTAAATTATTCTTTATTTTTAAACTTTCCGCTGAATGAATGAACGGATGTGTGATCAGGCTATGTGGTTCGCTTGGGAGCCAGAAATGGTTTTTGAGTGCCGGTTACGTCTAGGGTACCCTCCCGGGGCGTGACAAAAATTCACCATTTTGGCCTAGAAGGAAGAGACAGTGGCATTTCTAGTCCCACCAAGAATTGTCATAGACACTCATATACACGAAATCATAAGATAAATGTTCTCGTCTTGGATATTCTTGCTTTCATAAATAAATTAAAAATATTTTTTGATGAAAACATAATTGGTTTGGTTCATTTTTTGATTTGGATCAAATTTTATCCAAACCATGAACACCCCTATTAATATATATATTTTGTTCAAAGCTTACAATTTGGTTCACAATTTTCCTGTATGAAAAGTAACAAAAATCGGTGTTTAGGATGAATTAATTTTTAGAACTTCAAGCTCTGACAAAATCTTTGATGGAATAACCTCCAACGCTGAATTCGAATTAATTTGTGCTGACTTATTGAATATTTTATTTCTTCTCTTCAAAGTTATACAAAATGCATCTTCCAAAAATTGAGCAGCTCTCATCTTTTTTTCCCTATAGATTCCCCAAACAAGGAAAATTAAAAGGAAAAGAAAGGTATCTATTATTTAAAGATTAAATTTAAAATTTCTCATTTCAATTTTATATTCTTGCCTTGCAATTATTTTGAGAATATATACTTTTCTTTATCATTAACCTCAACTCTATCATCTTAATTTGTACTTTAGACTTTTTTCCCTGTCGGATTTTTTAAAGCTTTAAATACTGATAACAATATTCATCTCTTATCATACTCACAATCTACTGCTATACAGATTTTACCTTTTTACAAAAAACAATATATATTAATTATCATATTTCTGAAGATGGCTGATGCCTTTGTGTCATTTCCAGTTCAAAAATTGGGTGATTTCCTCATACAGGAAGTTTCCCTGCTGACAAGTCTGAGAGATGAAGTTAGATCGCTGAGAAATGAGCTACTCTTCATACAGTCATTCCTCAGAGATGCAGAACAAAAGCAAAGTCGAGATCAAAGAGTTCAACAATGGGTCTTTGAGATCAACTCTATTGCTAATGACGCTGTCGCTATACTCGAGACTTATAGCTTCGAGGCTAGTAAAGGTGACGATGCTAGATTTGCTAATCGTCTCAAAGCTTGCACTTGCATCTGCAGGAAGGAGAAAAAATTCTACAATGTCGCCAAGGAGATCCAATCACTCAAGGATCGGATCACGGACATTTCTCGCAAACGAGAGACTTATGGTATAACAAATATCCATAATAATGCAGGAGAGGGACCAAGTAATCAGTCTCCAACACTGAGGAGAACTACCTCCTATGTGGATGACCAGGATAACATTTTTGTTGGACTTCAGGATGTTGTACAAACATTACTAGCTGAACTTCTCAAAGCAGAGCCTCGCCGAAGTGTCATCTCCATTTATGGTATGGGCGGATTAGGAAAGACTACTCTTGCGAGAAACCTCTACACAAGTCCTAATATAGTCAATAGATTCCATACACGTGCATGGATATGTGTTTCTCAAGAGTACAACACAATCGATCTTCTTAGGAATATCATAAAATCCATCCAAGGTCGCACCAAGGAAACTCTAGATTTGTTGGAAAGGATGACACAAGGAGATCTAGAAATTTACCTTCGTGATCTTTTAAAAGAAGGCAAATACCTTGTGGTGGTTGATGATGTATGGCAGAGAGAAGCATGGGAGAGTCTGAAAAGTGCATTTCCAGATAGCAAGAATGGCAGCAGAGTTATTATTACCACTCGCAAAGAGGATGTCGCTGAAAGAGCAGACGACAGAGGTTTTGTCTATAAACTTCGTTTCCTAAGCCAAGAAGAAAGTTGGGATCTCTTTTGTAGGAAACTACTTGATGTTCGAGCAATGATTCCAGAAATGGAAAGGTTAGCTAAAGATATGGTGGAAAAGTGTGGAGGCTTACCTCTTGCAATTGCTGTATTGAGCGAATTACTTTCTCATAAAAGGGGGCTAGACGAATGGAAAAAGGTGAAAGATCACCTTTGGAAGAACATTATTGAAGATGTGGAGGTGTGGGGCACTGGTCACAGATTTGTCGGTCATCAAAACGTCTGGTTCAGCTATATCAGGCATCCTTGAAAAGAGCAAAAAATAATCTAGAGACAAATTTTATCTCTGAAGATAATATTGATCCTATGCATCTGGATGTAGCTGATTTCTTTAATTTTTCAGAAGACAATATGAATATTGATAAGCCTAATAATATTTAAATAATTTCCTTTTTATTTGTGTGTACTAAATGATATTTCTAGTTCATGTAAATAAATAAAATTTGTGTAATGAGCCATGTATTAATTATAATATTTACTTTATTTTTTTTGAAGAAAAATATGGTTATGCCTCAAATTTTATTTGGATCAATGATCAATCAAGAGTATATTTGTGTAATTGATAGTTGAACAACACATGCTATTTTTAAAGACGAGAAATATTTTTCCAACTTGATTTGAAGAAAAGTAGATATTACTACAATTTCTAGTAATTCAAAAATAATTGAAGGCTCCGGAAGAGCTACTATATTTCTGCCTAAGGGGACACAGATTGTTATAGAAGATGCACTGTTCTCTTCTAAATCCCCAAGAAACTTGTTAAGTTTTAAAGATATCCGCAGAAATGAATATCATGTTGAGACACTAAATGAAATGAATATTGAGTACCTTAGTATAATCAAGAGTGTCTCACGCCAGAAATATATTTTGAAAAAATTACCAACTTTGTCATCTGGCCTATATTATGCAAAAATTAGTGCAATTGAAGCACATGTGATCGTAAACCAGAAGTTTATTGATCTAAATACATTTGTGATATGACATGATCGAATAGGTCATCCTGGATCAATAATGATGAGACCAATTCTTGAAAATTCAACTGGACATCTCTTAAACAACCAGAAGATTCTTACGACTGATGAATCTCCATATGTTGCTTGTTATCAAAGCAAATTAATTATCAGACCATCGACCCTGAAGGTTGGCATTGAATCTCCTGGCTCTTTAGAGCGTATACATGGAGATATATCATCTAGATGTGGACCTATTCATCCACCTAGTGGATTGTTTAGATATTTTATGGTCCTAATAGATGCATCATCTAGATGATTTCATGTGTACCTCTTATCATCTCGCAACCTAGTATTTGCGAAGTTGTTGGCACAAATAATAAGACTAAGGGCGCAATTCCCAGATTATCCAATTAAGGCCATTCACCTTGATAATGCTGGAGAATTTACATCCCAAGCTTTTGATGATTATTGCTTATTAATTGAGATAAAAATTGAACATCCTGTTGCTCATGTTCATACTCAAAATGGCCTTGCAGAGTTATTTATAAAGAACCTACAATTGATAGCAAGACCTCTACTAATGAAAACAAAATTGTCAGGGGTTATGCTATCTTACATGCAGCAACACTTGTACGTCTCAGACTGACACATTATAATAAATACTCTCCGTCACAATTAGTATTTGGTCATAATCCAAATATAGTCCATCTATGAATTTTTGGTTGTGCAGTATATGTGCTTGTAGCACCACCACAACGTACAAAAATGGGTAATCAACAAAGGTTGGGCCTATGTTGGGTTTGACTCACCCTCCATAATTCGATACCTTGAACCGTTGATTGAATACTTATTCACTGCTCGATTTACATATTGTAGGTTTGATGAAAAAACTTTTTCGCCATTAGGGGGAGAGAAAAAGGAACCCGGAAAAGAAATTACATAGAAAGTTTCATCACTATCTCATTTTGATCCACGTACCCGCACATGTGAGCTGGAAGTCCAGAAGATCATCTACTTACAGAAAATAGCAAATCAAATTCCAGATGCATTTACTGATTTGAAATGGATAACTAAGTCACATATCCCTGCAGTGAATGTGCCTATCCGAATTGATGTCCCAAAAGGACCATCTACTAGTATCATAACTTTTGAATCCCAAACACGCCTGAAGCGTGGTAGACCATTGGGTTCAAAGGATAAAAATCCTAGAAAGAGAAGCGTGAGGAATAATAAAAATGATACTACAAAAGAACCTCCTAAAGATGGTCAAGATTTGAGTAATCCTGATAATCCTGAAGAAATCAGTGAACCCGAGACTCAAGTGAATGAAGAACTTTCAATAAGTTCTACCCGGTGATGAGATAAATTTAGATCGATTGAAAATCACGGTGGATAATGTTTTTGCATATAATGTGCACTTAACCTCATATAAGATAGTGAAAGTTTTGAGCCTAAATCCATCGAAGAATGTCGACGTAGATGTGATTGACCAAAATGGAAAAAGGCAACTCAATCAGAATTAGACTCACTTGCTAAACGTGAGGTTTTTGGACCTATAGTCCAAAACCCTGAAGGTGTAAAACCAGTTGGCTATAAATGGGTTTTTGTGCGAAAACGAAATAAGAGAAATGAAATTGTAAGATACAAGACACGCCTTGTTGCACAAGGATTCTCTCAAAGACCCGGGGTGTAACACCCCTCAAAATTTTTCCTAAGATTCGGGCCTTCTTTGTACACATGTGGGGCCCATCGTATTTATTTCAAAGTACGTGCTTGAGTTAAGATGAGTCCCCGAGGAGTTTAAGAGCGTTGGAGGTGAGGTGGGGTCATTGAGGACCCCTAGGACCGAGCTAAGTCCAAAAGATCCGTCGTGGCTAAGTTTAGGATGAGTCCACGTAAGGGTCGACTTTCAACGACCCTATCGTTTGAAAGACGTCAATCTGGGTGGACCACGACCTATCAAATTAAAAGTCATCGAGTCTTCTTTCCAACGCCACCAAGAACGTAGATTTTGGAGTTCAAGATCAAAAGATATGACGATCCGAAGACGAACTAGCACGACAGGGATTTCATTTTGGCCTGGGTTGAAACTGCTGGGGAAATGGCCTTGGCGCCGTAAGGGCGCGACGCGCCACTATCACGCCAAGAACATGCCTCAGTAGTTTGGCCCCTGGCGCGATGCGCCTCTAAAAGTGTGCAGGGTTTTTGGGGTCAAATTCCCAGAATTTGGAACAATAGGCTTGGCGCTGTAAGGGCGCGACACGCCACTATCGCGCCAGGAACATGCCTCAGTAGTTTGGTCCCTAGCGCGACGTGCCACTAAAAGTTGTGCAGGTTTTAGGCGTAATTGGCCTTGGCGCTGTAAGGGCGCGACACACCACTATCGCGCCAAGGGCGTTTTAGCCTATTTTCAGAACATTTTGAGGAGGGGCAATTTGGAAACTTACCCAATTATATATATGTAGCCCTTGGCCTTTTGGGAACTCTTTTGGCATCCCTCACTCTCTCTCTAAAAAGCCCTAAGAGCTCCTCTCCCTTCTCTCTACTCTTCTTCTCCATTTCCAACAAAGGAGTCCAAGAAGCTTCAAGATTAGAGTCCTCCATTAAAGACCCAACCTCAAGGTTTTCTTCAAGTCTTCACTAAGGTATGTAAGGCTAAACAAAATATGGGTTGAGTCCACCCATGTGCCCTATTCTTGTTTTGAGGTTAGATATCCATGAAAATGGAGTTTCTTGGTATGGTACATGTTTGAATGAGTATTGTTCCCATCTTATTTAATTATTGATGTGTTAATGTTGTTGAGCTAAGAGGTTCCTAAAATGAGCCCTTATATGAGTATGAAATAATGAAGAAATGAGTTGATAAATATGTTTGTTGGTCTTATTAATTATGTAGATTTGATAGAGTATACTATTTTCTTAAGCATGTTGCCTATTATAAGAATGTCGATTTGAAGTCTTGAAGATGTGATGAGTCATAAAGATTTTTCTCAAATGGATGGAGGTAATGATTGATTTTATATCTAGATGATGTGTATATATGCATTTTAACACTTCCTTGAATATATGATTGAGATTGAGCATTGAGATTGAGACTTGATTGTGATAGAGTTGATGAGTTGATGAGTTGACAAGGTTGTAATGAAACTTGTCGATGTGATTTGATTGAATTGATTGGATGGAGTTTTATGAGCATTGAGTCTTGGGAGAAGTATCGAGCACCGAATTGGGCAAGAGTATAGTCCATACTCAAACCCAATAACTGCGTCGCCAAATGTAGGGGGGATGGAACCATTAAAGTCGGATGCTTCCCCGAGAGATTTGTCCTGACATTATAGGACTTGGTTGGATTGGATCCATGATTTGATGACTCGTTCATGCCCTGGCAAGGTATAAGCGGATGTGGAAACAACGTCGGTTTGTTGTACTTTCACTGGCTCATAAGTGATGGTTGTCGGTTAAGAAAAACTCCCAAATAGGTGTTGATAGTACTCTGAGTCGGATTGAGTTGATTGTGTATGATTGGTCCCGTCTAAATCATATCCTTGTTTAGACTTAGGACATTTGATTGAGTTGTCACCCTTTTGAGATTGATATCCCGAGTTGATTGATTCTTTCTTGATGTTCGTTGTATTCGGCCATTTTACATACTCGTACATTCCATGTACTGACGCCATTTGGCCTGCATTGTTTCATAATGCAGAGACAGGTATTAGAGATCATCAACCGGCGCTCTATTGAAGATCCACTACTCTCCCAGCCAGTCGGTGAGTCCTCCTAGTTCCTGGAGGATATTGAGCCTTCTTGTACAGCTTTTGATTATCCTTTTGTTATTTAGATTGACGGTAGCCATGGGCTTGTCATTAGCACCTGTTAGACTTGAATAGAGGCTTCATAGACTGGAGTGTGGGAGATTGAACTGATATTTTGATGAGTCTTAATTTACTACTCTTGTTGGATTGAAATGTTTGGCCTTCGGCCCTTATGTTATGAGAAGTATTTCCTTAATTGAGTTTCCGCTAAGAGAATGTGCTTGAATGAATGAGTGGCCGTACCAAGTGGTTCGCTCGGAGGTCAGAAATGGCCTTCGGGTGTCGATTACGTCTAGGGTACCCTCCTGGGGCGTGACACGGGGTCAACTATGAAGAAACATATTCACCTGTTATGGATGTAATAACGTTTTGATATCTCATCAGTTTAGCTGTACATAAAAATCTTGAAATACATCTAATGGATGTAGTTACAACTTACCTTTTCGATTCACTTGATAATGAAATTTACATGAAAATCCAAAAGGATTAAAATTGCCTAAAGCATGTACTAAGTCTCGTGAGATGTACTCAATGAAACTCCAAAGATCATTATATGGTCTGAAACAATCAGGGCGTATGTGATATAATTGCCTTAGTGAGTACTTGATAAATGAAGGTTATATAAATAATGTCATTTGTCCAAGTGTTTTTATTAAGAAAATGGAATCAGAGTTTGTTATACTCGTCGTTTATGTTGATGACATAAATTTCATTGGAACCCCTGAAGAGGTCCAAAAGGCAATTGAATATCTAAAGAAAGAATTTGAGATGAAAGATCTTGGATAGACAAAACTTTGTCTAGGTCTGCAAATTGAACATTTAGCAGACGAGCTCTTTGTCCACCAATCTGCCTACACTGAGAAAATCTTAAAACGAATTTACATGGACAAAGTACATCTATTAAGTACTTCAATGGTTGTTCGATCACTTGAAGTGGAAAAAGATTAATTTCGACCTCCAGAAGAGGATGAAGAATTTCTTGGTCCTGAAGTATCATATCTCAGTGCAAGTGGTGCACTTATGTATCTTTCTAATGCAACCAGGCCTGATATAACATTTTCTGTTAATTTGCTGGCAAGGTATAGTTCATCCTCAACGCTAAGGCATTGGAACAGTATCAAACATATTTTGCGATACCTAAAAGGTACCATTAATATGAGTTTGTTTTATACTAACAAAGGTTGTGCAGACCTTATTGGTTATGCAGATGCAAGTTATTTATCATACCCACATAAAGCTCAATCTCAAACAGACTATCTATTTACACACGGAGGAACTGCTATATCATGGCGATCTACAAACAGTCTATTGTTGCTACTTCTTCAAACCATGCTGAAATAATAACAATTCATGAAGCAAGTAGAGAATGTGTGTGATTGAGATCGATGATACAGTTCATTAAAGAAAGATGCGGCCTGAAAAATGATGTCAAAATACCCACAATTATATTCGAAGACAATGCTGCGTGTATAGGTCAATTGAAAGGTGGCTTCATAAAAGGAGACAGAACGAAACATATTTCACCAAAATTATTCTTCACACATGATTTTTAGAAGAATGGTGATATTGATGTACAACAAGTTCGTTCGAGAGATAATCTTGCAGATTTATTCACAAAGGCATTACCAACATCAACTTTTGAGAAGCTAAGATATAAGATTGGAATGCGTCGTCTCCATAATATCAAATGAAGTTTTCATCAGGGGGAGTAAAATACGCGCTGCACTCTTTTTCCCTTAACCAAGGTTTTGTCCCACTGGATTTTCCTGGTAAGGTTTTTAATGAGGCAGCATTCAAGGCGTATTACCAGATGTGTGTATTTTTTTTCCTTCACTAGGCTTTTTCCCATTGAATTTTTCCTAGTAAGGTTTTAACAAGACACAATATTTATGGATGTTTACGATAAATATGTATATTATTTCTTGTAAAGTTTTTAATGAGGCACATTTCACGTGGACATCCAAGGGGTGTGTTAAACAGCAAGTGGAACAAGTGGATGTCCAATTGCAATTGCTTTTCCTTTTCGAGTGGGCAAGTTGCCCACTATATTTCTCCTTTCCCTGTGGCTATAACTTGCCAGATTTTGGCAATTTTTTACATACACTAATACGGCAATTATCTATTTTTCTCCCTTTCTTTCACTCTCTCTTTTTCTAATAAATTTGCTAAGTTAATTTATTTCATAACACTTTAGGAATTATAAGTTTTATCTGCATGTTTTTCGTTTATATGCTACTGAAATACTTGCACTTTAATATTTCAAGTGATAGTTTGTAGATCTCTTATTGAAGTATTTTAAAGATGTTACCCTTGGCATTTTGTTGGTGTTCTCTGATCGACATATTCAAAAATGACAACAAGAATGCATTCTTGAACAAGGTCAGGTAGTTGACATAATATGAAATTATAATATGACATCACGAGAATTATTTACTATATTTGCAACTACTTTCTTAGTCATAACTTTATGTTAATCCTACTTGAGTAAAGTTTTAAGAGAGCAATTTTTATATAAATTGGTGTCAAGTCAAATTACTTCGCAACAACAAATCTCGAATTGTATAAGGAGGATAATTCACACTTTTATTCTTCTAGCAAATTTACACTTTTATCCTTATTTTTTTTCCTGATGTAATATAGTGTTGTATTTTTTATCAAGTATGACAAAACCGTGTACTATTAATATTTCACAAATAATTGTGTTGTATTTCATAATTCAATTATATGTATACAACTGAACAAATATTTCTTTTGTCAAAATTTACAGATGACAAAATTAATAATTTTGAATGAGCCAAAGAAGACGAAGGATACATATACATGTAATTATGATTTATATATGCCAATTAAATATTTAAACAGTGATTATTTTCATAACAAATAAATACTATTTTTTTAGGTGTACACAATGGAATTGATAATGATCTACTAACCATCCTAAGGCAGGCATATGTTGATCGAATTTCTCTACAACTATTGCAAAACACTATTCTCTTTCGACAACAATTTCTTGATATGTATGCAGTATGCATCTGTAAAAGAGTGGAGGCTACTATTCCTTAAAAAGAAGGCGGAAACTTTAAGGCGTTAAATATTTTGCTATCATAGTGCCTACATTTAAATTATGTGTTGTGACATATTAAAAAAAACTTTTATCAAGTTGAATACTTGATGTATTATTGGAAGTAGTTAGAGTGTTACTCTTGAAATGCACTTGATAACAATATTTCAGTATGACGATGTGCCTTGCAATGATAATAATATCAGTTGAATATGCTTTTACGGCTTTACGGCTTTAGTTTAAAAATTATTCCTTTAACATTTTTGTATAAAAGTGCAGATACATTATCATAAAGTATAAATACTAACATATAATTTTTGTTGGGCATTTTAGTAAATTATAAATGTTTATCTTGCACTGTAATTTTATTGTATAAAATATTTCTCCTTTACAAAATTATGGGACAATGGATATGGGATACACCTGCGAAGCACGTGCCAAGAAACTAGTATTACTAAAAGTCAAAATTCCTGCTTTGGATATCAGGTCCTGCTTTAAACTGTCCAGATGAGGCCCTCTTACGTCTACTGAAATACAGACGATGACTCACAAAGCACAGATCTCAACTATGCTTTTTCACACTGAACACATCAATTTCACCATAATAATTGGTTGGGCAACTCAATTAGACGACACCAAAACCCAATAAGAAGATTATAAGCTAAATCCACAATTTTGGGGGTTCGTTTCTTTCCTCAAACAGCGTATGGATAATAAACAGGCGCTTGGTAAGTTGCCAAATAATTTTAGATTTTTCTTTGTTCATCAAAACTGGATTGTAATTAGTCTTCATTTGTATGTGGTTCTGGTGTTTGAAATTATGACAGCAAAGAGCATTAGAGCAAAATTTGGGCCATATTTACATACTTAACAAATTATTTAAGGAGAATAAAGTGTACTCTATTGGAAATCTTACGGAAAATACTCCATCATGACGAATACTAGCACTTCATCACGAATACTAAGTACTAACACTTCATCACGAACACTTGTAAGGAATTCACCTAGGAATAGTTTGAGGCGTGCTTTTGTCACTGCCTTAAGAATATTTCACTCGATATAGGTGGTGTATCCCTCGAGATTCAGCAAGCTCTTCTAGTATAAAACTAGAAGCAAAAATCTAACAAAAATTTAAAGAGCAAAACCCAACACACCAATAGAATATGAGAGGAAAAAATTATTTCTTAGAGATGTATTTTTCTCTCCCTTTATATCTTGTTGGGGGAAGGAAGCACCACAACTAAAGTTTGATATGATAATTAATATGAAAATAAATTGGACATGAGAATTTTACGTGAAAATCCCTCTAACTGATAGAGGGGAAAAACCACGGGGTAGAAGGATCTCACTATTAAATATGTAGTACACTGCTCTCAAATACAAGGAGAAAACAACAATTAACACTTCTCTCTTGTAAAAGGAACAACTACTAAAGAGGACACTCAAGACTACAATATTTATCTTGGTGTATAACTCTCTTTATATTCTTACTCTCTCTTTCTGGGATGATCTAAATGAGGGCAAGAGGCCCTCTATTTATACGAGAATGAAAACGCGTAAAATTATTTTACGCGTTTTCAAAACGCATTTGAAATGTATAACATTTGCAAAAAGTCATAAAGGGAGGCAACAATTGTTGACCCAAATGTGCAACAATTGTTGACCATTTGTTTTCCTTTCATTCTCCCACTTGAAGATTTAATTGAAAATCAATTAAGTCTTCACACCATCCTTTCTACCCAATTACTGCAATGTTACATTTCTGCTAGGTCAATAGAAGATCGACACCATATGAACTTGTTACTATTGATCGACTTCGTAAACATATCTGTCAGGTTGTCATTAGTGTGAATTTTTTGAATATCCATAATGCCTTCTTCCACCTTCTCACGAACAAAGTAATACTGAACTCGTATGTGCTTTGTCCTTGAATAAAATGTCGGATTCTTTGCAAGATGCAAAGCGCTCTGACTATCACAAAATAGAGCAATCTTCTCTTGTTTGTGCCCGAGCTCCTCCAGTAACATCTGCATCCATATTGCCTCTTTGCTAACTTGTGTAGCTGCTACATATTCTGCTTTCATCGTAGATATAGCCACGATAGATTGCAGTTTTGAAACCCAGCTTACAGCTCCTCCAGCAAGAGTAAACACATAACCTGTGGTGGATATGCTTTTATCAAGATCACTTGCATAATCTGAATCAACATAACCTTTAACAGTAAAGTCTGATCCTCCATAACACATTGCAACATCTGAGGTACCCTTGATATATCTCAGGATCCTCTTAACAGTATTCCAATGTTCTCTATCAGGATTAGCCATGTATCGACTAACCACTCCCACTGCTTGTGCAATGTCAGGTCTTATACATATCATGGCGAACATTAAACTTCCCACTGCTGATGCATATGGTACTTGAGACATCTCCATCCATTCTACTTCATTGCTAGGACTCATACTTGAGGATAACTTGAAATTAATAGGAAGTGGGGTAGAAATTGACTTATAATCTTGCATCTTGAAGTGTCTCAAGATTTTCTTCAAGTAGTTCTTTTGAGAAAGTCAAATCTTCCTATTATTTCTGTCTCGGTGAATTTGCATCCATAGAATCTTATTAGCTGGTCCTAAGTCCTTCATTTCAAACTCCCTAGCCAACTGTGCCTTTAAATTTGTGAGATGATCTTTGTTGGGGCCTGCTACCAACATGTCGTCAATATATAACAGTAAAATAATAAAATCATCATCACCAAATCTCTTGTAATAAACACAAGGATCTGAACTATGTCTATTGTATCCAAGGCTTATAATGAAGGAATCAAATCTCTTATACCAACAAATTTCTCTTTTCCCATATAGAGATTTGTTCAACCTGCAAACCAAGTTCTTTTTTCCCTGTTCTTCAAAACCTCCTGGTTGGAGCGTGTAAATTTCTTCTTCAAGTTCTCCATGAAGAAATACAATTTTGACATCTAACTGCTCTAAGTACAAGTCAAATATAGCACACATCGCCAGGACCACTCGAATTATTATGAGTCGAACCACCGGAGAAAATATCTCATTGAAGTCTATACCTTCTTTCTGAGCGAATCCTTTCACCACCAATCTTGCACGATACTTCTCCACTTGATCATTACCATTACATTTGATCTTGTAGACCCATTTGTTTCCAATAGCCTTCCTTCCTTGTGGTAATTGAACAAGATTCCATATTTTATTTTTATGAAGAGCTTCAATTTCTTCTTGCATTGCTGTCACCCACAAAGATGATTCTTGGCCTTTCATAACCTCGTGAAAAGTTGAAGGCTCTCCATCTTCTGCTAGTAGACAATATGCAATATTACTCTTCATAGAATAATCTGAGTGTCAAGCTGATTCTCTTCTCTCCCTAGTTGACCGTCGAACTTGTGGAGTTTCGATCTCAACTTGCTTTTTTTCTTCGTGCTCTGGTGCTGCTTCAGAAGAAACTAGAACTTCTTCTATTTCTTCAACTTCAACTGTAGTAGTCTCTGATTTTTCTTTTGAAGTGCTACTTTCTTTTGCTTGTATCTTATTTTCTACAAATACAACATCCCTGTTGATTACCACCTTGCGGGCTGTGGGATCCCACAAGCGATACCCCTTGACTCCATCAGCATACCCTAAGAAAATGCATTCCCTAGATTTTGGATCCAACTTTGATTTTTCTTGGGTGTTGTACATAACATAAGTAGGACTTCCAAATATATATAAGCGAGAATAATCAGCTAGTTTTCCTGTCCACATGTCCATTGGCATTTTCAGATTAATTGCAGTTGATGGTGACCGATTGATCACATAACAGGCGGTTTTGATTGCTTCTGCCCAGAATGGTTTTTCCAACCCTGCAGTTGCCAACATAGCTCTTGTCCATTCTAACAAGGTTATGTTCATCCGCTCTGCTACTCTATTTTGTTATAGAGTATATGCCACCGTGAACTGCCGTTTAATACCTTCTTGTTTACAGAAGTTATTAAATTCATCACCAGTGTATTCTCCTCCATTATCTGTCCTCAAACACTTGATCTTTTTCTAAGATTCAAGTTTCACCCACGCTTTGAATTCTTTGAAAACTGAAAAAATATCTGCCTTCCTCTTGATTAGATACACCCAACTTCTCCTGGAGTAATTGTCGATGAATGAAACGAAATATTTCACTCCTTCTAGGAACTCCACTAGTGCTTGCTAGATATCAGAGTGGACCAGATCTAATATTTCCTTGCTTTTAGCAGAGAAACTGCTAAACTTCAGTCTATTTTGCTTACTGGTAACACAATGCTCACAAAAGGGTAGTGAAACCTTTATGATCCCTGGAAGAAGCTTTTGCTCAGCAAGAATCTACAAACCTCGTTCCGACATATGGCCAAGTTTACGATGCCACATCATCATTGATTCTTCAAATGAACTTGCTGACGCGATTGATGTTTTTCCTTCTTTGTGTGTTTTACCTTTAAGCACATATAGATTTGCAGCAAGTTTTTCTGCTTTCATCACTACAAGCGCTCCTTTGGATATTTTCATGACTCTACCATGAGTCTTATATGAACATCCATTATCATCTAATTGTCCCAAAGACAATAGATTCTTCCTCAAGTCTTTTACATGTCGTACCTCCTGGATGGTGCATATCGTACCATCATACATTTTTATTTTGATGGACCCAATACCAATAACATCTAAAGCATGATCATCTCCCATAAACACAGATCCTCCTGAGATAAGATTATATTGATGGAACCATTCTCTTCGGAAAATCATGTGCCATGTTGCTCCTATGTCCATGATCCAGACATCAGTGATGCATTTTCTGCCTTATTTATTTGATATTGCTTCACTACATAAAATATCGCCATCATCTGAGGTACATGCCACATTCCCTTGAGCATTTGATGGCTCAGGGTGTTCACTCTTCTTTTTGAACCGATAATCTTTCTTGAAGTGCCCTTTTTTGCCACAGTTGTAGCACTTGATATTCTTCTTACTTCTTGATTGAGATCTGCCATGATTGTGACTCCCACTGGGGCCACGTTCCATTGGTCTTCCTCTCACCATCATCAAAGTTTCAGCTTGCTGCGAACTTTCTTGTCTATCTTTCTTATTTTTGCGCCGATTTTCTTCTTCCAAGACAGCGGCTGCAATTTCATCAAAAACTAGACTGTCTATATTGTTCGTCAGGTTGATGATGAGTTGATTATACGAGTCAGGCAGACTTTGAAGTAGAAGCTCTGCACGTTCAGCCCTCTCTATTTTATAACCCATTGTCGTAAGTTGCGAAAACAGAGTATTCAAAATATTGATGTGTTTAGTAACTGACATGGACTCTACCATTCGAAGAGTATACAATCTTCTTTTTAAGAAAATTTTATTATGCAAAGACTTGGCCTCATACAACCCCATAAGAGTATCTCATATTTCCTTCGCCGTCCATTTTTCTGCCACACTAGACAACACTTGATCAGCTAGTGCCAAGTGTAAATCAGCAACTGCATTGATGTCTATGTCGTTCCACTTGCTGTCATCAACAAAGTCTGTGGGTCTGCTTTCAATTGCAGCTAAGCAATTGTCCTTTCTCAATATTGCTTTTATTTTCATTTTCCACAATGAGAAATTAGTCCCATTGAATTTTTCAATGTCAAACTTTGTTGTACTCGACATTGTTATTTGCTTCACACCCTTCTAGATCGTTTCTGAATATTTTGCGAACAATCGTGACAAACTGAACCGTCATCGAAATTTACTATTCACGTGAATAGTACTATCACCAAATTTTACTATTCACAAATAGTACCTTTGCATAAAACAGACAGAATAATTGAGGGCTCTAATACCACTGTTGGGGGGAGGAAGCACCACAACTAAAGTTTGATATGATAATTAATATGAAAATAAATTGGACATGAGAATTTTAAGTGAAAACCCCTCTAACTGATAGGGGGGAAAACCACGGGGTAGAAGGATCTCACAATTAAATATGTAGTACACTGCTCTCAAATACAAGGAGAAAACAACAATTAACACTTCTCTCTTGTAAAAGGAACAACTACTAAAGAAGACACTCAAGACTACAATATTTATCTTGGTGTATAACTCTTTTTGTATTCTTACTCTCTCTTTCTGGGATGATCTAAATGAGGGTAAGAGGCCCTCTATTTATAGGAGAATGAAAACGCGTAAAATTATTTTACGCGTTTTCAAAACGCGTTTGAAATGTATAACATTTGCAAAGAGTCATAAAGGGAGGCAACAATTGTTGACCCAAATGTACAACAATTGTTGACCATTTGTTTTCCTTTCATATCTTTGTAAAAGAGGAGGACAATGTTTATAGGGACAACATATATGAGGTTAAAGCCTCCAACGGAAAGAGAGAATTAATGCCAATAGGATTAATGGCACATGCTGATCAAAGACGTGGAGATGTTGACGCCTTTCAAGCATATATGAAGTCCTATTTCATAGTAGCAAAGGTAAATATACAAACAAATCCCAATCCTACATAACTTTGTTGATTTTTCTTTTATAAAATAAATAATATTTTGGTAAAACAGGAGAAGACACTATCACTTGAAGAAATTCACGGTTGATGAAGTTGGGCTATCGAAGTATCAATCAAGTTTCTCTCACTTTACTCATTATTTCAACATTCAGCTTTTTTTCTTTTTATTTTTGGCTTGTTTTAGTGTGTAGAATTGATTCGACAAGAACTTATCGGATTTTATGCAAAAAATATTTTTATGATAATCTAATTAATAGAAAATGGTCAAAATGTCATTAAATTATGTGAAATTGATAAAAATGCATCATTGAAGTTTTACATACCTGAGAGAACGATAATTCAAAAGAGGAACTTGATTGGTCGTCTTGAAACCCTCGTTCTTAGCCTTTCTTGCATTTTGTTTGGGGAGTTGAGAGCGTAGAATAAAGAGAATTGAGTGCTTGATATAATATACTCCTAATTGAAGTTGAGAAAATAGTCGAATGACCCCCAACTTATTACTGGATTTCCAACTATACACTTATATTTTACGGAAACTATTTAAAATTAAAATTATTACCTTCCTAAATGTTTACATGGCAAAGTGAGTGTATTTCATTATTTGTTTTTATCTCATTTCTAATTTATTTTCTTCTTCTTGACAACTTAGTAGAGCATCCATAGCAGCCATCAAATTTCACCACCGCTCTCGATCTTGAAACCACCACCATCAGGATGTCAATCGACACAGCACAAACCCAAGATAAAAACTCTACTTTCACTCTCCACAATCAGAAACTATCAAGTAAATTACTCTACACCCATTTTTAAAATCAACTATTAGCCATTAAAACACCATTGAAACACCACTTTAAAGCTATTGTAACAAAATTTATTCAAATAATTTAATAATTATGGGGATCTCTAAAAAAGATTCAAAATATCCTCACCGAAAATAAATTTGACCGATAAAATTCATTTTTCAATTGACTGTAAGTCTTTATCATTTATTCTCCTATTCCTCTTGCATAACCATAAACTCAATAATAATTTTAGATTTGGTGAACAAAAAAAAAGAAAAAAAAAATTTTGGCATACGGTTGTGGTCAGGGATATAAAGAAAAAAGAGGAAGAGAAAGGAAAGAAAAAGAGAAAATATCATGGTATATTGGTATATTCTTAAATTGAAGGATGGAAAAAGAAGGGGAAAAAACTCTGATAGTGTTAGTTCTAAGTCTGAAAGGAAGAATAGGAAGAGAAATAAAATAAAAGAAAAAGAAAGAAAAACATAATAAAGTAATGAATCAAAAAGGGAAAAGAATTACAAAAAATAAAAAATTACACGTGTCAAATGCGTGGATTTCACTAATCTACACAAATGTGGTTGTGACTTTTTAGGGAGGTAATAATTTCGATTTTAAATAGTTCAGGAGGGTAATAGGACCCCCGTAAAGTATAAGTGTGTACTTAGGAATCCGACAATAGATTAGAGGGTCATTTGACTATTTTCTCAATTGAGGTTAAAACATTGTAGCCTAGGCCTTAGAAAGAATGAAAAAAGACTAAAACAACTTTGACTTAAATTTTGTCGGAACAATCTGCGAGGGTCATCTACGGTCCATGGTTTGATCTATGGATCATAGATCCCATTCGTGGAATTCAAACTGAAATTTTGAATCTCTAAAGTTTAATCTACGATACAAATCTATGATTAGTGGTTTCTTTTATGGGCCGTAGATGTGATTCATAAACATGAGGCTACAATCACGTTTCAGGACTTTGTTTCACGAGCTCAATTTATGAACCGTAAAGTAATTTATGACCCGTGGAGTAGACCCATAAAACTTAGGTCCGTGATTCTAGTTACGACCCGTAGATGGCGTCCTACATAACTTTGTTGATTTTTCTTATATAAAAAATATATTTTATATAAGATGGTGTCCTACATAACAACATATTTTAAAGTACTCTCGAATGTCTCATGGAGTTTGAATGGTGTCAGTGCTAACTCTAGAAATATAATTTGAAATCTCTATATTTCAAGTTACATTAAGGTTTTAAAGATTTTCATGTTTTAATCTAGAGTTATGGGTTCAGTTGAATTCAGTCTTTTTTAAATTCTATACCCAGTCAAATACCTTCACATAAATGGGACGTAGGGAGCAATAATCATGTTTGAAAATCAAAACACCGAACTAAATAACAAAAAAAAATCGTAAAATGAATGCACACTATAGAGTATCTAAAGTGGGGGCAGAGTTATTCTTTCAGTTATAGGTTCGGCTTAATTCAATAACTTTGGTTCAAACCCTATATTTGTATTAAGAAATTCATCGGATATACATTAATTATTAATTTAGAATCCAATAATTTTAAATGATTAGAATAACTTTAAATTTTAATTTACCTTAATTACAAGATATAGTCAGTACTATTAATCATCAATTGCTTTTAATGGATCTTTCTTCTAATGAATATTCCTCCCTTTGCAAGAATCATACCAAGCATTAGGATTTATATTAAAGCAAAGAAATAGTATATAGCAGTGGCCTTTTGCCGGCAACATATATATATATATATATATATATATATAATATTACAATAGGCATGTTAGACCAAAATTATGGAATACTTAATTTTCATTGGATGTATTAATCTTTTTAAACAGAAAGACATTAAGAACTAAACTCAATTATTTGTGACACAAAAGTAATAGAAGATATATACAAGCAGTAGTATTGGAGATCAAGTCGAATTTGTTGTTTGATCGATGAGGTATGAACAATACTCATTCCGCTAATAAACTAGAGTCTACATATTTTTTTGACTGTCATGACTTTTTGAGATCCGGTTCTTATTCGATGATCTTTTTTATTTCTTTTCATTCATAGCTCTTGTTTTGTGGCCATTAATTTTATTTTTATAATGATGATATTGTTGAGTTCGATTTGATTTTATGATGTTTATTTATGTTGTAAAGTGTTTTCGATTTATATCGAAAGATCCACCACTAAATAATTATGAATAAAGTTACACTCTAATTCATGGTGACTTGTACATGTAGCCGTAATACATTAAAACTTGTGGTTCAACAAAACATAAACTAATAATAATCAATTTCAGCTCTATGGACTATATAAAATAATACTTCATGTACAATACCTTTCGCAATGCGCCTTGAATGTTGTTTGGTATGGATATATGATGGATAATTTTAATCTCCATTTAGAGATATCTTATGGAATTAATTATTTTGTATTATATCACTATATGGTAACTTATTTTATTATTATAATATAAATAATGATGAATTAAATAATTTTACAATTAGCTAATATTTTTAACTAAATGCAAAATAAAAAAAATATTTTTTAATTATTATCTTTTATCTCTCATACCAAATATATCTTTGAGAAGTCGTTACATATGAAGATCAAATAGATAAAGTTATCTCATATATTTGACTATCCCATCATTTATAGTACACATATTGCAATAAATAATTTTGAGATTAACTAACCCACCTAACCAAATATAAAATAAAACAATCCAATATTTTTTTCAGAATTACTATCTCTTATCCTTTCTACTAACCATCCTTAAGGTCTCGATTAGTACGAGTGCTAAAGAATAACTAATTTTAATATTAATTTTAGAATAAATTTATTTCATATTTAATAAAGATAAAATCACAAATAACTTATCCTCAAATTAATTATCTCAAAATTATGATATTATTTATATCCTATATTGTAAAATAAATAACAATTTCAAAATAATTAATCTATAAATAACTTATTTCCGACCAAACAAGCTCATATATCAAATGATTAATGACGATCCGAATTCGTAGTTTTCTATAAAAAAATTTAAGAATTGGTGTGAAGATAAAAAAGGGCCTGAACTTTTTGTACGTGGCCCGAGCTGTATGAGGCCACGTACGGTTCGGAGGCCGAGCCCCAGGGTGGTACTAGCACATTCTAGACCCTTCTACTAGTATCACTTTTGTTCCCCCCTAATAGAGTGAAGAAGCATTCGGTTTCTCTCTCTCTCTCTCAGCTTCTTCACTGTTTTCCCCCCTTTTTCTGCATTAAAAAAAAAAGATCGAATCAGCTACCAATAGAAAGAAATGTCATACTTGTTGCCACATCTTCATTCTGGATGGGCAGTGGATCAAGCAATCCTTGCTGAAGAAGAACGCCTTGTCATCATTCGATTTGGTCATGATTGGGATGATACTTGCATGCAGGTACCCTACTATGAACATTTTTGTACATATAATTGTCAATTTCTTGAATTTTATGAGTGAGATTTGTTGGGTTGTTAGCTAAAAGAAGAATCTTTGAATGGATATTGAGGATTCATGTAGTTGACTCAACTACTTATGTTATGAGCATTTTTTGACATACAATTGTCAATTTCTTGAAAATTTTGAGGTTTGTTAGCTAAAAGAAGAATCTTTGAATAGATATAGAGGATTCGTATAGTCGAATCAACTACTTATGGTATGAGCTTTTTTTTGGGTTCAAATGGTATGAACATTTGAGCACCCAATTGTCAATTTCTTGAATATTTTATAGGAAATTGGATGGGTTTATTAGTAAACAGGAGGTTGGTTAAGCTTTTGGAAAACATTTTCCTCGGAAAACACGTTCCGAGGAAAAGACTTAAGTTCCACAAGTGGCATTGCACATTAATTGTGTCCTCTCCACAACCCAACCCCTCATTTCACCCCACCTCCGTAGCCTCCATCCCCACCCACTCCTTAACCCACCTCCCGTAGTGTTTGTCTAGATTATATCCAAATGCTTTTAGGATATCATTTTTTACTTACATACGGAGCGCAAGAAAATAAGTAAGAAATTCACTTATTTTCCTATAAAATGTTTTCCAAGAAAGCATATTCCTAAGAAAATATGTTCCATCATCCCAAACACGCTCGTATAATCAACTCAACTAGTTTGGGATTGATTGATTGGTGATTATTTGGAAGGAAAACTTTGATTGTCTTGTTTGTCCTTTTGAAACGCTTAGTCTGATGAAGTTGTTATTCCTGTCGGTTTAACTGATTACGGCAGAAAAAGGTAATTGATCCACCGTTTTTACTGGGATGAATCACCTGATTGTGTCATTGTTGATGACAAATAGAGTGTTGGGATAGTATATTTTATTTGCTTATTTATGCTGAATATTACTACACTGAGCTTTGGAAGGCATGGTACGTCCAAAGTCCAGATAAAGGGTGAGGGCTGCAGTAGGTCGGATGTTAGTGTAATTATGCTGAATCCTTTTAAAATGTGGATATAGAGGACCCATACAACCGATCCCCAGCTAGTTTGTAGTTGAGTTGTAGTTGATTGGTTGCTATATTAAGTTCTGCAGACTTGATTTTGCTATCTTTTGATGTGGAGTTGAAAGTGGTATTTTATTAACAAAGACGTATCCAAGATTTGATGTTTATCGAAAATAGTCTTTCTATCTCCCAAGGTAGGGGTAAGGTCCGCGTTACACACTATCCTCCCCAGACTCCACTTGTGGGATTACACTGAATATGATGTTGTTATTGTATCCTACATTACATCTTCCAACAATGTTCGCCCAACATAATCATCCTAAAAACAAATAAAAACAGCAATGAAGTGAGACACATATCTCACTACTATAATTTTCCGGATCGTCCTGTCATGGATAGATTATTCTGAAACCATTGCTTTGAACTGATTTCACATTATTGGTGCTTTTTGAAAGAAGAGAGAGTGTTTCATGGGCTACATTTTTCTTTTACATTTCATCTTCCTTGCACATCACACGATTAACACAGATTTGAGCCGACTGTGGTCCTGGTACGACTAGCCCTTACTTCAAAGCTTATTTGTCTGTTACTCTTTGGTGAGCTGTTTATTGTAGGCTGGTAATTTGTTCACAATTACAGGTTGGTGATTTAATCCTGCTTCCTCTATTTCTTTGTGAGGAAGGGTGTAACAAGTGTGTCTTTGATAATTTTGCATATCAAATGATGCACAGCTCGTCTATGTTCAAGTCATGGCACACATCTACGTTTGTTTGCATTTTATTAGGCGTCTTATATTATGTAGTTATTTCTTGTGGTTTCAATTGCATATTCTTTCTGGACTCCAGATGGACGAGGTGCTGTCTTCAGTTGCAGAGACAATCAAGAACTTTGCTGTGATTTACCTAGTAGACATCACCGAGGTCCCTGATTTCAACACGATGTACGAGCTGTATGATCCATCCACCATCATGTTCCTTCTTTAGGAACAAGCACATTATGATTGATCTTGGCACCGGGAACAACAACAAGATCAACTGGGCGCTTAAGGATAAACAGGAATTCATAGACATTGTTGAGACTGTGTATCGCGGTGCCAGAAAGGGCCGTGGTCTAGTCATTGCACCAAAAGATTACTCTACCAAGTACAGATACTAAGTATTTGTACATGTTGCACTTGGCTGCTGAAATATGCTGTGTACTTGATGATAAAGCTGGAAGAAGTCATAGAACAATGTCCAATTGAACTGTAAAAATTTGATCAAAGTACATGATTATTATGAGCTTCTTGGATGAGGCTCGATTGAGAAAAAATAAAAAGATGATTCATATGTTAAAATCATGATTTGAAAATTAGTTGATTTGAAGTTCAAATTTTGTTTAGACATATAATTTGGCTTATTTAAGTTGTATTTTTTTTAGTAGATATGAAAATCTCATAATTTGGGAAAATTATAAAAATGTTTTGTCATATCGCTTTGAACTTCTTATTCTTATTTGACTTCTTTTTATGATTTTACTGAGCCGAAGGTCTTTCGGAAACAGTCGTCCTATCTTGGTAGGTGTTGGATCTGCATACACTTTACCCTCTCTAGACCCCACGTTGTGGGATTTCATTAGGTGATTGTTGTTGTTGTATAAAAACATTTTCAACTTTTATACCATTTTATCAAATGAGCAAATTATACTATAGTTATGAATAAGGTGTTGGAATATTCTTAAAGTGACGAATTGATAAATTGTATCTGTCCATGTTTTTAGAAAAACATATTTGTGATTATATGATAAATATGCATAATTTTAAGATTTATTGGTTCAATACATCAACAATAATAACAATTAGTTTTTTGGAATACGCTAGTTAATTAGTTAATATAGATATAGTTTAATTAATTTATCATTCGCTATTGTTAATTACGGTTCGAGTATGTATAATTCGCACGTTTGTATAATTCGAAATTTATATAACTTTTGTATAATGTAATAAATTTTATAATATAATTTGTATAATTAAAGTTCAGATGTTTATGTTTGTATAAATTTGTTATTTCGAGTTTATACAAAAATAATTTAATTATCCACGAATAATACAAACTCATAAATTATACAAACCCACGAATTATACTAACGAGATAGTTTAAAGTATAGCTACATTCTGTAAATATGCAAACTATAGCTAAAGAAGGTAATTTTAAGTTTATTGTAGGTGGAATGACCTGGGAGACTTTTATACTTGGCTCTATTTGTCAATTAGATTCTTCTACGTAGTGATAAGTGTCAAAAACATACCTAAACTATCCCTCTTTTTTGAGTTTCATATCTAAACTATTGGGAGTGTGAGTTTCATACCTAAACTATCACTTATTAGTTTAAGAAACACACCTCTCTCTTTTATTCCACTCCTAGTGTGCGTACTACACTCTCTTTCATTTAAAATTTTTTGTCACATTACACTCCACATGGACAAAACATTCCATCTAAACAAAAATTAAATAAATTATTAGAATTAATTTAAATTAAGATTAAAGTATTACTATCTCCCGCCCAAAAAAAATTATAAAATTCTTACTTCACTCCACCACTTTCTCTCACCATACCCCTCCCCCCCCCTCCTCCCCGACCCCAACTTTTTAGTTTTATTTTTATTTATTAAATTTCTTTTATAATTTTTTTTAATAATTTTTTACTTCATACCCCTAGCCCCTTCAAATAATAATTTAGATATATTTTTTTTAAAATAAAAATTCTACCCCATCCTGCCTAACCCTCTGCTTTCAATTTTTTTCTCGTTTTGTGTTATATATATGATTTTAGGAAAGTATTTTTTATTTGCCGCAAGACTTTACTTAAAATAAAAGTTTTATTTCTGTTATACTTGGTACACAAGTAGGAAAAAAAAATTCCCCAAAAATATATGTACATATCTAATACAAAATGAGAAAAATATATAAAAAAAATTATATAAATTAAAAGCGGAGGATTAGATGAGTGGATATAATTTTCTTTTTTTAAAAAATAAAAATAATAACATTTGTTAGGAATGAGTGAGGGAAAGAGGGTGAAGTATGAATTTTTTAAAAAAATATTTTATAAAAGAAATTTAAATTTTTTTTTAAAATAAAAGGACAAGGTTGGGGGGGGGGGGGTAGGGGGAGTGCGTGAGAAAAATATTTTAAATTTTATTTTTTAAAAATAATTTCTTTTTGGGATAGAAATACTTTGATCTTTAACTTTTAACTAATATTAATAGTTTATCTAATTTTTGTCAAGGTGGAATATTTTATCCATGTGGAATGCTATTTGACAAGATTTTTAGAAAAATAGAGAGAGTAGAGAGAGTGTATTATACACACCACTAAGATGTGTTTCTCAAACTAATAAGTGATAGTTTAGGTATGAAACACACTTCTAATAATTTAGGTATGAAACTCAAAAAAAGGGTATAGTTTAGATGTATTTTTGATACTTATCACTTTGCCAATTGAACCCCAAAACCCATCTGAACACAGTATTTTAAAAACCTCCGAGCATTGATCGACATTATGTGGCATTGATGTTGCGGAGTTGGAAAAGAACATAATTACACGTGTTTGAAAACAAGTACATACGATGTTTACATTAAAAAATATTTTTTAAAAAATACTAATCAATTTTTAAAAAGTCAAAAAACATATCTTCCTAAATCATCCCTCTCCACCCTCTCTCTCCCACCCCAGCCCTCTTTCTTCTTCTTCTTCTTCTTGAAATTTCATTCACCACACCCACTCTCCTCCTCCTCCTCCTTCTCCTCATCAACACACTTCTCTTTTGCTGCAAATCAGCTCCCCACTCTAACCACTTCGTTCCGCCCTCACTCTTAACCCTTTTAAGTTTTAAATTTTTTAGTCTAAAAATATTGAAATATTATTTATGTTAGTTGACTTTAAAGAAGAGACGTAGGTATGGGTTACATGAAAGGTGATTGATGGATATTGAAAAATTGAAAACTACATTGATAAAGTTACAGAAAGTTTGAAGAACAATAAATGGATTTTGAGAATTTATGAAATTAATTCAAAATTGTGATTGAGGTTCGTTGGGTTTGCGTTGATAAATTTGTAGTTAAATTTTCTAGTTAAATGGAAAGAATTTCATCTATCTAACATGAATTTGGTGCTCACTTAGTGAGCAAATATGAAAAACATGCCTTGAAAATTTTCAGAAATTGTAAAAGTGCCCTAATTAATTTTTATTATTTTAACATGTAATTTCATATGTGTCATTAAAAATGACATGTAATTCTATGTGTGCTCGATTGTACAACACGTATACTAATTAGATGAAAAAGGGTTTAAAATATTGTATTCAGATAGGTTTAAGAGTTTAGTTGGCAAAGTGATAAGCATAAAGATTCAATTGACAAATAGAGTCAAGTATAGGGATCTCCCAGGTATTCCTCCTTTATTATAGTGATTATTTGCCAATTTTTTCTTTTTTTGATATAATTCTTTTATTTGGTATTAACAATAGATATTGAAGTTAGAAATTTTATATAGATTTCATAAATAAGCATTGATCTCAAATCAAAATCTCGTATGGCCAAACGTCTACTAAATTAAAAATATTAATTTTTGATAAACTTAAAAATCCAAAACTATTAATGGCATGTTAGCTTAAAACATAAAAGACCATTTTAATCATTTCCTCTCTAACTCATAACCAAACCTATGAGCCTATAAAGCTCTCCAATTTTACCAATCACACTTTGTTGTTCTTATGAATTTAAACAATGGAGTAATTCTCCCATTACACACCTAAAAATGCTCACCAGTCTTCCCAAGAAAAACATCAATGGCTGCTTTCTGTAGAATCAGAAAACCCCTTTTGCTTTTCTCCAATTCACTCAAACAATTCCTCAACCAATGGACTCACAATAACACTCTGGTTCAAATCCCTTTTACAAAACACAATCTTTCTCCATTTTCTTCAACACCCATTTGCCCAAAACCCATAAATTCCCCTCCCCTAATCTCTCCAGACGACTCAAGAATCGTTGATAGACTTGTTCACATATTCACTAAGCCTCTTGATTCATCAAAAAGCCAAGAACTTGATGAGTTGGGTTCAAATATTACTACTTGTATTGTTGAACTTGTTCTTAGAAAGCTGAGAAATTTGAGAATAGCCCATTTGTTTTTTAATTGGGCTTCGAATTTAAAAGGGTATCGTCACAATTGTCATACTTTTAACTTAATGGCTGAGTGCTTATCAGGTGCTCGACAGATTGACTCAATGAGAGTGTTGGTTAATGATGTAGTTAAATTTCAGTGTTATTTTACTCCGCGTGGTTTGGGTTTCTTTATAAGGTGTTTGGGTAATCAAGGGTTGGTTAAGGAGGCTAATGAGTTGTTTGATCAGATGAAAAAATCGGGTCTTTGTGTTCCGAATAGTTTTACTTATAATTGTTTGTTAGATGCTATATCTAAGGGTGGTGATGTCGGTTTAATTGAGTTGAGATTGAAGGAGATGTGTAGCAATGGGTGGGAACTTGATAAGTATGCTTACACACCAGTTTTGCAGTGTTACTGCAATGCGGGGAATTTTGAAAATGCGTTGATTGTTTTTAATGAGATGCACGAAAAGGGATTGGTCGATGCACATGTTTTGTCAATCTTGTTGGTTTCTTTTAGTAAGTGGGGTAAGGTGGATAAGGCATTTGAGTTGGTTGAGAGGATAGAAGATCTTAACATCAGCTTAAATGAGAAGACATGTTTTGTTTTGATTCATGGTTTTGTGAGGGAAGGTAAAACAGATAAGGCGTTGCAACTTTTGGATAAAATGAAGAAACTGGGTTTTGTGCCGGACATTTCTGTTTATGGTGTGCTAATAGAAGAGTTGTCTAGGAATAAGGAGATTGAGAAAGCTATGCAGCTGTACGAGGATATGAATGTTTCAGGTCTCCGTCCTGATATTAAAATACTTAGTGACCTTATATCTTGTGTGCGTGATGAAAGAGACATGATCCGGATAGTTGAGGGGAGGTATGAGAGTCTGGATCTGAAAGCTAGGATGTTGTTGTATAATTCTGTACTGAAAGGACTTATTTACAATGGTTCAACTGATAAAGCATATCGTCTACTTTCTGCGTCAACGGGTCTTGACTCTGGTGGTGATTTTAATGAGGACAATCTTTTTCCCATTAAGGAACTTGCTTGTCCTAATACCATATCTTTTGAAATAGTTGTTGATGGTTTGTGTCGTGCGGATAGGTTGGAAATGGCTCTCAGCCTGTTTAGATATATGGATAATATTGGTTGTAAACGCAGTGTGCTACTTTACAATAATTTAATTTATTCCTTGAGCAGGGTCGGTAGACTCAATGAGTGTTATGAGCTTTTGGACGAGATGAAACAGTCAGAATTTCAGCCGACACATTACACATACAATTCAATTTTTGGATGCTTATGTGGGCAAGGAGATGATGCAGGTGCCCTTGCTATGGTGAGGGAGATGCGTGTTCATGGCCATCAACCTTGGATAAAATATTACACACTGCTCATGAAGAAACTTTGCAAAGATGGGCAAGTAGTCAAAGCTTCTAACTTTCTTGCTGACATGGTTCAAGAAGGATTTCTCCCTGATGTAGTTGGTTATTCGGCAGTCATAGACGGCCTTGTTAAGATTAAACAGTTGGATGAAGCACTGAATCTTTTCAGAGGGATCTGTGCTCGGGGTTATTGCCCTGATGTGGTGGCTTATAACATTATGATAAATGGGCTTTGCAAGGCCAAAAGAGTACTTGAAGCCCAGAATCTTCTTGATGAAATGATGGATAAGGGGCTTATTCCATCAGTTGTTACCTACAACTCACTGATTGATGGGTGGTGCAAAAGTGGTGATGTAGATCGGGCAATTGCATATCTCACTAGGATGAATGTAAAAGAACGGGAGCCCAATGTTATCACATACACCACTTTAATAGATGGGTTATGCAATGCTGGCAAACCAAGTGATGCTATTAGGCTTTTGGTCAAAATGGAGGCAAATGGGTGCTCTCCAAATAGAATAACTTTTATGGCTCTCATTAGTGGTCTGTGCAAGTGTCGGAAGCCAGATGATGCTCTGATATATCTACAGGAAATGGAGAGGAAGGATATGAAACCCGATCCATCGATCTACATAGTGCTAATAGATGCTTTTATAAAAAATATGAATCCTAATGAAGCTTTTGACCTACTACAAAAGGTGGTCCATGATGAGTCTCTTCAAGATTTAAATAGTAAGAGTCGTCCTATTCTCAAAGAGGCAATACTTTCCCTCTCAGCGGATCCAAGGACATCCTCAAACTTAGAAATCCTGTTGGAGGAGGGTCACCTTACAACACTCTGTAATGACAATGAAGTTGGATGACATGATAAGATATATTACATGTCTTGACCCAGGGGCGAATTTATAGCCTAAAATGTGGGGTACGTGAAACCGTGGTCTCTCTATTAAACAAGGTATTTTATGTATATATTTTCTAAGATTGGTATAATATTATCTGTTGGCACTCATGCTACAAGAAGACTAAATGGTGCACTTGGTTGAATGTCGAGTTTTTTTCTTCTTTTTGTGGTGCACCCATGTTATAGAAATCCTAGATTCGCCTCTGCCTTGACCTCATCTCCTTGCATCTATAGTTACTTAGGATGAAGAACAAAAGTCAGGAACTGAAAAAGCATCAAGTGTCGAGCTTTACGCTTTGCTGGTTTTGGTGTACTTGCTAGTTTCTACTCATTATTGCATCGTCAATGAAAAGTTCTACACCCTAAATTTGATAATAATGGCAACACGCCGAGGGGTATGTTTCTTTCAGCTTTCTGCTCTGTCTAAGCAACTCTTTCTATTGTGACCTCAATTTGTTTTATTATGTTTCAAGAATTATTAGATTTGGTTGAAAAGCTTGAGGGACTTTGAATGTTAGAGGATAATCCGTTGAGTGAACTCTAGTAAGTAGCAAAGAAGTGTGGTGGCTGTATATGGACCCAGTCACTAAGAACCTTAATTCGTCGCAGGTATAATTCCGTACACACAACAATTTCATCCTGTCTCTGGTGTCCAAGTGCATTTTGTGTTACAGGCCATATGCACACACATGTTACATTTTTTAAAGCACAATATAGATGATGTAGTTTTATATAAATTGAAATTTAAGTTGATGCAACACCAAAACATTTCAGTGGTCCATATTACCTATAAAGTCGATATTGCCATCATAGATATCGGTTTCGCATTTGTGATGGGTGGAGCTTGTGAAAAAGAGTATACAGTACATAAAGATTGTGGAAATAGAAGCAAACAGAAAAAAATGTATTGATAACTGGACAATATTATAGATGACTTTGGCTGAACGAGTTTGAGTCGTATGACACATTTTTCTCACTGGTTTTTGTTCATGAATGGAATTTCGACTTGCCAAAAAATGAAAATGATTCTGGAATTCTTCACAACAGATAAGGTTGCAGTTGGTACTGTAGAATGCCAATTTATGAAAATGTCTGCATTCAGAATGATAGTTTCCCGTTTCTCTGGATTTCTTGGTGTTCATTCCCATTTGAGGAATATCAGGATAATGTTGGCAAATATTGCAGCAGGGATCTGCAAACATGGAGCATCAGTCGCCCTAAATGTTTATTGGAAGAGATATGCATCCATCTCATGGTGAGACAGAAACATAGTACAGCTGGACATGCTTGATACAGAGAAAGGTATTCTTCAACAACTGCAACGCTTCAGCGCCAAACAAATTGAGTCGGCTGTATGAATCCTCACTAACATTGTCACCCCTTATAAGCTCATCTCAGGCCAATATTATACGAAATAAAGGTATGTGGCAGCATAATTAGATACATTTTGGTGTTGAGCTTTTCCAAAGCTTTATCAGGATTCTCTTCCTTCCAATTTTGAGGAAGCTTTTTCATTGCAACTTTTATTTGTGGCTTTTGCATTGTTAAATGAGATAGCCACTACAGGTTGATGAAGCACTACTGCGATGAACCCATTTCTGACAAAAGAGGGGCCTTTCGTAAGCTCTAGAAGCTATGTTTACAGCTTGTTTAGGAGGTCTACGGTGATGTGAGACGAGTTTTGATTTCTGGAAACTCATCTGCAGAGCTTCCTCCTATCTTTTGTTGCCGTTTAAGCTATCCTGTATTCCTGTTAAGACCTGGTTGATTTTCTTGCGTTGATGGGCAAATATGTGTGATATCGTATTTTGAAGGAATAAGAAAGGCTCTCTCTCCCAAGGATAGTGTTGATGAATTTCAGTCGTTTATGGTACCTACTCAATTCTGTATTTGCTAATGACTGCTACCTTGATTTCTGGCAGAATTGAAAAGAGTTGATGAATTCTGTGAAGACAACTCATTTGGTTAGTCTTTTCCTGTTCTTTTTGTTTTCTCTTACAGAGAGAACAACTGTTTTCCTACAGTTGTCTTTAGTCATGCTCCCTCCGTTTCAGTTTGTTTGTCTGATTTTAATATCGCACGAAGTTTAAAAAAGTAAAAAAGACTTATTAATGTGGTTGTTAACTAAAGATATGTAGAATATACCAAAATATTCTTTAATCTTGTAGTCTCAAACATGTCATATGAAAAATTGAATTAAAGAGTTGGCAAAAAAGAAAAAAAGACATTCTTTTTTAAATGGATTAAAAAGGAAAGTTAGACAAACAAATTGAAATGAAGCGAGTATCATTTTTTCTGTTTCCATTGGTATTTTGTTTATTTCTTCATCAGTTCATTTGTTCTTCATCTTGTGTAACCACCACCATCAGGAACCACATTCACCATGGACCTCTACCCAACAACCACCACAGTTCACCATCACCACCAACGACGACCTCTAGCATCAGTCACTGTTGCTAGCCGCCACGGAACAACCATCATCTTTGGTTACTGTCGCACAATCACCACCACCCGTAACTGTACAATAACCATCATCAGCCACATCCACTAACTGCAATCACCAGCCGCCACTACTGCTAATTTTTAGTATGTGTTTCATCAAACAAGCAGTATTTTATGACATCGTGTCAATTAATTAAATATGTCATCCGTTAGCTGTAATTCGTGTGCTGAAACTTTAACTGTAAATAAGAGGGAACAAATGTAACAGATTGAAAATGACATTAGTCTTGACAGAAAATACACGATTAACACTTTTGAAGAATATACCTTCATCAACTCCAATATGACTCATATTATAGGAGTTCTCCCTGTAAACCTTTTAGTTCTGTATTATAATTGTATATCAGATAGTGTCTCATACTGAATGACAGACATTATTTCAAGCCAAATACGAATACATAGTCAAGGATTTTGATATCTGAAGACATTCACATCTGCAAGCTGGAGAAGGTTCTGCTTTCGAAATGAGCAGGAGTCTCCTAGTCCGACATTTCTTCAAGGAATTCAATCCCAACTTCTGTGACTGCAACAATCGTATTCAATCAAGATACGTTGATCAATAGCAGTCAATATCAAATGTATCAAGTGAGCTACGCCAACACATGTATTGCAGTGGCAATGAAAGTTTGGTGTATGCTGTGAATCTTGGTTTCTGATCTGTTAGCTTGATTCAATCACGGCCTGCAAAAGGAGATGATAACAAAGACCGAGATCAGATACTTCGTAAAACTCATTAATGTTGTACAAGAATGTGCTTCCTTATTCAAATGTGTGCATATTTACTTTGCTTCAGAGTAGTTTCTTCTAGCAAAATGCACTTACGAGATAGTGAGTTCACTGGGCTCTAAGCCCCGCTCACCTATGGTTAGGAAGATTTGCTGCAATCTGAGTAGTACAATGTATCATACCACCTATAGGTGGCTCTCCGCCCTATACTGCTCAAAAATGAACTGTATGATCTTGATCTTATAGCGGAAAATCATTCATCTGCAACGCACGGCTAATCATCTCCATTACCAGGTCCTACATTGATATCACATGACAATTGTTCTTGCTCTTCACAATCTCTATCTAGCTTCATTTGCAACAAAACAAAATCTAGAATCGTGTAGATTTGATCCGATTCAGGGTGTGCTTTATCATGTGCTATGAATCTGTGAAGAGCTCCAAAGATCTCCACAACACTGAAACCAGGGAATTTCTTCACTCCCCGGGTATCCATAGCTTCTCTCATGGCTTTTGCTTCATCCCAACGCTTTTTAAGCGCATAAACATTTGATAGCCCAACATATCTACCATCATGAAATGGCTCCAAGTCGATAAGCTTTTTCCCTACTATTTCTGCAAGATCCAACTTTCCATGGTTGATGCAGCCACTAAGTAGTGCACCCAACATGGAAGCAGTTGGTTCCATAGGCATTTCACATAGAAACCTGTAGGCTTCTGTTAAACGACCTGAGCGTGCTAGTACATCCATCATGCAGGCATAATGCTCACACTTGGCTGTCATCCCATCTTTACCAACAGAATCAAAGAAACACCAAGCTTCCTTCACTAGTCCTCCATGAGCACAAGCGCATAAAAGACACAAGTACGTAATCTCATCTGGTCTCACCTTCAAAACGTGCATTTCCTTGTACAACTCCAAAGACTCACTAACCAGACCATGTGTTGCCAAACCTCCAATCATGGCATTCCAAATCAAGACATCGGTTTTTCTCCCTAGAGCCTCTCGAAACACAATCAATGCCTCCTCTACCGCACCACACTTAGCATACATATCAACCATCGAAGTCCTCAACACTATAGTCATAGGCAACTTATTCTCAACCACGTACTCGTGCATTGCCCTCCCTTGCTCAAGCGCACCCAAGTGAGCACAAGCACCCAAAACACTCACCATGGTCACCTCATTCGCTTTGGGACCTTCCACTCTCATTCTCTCAAACATCGCCAACGCCTCACCATATTCCCCATCCTTAACATACCCATCAATCAAAGAGCTCCACGACACAACGTCTCTCTCAATCATCGAATCAAACACCTCCCTCATCGTAACAACATCCCCACATTTCCCATAACCATCTAACATCGAATTCCACGACACCAAATTCCTCACAGGCATTTCATCAAACACCTTCCGCGCACACAAAACATCACCCCAAGAACCATACATATGAATCAAAGAATTCGAAATATACAAATCCTCATCATACCCATTTTTCAAAACCCCACTATGAACACTCCTACCAATTGTTACCTCAGACAACTTAGCCAAAGACTTAACAACAAAAGGGTACGTCAAATGGTTCGGAAAAACCTCATTTTGCCACATTTCAACAAATAAAGACAAAGATTTACATGGGTTTTTGCTGTTAGAATAACCCCTTATAAGAGCATTGTAATCAAATATTGTTGGGTTTTCAATTTGTAGAAAAATACGATGAGCATAGCCTATATTGGAAGAATCAGATAATGCTGTGAAACAGAGGATTCTTGAATTGAATTGGGTTTCTTTGGAAATGCCACAGGTTATTAACAAGGCATGGAGTTTCTTGAACTCTGAAATTGATCTGCATTTTTCAAGAAATGTGATGAACTTTTGTGTTAGAGTTGCTGGATTTGAAGATACTGTAACATTAAACATCTATAACTGAGGAGAATTGATTGCTGAAATTAGCAAAAAATTAATTATGTCTGAAGCAGAATGGTTATTTGTTTTTTTCCAAAACGTAGCAACATACATTTTATTAGTGCGCATGTAATATTTAATCCATAGTGAAATCGCACGAATACAATATTTGATTTTAATTATATGTGTATTTATATGTGTTTTAAAGCCGAAGACATCAATTGTATGTGTAACCAACTGAATTCGATGCATGTATTTTCAAACTATATGTATAAGTCAATTCTATGTGAAGTATATATAAAGGGAAACTGAAAAGTATATGTTCTATGCAGGGGAAATACATCAAAAACCTCTGAACTTGACAGCATAAGTTACTTTACTACTTTAACTATACGGACGTTTAAATATTCCTCTTAATAATTTTAAGTGAATTAAACACCACCCTAAAGGGTGATGTGGCAGAGAGAGTGATTGCACTCTCTTTAAAGCGAGTGAAAGCATTTTCTTTTTTAAAAAAAATTATAAAATCATACACATGACATTTTTTTATAGGTCAATATATAATTAATATTTTAAATATTATTTTCTTGATATATTAACTTTTATTAAAATATGTAAAATTTCTTATTGGCCACAAATTTTTAAAATCTTTTTCTTTCTTTATTCTTCTCCAATATAACTTCTTCTCCATAGAAGCATCATTTTTTCCTCCATCTTCATCTTCAACTCTATCATAACCATTCGGCATACCCGTCATCGAAATATCAATTACATGTTTGCTTTGAAATTTCAATTTCTCAAATTCGCCATTGATGAACATCTTGGTGAGAAATTAAGATACTTTAATGGTAATTTATTTTTAGAGGAAGAAAGCCTCCATTCTTATTTGGTTATCTCATTTTGAGGGAAAAGAAAGGAAGGAAGAGGATAAAGAAAATAGGGGGGAAAAGAAAAGAGAAAGAAGAAAGAAGAAGAACAGTGAAGGACAAAAATGGGGAAGAAGGAAGAAGAAAGAAGTGGGTGGGGGTGGAGGCGGGGTTTGGGGAAAAATAAAAATGGGCTATTTTTATATTTTAATTTAAAAAAATATATATATCTAATTAATTAATTTAAGAAGTATTAAAGAATAAATAAAATTAATGACGTGGTGCTGACATGACAATGATGTAGTGTTTACATGGCGATGATGTGGCAGGTGAGAATGGTTTTATAATCTCAGGGTGATATGTAATTCATTTCAAAGTTGTTAAGGGGTATTTAAACACCTGTAGTTAAAGTACTAAAGTAAGTTATGCTGCCAAGTTTGAGGAGGTTTTGATGTATTATCCCTTCTATATATGGGAAAATCAAGACCTAAACATATATATTGTATTATATCATATATGTATGTTAAATATTTGTTGTCGTTTTTATTGAAAGAGTACTCACTGTTAAGATTTTAAATAGACAAATATAAATATCTTGTATATCTATTATAAAATATATTTCTGCAATTTTTTCCATAAAAAAGGTAATTATACACAAAATTTATATTATTAAAAACTAATTACATCATATTCCTATTTTTTTTAAAGAATTATAAAAAATTCTTAAAATTTAAGAATTTCGAATACATCACTCAACATTTCAATACATCACATCCAATACATTATCTTTGTTGATACAAGACACACCTGTTCCGATACATCACATCTCGATACATTACTTTTGTTGATATAAGACACACATGTTCCAATACATTGCGTCTCGATAAATTGCGTAAGAATGGTGTATCTGGGAATAAAAGATAGTAGGGATTCTTATAATTTTTTAATATGAAATTTTAAAGAATATAATAAAATAAATAAATTAAGTATTTGAATAATTTTTCTAAAAAATAATAAGAAAACAAAATTACTAGCGACGTCAACTTTTAATTTGTCGGCGAGAATTTGAAAACCTCTACATTAGTTAATTTTCCCTAAAAATAAAATGAAATTGTCACTTTGTTTTACCAAAAAATAAAATAGAATTGTCACTTTCTTGAGATTTCTCTATCTAGTTTTCCTTATCTTTATCATAAGTCAAGAATTAGAGGAAAACCCATTGCAAGACCAACTCAAGAATACTCAAAAAGAGAGAGAGAGAGGAGGAAGAGTTGGTAACAATGGCTGCTGTAACTGGTGTAGGGCTTTCATGGCCATCAAAATTGACTAAAACTCAAACATCCAAATGGGGTTTCTCTCCATCTCACCGTCGATGCAACCCATCATCTTCTTCTTCTGCTGCAACCATTAGAATGACTGCCTCAGTTGATGAGAAGAAGAAAACTTTCACACTTCAGAAGTCTGAAGAAGCTTTCAACAAAGCCAAGGTAACCAAAATTTCATTTTTCTTAGACTTGTGGTCTTTATTCAATTCAATTTGGTAATGTTACCCACTCAAAACCTTGTATTGTTTGTATAAATAATTTATCCACAACCCATTAGACAAAAAGATGTATGGTTCAAAACCTGTGAACTTAAAATCCTGGATCCACCTCATCTTCTAGATAAGGTGCTGACAAGATTCAAGATTATGGATTGGGTTCTTTGAAGGTATTATTGTTCAGTATTTGTTCTTTGATTTAAACTGTATTGGGTCAAGATTTGATTTTTAATGCTAATATTGTTGGTAAAATCGGAGGGGAACTGTCATGTGACCAGGAGGTAATGGGCTCGAGCCGTGGGAACAAGGTTGCGCATAATAGACCTTGTGGTCCGGCTCTTCCACCCCAAGCATAGCGGGAGCTTAGTGCACCAGGCTGCCCTTTTATATTGGTAAAATTGCTAGCTTTTAAGATATCTGGGTTGGGTGAAGAGAAGAAGGAGATGTTGATTTGATAAAGTTGGTGTTAGGTGTGCAAACAAAGTTTTAGCTCAAAAGAAAGCAAAGACTTTGTAGTGATATTGTTAATGGTGTGAGGCTTTTTTGTAGTAAACCGCGCAGGCTTGGTCTTAGTCCAAAGTGGACAATACCACACCATGTTAGAAGTTTCTTTGGGTTGTTTTAGTCTAACAATCAGTGCACCTGCGAAATTGGCATCTACTGAAGAATTGATGTAATACCAATGCTGTCTGATCTGACATAAGGTCTAGTTGCCCTCTCATATAATTTAGTATAGCTTAACTGTGATCTGTTTGTGTCTCCATGAGAACCTTGAGTATGTTTTAGGTGTGTAGATGTGCTTAAAAGGCGCAATTTATAACACTGTTTAAATTCCTTGAAAATCGTAAGTGGTTTGACTACAAAGAGGAGATATATTGAGGAATCGGATAATGTAGCAAAATTTCTGCTGCAAAATATGTTTCCTTGCTTTAGTTGATTTCTTTTCCCTTTAAATATTCTTTTGTTCTCGTGTATCTTCTGATGTGATTTACTGAGATTGGAACCTATAAGGGAAATATGCTAAAATCTATCACATTTTCTAGATGGGGGGAAGGGTAGAAACATGGCGTATGAGGAAGAGCAAATTGTACAACATTTTATCCTTCGTTGAAAAGGGAATTACACTTTGAACCTGAAAATACAGTTAAACTAATTTTTCAGTTATGTGGTGTAAGCCTTCAATCTACAAATCGTCATGTTATTCTTCTTGTATTGTGCTCAAATCTCTATATATTAATCTCTTGCAGCATAATATTCCCAAAAGCAAAGGAGGAGGAAAGATTCAATCATTGTTATTGATCCTTAGTCCTTCAAGTTCTTTCATTGATTTTCATTTCTTGTTTTACTGTTGGTAGGAGTTGATGCCAGGAGGTGTAAATTCCCCTGTCCGTGCTTTCAAGTCAGTTGGCGGACAACCTATTATAATTGACTCTGTGAAGGGCTCTCATATGCGTGACATTGATGGTAACGAGTACATTGACTATGTTGGTTCATGGGGTCCAGCTATAATTGGTCATGCAGATGATGAGGTTTAGTTCTCTGCTTTAACTCTATGTTAAGCTTGAAATTTCATCAGCCACTGTGCATTTATTTGGCCTGGCTTATTACTGCATCTACATGCTTTGTATTTTAACATGTTTTAGAAACTCTATCTTAAAACTGCTTCTTGTCTTTGTTCTCAGTACAGGTTAGGAAAGTTTTGTATTTTAGAACAACCATTGAATTACTTTGGCCTTAGATGACTGCTTATGACTACCAAGAACATATGGTTTAAGTTTTTTCTTTTGCTTAGATCTGAACCTGAGGCCTCATGGTTCTTAACCCATTCATTGACCACTAGGCCACACCTTCTGTGCTTTTGTTCTTTTCTTAAATAGAAGTTGGTATTTGACGTCCATCTTGTAGACAGTTCTCGTGATAAAGTGTATAAATCAGTATTATAAAAGGTTGATGGAGGAGCCTTGTTCAACTGGGAACGGTTTGTTTGGAGGTTGTGTGAACTGTGTTGCTTATTGGATGGATAAAGTGAAAACCCAAGTTGAACATGTCTACATAGTAGACCTAGGTGGAAATGTCTAAATGTTTCATCCACTTGTTTCTCCTTCTTCTTTCTGAGGAAGAAGAAGAACCAATGTGTCAACTGAATTCTGCAGCTTTAAAAACTGTTGCGCAAGATACCTCAAAATCTTCTATGCCCCTCTGTCTTATTACGCTCTACAATAGGATAACACAGTTGAAGGAAAGTGTTTTGGAAGTGTCAGTACTGCAGGTGGGGAGGGTCCTTGTTGGCATGGAAGGTTTAGGGACGAACACAAGAGGGGGAAGTTTTTAATGCTTTTTCCATTGTTTTCGAGGCAATAATCTTGGTATGACCTTTCCCTGCAGGTGCTAGCAGCATTGGCTGAAACAATGAAGAAAGGAACGAGTTTCGGCGCTCCATGTCTCCTTGAAAATACACTGGCAGAGATGGTTATTTCAGCTGTTCCAAGCATAGAAATGGTTCGATTTGTCAACTCTGGGACAGAAGCATGTATGGGAGTACTACGGCTGGCTCGTGCTTTCACTGGCCGTCCTAAGATCATCAAATTCGAGGGTTGTTACCATGGTCATGCTGATGCATTTCTTGTTAAAGCAGGCAGTGGCGTTGCCACCCTCGGTCTCCCCGACTCCCCAGGAGTTCCGAAGGCAGCTACTTTTGATACTCTGACCGCACCTTACAATGACATTTCTGCTGTTGAGAGCCTCTTTGAGGAGCACAAAGGAGAAATTGCCGCTGTAATTCTGGAGCCTGTAGTCGGAAATGCTGGCTTCATCCCACCCAAGCTAGAATTTCTTGCTGCCATTCGCAAGATCACCAAAGAGAATGACACACTTCTTATTTTCGACGAAGTTATGACTGGATTTAGGTTGGCATATGGTGGTGCTCAAGAGTATTTCGGAATAACTCCAGATTTGACAACCCTTGGGAAGATTATTGGTGGTGGCTTGCCAGTAGGTGCATACGGAGGAAGGCGAGATATTATGGAGATGGTAGCACCTGCAGGACCAATGTATCAAGCTGGCACCCTAAGTGGAAACCCATTGGCCATGACTGCTGGAATTCACACGCTTAAGCGGTTACAGGGACAGGGAATATACGAACACTTGGACAAGATCACAGGTGAACTTACACAGGGAATCTTGGATGCTGGAAAGAAGACCGGTCATGCAATGTGTGGTGGGTACATAAGGGGGATGTTTGGCTTCTTTTTCGCTGATGGTCCCGTCCACAACTTTTCGGATGCAAAGAAGAGTGATACAGAAAAATTTGGCAGATTCTATAGGGGGATGCTGGAGGAAGGTGTTTATTTTGCACCATCACAGTTTGAGGCTGGATTTACTAGCTTAGCACATACTCCAGAGGATATTCAGAGGACTGTAGCTGCAGCTGAAAAAGTTTTGAAGCAAATTTAACCACTAGACTTTCTTCTTTTTGTATGCTAGGTGGAGATTTTTCCTTTCCAAGTTTTTGTTGTGTTGAATAAAAGGTGATTTGTAATGACAAGTTTTGTAGCATATTGTTTATTCAGAAACATGCTGTACCATTTTACCTCCTTTATTTAAAGCCATTTTTAGTCACTTGGAGTACATCTGTTCTATATATTGAGAAGACAGTCATGGAACAACAATCAACTCGTCTCTGTGGGATATAAGTCACAGATTTGAATCGTGAAAATAATCACTAATGCTTGTATTAGAAAAGACTGTCTACATCACATTCTTAGGGGTGTGGTCCTTTCTTGGATCATGTGTGTATTGTGCATCGAGTTACCCTTTATATTATATATTGAGATAAATGTACCATGAAATAGATTATAACCTTTGCACACTTGAAGGAAATATATACCAACTGCATATATTACTTACCTTTTTAAAATATATATATATATATATATACCAACTGCATATACTACATATACACAATGCAGGCCCATTTCTTCTTCTTTGTTTATATTTATACAGAATCAAAGCAATCAACCAGAGAAAAGTACATCAGAAAATGAACAATTCACAATTCAGGTAACGTTGAACAAGAAGTATATCGAGTATTAAGCAGGTTGTGATTGGTATGAACGACGCCTAAGTTGTGACTCTGGAGTAGGCTGCTGCAAGTAGATTTTCGTTGGATCATTGGGATCGACATAACTGCAAAATCGACAAACACAACAAGAATTCAGCATACTAGTTGGAAAAAAAGGATCTTTAACAATTTTCGTTGTAAAAAGAGTAAAGCAACGTTGACATACGCATGTCTGATCATCTCATCAACTGGAGTTTGTGCAGCTTGGAGAGGATCCGCCCGTGGCTCTGCCCCAGACTGTTGCTGAGCTCGTCTCACAGAGGCGATTAAATTGAAAAATAATGGCACGAAAGTCCCACAACCACCTTCCTTGAACAAAATCTTGAATGTGTGGGTGGAGTACAAGGCCCTGTTTTCATTATCTGGAACAACCTGAATATAGGCCAGAATCAGTTTATCTAAGGTAGCACACTCATAGTCCAAACTCTAGTGTTATCAAAAGCGAAAAACGCAAAAAAAAGAATTATCTGGAACAACCTGAATATAGGCCAGAATCAGTTATCTAATGTAGGCATGTAGCACACTCATAATCCAGTGTTATCAAAAGCGAAAAGCGCAAAAAAATCCCTAAAGTTCGTCCAGTCTTTAAGCGCAAATAAAGTGTGAGCTTTAATGAAAAAGATAACAACAATTATGTATGTGCAGTCCAAGACTAATAATTGTAAGTACGAATAACAAATATATGGAGAAAGAAATTTTTAGAAAATTACGGTAAAGTGAAATATCAAGTATTTAGTGTCATTGGCAAGGAAAATGTGTTGGAGCCTTGATGACGAAAGTAAAGAGCCCGCTAAACAAGGCGAAGCGCTCAACATGTTTTATGTTTGCTTTGGGGCTTAAGCGTGCTTTAAGCGCACCTTTGACATAATCCAAATATATCTGAATTTATCTTTTCTACTTACCGGATCTACATGTCCAGAGATGTTGTTGCAGTGGAATACTGGTTGCTTAAATTTTTCATCAGAAACAGATAGCTGCAGAATGAAAATAAACTTTGTCAAAGAAAATGTAGCTTACATTTCTCAATTTTGTTACTTCTTGCTCACCAAAGTCACCAACCAATACAGATTGTTCTCCGAACGAAGACTTAAACAGATAAACACGAAGTCATGTCATGCCTCTTAACACTTATTGGAACGATATATACCATAACATGCTTCCTAGCAGATGCATCTAACAATGACATGCTTAATTACAAATCAAATATAAATCATGTTGTGATACCGTGGAATTAACATGTCAAAGCTTTAGAAACGAAATCACAGTATTTGATCAAAGTAACAGATATGCTCTAATATGCGCCATTCTGAATTGCACATAGTAGAATACAACGATTTTTCTGAAGTAGATTCAAGTTGAAGAGAGAGCAACAAAAATACAGGTTCAACAAAGCATTACATAAGTAAAAATTTGTTCAGCCTGAAAAGAAGCAACACAAGAAATATTATTATACTAGGAACCACCATTCTGAATTACACATTATGCCTATGTTGGTCTAGTTACAGAAGATTTTCAAGAAACGCCTAACAAAATCGGACCTTTTTAACTTTTGCTGGAATTACCAGAGGAATCGGAGATTGACATGTTATCCCTTTACTTCGATTAAACAAATATTTCCCTGTTACTTAGTTTTGATGATAAAATCTTGATATACAAGCAAGAGTAGAAAAAAAAAGTTGTTGTGTCTCTCTTCTCTGATCAGACATGTATCAGCATAGAGTCAATGAAACAATTAACTCAGACAAGGAGCTGGAATCCTATATATGAACCTATTATAAAATCAGGAGACGGTGAAGGACGTACAAGTATTACATACCAAGGGCATGTCAAAAGCAATGAAGTCCACAGGCATCTTTGCAACAAAGACCATCCGAATATTCGACAAGTAGATTGTTCCTCCTGTTCTTGTTTTTCCGACACTGTGAGCAAACACAAGTCATGAACTAGTAAAACTTAAAAGAAAAAAGAGTGAAGGCAATGCAAGAATTATGTGTTGAAAACAGGTGAAAGAAACTCATAAAGTAGAGCAAATACAGCCATTCTATGCACACTCAACAACCAAATGCATTTAACCATATTTTCTAAAACAAATTAATTCTAGCTCCTTATGTTTTCCTCATTCTCCAACCTACCTTATCTTCACCCCTTCCCATCACCGCACACTGTCACCCAGTGACGGATCAGGATTTTGTTCAAAATATAAAAAAGTAAAAACACGAACATCTACTATATATACAATAATTTTAACCATATATAAATAGCGTAATTTTCCGCCAAAAGGGTTTTAGATGAACCCCTAGTCCCTTAGCTCCACCCGTGCCGCCATCCTCAATTCTCATAGTATTTGTGTAAATTATATACAAATATTTTTAGATTTTTCTTTTCTTATATACCAAACACAAAAAAATAAGTTTCCTACGAAAAACATTTTCCTTTATACCGAACACACTCTATATATAAGCTTCAATTCCAAGGTATTTAGGGTCATTATTAATACTAAAAATATCTATTTTAGTCCATTTGGAGGTAGAGATTACCTTATTTTTGATTTAAAACAAAGAGGACATAGCAGGGGCGAATCTAGAGGGCAGCCCTCCACAAAAAATTACACCATATAGATAAGGTATTTATATATATAAATTTTGAACATTTAGGGTTTCAAATTGTTTAGGGTTTCAAATTTCATCTGAAGGTTCCAAATTCAAATCTCAACCACTTTTTTTCCAAACCCCTCGGTGAAAATCGTGGATCCGACACTTACACAGAGATAACAAACAATAATAAAAACTTACCCAGGGATTTTGTCAACCTCAAACTCAACACCATGTCTAGACAGGACGAACAATTCATTCAGGAAAGGAATTGGCATTCCATTAGCAAATAATTGAGGATTCACTGCCATTTTATTTTTTCGCTTTTCTGATCGGAAAAAGAAATCTCCGACCCCCCCAAAAAAGGGTTGTTTTGGAATTTGGAATTTGCTTTGAAAATTGTTGCTTTTCTACGTTCCGCAATCTTTAGAAGTACGCTTAAACGGGACACAGCAGAAATCCCTACCATATTTTCTGCTTAGTCCGTTTCAAAATAAGTGTCGGGTCAATTTTTTTTAAAATCAGTCAAATAAATAAATAAATATTCATATTATATAATGTTTTTTTAGCTTGGACATATAACGTAAAGAAATTCGGTCATGCTTGAGAACCAAACAACTCCTTATATTCTGCGTTTTTCTTGATGTGGTAGTCTACATCATGTTATTTGTCATAACATAATGTAGACGACTACAATAATTACATGTTTGGCCAAACTTTTAGTAAACAAAAGTCTTCATTTGGGGGGGGGGGGGGGGGGGAGGACAACACTCATGTTAAAGAATCAAATCTAGTTACAAGATAACTAAAGAGGCATAACTTGAAGTCATGTAGACGAAACATCTAGATACCAATCAATCAAGTGAACCTAGAAGCTTGTAATAGTGACATCTTTACAAATGTTGGAAGTATTCTAACATACTATTATGAACCTAAGAAGTCAAGTTTATATAAAAAAAAAACAAGGAAAGTTACGGATATATACAGTTACATATATCTTGTGTATAGCATGTATATTATATGTATATTTAGTGCAAGTATATGCAACATATACATTATGAGTGGTGGCCTGGTGGGTGGGAAAATTATGTGATCAGAATCCAATTAAATATTGTAGTGGAGCCAGAAGTGCATAAGAAAGGCGGTTGGTGCACAAGCATCCCGCGTTCATGCAGGGTCCGTAGAAGGGCCACACCTGAAGTATGCATCCGTGGCAATCTGGCGGATTCCAAAGCTTGAATAGTGACCTAGAACTCATGCAAAGATAACTTTACTATTGCTCTAATGCGCGAGAGGGAAAGAGCCCAAATCACCGGCTAAGGCCACTTTTGCATATCTCGTATCCAAAACCTCTTAGCAAACTCAATTGTTCCATTTTCAGATACTATTGATTTAGCAAATGAACGACCAATCGGTTAACAGTCGACCGCTCTACCACTGCTCTACCACTGATCTACTGAGGAACAACGGATTATCTGCTGCTTTCCCTCCTGGCAAGTGACTTGACTATCCAGCACGTGGCAAGTGACTTGACTATCCAGCACGGTTCGGAGAGCACTTTTAGTCTGCGCTGGTGAATGTAAGCCCCTAACACCCCTTCTGAGGCAGAAATGAATAACAAGTAAGCACTCAACATCAAGTGTTTAAAATAATACAGAAACTTGTTAGGAGACAATAAGGCAGTCTTCCCACGAGAGTTGGGAAATAAAAGCTCCATTGTTTCTTAAAAAAAACTCTCTCACAAAGTTGTTTGTTCTTAAGAGCATGTTTTATTTTGTTCCCTGAAAATCTATCCTTCAAATATGCTACTAGTTATGAGACAAATAGACATAATCATGGGGTCCAAGGCTTAACTATGATACTTTCTTATTCTCCCAGAAAGCGAAAATTGTTCCGCTAAATTAGACTACCAATTACGTGTTCATTTCACAACTAAACTGAAATTTCATAAGTACTTATCATTACGAAACACCATATTAGCATGAGCAACACATTGAGTACATAGACAGCTTCAAGTAGTTGGCACCCATGGTTCGTATCTTAAACTTGGCTCCACCCAAATAAGCTAAACCATCTGTCTTATAATGCAGAAATGGCACGTTTAGCGTTAACTCCCATGTTTGAAACAGATAATTTTCTTAGGAATATGACAGAAGACAGATACAGCAAAGATTATCACGACTAGGCATGCTGAAAACAATAACATTACCTTCCCTAAGTTGTTGTTCAGTGTTACTACAGGGCTCAGTAGCCTTTGGCTTTGAAAATTTCATGGAGCTCCCAGTGTATATGAATTGTGTCATAAAGTGGGAAGCAAATAGAATATCAACCAAAGCTTTAAGACTCCAGATTCAACAATGTTTTATATTATGAGCTCTTGCACCACTTGCTACTCTGGATGGCTACTTTAGACGGAACTAAAATAGAAAGAAAATCAGCCAGCTCGTGAAGTTAAAATTGATCAACAACAAAAACATATCCAATGTAATCCCACAAGTGGGATTTGGAGAGGGTAAGTATATGCAAACCTTACCCCTACCTTGTGGAGATAGAGCTCAAATGCAGCAAATCAAATATTTAGGAAAAGGAGAATACGGTAGTAATCCCACAAGTGGGATTTGGAGAGGGTAAGTATACGCAAACCTTACCCCTACCTTGAGGAGGTAGAGCTCAAATGCAGCAAATCAAATATTTAGGAAAAGAAGAATACGGTAGTGAAGAAAACATGTCAAGGAGTAAAAATCGATCATGGAGAACATATTTGCTTGCCAGCTCGTAATAATAGTATCACACGGGAAATTTTAGTATAAATCTAATAAAACATCAGCAACTCGAGAAATTAGCAAAGTTTGAAAAAGGACTGTAGAGTCACTCTTTTTAGAAATTGTACCTTTGTTTGTAAAGATAAATCAGGCACAAAGCAAGAAATAATGGGTTGCAAATCTCCAAGACATACATAACCTACTTATTTTCCTAACAAGATAGCTAGCAAGGTGTGCCTAGCTCGTTTTCAGCTTGAACTAAGACTAAGAAGATGTCACAAAATCATTCTGTTTTCTCGCTTTATAAGGTCAGAAAACTGATAAGTTATCTATATGTTTTATCTTCTAAACTTAGAAGATTCAAACAGAATCACAAGTAAAGCTCAAAGAATTTAACCACATCTTACCTAATATGATTGAAAATTAAAGCTGAAAGGCGTCGTTAATCTTCAGATGATGCAGAGCAGAATCCTCCCAGTTGCTACGAAAATTATCAGATGCTGCTGCAGCACAATTCCTTCATCCTCCAAGTTGAAGCAGCACATGATAGAATAGGGAATCATGTCGTCCGAAAATGTATGAGATACTATAACCAGTTTTAACAACTACAGTTCAAAACTTCTGAATACTAGTGAGGTACTTATAGCATGAAGATCATTAACATAAAATCATCAAATATGTTTTCTGTTGAAACTTGAGTTGTTCCATTTTGAATCTCTGGCACACATTGCACATTTATACATGGAATAGACATCAAGCTGTACCAAAATTTTCTGGTCCATAAACCAAACTAAGAAAGCTGAGTATGGAAATTTAGAGTTTTTATCCTCCATTTCTATACATTCGGCTCCACAGCATTTCACATGATCAATCAAGATCCCACCAAAGTTACGTTCATCAGTCTATTGATTCCACTTCACACTGTCCCATGCATTAGTTGATCAGTCGACAGGTGAATCCAGTAATGCAATAAATGAATATTTCATTTTATCCAGTATGGTGTCAACTCAATCATTGACATGTCGAAAACATATATACTAAGACCCATTCAAGATAACAGAGTAAAAAAATTTATACTCTTTTGAGTAGAAAAGTTTTAGCTCACAACTGATATAGTCTCAACAAATTACATAATTGAATTCAATGGAAACCTCCGTGGTTTCCTTACAAAACATTCATGTGGAACTACAGGTTTTCGTAGTCCACATTGATCCCTATTATCTCTTGTTACAAAGTGATCAAAGCAGCTTATTATGAGGTCTGCTCAACCAACAAAAGAAACCCCACCAAATTCATCACAAGCAGCAACTCCGCTAATGCTTGTGTTTCATGTTATCGTCCCACAGCTTACAACACCAAAACTTGGTGAATGTAACCTCTGACAAATAAGATTAAAGCAAACAAATCTAATCCTAAGCAATAATTCATGAAATTGAACAAACCCCTAGTTCATTTCTCACTCACTGGAACCTAACAACAAAATTTCTCATCTAACACAACAAGAACATTAAGACACATTTATACGATATATTAACAACAACAACAACAACAACAATAACAACAATAATGATAATACTATTCATATCTTCAGCGTCCGTCGTCATCTCTTCTCCCAGAAGAAGGCTGTGGAGGACCTGATAGAGAAGCTAGCAAATTGAGATGTCCTTGAGTCATTGGTAAATAATTCCCAACTCTAGCAGCTGAAGCCTCTCCCATCTGCTGCTGAAAGAATCTAGAACTCTGTGAACTTAACGCCGCAGCAGCCGCAGCTGCTGCGGCCGCTGATGTTGGCACCATCATTTCCGGTGGCGGCCCCGCCGCCGCAAAGCTCCAAATTTGACCAAAATCTGGTCTAGCTGGAACAGCCCAGAATCCTGCTGTATGACCCACAGCAGTAGCTCCGGCAGCCACAGCCACATCATCCTTATTCCCATTCTCAAGATTTTCGTCATCTGACCGGAGGCGTTTCCCGAGGATAAACGGCGCCGGTGAAATCAACTGCTGTGACGACGATTTCTGATCAAGTGGAGCCGAAAGTGATGAACCAAGAGATGAGGTTGAGTTCCGTACAGATACAGATACAGAAGAGAAGCTAGCAGGAATAGTACCAGTACCAGTTGCGGCTATAATGGAAGGTTCAGCTTGACGAAGAAGCCATTCGATAGTTTGTCCATCGGATTTGTGACCCAGTTCACGAGTAAGCTGAAAAACTCTAGCAGCACATACAATTGGCATCCTTATACGTCTTCCTCTACCATCAACCTTGCTATGACGATCTTTTACTGGCGGTTTTTTCACTGTTAAAGCACCATTTGTACCAACCCCAGAAGGCTGTAGTTGTTGCCTCTGAGGATCAATTATAGCTCCGTTTCCTTCTGCAGACGTCGACATAGAAGCACCAAACACTAGTTCAAGAATACCAACTTGTATATATCCCTTAACAATGAAGAAGTAACAAAAATAGTGGTGGAGAAGGATTGATGGGATTTATCACCAAACAGAGCTGAATTGAGCAAAACCCAACAATGAAAAAGCAACAAATATATGAAAATCAAGTCCAAATAGAGTAGTAGTGGAGGACTAATGTGGGATTTATAGCTGAATTGAGCAAACCCCAACAAAAACAAAAACAAATATGTAAAAATTACTTGACAAATCAAGAAAAGAGCTTCAGTTGAAGTTTCAAGTAACAGAAAAAGCTCTCTAATGTGGGGAAACAGAGCTAAATTAAGCCAAAAAAACCCAACAAAGAAAAAAACAACAAATATGTAAAAATTACTTGACAAATCAAGAAAGGATCTTCAATTTCTCTTTCTAGTAGAGCTAAATTAAACAAATTCCAACCAAGTAAAAACAAGTAGTATGTAAAAATAGTGCTAAGAGAATTGAGGGATAGTAGAAACTAGCTAGGAAGGATAAAAGAGATGTAACAATGGAAGAAGGTGCTAGGTAGAATTACAGGGGGGGGAGGGCAGAGGACTAATGATTGAGAAGCAGGAACTGGTGGAGACAGGAAGAAGGGCACATGGGTGGTGGGGACATTAGTACTACTCTCCTTCATATATTCACAGCTCATCCCTGCTAGCAATCCAGTACAGTACCCACTACACCTTTCACGCGCTCACTCATGTGGCTTCATATTGACGGAAAATTTTCACTGCCTCTTTCAATTTTCACACTTTGTTTGCATGATTGTTGATATTTTTCTTCTACGTTTATACTTTTTAAATTATTGATTTGTGATATTATATAATGACAAAGAACTAAATGTAATTGTGAAGAATATTGTAAAATAAAAATACCGAGGACTTCAAGGAATTCTGATTGTAAGTTTTGGAATTGTGCACTTTCGTCGGTAAAAAATTAAAATTGTTCACTCCTTAAAATTGAAGGATTTATTTGTCAATTGAGACCAAATTTGAGTGTTCATTTATGTATTATATATGGCAAATTTTATTTGTGCAAGTCACCCTTAATTTTATTCGAAACAACTATTAGATGTAGAGCCTGTTTGGATTGGCTTGAAAGTTTGTCAAATTAGCTTTTAAGTTATTTTTTAATTTTTGAAAGTGTTTGACAATTTTGGCTTAAATTTTCTTTTAAAGTCAATTCAAACGGGCTCGTAGTGTAGTCTACTCCCTTAATACTTCTTATAGTGATATTTTTAAAGAGTAATTTTCACATATAGTCACTCAAAAATATTTTAATTAATCTCTATAGTTATAATTTGCTAATTACAATTCGTAGCTAAGTTATAACTGCGTTTGTATATAATTGCACAACATTTATATACGTTTGTATAATTTACTATACAATTCACATTTTTTGTATAACGTTTGTATATTTCACTATACAATCCATTCACAACATTTTTATAATTCGCTATACAATTTGTAGTATTTGTATATTTCGCTATACAATTCGATTCATGCACAACGTTTATATAAAATCGCGCGAATTATACAAAATTCAACTATATAATCCCGCGAATTATACAAAACTCAAACTGTAATTATTACAGCTAGATATTTACCGCGAGCCATAATTAATTCAAACTATAGCTATATTAGTTAATTAACTAGTATATATTTGCTTATCCGCATAATTTTTCCATTTTTAAATAATTACAAAATATAGTTAGATTATATAGTTATATAGCATATACACATATAAATGTATCCAAAAATTTTAATTGCCACTGTCCATCCCAACCTTATTCATTTGCCATCATCGGAGTTTCAGTTAGCCGTTGAAAAATCAACGCTAATTTGCCGGAGATCGCCTCGTTGAAGGATTGCACGAAAAACTTTTCCAAATTTACAATGCTTTCAAAAAATATTGGGATATCAACTGTTCTCAAAATTGTGGCTTTCTTTATTTGACAGAATTCTAATGGAATATGTTGTGTGTATATGATTTTATGTACGTAAAAACAAATATTTGACATACATACGATATACATGTTAGATGTTAAATCTCTCGTGCATACGACATATACTTTACATACATTTTATATACTCATCATATACAGATATCTCATTCTACATAAAGTTGGTTATGTTATGTGTATATATACAGTTTCAAAATATATATATATATTGAATCCAATTGTTCAGAGATACAGTTGATGTCATCACACGTACATACACACATAATTGAGCATAAAGAGAAAAAAACATTAAATATACGATGAAGCTATTCGGATAAGTCGTGTTCACACTCCAACCGATCAAGCAATTTATCTCATCCACATCTCATATCGCCTGATTAGTTATAGTGTGAATTATATTTATCCAGACAACTTGATAGTGTATTTGATTTTCTTGTTTCTATATACAACTTCTATTGTGAAAGTACATTCGTATATATACAGTTGATCACATATACACAAATAAATAATTACACATTTTATTCATACAATTGTATGGCAATTAAAATTAGATTTTTGTATTCACATGAATTCAACGTATTGACTACGTTTTGAAAGAAAAACTATTGTTACGTGTTGAAAAAGGAGGAGAAAGAAACTTATCTATATATAATTCCCTATTTTATCATAGTGTATCTTTTGGGAAAAAATAGGGGGAATTTAAGTTTTAAAGGTTGTCAGAGTGGGTCATATTAATCCGTACTGTGGACTAAAAAGTCTTCATAGAGGGAAAATTTTATTTTGAAGCCAAATTCTTTATACATATTTTTCCTATTTTTAATTGAAGTTAAAATTGGTCCCTACATTTCACTATTTATTTATTTATTATTAGGTCATTGGTGGGACCCATAATTGTTTAAAAGGGTGGGCCACCAAGTGATGTACTACATTTTTCATCAATAATTGGGTTTGTTGAGGCTTGAGTTTTAAATGACTTGACTAGTCTGGCATTATAATTTGTACTAACTTTTTTTATCAAATAAAAATAAAATATAACCAAAATTGTCAGTAAAATGTTGCATGTGTTCCAACATGGTTCTTAATGTTTTACCAAAAGTAAATAAGCTTTGAATACTTCAAAGCTATTACTCCATCGGTTACATATTAAATGAGTAATTTTTATTTTATAAGGTGATTAAAAAATTAATTATTTTTATTATTTTGTTCTTTATTTATATTAATGTAGTATATATAGAATATAGATATAATTAGTATTGAGAATTATTCACATTTAAAAGGTCATATTAATTGTAGGGGTAAAAAAAAAAAAATTAATTTTATCTTAATTTTATAAGTGATCAAGTAATATGGGACAAATATTTTTAATAAGATGCTCATTTAATATGAAACGGAGGAAGTACAATAGGAAAAATATGTAGCTGACTATTTTAATGTAGACTCTTTATTTATTATTAAAATTTAATAATTTTCAAGAGTACTTAAATCTAATTTGAGTTCTCTGATCGAGAATATTCAAAGTTTTATTGGTTTTTAAAGATTTAGAGGTATCGTTTAAATGCAGTGTATTGTAAATTGGAAAATAAAGAGAAATGAAATGGAAGAAAAAAAATAAAATTTGAAGAAAGTTCAGTTCTCTCTGATTGATAATGAAGAGGAGAACTTTAGTGTTTTTATTTAGAAACACTTTTTCTAGCTCTTAAAGAGTTGAGAAGAGAATTTCTCTCGCGTCATTACTTGCTCGATCAACTTCGATAATTACAGACAAGACATTTGATGAATAGGTGTGATTGCACTTGTTCATGCTTATCAAAATCAAGTCTCTACAACTCAAATATTGTAAGCTTAATGAAGAGCATCAATGGAGGTATGAAACCGAGAAAGGAGAAGAGAAATTCTGTGAAATGCAAAGCTCAAGTGTTATTGCATAACTTCAATGTACATTTATACAGATGAAGTAGAATTAGAAAAAGAATCCCTAACTAACTGAATGGAAGATGCCTAACTAACTGAATGGAGGTGTCTACTCCGAACTAACTAACTAAGTAACAAACTAACTAACTTTGCCAGCTGTACAGATTTGCATGTGATACATATTATAATCTCAATACCCCTCCTCAAGTTGGTGGTGTAGTTAACACTGCCAACTTGTCAAGTATGGAGGAATGTTTTATTCCAGTCAAGGCCTTCGTCAATATGTCATCAAGTTGATCATGAGTGGTAATGTGATGTAAGGAAATGAGGCCTTGTTGTAGGATGTGTCTCACATAATGACAATCGACCTCTATGTGCTTAGTCCTTTCATGAAACACCGGATTCTTAGCTATATGCAAAGCAGATTGGCTGTCACAAAATATTGGAATTGGCTTTGAAAAAGGGACTTCCAATTCACCAAGTAGTCGACTTAACCAGACCAATTCTCTTACTAGCTTTCTGAGTGATCTGTATTCAGCTTCTACAGAGGATAAAGAAATGGTCTCCTATTTCTTTGATTTCCAACTTATTGGACTCCCTCCAAGTAGTACTAGGAATCCACTCGCAAACTTTCTAAAATCAGGACAAGAAACCCAATCTGAATTACAGTAACCACTAACAGTAAAATCTGCATCTTTGGATAGAAACAAGCCTAAAGTGGGATCAGACTTCAGATATCGAAGAAGATGGAAAGCAGCTTGCAGATGTGGTTCTCTTGGATCTTGCATAAATTGACTTAGATGTTGCACACTAAAAGCAATGTCGAGCCTAGTATTAGTAAGAAATTTAAGCTTTCTTATTAACTTTCTATAGTATGTGCTGTTAGTGAGCGCAGTGCCTTCATTGGCTTTTAACTTAACATTGGGATCAAGAGGGGAAGTTAGAGGACTAAGATATAAGTAATCATACACCTTAAGTAGATCAAGGACAAATTTTCTCTGGGAAATGACAATACCCTTTTGTGTATGCAGGACTTCCATGCCTAGAAAATAGTTGAGTAATCCTAAGTCCTTAATTTTAAATCTATTGTCCAGATATGCCTTTAGATCTTCTATTTCAGCAATATCTATCCCAGTAAGGACTATATCATCAACATAAACAACTAGATACATTGCTAAATTACCTCTCTTTTTGTAAAACAAAGAATAGTCATACATGGAATGAATGTAGCCTCTGGAACATAAGGCCTCAGTGAGTTTCCACTGCCTGCTGGCTTGCTTCAATCCATAAAGAGACTTATTCAACTTACATACTAGGTTGGAATCTGAAATTGCAAGTCCAGGTGGTACTTCCATATATACTTCTTCATGTAAATCTCCATGTAAAAATGCATTATTTACGTCTAATTGATACTTTGTCCACCCCTGCTTTACTGTTATGATAAGTAGTGCTCTTACTGTGGTCATCTTAACAACTGGAGAAAAAGTTTCAGTGTAATCAATTCCTGCCTGTTGGGTATAACCCTTAACAATAAGTCTTGCCTTTAATCTTTCTACTCCCCCATCTGCTTTGTGTTTCACCTTGTATACCTATCAACATCCAATGGCTTTCTTCCCAGGTGGTAGTGTTACCAGGTCCCAAGTATGATTGGCATGTAAGGCATCAAATTCTTGGGTCATGGCCAATTGCCAAGTAGGATCAATAGTTGCTTCCTTGTATAAGAATGGTTCCCTGTCAATGCAAATATTTCTTACCAGGTCTTGACGGGCTGGATTGAGGGCATTATGCGCTAAGTAGTGGTGATTGGAGAAAAGGGCTCTAAGAGAGTTAGGAACAGTATATAATATTTGGGGTGTAGGTGATTTAAGTTTTGGTATTGAGTGGACATAATCACTCATGTGAATGGGTGTTTTGAGTGGTCTAGTGGACCTTCTAGCTTCATTCATTGAGGCATGATTCTGGTTAACTAGCATAGCAGCAAATGGTGTAGATATGTCATGTAAAGATGGTGTATGCCTAGGTGGTGGTGATAAAGTAATTATTGGCTCAGGTGGCAAATTGCAGAAGACATCAGGACTCATTGAATTAGTAAGAATGTTTTGTGTACCATGAAACTCAAAGTGACGTGAATCATCAATAAAATGAATGGAATATAATGCATGAAAGGGAAAAATATGTTCATGAAATACAACATCTCTAGAAACATGTATCCTTCTTGTGTCCAATTTGAGAACTTTGTACTCTTTAGTCTGAAAAGGATATTCAATGAAAATGTGAGGTGTAGTTCTAGGTTCAAACTTGGTTCTATGAGGAATAGGTACAGTGGGGAAGCATAGACAACCAAAACTCCTCATATGAGAGTAGAGAGGTTTTTTATTGTATTGGATTTTATATAGACATTTATTGTTTAGAACTGTAGAAGGGAGCTTGTTGATTATATGGGTTGCACACAAGACACATTTTCCCTAATACTTTACAGGAAGTTTGGATTGAAACAAAAGGGCTCTGGCAGTCTCAAGTAGGTGTTTGTGTTTTCTCTCCATCACACCATATTGTTGTGGTGTGTAAGGATAAATTTTCTGATAGATTATTCCTTTAGATTAAAGAAAAGAGGTTATTTCTGAATTGATAAATTCCAGATCATTGTCTGTCTTAATGGTTTTGATGACAGCTTGAAATTGGGTCTCTATCATTGGAATGAAAGCTTTCAAAGTTTGTAGAGCATTGCTTTTGGAACTTAGTAGTTGAGTCCATGTAGATCTGCTAAAATCATCCACAATAGTGATAAAATACTTGAAATGGTCATAAGTGGTTGTATGGTATGGACCCCACAGGTCAACATGAATTAATTCAAAAAATGTGATAAGTCAGGGTGTTTCTTGGTTTGAAAAGTAGTCTCTCTTATCTTGCCATGGGATATATAGAACATATAAAGGATTGTCTTGATGGAAACTTAACTAGAATGGTAGATATACCTTTTTATTTTGACAAAGGGTACATACCCCAGTCTATTGTGCCACAAGATGTTATCATTATTTCTAGTACATTCAGATGCAGGATTATGCAGAAAAGAAGGAAAAGCAAACAAAGAAGATACATGAGATTTATTCACATGGGAATTAGTATTATTCAAACAAGACTATTGTTTAAACAAGAGAGAAGTACATTGTTGAGATTGTAACTAACAACTGGATTGATTTTTGGTACAATAGGCTGGCACCTTATATTACAAGATTGACATAAAGGCAAACTACTGGAAGAAGTAGACTTGTTCAGATGGGAAGATTAAGAAGTCTTCAAACACCTAGGACATAGAAAATAGAGGCCATCTTCTGCTCTACCAATCACCAGAGACCTCTTTATTGAAGGGCCCTGCATGAAACAAGAACTTTCACTGAAACTGACGATGCAATATGAATGTAGGGTCATAGTATGAATGAAAATCAAATTGCATTTGAAAGATGGCATAAATAAAACTTTCTCTAAGCTAATCATATGGCCTAACATCACACCACCAATTTGTGTCACCTTAACTCTATAGCCATTTGGTAAGACTACTAATATCGGATAGGGTAGGGTGATGATATTGTGCAGTAAAGAGATGTTGAAAGTCATATGGTTTGAAGTTTCAGAATCGAAAATCCATGAATCAGACCTATTTTTGAAACATTCACAAGACAGTTTTTCAAAATCAATAGAGGAGGTGCAAACTATAATACCTGTAAAGTCAGTAGGGCCATTGGCAAGATAAAGAGTGCCTTCATCACCATGATCGCCCTGGAACTGGTGAAGTATGTCTTTGACTTAATTATATTGATCCTTAGTGACATTTACACTATACATTTCTTCATGTCCATATTGATCTGCAACCCTTTTTACAGGTTCCAAATCCTGTGTACAATAGATATTTGCCATTATTCTGTTCATATTTCCTTTAGGGTAGCGGTGTGCTTGTGCATGATTATATTGATTGTGATTTGTAGGTCCTCCTCGAAAGTTATTGAATCTTTGGCTTGAGTTCTGAAAATTGTTGTTTATCTGATTGGAATAGTGTTGGTTCTGATTTTGTTTGTTGATGTTTGAACTAATATGCTGATTGAAAATCTGGTTCTGATTGTTGGGATGTGGGGATGGATAGCCATGAAGTTGGTAACACTTTTCCATCAAATGACCACGTCTTTTACAGTAGTCACAAAACATGTCCTTGAATTGAGATGAACTTCGCAAATTAGTTAAGGAATAGTTTGTTTTGTAGCTGGGAGTTTTACTAGTTGTTGCATATAAAGCAGTGGACTTTAAGGTAAGGTGATTAAAATGTTTGATTTTTCTTTGTTGTTCATCCTGGACTAACAAGAAGAATGTTTGTGCCATAAATGGTAAGGGATTTATCATGAGTATACTGCCTCGTATTACTGTGTACGTCTCGTTTAGCCCCATAAGAAATTGAAGCAGTCTTCTATCCTATTCTGCCTTATGAACATTTGCTCTTGCTCCACAGTTACATTCGCAAGTGCACTATGTCTTAACATTCAGAATACTGATTTCCTCTCATAGCTTCTTTAATTTCGTGTAGTATCTAGTAATATCCAAAAATCCTTGACACAAATCATTGGTTTTCTTCTGTATTTGATACAACTTTGCACCATTGGTTTGTTTATATCTATCTTTCAATTCTCTCCAGATCTCTGCAGAATTTGTAACATATTCAACACTATTAGCAATTTCTTTTGATAGTGAATTTAGAATCTACGATGTGACAATATCATCACATCTCTCCCATTGCCTGTATGTTGGATGATCAGGTTTGGGTTCTTAGAATTCTCTATTAATAAACCCAATTTGTTCTTCACTGATAATGAACGTAAGATACTTTTTCTCCATGAACGATAGCAACTCCGGCAAAAGGTACCGATATCAACATTGCCCTAGGGTTGTCAGATAGGTGCATATATAGGGGATTATTATAGTCAATCAAACTACCATTTGCATCACCAGACTGAGTAGGAGTGGAAGTGGAATCATCAGTAGTCATCATTTCTCAGAAATCAAAGAAAAATCAATGGCATAATTCGCAAAAAAAAGAAGAGAAAACTGGATCAATCAAAAGGAAAGTCAGAATTCGAATGAAAAAGAAAAACTTAACAAAAAAACTTCAGGGGAAGAAAAAATGAGCCTAGCTCTGATACCATATCAAAATCAAGTCTCTACAACTCAAATATTGTAAGTTTAATGAAGAGCGTCAATAAAGGTATGAAACTGAGAAAGGAGAAGAGGAATTATGTGAAATGCAAAGCTCAAGTGTTATTGCATAGCTTCAATGTACATTTATACGGATGAAGTAGAATTAGAAAAATGATCCCTAACTAACTGAATGGAAGATGCTTTTCCAACTAACTAAGTAACAAACTAACTAACTTTGCCAGTTGTACAGATTTGCATGTGATGCATATTATAATCTCAATAATGCTCAATCTGATGTCTATAAATTTTGAGACTTCGCCTCAGTTTATCAATAAATTAATAATCAGCAAAAAATGGTTTTCTTCACCATAGCATTTTTTGCATCGTTTTTCTTTCAAAGACAAAAAATAAGTGTGATTTTGCTTCGATGAAGTTTTGTAGTTTGCATTGCCGCTACTACAGAAATGATTTTTTTGTTTTATCTTGAAAAAAAATAACTCATCTCAATTTCTTGATAACAATAAAAAGGATATAATTCCTTAAGGACGCACCAGTAACTTGTGGGTTAGAAAATTTTCTTATTTTTGTTTTCTTGTTTTCTAAAACTGGTTGTTAAACAATAGAAACTAATTTGTTAACCTTATTGATTTGAAGATAGTTTAATCACACTTCTCAACACTCTTTAACACGAATTTTAAATTATATTATTTACATCTAATCATAAATACAAAATATATCTTTCATTAAATATTATCACATTATTCACACACTCATTGTTAAGGTTTTTTTTTCTTATATCAACTTAAAATTAAGATAAAATTATTTCATTTGATGTGAACATAAAACATGAGTAAAAAGAAAGAAACTCTGAAATACATGTAGTGGATGATTTTAAAATGGACTTTTTATTTATTAAATAGAGAAGATTATTAAGATTTTATGGTACGTTATCGAATTGATTCTAATTTCAAGATCTCAAATTCAATTTAAACTTTCAGTGAACATTTTTTTGATGTTATACTTTGAAGAGGATTGAACTTCCTCGCTCTTTTTTGCTCACGTATAAAAGATAAAAGAAATAAATAAGAAACTTACATATTTTTCAAACATAATATTTTTTCGTATTGATCACACCCAAAGTACTAAATTAATTTCAGCCTATTTAATATATGATTGGTTGATAACAAATATGATATTGGCTGAAGAAATTTCATTGTGGTTACATTGTCAACATCACAAATTTCAAATGGATAAGGCTTGTTAAAAGGGGACTATTATTATGGATATTAAGTCATAATACACCAATAATGATTTTTTTTTTTTTTGGGGGGGGGGGGGGGGTATTCTTCTACCTCTTTGTGCCTAATTGTTTTGACTACTTCAACAGCCATCAATAAATAAAATATTAAAGCAATTGCTATGTTTAATTTAAATTAAAAATAAATTTATCGAGTGCTTAGTATTTTACAATAAAATGAAAACAAATATTAATAATCCATTTGATTTTCAAAAATATTTTTCACTTTATTTGAAAATTAATGTTTGAATACAAAAATTTCAAACTCAATTTGAAGTTATTTCTCAAATTTGAAAAACAATTTATAATTTATTTATCAGATCACTTTATGTTTTAAATTGTATTTAAGTATGTACATAGTGTTGTTCGCCAAACTTGAAAGTCCAAATTAAATTACTCAATGGTATATTTTAAAAGAATATTTTAAATCGAATTAATTCCCTTTATAGTCATTAAAAATATTAAAAAGATTCCACTAAAGTCAGTTTTAATTTTTTTTCTTCCCTATAGGATCATTCAAGTATTGAGACATTTCACTAAAGATACTTTTGAATATTTCTTCTCTATAAAACCATTCGACTATAGTTTTATTAATTGACATATCATAATAAATTGTTAGTTTTTATGTCGCGTAGGATAAAAACTACATGACATATCAACTAAGAAATCTAGTAAGAAAATGAGATTTTTGTAAGACATAAAATTATAGCTAAATGGCCTTATTGAAAAGAAAATTCAAAAGTGATTTTAATCGAATCTTCTTAATACTTGAATAATTATATAAAGAGAAATTTAAAAATGACTTTAATAAAATCTTCTCAATACTTAAATGATCATACGGAGAAATAACTCATTTTAAATTTATCACAAACATAAGAAATCATTTTCCTTTCAAAATAAGAAAGAAAGACATCACGGATTCATGGATATGATATAAAAAAATTAGGGTATTTTACTTAAATTTTTTAGCGATTCTTCTCAATTACACTCTATTCCTACTCTTTTAAAAATTATCCGAAATTCCTTTTTTTTGGTCACATCCAGATACATCACGTATGTCCTGATACATTGCATGAAGTGATGTATCCGATCGATACATCGCATAAAGTGATGTATATGTATCCGACTGATGCATCGCGCACAGTAATGTATCAGAAAATAAGAGAAAGTAGAGATTTTTATAATTATTTTAAATGATAATTTTTTTTAAAAAATATAATAAAATAAATTATGTATTTAGATAATTTTTCTAAAATTTTGTATTAATTGTTTTGGAGCCCAATGTCAGTGAACTCAATTTTATTTCTTTTGGTCCCAACTTGCAGTGTTAAATAAAGCAATTTCCCTATAGAGTGTGGAAGGAGATTTAAAGTATTATAATATTGTTATTCCAATTGTATTATATGTTCCCCAATTTAGAGACCATGCAATTACAAAATCATTCCATCGTTTTCTTAAAACAGGTAAAATAAAAATAAAAATAAAAATAGAGGGACCCTAATTGAATAATTAATAAGCCTCCATTTTTAGTTATTTGATTTTTTTCTTATTCGAGAATAAATAAATGTTTCATGTGCAATTGTATTCACTTCGAAACTCAATTCCCATTCGATCATAAATTTTAAAGTTTTGAAATTTAAAATTTAAATTTTTGAGTTTTTTTAAGTTGTAATTTTTGAAATTTAAAATTATATTTTCAATATGTATTTTACTTGAATTTTTTTTGAAGTTTTATGACTGGAAGTCCCAAAGTCCGGAAAGTAGTTTATAACCAAAATTTTAAAAATTAAAAATATTTGAAGATTAAATTTTTAAAAACTGATCAAATTTGATGGCCAAATAAATATTTGAAGGCAGTTTTTTACAATCTATAATCAAGTCCTAAATCAAACTATGTCATATAAATTGCTAGTTCAAACCAATTTAAAACGTCATTTAAATAATTGAGCTATTTTTAAGTAATTTAACGTGTCATTTTTTATAATTTAAATTAAACTTTCTCGATAAAATACAATAAGCATAAAATAAAAGGATTCATTACACGTCACTTCAAATCATAAAATATTTTTAAATTTCATCAAATCAATAAAAAGTCTCAATTCATTTTAACAGCAAAATTAGGGATTACCTTTATTTAAATAGCTTAGAACTAAACTAATCACTATTTAAAATATCTAGAGATTGTTTGGTCCACCTAATAAGATAAGCAAGAATATATGTTTTCATATGAGATATCTCATGAGATTATTTTATTCTATTTTATACAATAATAATAATAACATACTCAATATAATTTCATCTCAATTTATATATAAGACAATAATCCTATAATTCTAGTACAAATGATAAAATAAAATAAAATAATTTCAAGATTAGCTAATACTTCAAAATACAAAATAAAGTTAATCTCAAATTTCCTCCTAAATTATTATTTATCTTCAAGAAACTTAATTTTTCATCTGATGTTCAATATCTACATAAAAGCTCGATTAAATTTGAATTCCATGCTTTCTAATAAAAATAATTAGACGCACAAATATAAGATCTCTGATTAAAAATAAAAGAATGATTAGACGTATCTAACGCCAATAAGAATCAAAATGAAACCAAAATTCATATACATTAAGGACATTTTGGTCATTTTGTCTCTCAATTTACCACGCAAGAGCAAACAAGTAAATCGTGAACACACGCGCCTTGAAAGCACGTGGAGCAGTCTTTGCTGAAATTGTTTTAATGGACTCAGTATACAGTGTGCAGTACTCAGAGGTGACTCGTGTAATTTACATTTCCCAAATTAGACACAAAAAAACATGAAAATTACGTAATTTGCCACTATAAGGTTCACACGTACACATAGCTTATATACGGTTAGTCGGTTACATATAAAAACAGGGAAAGTATACGTACAGCACGTGCGCAACAACTAATGGTTAATGACGTCATAATTCTGTTTATGTCATTAATAATAAGAAAAAAAAATATCTTTTATAAAATAAATTAAATAAATCTCGTGTTTTGGTACGCATTTCAAAATTATGTTCATTCTTTTTTCTTTTAAAATAACAATTTTTTGTCATTTTGCTATTTTGTTACCGTTATTCCCTTCTAATTCTGCTTCGATTACACTTTCAATCTAACAAAGATAGTGTTAAAGTTTGATGCCATTAATAAGAAGAAAAAATCCCGCCAACACGAACTCCAAAGCAAAAGCATAGGCCTCAGACGTTTCTAGGGCTTGAGTAAAATGGAAGGGGAAGAATCCGCATTTCCTCGTCTTTCACTTACCCAAAAAAAATGTGTTTTTTTCTATGATAAAAAATCTCATCTTGTATCTTGTAGTCATTTCAAAATTATGTTGTTTTTGGAAAGGGAAAAGGCTCAAATATGACATTAAATTTTGAGAAAAGACTCATTTATACCATCCGTTAAAAGTTTGGTTCATTTATGTCATTCTCGTTTGAGTAAAGGCTCATCCATGCCATTATTTGTAAATTAAAAATATTTTTCATTTTGCAAAACTATTTTATACACGTGATCAATTATGATTCGGCCACGTCATTAACTATTTTTTTTTTTTAAATGGAAAAGTTTCAAATATGTCATTGAACTTTGAGAAAAGCTCATTTATGCTATCTGTTAAAAGTTTGGCTCATCTATGTAATTTCAGTTATAAATAATGACATGAATGAGTATTTTCTTAAACGAAAATGACATAAATGAGCCAAATTTTTAACGAATGTCATAGATGAACCTTTTCTCAAATTTAGATGACATATTTGAGTTTTTTCCCTTTTTTAAAAATAACTATTTTTACCTTGTTGTTTTGTTATCATTATTTTTATAATCTTACTGCGATTACATTTTTTTTGAGAGAGTCTACTGAAAACTCTTGACCCCCATATAGATAGCGTTAAAGTCTGGTATATGCTATCGTTTATATTTTACTTATAAAATTATATTAAATATGTTGTTATTATTATTACTGTTCTAATGATATCATATCGAAAGAATTCCATTTAAAAATGAAGTGTTTCTATCAAATTTTTTAATTACGTATTCTAAAAGTATTTTTAAATTTTTTCATGTTTGATTAATTAAAATTACTTATGTACCAAACATGAAGATATAAATAATTTTTTTTACTTATTTTAATTTGAAAAATATTTTTGTGATATCAAACACACCCTTAGGCTGCACTTCAAGTCTCAATGATTTAATTGACCGACATAAAAGAAACAAACTTTATCAAAACAACTATTATTATTGTTTGAAAGGAACTAAAAAACAAAAATAAATTAATGTTGATAGCATTTTAATTGATTAACTTAATTAAAACAAAGAATAATACCCTACATAACTTTTTCTCCAATCATTTTCAATTTGTTAAACAGCATAACAAATGCTATGATTGTTTCTTCACAAACATAATTTTAAAAAATGTTTAATAATAAATTAATAATCATATTCTATTTACTTTATGAATTGTCTTGTTTTAATTTAATTAATTAATTAATCTTTTATTTAAGGGCGGCTAATGTCTCCGTGTAATGCGGTGTTTATACAGCTTAAAAGATAATACTCTATGATTACCATGCAATTATTTAAATTTAAATTAAGCACACGAGTGCATATATTCCACATTAGATTAAGCACTTTTTCCCAAAAAGAAAAAAAAAACAATTCCACTTTCTTGATTGTCATCATATAATAAAGATTAATTCATTATTTTTATCATTTGGACTTTAGAGAAGTCGGATAAAGGCGAAGTCAGAGTTTAAATTTTATGAATTTTAAATTTGCCTCAAATCTATTGTTCTGGTTGCTAGATTCACAACTTAATATTTATAGTTCATACATATAAGCAGAGGCGAATTCAGAATTTTAAGAAGACGGGTGCACCATTACTTTAAAGATAAGATCTAAAATTATCCGAAAGAGAGCATGATATATCTCTCAACTTTCTGATTTAGAGTTGATATACCTCTCGTCATAAAAGTGACTTATATATACTCCTATTATTACACATATGAATTACATATACTCTTTTCCTTTAATGTAAGTGCAAAAAATAATATAAATGAAAACAATCCATGTAAGGATATATTTGATATTTTTCACATGTTTTTTTCTTAGACTTTTTGTTTATTCAAAGGCTAATTTGAATTTATTATTTTGATGATCCAATTTATTTTTTCACTGGTTTTATTGTAAAAATTTACTATAACTGCACCAACATTTTTTGTAGATACAAAAACAAAATTATAAAATAGCCGAGAAAAATAGTTAAACTACAATATAGTCGCAAAAAATTATTTTAATTTTTTTCTTACCTTTTCTCTTTTTCGATTCTCACTTGTTTTTTTTATTTCTCTTAATTTACAATAAAGAATGAAAGCCAAAAAATGAAATAAGAAACTCAAATAACGATAATTAAATAAATTAAAAAAATAATTTATGTGAAAAAGATATAATATACTCCTACATGATTTTTTATAATTAAAAATTTCCCTCGAAGCCCATTGATATTTTTTTACAAAAATAAAATTAAATGGGCGAATTGTGATGTTAGTTAGGTCTTATATTTTTTACAAATAAATAAAAATTAATGGGCAGACTATCTTATTGACTGGTTCGAGCTATAGACCATGATGTTGAAAACAAGCCTTTAAACTAATGAATTGTCTCATTACTTTAAGCATGGATTTCATTCGCTAATAATTAATATATTCTTTAAGAATTATACAAGTAATATATCAAATTTAGTTGGATGACCATGGGTTTCTGTAACTCAAAATTTACACATAAATTCGCCCCTGCATATAAGATCTAAATAAAAGCTTTTTATTTGTCCAAAGCCATAGCTAGTGATCTAGTTCTACCTCTGATGAGAGGGAATGATTAGTACCTTGTCATTTTTGATTAGATATCTCAAGTTTAATTTTAAACAAAAGTGGATATACTTTGCCCTAAATGATATCACATGTGTGTATATAAATAATAAACAAAATTTTAAAAATTGGGTATTAAAAAATGATATAACTACTTGAAACAATGTGTATGCCACAATCCTCAGAATGAAGAACCTTTTAATAGAGAATATTTTATCTCCTTAATGTGCTTTTTAATGCGAATTCGAATTAGTTTAGTCATAAATTTTTAAATACTTCTTTGTTCATTTTTACTTGTTCACTATTTTAAAAATAAATTTTCACTTTTACTTGTTATTTTAACATATCAAAAAAAATATATTTTTACTTATTCTCGAGATTATTTTTCAAGATCTAAAACTAAACATCAATTAATATAAATATTATAATATAATATAATATTCATATTAATCATTATTTCTTATGGGACTTGCAAAATTTGAAGTGGACATACTAAATAGCTAAATTGAAGAACAAAAATACTTACTATTAAGTTTAGTCTAACCACCACAATAATGATAATGATTAATATTCACTAAACGACGATGCAAGATCTTTGGTAAGGATATTGATATGTTCTTTTGGGAGTTGATAATGTTGAATTTTTTAAAAGTAAATGAGATTATGATCTGTGAATCATATTATATTGTAATTAATTCCTAAACAGAACAACAATGATTTGTAGGGCCATATATAAATGGGCCCATATAAAATAGGGTTTTGCTTACATTCCTCGGACATTTTTTTTAAAAAAAAATAAAAATCCCATTACAATTTGGGCATATATTACAAGGGCCCATTTATGTGGGCCTTCATTACCTATTTTTTGGGCTAAATTTCTAGAAAGTGAGCAACTGTATAATGATTTAACTTATATACACCGATGATAACGCCCACTTCTTCCATGCTAGAAAGCATTCGCTCGATAAAAGGGGAACTTTAAACTTTCGATACACCTTTCAAAATAGGGTATTCGAGGCACCTTATCTTCTCATTTCGTTGTTGCTTATTCCTGTTGGATTGAAATGTTTGGCTTTTCCTTTTTCGTTCGTGCCTACTCAGGCTTCACTGGCCTAGTGATTATTTTTATACTCTAAATCCTTTGCGTGACTTTTTAATTTTATAGCTACACAGATACATTAGTAAACAATAGCCACTATCACTCACTTGATTGAACGTTAATTTAACAAACGAATAGGTGTGGGAAAAAGAGAAAGGATTAGTTACAGGAAAGAGCAAGACCCAGGAGACTGGCAGCTACCATAAAATGGAGGCTGGAGTGGGTGAGGAGGTGTTCTTTTGCATATATGCTTCTGCCAAAGTTGTGCACTTTTATCGTTACCATTCATCTGTGTATCTCACTAAAAGATCTTATATCCAGATAGTAAATTACACTGCAAAAATGGGCTTGGGTCTCCCAATTGCAATGCTTGAGCAAGATATATAAAGTACTCTTTTTCTCTCTTTATGTTTGTGCTTCTAGCCACGCTTTATGGGTAGAGAGTTGCAGAAACATTCGAAAATAATTTACCAACAGGGTAGTAATTGCTAGCATCGTCGTAGTTAGAAGGGATTTAGCAGACAACACTAAAGTTCAGGCTCATAGCGTAAATGATACTAAGTTGTGTTTGGATCGACTTATTTCAAGCGACTTTTGACTTTTAAGCTTTTTTTTAAGTTTTAGAAGTGTTTGGCACACACAAAAAATATTTTTAAGCACTTCTTTAAGGCTAAAGAGGTAAGAAAAAAAGCTAAAAGCCACAAGTTGGGTGTCCCCAACTTATGGCTTTTGGTTTTTAGCTTATAAGTCACTTTACAAAAATCAATCCAAACACCCCCTAAGTCCAACGCATTCATTTTCCACCTACTCCAACCACTAGCATCAAAGGCTTTTTGATGAGAAAAATATGTGGCTAAGAAATTCATCAACTAGCAGCACAGAGATCAATCAAAACAACAATGTCAGATCAACTGCACAAAGATCAAAACAATTCGCAGAATTCGCGATTGATGAAGCATAAACGAAAACTTTGGACAACTTTGGACATCTGACGCAAAATGTTCAGACAAAAATCTTGTAATACTATCTGAGGTTTGTGTAAACCTTGTATCTACTTTAAGAGATGAAACCTAATCCTTTACCTTTGTAGCATTTTCTCATTATCTACCCAACAATTCCTCCAACTCTGTATGCATGATACAAGCTGCAAGCAAGGATACCAAGTAACCATTAACCTGTAAAACAGAGAAATCATTAATGGTCAAACTCGACAAGGATTTCCCAGGAATATGATACACAAAATACATTTCAAAGTGGTATGCCATGTTTGGATATACAAAATTTAAATACAAATTTGTAAGATCTGTGGACATCAGCAACGGAGTTGACAGTTGAAGTGAATGATCAACACAATATAGGACCTCAAACAGAAGTTCCAATAAAGAGCATGAAATATTACCTAATTAATTACAAGACAAAGATCAAGAAGTTATACCATTTCTTTTGATCAGAGAAAATACTACATTGATGCTTTACAGTACTATGTAGGTGCAGTGGTACGAATAGGTACATCAAGAAGGTGCAAAAGTATGTCCTATTTCACCCTAATGGCTATGGAATCTAGCAAGAAGTGGAACTACTTTATCGAAGACATTATACTTTTGGACTATTTACAATCTAATGATACAATTTCAACTACTTTTCAAAAGCATCCACAGAAGGGAGATCAGCAGAGTAATGGAGTAACATCGTTCATGGAATCGTTAAAATTGAAAGGGAGACCCAAATATGATTAAATTATTCGAGTTTGAATTTAACGAGTTCATTTCCATTGGAAACTAGCTTTCAACTGAGGTTTGTACAAAACGCCAAACTGTTCTGCCTATTCCCTTATCCCGTTACCTACAGAAGTTCTGTTGAACAAGAGTCTACTAGGAAAGAGCTTGTTTATATTCTTAGTTTGGACCTCTCTTGTATACTCCAGCTGTATTCAATCTATTCAACCATACCCTTAGAGATACTATAACAATAAGAAAATCTCAAAGTGTCAATAAGCCCAACCAATTTGTTTATTGATTCAACCAGCTTAACCCACCCAAATCTAGCTCAACCTGCCTATTTGATCCCTTGAGCAAATATAGAACTTCAGAGTTCAATGGTGAAATATCATTAGAAAACATCATAAACCAAATACCAGCAGGTGTACAAAATGAAGATGACAAACAAGATGTACAATCTCGCATCTAAGAGCTCAACAAAGGCTTAAGTTGCAATAACTCTACCATCAATAACCTTGGAAATACATGGGAAACTCAATCTTCTTCGGACGGTATGAAATTACCGGGATAACTCCTCTTTCCAATGTTTTGTCCTATTTTAAAGATTCAGCCCCTTGTTTCAAGCCTAAATTAATTACTAGTTCTGCCATTGAACGTTATCTACAGACATTCCACAAGTAATTATGCAGTTCAAAATTCCACATGTGGAGTGAGAAAGTTTGTATCAGTAACTTATAGTAGCTGCGCTCACTTGACATATCTACATATGTTGATAACTTTATTAGTTGGTCGAGAAAATAGCCATCCCCCCAACCTATTACCCGATTCTCAACTACAAACCAATACTTCACCGGGGTCCTATGACCCCCCTGAAGTAATTTAAACAGAGATATTGACACCCTTAAATGCAGATGTGGCATAGCAAGTGTGTTCACTTTCCTTGAGGCAAGTGTGAGGCAAATAAACAAGTCAAAATTAATTAATTTGACAACTGTCATTTCTTAATCGGATACTATATAATTAATAAATGAATTTAATTAACTGTAATCACATTCTCTCTCTCTCTCTCTGTCTAACTCTAACCCCATCCCTCATTTACAAATTACACCTCTGCAATTGTAAGTTGCCATTACAATTTTGCCATGGCAAGCACATATACAATAATTTATCTTCTCATTCTTTTACTTCTAATCCACAATATACTTTTTCATACCAAGACCTTCAAAATTTTCCCCTAAAAATAGGCAACATAACCAAAAGAAAGAAAAAGAGAATTCTTTCATTTCTTCACCTCGACGGAAAATTTTTCTGATCCAACATCGAAACACGAAATTGCAGCTTTTGCCGGAGAAACCTTTTCGATTATAGTAGCAACCGGAGTTTCTTCACAGGAACTGAAAGTGGGTATTAGAATTTGAGATTTGGCAAGAAAAATTTCATTTTCATATTCATCAAGGGGGGCAATTGGAGAACCAACAAGTGTAGAACTACCTTCAAAGACAATAATGGCACCAAAATACCATCATAGAAAAATTCAACATCCATGTCAATTTTATCGAATTCAACAATGATAATTGGGTTTGTGCAAATAGGTGATCGGAAAGACAGAAGAAAGGTGGAGGATGATGGGGGTGAAGGTGGATTGGAGGAGATATGAGATCCGGGAACAATGGAGAAAAAATGGGATGAGTTAGGAAGATGAATAGAATGGTGATGAAGTGCAAGAATGATGGAGAAAAAATGAAATGCATCAAAATTGATGGATGTTGGTGATGATTTTTTTTTTAATTTTGTTGATTCTGAAAAATAGATGCGTGTATTACACTAGGCAACAAAGATTTGGGGGTGACGTTTTAAGGGTATCAATATCTCTGTTTAAAATACTTCAGGGGATAATAGGGACCCCATGAAGTATTGGTGTGCAGTTGAAAATCAGGTAATAGGTTTGGGGGACATTTGACTATTTTCTCTTAGTTGGTCTATACATAACATACATGCATATATGGGACTAATCATATCATCATCATCATACATTTCTATAAGAGGGACGCCCCAAAGTTAAAAGTTGAAAGACCACTTTGCCCCTTAATAAAAACTATTCCTATAATATTCCTATACAAAAATGTAATTTACACATTATATATTCACAATTTAGGCTACTTCATTAAATATAAACATTTTGGACAATAAATGAGAGGATTAAATATATATTGTGGAATGTGTGTGTATGTGCATCTATGGAGTATATAGTAAAAACTAAAGAGGATGGTAAATGTATTCAATTAATGTGGAAAATACATCTTATGAATAGAGTTAACATTCACGCTTGGCTTTTCATTTTCTTATATGCTTTTTCAGTGAACATACAATGTAATTTTTCATTTACAAATAGAGTTCATCTAATATCATTCATCCTTCTAATCAAATCCCTTCATCTATGTGAGCAAATCACTAGGGTATGAAGTTGGTCAAGAGAAGGAATTAGAGTCTATATTAAAATTTATAGTCTTGTTTTCTGTTGTAAAAGTTAAAAATCAAGTAATTTTATTCCTTTTTCAGTATTTATAAGCGGCAAACTTAGTGTTCTTTTAGTTTAGCTAATTTCTGTAATATGGAATAGACATATAGAATTATTGTTTATATTTGTTTATACAATAATTTCGTTACCAGAGAACTAAGCACAACACAATATCAATTTAAATTATTATAAAACTATCTTTCTTTTTATTTTTACTTTTGTTTTAAGAGTGGCGTCATGGATATTTCAAAACTAATTACACTGCTATCCTAAATTCTTTAAAAGTGAACCTATTAGTAATTTTGGCTAAAATTAAAAATAAAAGATGTTTAACAGGCACATGTAACATGTTATTCCGATTCATTGCCAAACTACAATAATTTATAGTTTAAGAAAAAAAATATAGCTTCATGCTGTATTTATTAGTAGTTTGTATTGAACACGAGACCTTTTAAATATCTTATTTCTCGATTTGACTTGAATTATTCGGTGTTTAGTTTAAGCTATGCAAGTGAAGCACAAAAAAGTTGATTATGTTATAAATGAGCAAAATTCACAATTAATATTCTTCTACTTAATTCACCAATTAAAGAATTCATAGTTTTGAATAAGTAATGAGTACTTGTACGACCAATTATGATTTGTATACCTCCAATTTTCTAATTTTAGTAACTATTAAGTATCTCTATTACAACTAATTGGTATGTACTTCTTTTGCAGAAGTATTTCATGAAATTAAAATGATCATAAGGGTGAGATATGACGATTGAATCACTCTACAATTCATACAGGTGTAACTTTCATTCGGCAACAACTTCTTGATTTGTATACATCAACAAAAAATTATGTGAGTAACTATTAAGATACGTGTTCGAAGACTAGTGAAAATATAAATCTAAAGAAACAGCACCGTTGTTAAACACATCTCCAATGAACCTAAAATATGAATCAGTCTTCTAGGTCATATTTATAGCAAATGGCTCAGTGGGTTCACGTAAGGACCGGCTATACACTGTAAACATAAAACATAGAAGTGGACCTAAATAGAGCCAGCACATCTAACTGAACCCAACTGTTTCGGAATTAGGCACAGCTGATTGATTCAAATGTCTAATGAACAGAGTTAGGGACATTTCAACTACCTAGTAAAATAAAGAACTACAGTTTAGCCACTTCCTAGTCTAGAGTTCCTTAAATTTACCAGAACTTTGGGTATATCAACTCCTAAAGTCAAGGGTATAAACCTCAGCTTTGATCAGCAAGTACAACAACAACATATCCAGTGTAGTCCCACACAAAGAGGTCTGGGGAGGGTAGAGTGTAAGCAAACCTTACCTCTACCTCAGAGGTGAGGTGGAGAGGCTATTTACGATAGATCCCCGGTTCAAGGCAAAACAGTCTAGGAAAAGACATAATTAAAGTAGTGTTGTGAAAGGCGATCGCCTTGTCGCCAATGGCGAGAGGCGAGGTGGTCTTCAAAAGGTGACGCCACGTCGACAATGGGCGGAAAGGCGAGAGGCGACAAGGCGTTGCCTTTTGTTTTTTCTTATTAAAAAAGGCGCCCAATTTAGGGTTTTACAAGTTGAAATGTGATTTTAGGATTTTCTTTCCAAATTTGCACAATTGCACTCTACTTATGATGTATTTCTTCTTTTCTTCTTCCTGTGTTTCTTTTTCCTTCTTCTTCAGACTTCAAAGTTACTTCTACCTTTGTTTGTTTTTCCTTTCACTGTTTTGACTTTTATTCTGTTTTTTTCTCATTCAAGTTCTAGACTTTTAGTATCTACAATCTATTTTCAATTTTTGACTTGCAATATTTGCTAATATGTTATTGATATTGAGATTTTGATTATTTATATATGCAATTAAATATTTTTATTTTTTGGTATTAATTGGCGCCACACTTCAAAAAGGCACTGACGACGCAGACCCTTGTCGCCTTTCGCCATCCAAAACACTGAATTAAAGTACAGTAGACAACAAAACAACAACTAGGAACACAATAAGTAATACAACAAAATAATAGTACAAACAAACTACACAAAATAATAGATAGTCATAAAAATTGATGAACAAAAAGTACAATTATAGCTTTGATCAGCAAGTCAAGTGTATAAATTGAATCAAATGAACTGAACAATCAAATATTTAAGAAGATTATAGTTTGTATATCTCTACCTAATTTGACTCCCTGTTCTGCTGCTCACGAGACTCTGATCCTCCCTGGCTAGATGATGATCCAAAACTCCCCAAAGGCCATGGCAATGATATTGTAGTAAACCTTCTCCCTGTTGCCCCACTTCCAGAAGCAGAACCACCCCCGCTCGAGTCCCCATCATTGTCTCTTTGCCTATTCTCGTACTCAGAATCATCCGTTGGCAACTCATATCGACAAACTGGGCAAGAATTGTGCAACTCAAGCCACGGGACAATACAATCCTTATGATAAACATGTTTACAAGGCATCTGTTTCACATCTAACCCCATCTCAAAATCATCCTTACAAACAGCACACTGTGCCAGTTCAGAACGCATCAATTCCTCATCAACTTTAATGCTCGGGAGCCCCTCCACTGCTGATTTGGACGCCGGCGGCGTGCCGTATCGATTCGGATCATTTTCCGCTAAATTCTGGATTAATTCCTCAAACCCGGGTCCGATGAAATAGTCCCCTATATTCGCCGGTAACTGTAACCCACTACCCCCGTTACCCCCATCGATGACGAATTCAAAACTAACCCCATTAGCTCTTCGAGAAGCTAAATGGGTCTGAAGAAAATCAAATGGGTTGAAACCATCAGACCCGAAGGACGATTGTCTAGGGTTTTGGGCTGAGTTGAAAATAGCAGGGTACGGGAAAACACGAGAACCGGTGGTAGAATCAGAATACGAACGAGAACCCATGAGTATACTACTCAACAAGGCCGGGTCCGGGAAGCTCGGAAACACTTCCGGTTCAGAGTCCGGCTCTTCGCATTCTTCAACGAAATCACTGTTGCAAGTAGGGCAGAAGAGATCGCCGGTCGGAGAAGGGGTGATGGTGACGGTGTGACTGCATTTGTGGCAGAAATACAGCGCTGCGCCGCCGTCAGCAACGGTGATTCCGGCAGAAGACATTTTTGATTCTCAGAAGAAAATGGAAATGAAAGAATATAGGGCGGTTGAAGAGTCAAAAAAATATATTTATTATATATAATATTGAGAGGTTATAAGAGTAGGAAAATTACAAATCAACCTAATATAATTTTTATTTACAAAAAAAAGGTCAAATATTTCGTTAGATTATGCAAAATTATGTAAATATATATCCATCGTTAATACTTCAACACAAATATATCTTACCGTTATCAACTATAAATATTGTCATTCATTATTATCAATTGCGTACCATCACTTACCATCCGCAAACATCAACATTAAGCCACAATTAGTACAATCACTAACTAACATTTACAATCATTATCATTGATCATCATTATCATAATAATCACCAATTACCACCTTCAATCACTATGCTATATATCGCCAATCATCGTTATGATTCACCATCACTATTAATTATCACTATCATCCAACACAGCTATCAACTGACTTTATTGACTTTTATTATCAATTACTATCAGTATTAACTACTAACAATATTTTATTATTAGCCAACATCATTCTTAATTGATATCCACAAGCACCGTCGCTAGTAATCACTTTGTGAGTTACTCACTTACTTGATGTATATAGATTATAATTCTCTAAAAAAAAAAAATTTGTACCGGGAAAAATTATAAGCTTAACCTTGAAATAGGACATATTAAGAAATAATAAGGATAGTGAAAAAAGTTTTAAAATACTAGTAAATGTTCAAAACAAATATTTATTTATTACATATAAAATAACAATATCATAGAATACAAATAACCATCCAAACGAGTTGTAAAGGATCATTTGGTTCACGAAATAGAGAATTATGAGATTTCTTCTCCGATTTAGAAGGATAGGAGGCTGCCGATCCCCCATAATCCGTGGATTTTCACCTATTTGAGGTAAGAATCGAACCTCCAAACTGTAACTTCAGCTTATAATCTTCTTTATGTATGAAGTACAGTTGAGTTGGGGATTAAATCAAGAGAAAGCTCCATTGATGAGCTGAATTGAGCTTCCATTGAAGCTCGAAGAGAGAATTGAAAGAAGATATCTTTCGCGTTTGATTAGAAGTTCAAAAATGAGTGGAGCGAGGGGCTTTAGAGGGAAAAAAAAGGGATGGGGGTGAGCTTTAATTGAAGTAGGGGCGGTGCTCCTCTCCTTACAATAATCAAGTGACTGTCTGTCCTTATAGAAAGTTAGAAAGCGTCAGTTCTCATAGTGAGCCTTAGGCCGACGGATTATTGCAGAATCTAAGCTATTACAAGTCTAGGCAGGCCCGTTTGGATTGGGCTTAAAAGTTAGTCAAATCTATTTTTAATAAGTTTTTTTGACTTTTTAAAATGTTTGGCAAATATAAAATAACTTAAAATAACTTAAAAATGAATTAAAATTAGTTAAAAACCAAAAGTAGGCCTCCCTGATTTTTATTTTTTGATTTAAAAGTCATTTAAGTTTGACTTTTTATTTTTAACTTAAAAACTATCTTTTTTAAGCCAATCCAAACAGGCTCTAAGAGTCTATTTGAATCGTTTTATTTTAAGTGATTTTAAGTCAAAATAACTTTAAACACTTTTTTTAGTGTTTGGGTAAATTAAAAAAACTACTTATAAACATATGGTTTTAAGCTAAGATAATAAAAATAAGTCAGGCTCTAAGATATACACACACAACATAGACTAGCTAATTAGTTATAGAAAATGACGAAAATACCCTTCCTTCCAAACTAACTAACTGACTTGACCATTCTAACTAATTAAATACAGCTGTTGATAGCTAATCCAAAGTTTGCATGAATTAAGTGTTGAACACTGCATGCTATATCCAATCTGATATTAGTGAGGAAGTTGAGTTTCCCCACCAATTTCCTATAATAAATAGGATCAATGAGTAGCTTATCATACCATTGTCTACTTGCCTGTTTTAAGCCATACAAAGACTTTTTGAGTCTGCACACTAGTCTTGGAGCATCTACCTGCAAATCTTGAGGAGCATTCAGGTAGACTTCTTCATGCAAGTTTCAATGGAGTAATGCATTATTGACATCTAGTTGATAAAGCTTCCATCCTTGTTTGACAGCCGCACTGATTAAAATCCTCAAAGTGGTCAAGATGATCATTGGTGAAAATGTTTCAGTGTAGTCAATTCCTACTTGGTGAGTGTATCCTTTGATCACCAACCTATCCTTGAACCTCTCTACAAATTCCATTTGCTTTGTGTTTGATCTTGTAAACACACCTATAACCTATTGCCTTCTTTCCTGCTGGTAGATTAACTAAATCCAAGTTTTGTTAGCATATAAAGCCTGAAATACCTGTGTCATGGTTGCTTGCCATGCAGGATTCATAGTTGCTTCCTCATAGGAATCAGGTTCTTTATCATGAGAAATGTTTTGCATAACCTGCTGGCTATCAGGATCCAGTGAGGTAACGGGAATTTGTCCAGTGTTGGTGAAAAGGGCACTGAGAGATGGAGAAGGTTCTTAGACCTGGTCTTTCAGAAGGGCAAGAGAATAGACAAATTCCTTCAAATGAGATGGGGTATTGTGGATTCTAGAGGGTCTCTTAGGTGCAGGTATGTCTTAGTGGCTACTAGAAGTGGATGGTGGTAAGGTCTGATCAGGAAAGGATGATTGATGAGGTTGATGGGATGATAAACTTTGATCAGCAAGTAAAGGAGCATCATTGGTAGGACTGGCAGTGTGTGAAGTGCAAGGTGAAGTGTCAATTTGCTCTATAGACACAAGAAGAGCAGTAACAGAAGGTGGAGTGTTCTCGGTTCGCCATTGATATTCATCTAAAGTGTTATCTACATGAAACATAAATGTGGACCTTGAATTAATATTTTTCAATACAGAAGGAAAAGAAGAATGATCTGGTGAATAAGCAAAAGGAAAAACATTTTCATAGAATTGAACATCCCTGGAGACATGTATCCTCTTGGTTGCCAGATCAAGTACCTTGTATCCTTTGGTGCCAAAGGGATATCCTATGAAGATATGGGGATTAGTTCTAGGTTCCAACTTTTCTTTATGTGTCTTGAGTATAGTTGGATAACACAGGCACCCAAAGCTCTTGAGGTGTGAGTAAGTGGGTTGTTTTTGGTGAAGGAGTTCATGAGGACATTTGTGCTGAGAATAATGGATGGTAGTCTGTTAATCAAATAGGAAGCAGTTAAAATGAACTCTCCCCAATACTTTAGAGGGAGTTTGGATTGGTACAACAGTTCCCTTGCTGTTTCCAACAAATATTTGTGTTTTCTTTCTACTACACTATTTTGTTGTGGTACATAGGGGCATGTTTTTTGATGTATGTTTCCTTTGGACTAATAAAAGATCAAAACTTCATGGCTGGTGAACTCCAAACCATTGTCTGACCTCATGGTTTTAATAGAGATTTGGAACTGATTTTCTACCATTTGTACAAAGGCTTTCAAGATTTGGAGAATATTGCTTTTGCAACTCATCAACTGTGTCCAAGTGGACCTCTATAGTCATCCACCATGGTCACAAAATATTAGTGGTTGTCATATGTAGGTAAGTGGTGTGGTTCCCAAATGTGTGCAGGAGGTCAAACAATTTGGTAGAGGATATGGACTTTGTTGGGTTTAATTGATAGGTTGAATGGGAAATTGAGGGAAAAAGAAGTGGAGAGGAAATGATATGTTCTCTCTTATTTTATTAAATAAGCTTTGGTCCCACATAGGTGGTGGAAATGAAAAGTCTCCTATTTAAAAATAGAAGCACTCCTTCATGTTGCTAAAGGGTTAAGAAGAGGGTCTCCCCTCGCGCCGTCGTCGTCGTCGCTCGCTCGGCTCGGCTCGGCTTCGGCTTCGGCTACGGCTTCGGCTTCGGCTTCGGCTTCGGATTCGGATTTGGATTTGGATTTGGATTTGGATTTGGTCAATTGATTATTTAATTAATTAAGTGGAAAAAATCCTGACCCGCGACCCGTTTCTTCCCGGATTAATTTAAAATTTCCCTCCGTTTTTTCCAACCGATTTTTGAATGGTTGCAACCTTGTCCGAAAAGTTGCAAACCTTCTCAACAGGCAAACCTTTTCCCAACAGGTGCCTTTTCTGAAAAGGTATAAACAGTCTATATATATCTGTAAATCTTCAGAATGTTCCATACGAAATACTGAATATACAATCTTCTTCTTCTTTCTGCACTTCCTAAACTCGTGTGAAATACAGCCATCAAGTGGTTCGAAGTCATCAAAGATTTGCAGTACCTCTACTTTGGTGAGTAAATCGTTCTATCCTGGGAGGAAAAATTCCAAAACCTCGGGTACTTTGAGGGGAATAATTTCCTTAAGGACACACTGTGCATTCAGTGGGCTCGATTCTATTTCTGCATTAACTTTTCCAGATTCTGTATTTTATTACCTTTACTTGTTGTTACTGGTTTTAATATTTACAATACAGTTTACTAACAATCTTAAGGAAATTATATTATTATTGTTTTCTAACCAAACTGTATTCTGTCTTTGGAGACTAAAACCTGTGTGGTTTTCTACTCCGTATGAAATAAATATTCTGATTTGAAGAGTATAAAAACTTCATTGGAATATTAAAGTTCATACTTGTACAACGATTTGAAGAGTATAAAAACTTCGTCGTTGTTTTTGTAAAAGGTCTGATATTCTGAAATATTAAGACAGTTTGTCTATTTTGACAGTGAAAAGAAATGACAAGTGATACTGCTACTACTTCTGCGACTGTTGCTGCAACAAGCCGCACTTCTGTGCCACCGGCAGAAAAACCAGGAAAATTTTCTGGAGCCAACTTCAAAGGATGGCAGCAAAGGGTGTTCTTTTGGCTTACCACTCTTGGTATGCAGAAGTTCACTAACGAAGATCCTCCTGTGCCCGCTGTTGATATGCCGGCCAATGAAAAATTTATGATTACTGAGGCATGGACACAGGCAGATTTTCTATGCAAGGGCTACATCCTAAGTGCTTTGGATGATGATTTGTACAATGTCTATAGTGCTGTGAAAACTTCTAAAGAATTATGGGATCCACTTGAGAAGAAGTACAAGACTGAAGACGCATGCTTGAAAAAATTTGTGGTTGCTAAGTTCCTAGACTATAAAATGATAGATAGCAGAACTGTTGGAACCCAAGTTCAAGAACTACAACTTATTTTTCATGACCTTATTGCTGAAGGCATGGTAGTTAATGAAGCATTTCAAGTGGTTGCGATGATAGAAAAATTGCCTCCTTCGTGGAGAGATTTCAAAAATTATCTAAAGCACAAACGTAAGGAAATGAAGTTGGAAGATCTTGTGATTCGTCTCAAGATTGAGGAAGATAACAAAACAGCAGAAAAGAAGTTGCGTGGAAATTCAGCAATTATGGGAGCGAACATCGTTGAAGATGCTGCTCCAAAGAATAAGAAAAGGAAGCAACCTTTTGGAAAGAATCAGGAGCAGAACAAGAAAAAGTTCAAGGGCAATTGTTATAATTGTGGGAAAGTTGGACACAAAGCTCCAGATTGTCGTCTTCCGAAAAAGGACAAGAGAAAGGGACAAGCCAATATGGTGGAAAATAAAGAAGCTATTGATGATCTGTGTGCAATGCTATCAGAATGCAACCTAGTAGGTAATCCCAAAGAATGGTGGCTTGATTCAGGAGCTACTTCGCATGTGTGTGCAGTCCGAGAAGCATTCTCTACTTATTCCCCTGCAGCACCTGATGCGACGATCTATATGGGAAATTCTGCAACTGCAAAGATTGAAGGATATGGGAGAGTTTTTCTGAAAATGACATCCGGCAAGGTGGTGACGCTGAACAAAGTGTATCATGTTCCAGAAATGCGAAAGAATTTGATGTCTGCCGGCCTTCTTATCAAGAATGGATTCAAGTGTGTTCTAGTTTCAGACAAAGTAGTTGTCAGTAAGAATGAAATGTATCTAGGAAAAGGCTACCTCACTGAGGGTCTTTTCAAACTAAATGTAATGGTTGTTGATGATAATAAAGTTCAAGCTTCTTCTTACTTACTTGAGTCAAATAATTTATGGCATTCACGTTTAGGACATGTCAATCATAAAACCTTGCGAAAACTGATTAATTTAAATATATTGCCTAACTTTGATTGCAATAAATCAAAATGTCAAGTATGTGTTGAATCTAAGTATGCTAAGCATCCTTATAAATCTATTGAACGGAATTCTAATCCCTTAGAATTGATTCACACAGACATTTGTGATATGAAGTCTACACCAACTCGTGGTGGAAAGAAGTATTTTATAACTTTTATTGACGATTGCACTCGATATTGTTATGTATATTTGCTTAATAGTAAGGATGAAGCAATTGATGCATTTAAGCAATACAAGAACGAAGTAGAAAATCAATTGAATAAAAAGATAAAAATGATTAGAAGTGATAGGGGTGGAGAATACGAATCTCCTTTTGAAAAGATATGTTTAGAATATGGAATTATTCATCAAACTACTGCCCCCTACACACCTCAATCAAATGGAGTTGCGGAAAGGAAAAACCGAACATTAAAAGAAATGATGAATGCTTTATTAATAAGTTCCGGTTTACCGCAGAACTTGTGGGGGGAAGCTATCCTTACAGCTAATCGAATACTCAACAGAGTACCCCACAGCAAAACACAAACTATTCCATATGAACTATGGAAAGGAAGAAAACCCAACTTGAAATACTTCAAAGTGTGGGGGTGTTTAGCAAAGGTCCAAGTTCCTTTGCCCAAAAGGGTAAAAATCGGACCAAAGACCGTGGATTGTGTTTTTATTGGCTATGCTACAAATAGCAAAGCTTGTCGATTTTTGGTTCACAAATCGGACAATCCTGAAATTAATGTTAATACGGTAATTGAATCAGACAATGCTGAATTTTTTGAAAATATTTATCCGTATAAAACTAAAAGTGAATCCTCAAGTGAAAGATCTAAACGACCAAGAGAAGTTCAAAAGGAAAGTAAACCATCCGAAGAGGATCCAAGGCGTAGCAAACGTCAAAACATATCTACTTCCTTTGGACCAGATTTTGTGACATTCTTGCTTGAAAATGAGCCTCAAACATTTAAAGCTGCAATGTCTTCTTCTGATTCAGCATTTTGGAAAGAGGCAATCAATAGTGAGATTCAATCAATTTTGAATAACCATACATGGGAATTGGTTGATCTTCCTCCTGGAAATAAACCTTTAGGATCAAAATGGATATTTAAAAGGAAAATGAAAGCTGATGGCACTATTGATAAATATAAGGCAAGACTTGTGGTCAAAGGTTATAGACAAAAAGAAGGTCTTGATTACTTTGACACATACTCGCCGGTAACAAGAATAACATCTATTCGGGTGTTAGTGGCACTTGCAGCTGTATATGGTCTTGAAATTCATCAAATGGATGTTAAGACGGCTTTCTTAAATGGAGAATTGGAGGAAGAAATTTACATGGAACAACCTGAGGGTTTCATAGTTCCAGGTAAAGAAAGGAAAGTGTGCAAACTTGTTAAGTCACTTTATGGACTTAAACAAGCACCTAAACAATGGCATGCAAAATTTGACCAAACAATGTTGGCAAATGGATTTAAGATTAATGAGTGTGACAAATGTGTTTACATTAAAAATACTCCAAATCATGAAGTCATTGTTTGTTTATATGTTGATGACATGTTGATAATGAGTAAAGACATTGCCAATATAAATGCTACGAAGCGTATGCTTGCTAGCAAATTTGACATGAAAGACTTAGGGGTTGCTGACTTAATCTTAGGAATTAGGATCCATAAAACTCCACAAGATCTAGCATTATCACAATCACATTATATAGAAAATATACTTGATAAGTTTAAATATTTAAATTTCAATGTTGCAAAAACTCCAATTGATGTAAGTTTTGCACTTCAAAAGAATGAAGGTAAAAGTGACTCACAATTGGACTATGCACGAGTTTTGGGAAGTTTGATGTATATTATGAATTGTACACGACCAGATATAGCATGTGCTATTAGCAAGTTGAGTCGATTCATGAATAATCCTAATCAAACTCATTGGATGGCAATGAAACGAGTCTTGGGGTATTTGAAACACACCCAAAACTATGCTTTGCATTATAATAAATATCCCGTAGTAATTGAGGGATATAGTGATGCAAACTGGATCACCGGATCATCTGAAGTTAAATCCACAAGTGGATATGTTTTCACCGTTAGTGGAGGAGCAGTGTCTTGGAAATCATCAAAACAGACATGCATCGCCCGCTCTACAATGGAGTCTGAATTTATAGCTTTAGACAAGGCTGGTGAAGAAGCTGAATGGCTTCGAAATTTTTTGGAAGATATTCCATTTTGGCCCAAACCTTTGGCACCCATATGTATACATTGTGATAGCCAAGCGACAATAGGGAGGGCAGGAAATGTTATGTATAATGGAAAATCGCGTCACATTCGACGGCGACACAATACTGTTAGACAACTACTCTCTAGTGGTGTTATCACTATTGACTACGTAAAGTCAAGAGATAATATATCGGATCCACTAACAAAAGGCTTATCTAGAGAGGCTGTTGAAAGATCATCGAGGGGAATGGGGTTAAGGCCAAGGACAAGTCAACATGGCGGTAACTCTACCTAGTAGACTGGAGATCCCAAGAACTAGGTTCAAAGAGATCAAACAAAGTTATGATTGACGGTTCAACATTGTCAAATAACTCAACCCATTCTCGTGATGATGACAATGTTCAGAAACAAAGGATAAAACCTTAAGGCTTTTAATGAGTTAATAAAGCTTTAAAGGTTTTTTAATGATTATCTAAATCTGACGGAAAATAACTAGATAGTGTGTCTATAGGACTACACGTTTAGAAATCACCTATGTGAATGTGAAGTATAAGCCGCTTCAAGGGGAATGACAGTAAAGGCCCATTCTCTATGCATTCACGAAACCAGGCGGTGTTCATGGCTGAAACGAACACAACCGTGAGAACCATAGATGGTTGATGATTGATTGTGTGACTTATGTTGTCTAGTTATACAACAAAGTTCGACGGTTCAAAGATATCGCATCTACCGATTGATCGAGTATATCCTATATAAGTTCACTATGGAAAGTTCAAAGGGAAACCTACTTATCCAGATGCAATTAATTTTCGCTTGTATATCACACACTTATCCGTGCATTCCTTTATCTTGTAGACATTCCCCATTCATGTGGGGGATTGCTGGGTTTAATTGATAGGTTGAATGGGAAATTGAGGGAAAAAGAAGTGGAGAGGAAATGATATGTTCTCTCTTATTTTATTAAATAAGCTTTGGTCCCACATAGGTGGTGGAAATGAAAAGTCTCCTATTTAAAAATAGAAGCACTCCTTCATGTTGCTAAAGGGTCAAGAAGAGGGTCTCCCCTCGCGCCGTCGTCGTCGTCGCTCGCTCGGCTCGGCTCGGCTTCGGCTTCGGCTTCGGCTACGGCTTCGGCTTCGGCTTCGGCTTCGGCTTCGGATTTGGATTTGGATTTGGATTTGGATTTGGATTTGGTCAATTGATATGATTGATTGATAATCTTTTTGGACCAATTTTCTTTAAATTTTCAATTAATTAATATTATTTATTTAATTAATTAAGTGGAAAAAATCCTGACCCGCGACCCGCGACCCGTTTCTTCCCGGATTAATTTAAAATTTCCCTCCGTTTTTTCCAACCGATTTTTGAATGGTTGCAACCTTGTCCGAAAAGTTGCAAACCTTCTCAACAGGCAAACCTTTTCCCAACAGGTGCCTTTTCTGAAAAGGTATAAACAGTCTATATATATCTGTAAATCTTCAGAATGTTCCATACGAAATACTGAATATACAATCTTCTTCTTCTTTCTGCACTTCCTAAACTCGTGTGAAATACAGCCATCAAGTGGTTCGAAGTCATCAAAGATTTGCAGTACCTCTACTTTGGTGAGTAAATCGTTCTATCCTGGGAGGAAAACTTCCAAAACCTCGGGTACTTTGAGGGGAATAATTTCTTAAGGACACACTGTGCATTCAGTGGGCTTGATTCTGTTTCTGCATTAACTTTTCCAGATTCTGTATTTTATTACCTTTACTTGTTGTTACTGGTTTTAATATTTACAATACAGTTTACTAACAGACTTTTGTCGAAATGGTGATCTGGTTTGCCTTGTCATGGGACAGATTTGGCACAAGAATGGTTGTTTAGGTGCAAAATGGGCTGGTGTAGAAGCCATTCCCCTTATTTTCACAAAAGGAACATGTCCCAATCTGTTATGCCACAAAGAGTCTACACAATTCATGAGAAGAACAATTAGTAGATAGAATTAGAGTGAGAACAGACTCCTTTATTATCTGAATGAGAAGCATTTACAGATGGGGGATGAGTCTGTAACTCTGTATAACATTGATATCACACATAGCAGTGGTTTTACAAGTATCACACACATTATTAGACATACAAGTATTCATAGGTTGAGAAAAAAGAACATGAAAAGAAAGTGAAACATGACATGACTCCGTGAATTGGCACTTTGTGCAGAGAAAGTATATTATGAAGTTGGGTTTTGATGTCTAAACTATGTGTTGCTTTATGGGTTCGTTTGACAAATTGATTAATTTGCTGGGAATTGCTGGACTTGAACTGTGACATTTTTTTTTCCTTCACAAGAAACATGATTTGGAAGTTTTATAGTTAACCGTGAACGTCTACATTCTATGGATTTTAGTTTCTTTTCTCATCTCAAAGAAACCAAAACAAGATATAAGAAAAAGAGAGCAAAACAATAGAAAACACTTAACACAGCTCCAAAACATTTTTTTGGTATTCAGGATTTAAGACGTATACTTTCTCAACTGCCTCTTGTGAAAAGCTGATGTTTTTGGCACTATGGTAGCAAAATATTTAACGCCTTAAAATTTCCACCTTCTTTTTAAGGAATAGTAGCCTCCACTCTTTTACAGATGCATACCTATCAAGAAATTGTACAATAGAGTTGAAGCAAATGGTAAGGAGTAAGAAAATTGGTTGTTGGTTGAGAATATGATGAAGTAAAGAAAAAACAAAAACGATCTAAAATGCCCTTGAACTATTAGAAATGGTATAAAATATTTTTCATCCATCTATTGGGCCTAAAATATCCTTGACATCCACCTTTCGGTCCGAAAATGACCTTTACTTTAATGTAAAAGGACATTTTAGGCCCAATATATGGATGAGGGATATTTTTCTACCATTTTCAAATAGTTCGAGAGCATTTTAGACCCTTTTTTGTAATTAAAATTTTGTTAAATAAATTTTGTTTTATAATTAATTTTAAATAATTAAATTGTAACCAATAGATGACCGCCACGTGTTTAAGAAAATTATTCAAATTATTTAATTAAAATTACGTTAAAGAAAATGTCAAAATTTATTTAACAAAATTTTAATTAAATAAATTGAATAATTTTTTAAAACACGTGGTGGTCATCTATTGGTTACAATTTAATTATTTAAAATTAATTATAAATAAAAATTTATTTAATAGAACTTTAATTAAATAATTCGAATAATTTTTTTAAACGTGTAGCGGTCACCTATTGGTTACAATTTAATTATTTAAAATTAATTATAAAACAAAATTTATTTTAAAAAAATTTAATTATGGAAAAGGGCCTAAAATACCCTCGAACTATTGAAAATGGTACAAAAATGTCCCTTATCCATATATTGGGCCTAAAATGTCCTTTTCCGTTAAAGAAAATGTCATTTTTGGACCTAAAGGTGGATGTCAAGGGCATTTTAGGCCCAATAGATGGATGAGGGGCATTTTTGTATCATTTTCAATAGTTCAATGACATTTTAGGCCCTTTTCCGAAGAAAAAATTATAGGCTTAAGTCATCCGCGATAAAGTTGCATTAAAGAAAATTAGGGGAATTGAAGAAGTTGAGGTTGAATACGAAGAAATAATTGCCGCGAGTGAACAAGCTAAAGCGGTGAATAATGGTGGTGATTGTCGATATATAACCCGATGACTATATATAATGAGTCGTAATTATTATGGTAATGGTGGTTAGTGATATTGATTGTAAAGGGTGGCTAGTAATAGTGACGAATACTAATAATAATTATGTGTGATGGCACATAGTTGATAATAGTCGACAACAATAATGGACGATGACCAATAATGTGATGGATGACGATAATGGTAAATAAATGAAATTGATAAACTATCATGCATATCTGTAGTCTGTAGAAATCCCTAAATAGAAATCCTAATGGAATAAATTGGTAAATTATTTTTAGATTGTGTTTAAGTAACTTTATATAATGATATTATGGGTAAATTTGAAAAGGAAGTTTTTGCATGGATTATTTTAATTTCGGGATGATATTTAATTTTGCTCTCCAAAGCACTGGTATTTAATTATTGTCCTTTCTCATTTAATAAAGAATAATGAGTCAAAGTATCCTTAATTCTTTTCAAATACTTTTGGACAATTTTCTGGTAGATTATGAGATTTCTTCTTAGAAACCTCCATTTCGATCTCCCATAATCCGTGGGTTTCACCTTTATGAGGTAAGAATGGAACCCCAGAAGCTATGAATTTAACTTTCGTATAATATCATATAATATTGTATATAGGTGTTTTTAAAAATTGGTGTACGAAATTAATGGCTACACAACTGAGAATTAAAAACTTGGCTACCTAAATGACAAATAAAAACATTTTTCTTACCAAGAATGTGTTATTGTATTTTTGATTAAAGATTTATCATGTAAGTTTTGGGCTATATTTTTATAATAGAAGTTAGCTAATTGTATATTGGGAAACTTACATAGATATATTATATTAAGAAAATATTACCATCTATAGCAATAACTGAATTCCGTAGCAAGAGCTAGTCGAATATATCCTATATCTATCTTTCTTGCGAAGGTCCTCCACTGCACACTTATAATATAGTTTTAATACATATTGCAGAAAATAATTTATAATACAATTTTTATTCATGAATAATATATTCATCACACACTTTAATATATTTATATATATTCTGTCAATTTATTACCAAACAAGTATAATACATTCTAAAACATTTATAATACACTTATATTGCATGGATAATTCACTTTTAATACATAACAAATTTATCATAGTATTGTTATATATTGAGAATGTTAATGTTAGAAGGTTAAAAATTCAGAAATAGCTTTTTTTAAAAGGCATAGTACATAAACGTTCCCTTTAATTTGATTTAAACTGACACATATGCTCTCTAATATTGAATGTGCATAAGTAGACACTTAAAACTTGTATAAAACTGAACAAATAGACACATTCATCTTATATGACAATTTTGTGTCCTATACACGTAGAACACATGTGTCAACTTATTTAATTTTCATATAAATTTAAGTGTCTATTTATGCATACTCAAAGTTAGATCCGAAAGTCTGAAACCAAGTAAAAACGACATAAAGAAATTAAGACAAGTAATTGTAAACAGAGGGGGTTAATAACTTTAATAGCCTGTTTGGATTGACTTATATTTAAGCAGCTTATAAATTGAAAATTATTTATAAGTTAAAAAAAAATATGTGCATGCCAATTTTTTTTTGACTTATAAGCTATTTTATTGAGGCTTATGTTAAGCACAAAATGAGTTTAACAAAATGACTTTAAATTGGTCAGTCAAACACTAAAAAAAAACTGAAAACGACTTATAAGTCAATCCAAACGTGTCTAAGTTGTAATTCGACCCAAATTTTATACTCATTAATCATTCCAACCCAAATACTTTGGGATGGAAGCACAAGATTACCAGTTTTCTTCTCCATGAATTTCAAACTTGTTGGAGGTGGAAGAATAGGAGGCTGCCTGATCGTGGATTTCACTTATTTGAGGTAAGAATCGAACCTATAGATTTAGCGGACTTGGAAATTGCCGGTTTTAATGTCTAATTGATCTATTCACTACGAAAATGTGCATTCTGATTTACTTTTACTTGAATTGATTAAACTATAAACTGTGTGTCTTGCTTTATGGATTCGTTTGACTAATTGAGTAATTTGGCCGGGAGTGGAGTTAGAGCTTGTTTGGATTGACTTATATTAGAGGTGTTTTTGTTATGAATTTAATTTGAAATACAATAGAACAGTAACTAGAACAGAGTCAATGTTTTGGGATGATTTTTTGATTATTTGGAAATTGAAACTAAAAGTATACGATTTGAAATAGAACTAAACAAAGATAGCTATAGATGAAACTCCTTGATCCAGATCTGAAATGGGAAGAAGAAGAAGGAGAAAGGATTAGAACTGAGTAGAAGGGAGAAGAGGCAAGGAAGAAGTTGTGAGTTTGTTAGGATACCAAATTTTTCACCGGGCCTTCTCTCTCTTCCGCTGTGTTTGGCAAATTGAGTAATTTGCCAGGGAATTGAGCTAGAGCCTGTTTAAATCGACTTATATTAGGTGTTTTTAAGTCAAAATAACTTTTAGTAATTTTGTAGTGGCACCCAAGGGTGTGACTTAGTGAATAAGCTGAGCACCATGACGTCTCAAGTTCAGTTCATGGTAGAAACTAAAACATTAGGTGAGAGTTGCTTGATACTTGTTGCTGGTGGGAGGTGACAGGTAATGTTGTTTAGAGAGTAAGATTCGGTGATATCATGCATGCTTAATTCTCGAAGAGTGTCTAAATCAACAGGGGATGCCTTTAAGAACCTAACGACTAGTGAGTTTGCTTATAGGTTTAAAAGGTTTTGAACACGGAGCAACTAAGTGGGGGGTGTTTGGATTGGCTTGTTTTAAGGTTTGGGTAACACAAAAGTGCTTTTAAGCACTGTATTTTAGATTGAGAAAGTACCAATAAAAAAGCCAAAAGCCAAAAATTGGGTATTCTCAAACACCCTTTAAATGTCTTAGATTTATTAGGTCAGTTGTCTCATGGGGTAGTTGGCATGAGTATCCGTACTCATTGACAAGAAGTGTCTGTAAATTCTTGAGGTTGCCAATGGAGGAGGGAAGATTACCGATACCTCTCAAGCTTAAGAACACTGAGGTGGTTCAAATTTCCTATGGCATCAGGTACAGTGCCACCAAGATTATCCAAGTACAACAAATATATATGTTGGAACACACTACTGAGGTTTATAAGACTCATGTTACGAAAATCTCGATCGAAGAACATAATTGACCTCAACTTTAAATTGGAAAGATCAAGTGAGAGTTACTTTTCTCCTTGATCATGAATGGCATGTCTGATACATAAAAAGGATAGGGAGTGGTTTCTTGGATCATAAATGTCAAAGAAGCTTACCTCCAATGCCTTTTTGTATGGAAAATTCACGAACTACCTCGTGAACCCTACATAGAATAACTTTTTCCCAAAATGTTCCTGTCACTTAAACGAAGCTTCGTCTTATCAACTTATTCAAGAAGCCTTCAGTGAAATCCTCCATTCTTTCTTCTCCTCTTGGTATGAAACCCTCGGCCATCCACAACCGTATTATGTTTTTAGTATCGAGCACTTGATCTTCTAGAAAAATAAGAAAGTACAGAAACAACTGCTTGTGCGCAGTTGACAAATCGTTGTAGCTTAATGATAGTATGTAGGAGATTTCAATAGAGTCATCTTCAATGTTCTTATAAAGGCGGTCTTTCACCTTTTGCCATTAGTGTAGCCCCCTTTTATGTGGAAGTAGTCCGATCAAGTTTTACAAGAAGCCGCATCCATTTTGTTTAAAATATAATTTTAAAAAAATATATTACATTTTGTTTAAAATAATTACTAAGAGCAGCCCGGTGCACTAAAGTTCCCGCTATGCGCAGGGTCCGGGGAAGGGCCCGACCACAAGGGTCTATTGTACGCAACCTTACCTTGCATTTCTGCTAGAGGTTGTTTCCTAGGTTTGAACTCGTGACCTCCTGGTCATATGACAGCAACTTTAGCAGTTACCAATTTTCAATATTTAATTCTTCTTTTATACATTTTATATTGATTGATAACTTAATGTGATGCATACGTGCATTGCACGCACACTAAATTAAACCAGTTATCTTCAATGTGGATAAGCAAGATAACATACCGTAGAACAATTAATTAAATCATCACAAAATCATTTTTGCATAGAATCCCCCCAAAAAATTCCTTGGAACCAATTCCACATACTAAAAAAAGCCAAAAACCAAAAAAATGAATGTTGAAATAATCAGTTAAGTTACAGAAACTTCATCACGTGAATGTCTTCAAGTAACAGCCTCTTCTCCTGTTTAACCCAAATATTAACACACTATTTATAAAAGAAAAATCAACAAAGTTATATAGGAACTTTCACTGTGGACCGGGATTTGTTTGTATATTTACCTTTGCTATTATGAAATAAGACATCATATATGCTTGAAAAACTTCACGTATTTCATTCTATCGGGAATCTCGTTCAGCTTTGTACAGTGATCAATACGAAGACCTTTAATCAGAAGCATGGCACTTGTGGCTAAATGCCATCTTTCTAGGTTCTCAAGACAAGCAAGACTAAGGAACTCCAGTTGACCGAAGCTGTTATCACTGCACATTATTTCGTTTCCTTCATAAGCTCCAAGCAATTCGAGTTTTCTTAGGTTTGGCAACATTCCCAAAATAGGCATTGGATCTTCCATGAGTTTTGAGTCCAAAAGAACCATCATTGTGATGGAATTTTGTAATAGAGGCAGTTTTTCTATTCTCCCATCTAACCACAATTTCTGGAGCTTTTGACAAGAACTAAGAAATTCAAGGGCTGGGAATGATTCATCACCTCCACAAAACAATCTGAGAGAGCTAAGGTTTTTCAAGCTGCTAATGTTGTTTAGGGAGTAAGATTTGGTAATATCATGCATGCTTAATTCTCGAAGATTGACTAAATTAACAGGGTCAACATCTTTCCATTGATCACAAGAGATGGCTTGAAGAACGTGAAGACTAATGAGTTTGCTTATATGTACCAGAGGTTTTGAATATGGAGCAACTAAATGTCTTAGATTTATTAGGTCAGCTGTCTCGAGGGGTAGTTTGCATAAGTGTCCATTTCTATTTATGACACAAAGTGTCTGTAAATTCCTGAGGTTGCTAATCGAGGAAGGAAGATTACTGATACCTCTCAAGCTTAAGAACTTGAGGTGGTTCAAACTTCCTATGGCATTAGGTACAGTGCCACCAATAATATCCAAGTACAACACATATATATGCTGGAACACACTACTGAAGTTTATAAGACTCATGCTACGAAAATCTGGATCGAAGAACATAATTGACCTCAACTTTAAGTTAGAAAGATCAAGTGAGAGGTACTTTTCTCCGTGATCATGAATGGCATGTCTGATACATAAGAAGGATATGGAGTGGTTTCTTGGATCATAAATGTCAAAGAGGTTTACCTCCAATGCCTTTTGTATGGCAAGATCACGAAGTAAATCATGAACCCTACATCCAGTAACTTTTTCCCAAAATGTTTGAGCCACTTGAACCAAGCTTCGTCTTATCAATTCATTCAAGAAGCCTTCAGCGACATCCTCCATTCTTTCTTCCTCTCTTGGTATGAAACCCTCGGCCATCCACAACCGTATTATGTTTTCAGCCTCGAGCACTTGATCTTCTGGAAAAATTCCAACGTACAGAAAACAATGCTTGAGCGCAATTGACAAATCGTTGTAGCTTAATGATAGTATGTAGGAGATTTCAATAGAGTCATCTTTAATGTTCTTCCAAAGGTTGTATTTCACCTTTTGCCATTCGTCTAGCCCCCTTTTATGTGAAAGTAGTCCGCTCAATACAACAATTGCAAGAGGTAAGCCTCCACACTTGTCCACCATATCCTTAGCTAGCTTCTCCATTTTGGAGGCCATTGCTCGAACATCAAGTAGTTTCCTACAAAAGAGATCCCAACTTTCTTCTTGGCTTAGGAAACGAAGTTTATGGACAAAACCTCTGTCGTCTGCTCTTTCAGCGACATCCTCTTTGCGAGTGGTAATAATAACTCTGCTGCCATTCTTGCTATCTGGGAATGCTCTTTTCAGACTCTCCCATGCTTCTCTCTGCCATACATCATCAACCACCACAAGGTATTTGCCTTCTTTTAAAAGATCACGAAGGTAAATTTCTAGATCTCCTTCTGTCATCCTTTCCAACAAATCTAGAGTTTCCTTGGTGCGACCTTTGATGGATTTTATGATATTCCTAAGAAGATCCATTGTGTTGTACTCTTGAGAAACACATATCCAAGAGCGTGTAGGGAAGCAAGAGACTATATTAGGACTTGTGTAGAGGTTTCTAGCAAGAGTGGTCTTGCCTAATCCGCCCATGCCATAAATGGAGATGACGCTTCGACGAGGCTCTGCTTTGAGAATTTCAGCTAGCAATGTTTGTACAACATCCTGAAGTCCAACAAAAATGTTATCCTGGTCATCCACATAGGAGGTAGTTCTCCTCAGTGTTGTAACCATGGCAGACTGATTGTTTGGCCTATTACTTGGTCCTTCTCCTGCATTATTGATATTTGTAATACCATAAGTCTTTCGCTTGCGAGAGATATCCATGATTCGATGCTTGAGTGATTGGATCTCCTTGGAGACTTTGTAGAATTTGGTCTCCTTCCTACAGATGCAAGCGCAAGCCTTGATATGACTAGCAAATCCATCGTCACCTTTACCAACCTCAAAACTATAAGTCTCGAGTGTAGCGACAGCGTCATTAGCAATAGAGTTGATCTCAAAGACCCATTGTTGAACTCTTTGATCTCTAATTTGCTTTTGTTCTGCATCTATGAGGAAAGACTGCATGAAGAGTAGCTCATTTCTCAGCCATCTAACTTCATCCCTAAGACTTGTAAGCAGGGAAACTTCATGTATGAGGAAATCACCCATTTTTTGTACTGCAAATGACACTAAGGCATCAGACATCTTCAGAAGTCTTGATTTTTATCTGGAAAAGAAGGGGCTATATAGAAGAAAACAAGTTGGAAAATGGGAGATAAACACTCAGAAGCAATAGACATAAGTAGTGTGTTCAAATTAAAGGGTCCACTTATGTGATTAAAGTTTTGACAAAAAATAATTACGGTTAGACCAAGGCAAGAGGAAATTAAAGCTATCTTCGTGAAAGTTCCCATTTTTTTGAAATACCTCACTGGTCCTTGATTCTTAAATTATGTATTAAAAAGCTTCTTCTAGAAATGTATTATTGACTTTTCTCTCTCCCTGGAAAATTATCTTTCGTGTTTTCTTCTTCTTCTTCTTCACTATTTTTAACTTAATAGGCAAGGACAAAGAAGAAAGCTAAGGGAAAGATACATTAGACCTGCTCAATAGGGTAATTTTTTTTAGGCATAATACATTAAGTGTTTTTTAACTTGGCTTTGTCTGAAATCTATGCCCATGCGTCCTACTATTTACATCTAACAAAAATTTTTAATTTCAAATTTATTCTTAACCTAGGCAACTTATTATGCTAAAGTTTACTGCAGTAAGCAGTAACTGAAAACAATTTTCAACACTCCTCTTCTGGTTTAGTTATTGCAAATTTAAAAAGTTGGTCCTCCTCAATTTCAATTTTAGCAGTTGGTGTTGAATTCTTTAGAACTTGTAAAGTCTTTGATATTGATCTCTCTCTTCTTTTCTTTTTTTAAATTGTTTTGATTTTGTGCTTAAAAATACACTCAATATCTTGTCTTGTTTGAAAGTGCTTTTATGTGAAAATGATAGGATTTGCAGGGAGTTGTTGTATGGATTTTTCTTTCATCACAACATCCCAAAAAACATAGGTTTCAAAATATCAAATTTGATAATTTTAATTTGTGGAAATTTGTGGGGCATTGAAAGAGAGATTGTTGCTTGCCTGCCATTTTTAAAAGACGGGGCAACAAAAAAAGGATTGAAAATGTCTTTCAATATTTTTATTAAACATATGAGTGTTTTAAATAACCAACTTAAACACAAAATATGCATAATTTAAAATTCAAAAAATCCTAAATTATCTCAACAACTAAAACAACCTAACAAAAAATTTATTCTAAACCTACACAACTTATTATGCTAAAGTTTACTGCAGTACCGGAAAGCAATTTTCAACAATCTTTCTATAACATCCTGAAATTCAACAAAAATGTGATCCTGATCATCCACACAGGTGGTAGTTTTCCTCACTGTTTTAACCATGGTAGACTGATTACTTGGTCCTTCTCCTGCATTATTATCGATATTTGTTATACCATAAGTCTCTCGTTTGCGAGAGATATCCATGATTCGTTGCTTGAGTGATTGGATCTCCTTGGCGACATTGTAGAATGTCTTGAGACGACTAGAAAATCCATTGTCATCACCTTTACCAACCTCAAAGCTATAAGTCTTGAGTATAGCAACAGTGTCATTAGCAATAGAATTGATTTCAAACACCCATTGTTGAACTCTTTGATCTCCACGTTGCTTTTGTTCTGCATCTTTGAGGAAAGACTGCATTAAGAGTAGCTCATTTCGTAGCCACTTAACTTCATCTCTCAGACTTGTAAGCAGGGAAACTTCCTGTATGAGGAAATCACCTAATTTTTGAACTACAAATGACACAAAGGCATCAGCCATCTTTAGGTGTCTTGATTTTTATCTGGAAAAGAAGGGCTGTATATTGGAATAGACTCAGAAGTAGTAGACATAAATGTGAGAGTAAATAGTGCTGAATAATACATTTTATCAAAAAGGACAAAAGATGCAAGCTAAGATAAACTGCTAAAGGTCCATTTTTTTTGGAATGTCTCACTGGTCCTTGATTCTTGAAATATGTATTAAAGCTTCTTTAACATGTGGGAAAATAGAGGGGCTGAGCTACAGCCATCCATGTACCATGGGTAAGTTGAACATCTTTTCCTCGAAAAATTATATTATGCATATACATCAAATTTTGGGTTTGGGATATATATTTAATGTTGAACATCATTGAAGTAAGCTCTTTCTTTGGAGCAATGGTCAAGGGTGCTCATTTTCAACCCAACAGCTCCAGTTTTTTTTTTTAATGTTTTGAGAGCAGATCACAACCTTACACTTGTACACGCATCATTATTCTTGCATCAAACAAATGGGTTTATTAATTTTAATTTATCTGAAAATTCTGAAATGTTTCTGAAGTTTCTTAATTCTTAATATTACAGTTTTAATAATATAGAGTAACATATATTAATGAATTATTTTTAATTTTGAAATTTTATTAATATAGATATTATGTATTTCTAATTTTATCTAATATATAATGCACTTTCGAAGGGTGAAAAAAACAAATTGGCCAACATTTTACATTAAAAACTTGTGCGCATATATATATATTAACAACTTTAAACCCAATGCTAAAATCGATACATGCGTTTTATCTTTTTTTTAAAAAAGAAAAAAAATTGATGGTGTGATTTGTACCTAGTATAAAGCTAGATGCATTTGTTCAATCAATATTTCACTTTATACACAATAATTCATGCATTTGTTCAATCAATATTTCACTTTATACACAATAATTCAGAAACTTTACTTAGTTATAACATAAGTATTTATTTAAAACTCTTTATCCTAAGTATTTATTTAAAAATTACCTATGGGTGGGAGTAGGACTTTAAATTATAAGAGACATTTAAGTTTTTAAATATAGTTTTAATTAATGGATCAGCGGAATTCTTTCTGTAAAAATGTTAATGGAATGAATTTTAAAATTTTCAAAAAAAAGCATTATTTACACAAAACTCCCTGTCTCCTAATTTCCTCCGTAAAATAATTTGGAGAGATATCAAGTATCTTATAAATATTTCGAACATCTCTCAGGATTTTTCAACCCAATAAGATATTTGAAACTTTTATTTGACAAATATTTGAAACATATAACATCTCTCAAGATGTTTGCAGAATCCTCACTTAAATTAATTTTCATCATCTTTTTATTTTCCACTCACATTTCAGATCACTAAAAAAAGAGACGAAAAGGAAAACACAGAAAATATAAGGAGAAGAAGAGGAATCATAAGGCTGAAAGAAAGATTAGAGTAAATATGTCGAAAGATCATTTAATTTAATTATGAAGAATTATGTTGTAAAGTAATTAAATTTTGTTTTGTATCAATAAGGTTATTCAATAAGTTTTTCTTTATAAATTAACTCAATTAATTTTAATAAAATTTTCACTTTAGCCCCTTAACATTTTCAGTTTGAAAAACAATCCCTTCACATTTTGAATGGAATAATAAATTGTAGAAATTGAATCTAACACATTCTTCCTATTTCTTTTTCTACATGTAAATTCTTTCACAGTTCCTTTGCGAGCTTTTATAACGACCCATTAGGTCGTTTTGAGTACTAGAACTTCTTATTTTATAAAACACTTATCTCGTAAATTTCTAATGGGTATTTTGGACTATTCAATAACTATGGTTATATAGTTGAGGGGTAACTTTAGATAAATAATGTAGTTAATGGACTAAAGTGATAATTTATTTAATACCCTATACCACTTGTTCAATACATATAAAAATATATTAGTGGAATTTAGCTTTTATTTGTTTATTAATTCATAATTAGTTGCCCTAATTAATTAAAAGAAAACAAACAAAGAGAGATAGAAACTTACCTGCGGCGTTGAGACGAGAGCACGGTGCGTGAGGTAAGTGCTTCGAATTGTTTTTATCATCTAAATGCGCATTAGATTGTTAGGTTCATAAACAATTGCAGCAATTTGATCTCGTTAGTGTATGTGTCAGATGTTATATTTTTTTCCTTCTAAACGACAAGACAGTGACCAAACTTGTTATTAAGAAAATATGTAAAAGAGATTCGCCTTTAGTTTCTAGATGATGATACAGTAGACTAGTACTATTGATTCTACAAGCTTAACATAGAGAAACACTTTCCATCAACCAATAATATTTCTAAACTTGTATTTTTGGTAATCTCTTATTTTCAGTAAGTTCTAAATTTGTCTTATATATAAAGGTGCCTTTTAGTAAATCATTAAGGACAATAGGTTGAATTCAGTATAGTTAGTGGATTAGTTTTATACAAAAATATTCGTATATATTTATATTTTTGAAGTAATATTACCTGTAATCTTTGTATTGTATTATATGAATATTATTAGATTTATGTTATTTAGAGGAATTAAGACTTAACTCTAGATTTGAAATTTAGGAAATTAATTATAGATTTAGATGAGTTTTTGGGTCCAAGCTAGACATATAGTAATATGGGTGTCTACGGACTCATTTACTTACGGATATTGTATACTTGTTAGATTGGAAACGTTTTGAGGCATCAAAGAAAGGGAAATCATCGGTGAATTAGCTTGCTTGATTTGGGTTCTTTGATTGAGGTAGATTATGGTTTATTCTATATCATAAATAGACTCTTAATAGCGATTGATAGTCATTGAGTAATGTGTAAAGTTTACTATGCATTTAATTATTGTGGTTTGGATGGTTGGTATGTTGTTGTGATTGGTCTGAAATTCGAAGACCGTGAAATCCATAATTGTCACACCCCAGAAGAGTACCCTAGACGTGGCCGACACTCAGAAACCATTACTGGCTCCCAAGCGAACCACTTGACCTGATCACACATTCGTTCATTCATTCAATCAGCGGAAGATTTAAAATAAAGAAATAATTAGGTGGACAATCCCAATCAACAATCTAACTCAATAAAAAAAGGTCAAGGGCCAACAAATCGAACTTCAATCTATGTCATTAAATAGTCTGACAAGAACAATTCAAGGAAATAAAATACTCAATCGACCCATCACTATCTAGTCTATGAAGCCTCTATCACTACCATCTAATTGTAGCCAATGACATGTTCATGGCTACCTCAAATCAAAATGAAAGACTAAACTCAACGCAAGAATAACATAAGTGGTGTCCTGCGAATGTAGGGGATGACTCACCAATAAGCTGAGTGTGAATATGTCACGCCCCGGGAGGATACCCTAGACGTAACCGGCACTCAGAAACTATTTCTGGCTCCCAAGCGAACCGCATAGCCTGATCACACATCCGTTCATTCATTTAATCAGTGGAAGATAAAAAAATAAAGAGAATATTCGGTGGACAACTCAAAACATCAATCTAACTCAAAGAATAAAGGTAATGGGCCAACAAATCAACTCTAATATTTGTCATTAAAAATAGTTTGACAAGAATAATTTAAGGAAAGAAATACTCAATCGACCCTTCACTATCTAGTCTATGAAGCCTCTATCACTATTATCTAATTGGTGCCAATGACATGTTCATGGCTACCTCAAATAAAAATGAAAAGGGCTAACTCGACGCAAGAATAACATAAGCGGTGTCCTCCGAATGTAGGGAAGGACTCACCAATACGCTGAGTGTGTATAGATCCTCAATGGTGCTCCTATTGACGATCTCTTAAACCTGTCTCTGCATTATGAAATGATGCAGGTCCAAATGGACGTCAGTACGTGGAATGTACGAGTATGTAATATGGCAGAATGAAACATACCTCAAGGAAGAATAACATCGGATCAACTATCTCAAATCAGAAAGGTAGGAGAGACTCACATAAGACGTCATAAGTCTAAAGTAAGAATACATTTCTAGACAAAGACCAATCACACATCATACAATCCAATCATACACAATACAGTTAGATCAAATCATATATCATCCGATTCAATCCAATCGTATACAATCGATTCAACCCGGTCATATACGATCCGATCTAATCCAATCATATATCCTTCCATTCAACCCAATCAACATATCATCTAATCCAATTCAGTCCAATCGTACACTATCAAATCACAATTCATCTAATCCAATCTGATCAATGCAATCAACTCAAAGTCAACTCAAAGGGGCTCAACTCAATAAATATAAAAATTAAGTTATGCAATGTCTTACTATTCAATTCAATCATCTACAATCACAATCAAACCAATTAGATCAAGCACAATCCATTCAATTGGGAGTTTCTCTAACCGACAACCATCACCATATGAGCGAGTGATAGTACAACAAGCCGACGTTGTTGCAGCGTCCGTTCATACCTTGCTAGGGTATGAACGCATCAACCAATCATGGATCCAATCCAACCGAGTCCTATAATGTCAGGAAAAACATTTTGGGGAAGCATCCAACTTTAACGGTTCAATCCCCTCCTATGTTTGGCAACGTAGTTATTGGGTTTGAGTATGGACTTTACTCTTACCCAATTCGGTGCTCGATACTTCTCCCAAGACTCAATATGCTCATATATATCAAGTGAGTAACACTCAAAATACTTATTTAGCCTCATTGGACTCTTTCAAATCAACTCATCTCGACTCATCAAACTCTTCTCTTTAAAATTTATACAATCTCAAAATAGACCTTTTTATGTAAAAAGGGTGCTCAACTCATTTATACTAAAAACACTCATGTTCAAAAATAATTAAAAGACTTTTCAAACTCGACTCATGCTTAAACTCTTTTTAAATCATAGATGAAAATAATTATTTCTTAAACTCAAAAATAGTGTATAAATAGTTTATGCAAAAATGGTCACAAATTATTTATTTAAAACTCCTTCTCAAAAGATCCTTTATTTTCAAAATAGTCATAAGACTCCAATCAACTCAGATTATGCAAATCACATATCACATAATCACATTAGACTCCAATCCGCTCCATCACATAACATCCTCATCAATATACCTCTTCATCAATCATTCTACACATATTAAATAAGCATCATTCACGTCATCACTCACATCGTCATCAAACATCATCATCACATCATTGTCAAGTATCATCATCGCATCAATCATCAAACATCTACTCCAAAATCCTTATTTTAGTCCTATGTTCATTTTATAGAAGCAAAAGGGACATTCTTAACTAATCAATTCATTCTTTTCATTCCAATCAATACATACATACACACAACTATCCATCTCAACCTCAAGACATTTATGACAAGAAATCTCATCTTGGGTTCATGTGAATGAAACATGAACACATACTCTCAACAAAACTCAACTCAAGAATATCGTCAATACCTATAAATCTATATACAAAGATACATTTATAGTTACTAATATGAAAAATAACTATTTAGTAACTCAAGTCATTAAAATCATCAATCAACCATTTGTATCTAAAAACATTCCATAGTTTACGGAAAACTTTCAAGAAAACCTTTCTAGAAGGTGCAACTCTTTCATAACTCCTAACCAACACATCTATGGGCATATGGAAGAACTCAATCCATATTTTAGGTTAGCCTTACATACCTTGTTTGAAGACTTTGAAGAGACCTTGATGTTGGGCCTTTAATGGGAGGCTTGAATCCTTGAAACTTTTGAAGGCACCCTTTGTTGGAGATGGATTTGGGGAAGAAGAAGAAGAAGAGAGGGAAAATTTCTAGGGATTTTTAGAGAGAGAGAGAAGTTGAAAATAATGGTCCAAAATGCTCAAGGATGGTGTATATATAATTTGGAAAAAGTCCAAATTGCCCCTCTTCCAAAAATCTGGAAAATTGGGCAAAAGTCTTGCTGACGCTATAGTGGCGCATCGCGTCACTGCAGCGCCAAGCCAAAATAAGCTTAAAACCCTGCACATCTAATAGTGGCGCGTTGCGCCAAGCCCCAAACTACTGAGGCTGTTTTTTGGCGCTATAGTGGCGTGGGGCACCACTGGAGCGCCAATCCTAAATTTCGCCTAGGCCTGAAATTCCTGCAGTACTAGTCTATAGTAAAATGGCCATAACATTTGACTACGAACTCCAAAAATTGCAATCTTGTGGCGTTGGAAAGAAGACTCAAATACCTTTAATTTGGTATGTCGTGGGCCACCCAGGTTTTTATATCCTAGGAGATATGGTCGTTTGAAGTTGACCCTTATACTAACTCATCCGAAAACTTAATCGATTGGAGTTCTTTGGACTTGACTTGGTGTTAGAGATCCCTTATGACCCCTAAACACATATAACACACTTCAAATACTTAGGAATTAATCGTAACTCATGTGTAGAATTACAAGTCCTCCGGTCTGAGTCTACCCACACGTGAAAAACTGTTTGAGTCTTTGCGAAAAATTTTCTGGGGTGTCACAGAATAGATCCTCAATGGTGCGCCTATTGATGATCTCTTAAACCTGTCTCTGCATCATGAAATGATGCAAGTCCAAATGGACATCAGTACGTGGAATGTACGAGTATGTAATGTAACAGAATGAAACATACATCAAGGTAGAATAATATCAGTTCAGATGTCTCAAATCAGAAAGATAAGAGAGACTCAATCAAGGTGTCATAAGTCTAAAGTAAGAATACAGTTTAGACAGAAACTGATCATATACCATCCAATCCAATCCAATCATGTACAATCCAATTCAATCAAATCATTTACAATTCGATCCAATCCAATCATATACAATCTGATCTAATCCAATCATATACAATTTGATCCAATCGAATCATTTACAATACGATCCAATCCAATCCAATCATATATAATCTCGTTCAATCCAATCACATACCATCTAATCCAATCTAATCATATACAATCCAATCATGTACAATCCAATTCAATCCAATCATTTACAATTCAATCCAATCCAATCATATACAATCCGATACAATCCAATCATATACAATCCGGTTCAATCCAATCACATACCATTCAATCAAATCAAATCATATACAATCAACTCAACAATAAAGTCAAGGACTCAACTCAATAGATATGCAAATTAGAATTTAACAATGTTTTACCATTCGACTCAATCATCTACAATCAAAATCAAACCAATCATATCATGCACAATTTATTCAATTTGGGAGTTTCTCTAACCGACAACAATCCCACTATCAATAATTAGGTGATGTACAACAATCCATGTTGTAGCCACATCCGCCCATACTTTGCCAGGGTATGTATGACACCCCGGAAAATTTTTCGCAAAGAATCAAACATTTCTTCACATGTGGGTAGACTCGGGTCGGAGGACTTGTAACTCTACATGTGAGTTAGGATTAATTCCTAAGTATTTGAAGTGTGTTAGATGTGTTTAGGGGTCATAAGGGATCTCTAACACCAAGTCGAGTCCAAAGAACTCCGATCGATTAAGTTTTCGGATGAGTTAGTATAAGGGTCAACTTCAAACGACCATATCTACTAGGATATAAAGAACTGGGTAGCCCACGACCTATTAAATTAATGGTCGTCGAGTCTTCTTTTCAATGCCACTAAGAATGTAAATTTTGGAGTCTGGAGTCGAAAGATATGGCGATCCTAAGATGAACGAGCACAATAGAGATTTTCAGGCCTGGGGTTCAACTACTGGAAATCTGGGCTTGGCGCCGTAGTGGCGCGATGCGCCACTATCGCGCCAGGAACATGCCTCAGTAGTTTGGCCCCTGGCGCGACGCGCCACTAAAGTTTGTGCAGGGTTTTTCAGGCCAAATTTCCATAACTCAGAACAAAGGCCTTGGCGCTGTAAGGGCGCGACGCGCCACTATAGCGCCAGAAACATGCCTCAGTAGTTTGGTCTCTGGCGCGGCGCGCCACTGCGAGGTGTGCAGGTTTTAGGCGTAATTGGCCTGGCGCTGCAATGGCGCGACGCGCCACTATCGCGCCAGGTGCATTTTTAGCCTATTTTCAGAACTTTTGAGGAGGGGCAATTTGGGAACTCACCCAAAATATATATATATGTTACCCTTGGTCTTTTGGAAACACATTTTGCAGCCTCTCTCTCTCTCTAAATAGCCCTAGGAGCTTTTCTCTCTCTCTCTCTTCTTCTTTTTCTCCATTTCCAACAAAAAGAGTCCAAGAGCTTCAAGATTTGAGTCCTCCATTGAAGACCCAACATCAAGGTTTCTTTAAAGTCTTCAAACAAGGTATGTAAGGCTAACCTAAAATATGGATTGATTTCTTCCATATGCCCATAGATGTGTTGGTTAGGAGTTGTGAAAGAGTTGCACCTTCTAGAAAGGTTTTCTTGAAAGTTTTCCCTCAAACTATGGAATGTTTAGATACAAATGGTTGATTGATGATTTTAATGACTTGAGTTACTAAATAGTTATCTTTCATATTATTAACTACAAATGTATCTTTGTATATAGATTTATAGGTATTGACGATATTATTGAGTTGAGTTTTGTTGAGAGTATGGATTCATGTTTCATTCACATGAATCCAAGATGAGATTTCTTTGGTCATAATTTGTCTTGAGTTGAGGTGGATGGTTTCGTATATATATGTATTGATTGGAATAAAAAGAATGAATTAGATAGTTAAGAATGTCCTTTTGCTTCTATAAAATGAACATAAAACTAAAATAAGGATTTTGGAGTAGATGTTTAACGATTAATGTGATGATGATGTTTTGGTGACGATGTGAGTGATGATGTGAATGGTGCTTATTTAATATATGTAGAATGGTTGACGAAGAGGTATATTGATGAGGATGTTATGTGATGAAGTGGATTGGAGTCTAATGTGATTATGTTATTTAAGTCAATTTCCTTAAATGCGCTATTCTACTTGAATGGTTGAGTTGAAGTGATAGAGTTGTGTTAAATCTTGAGGAGATGTCATAAATGTTCATATAGAGGAGGCTCATAAGTGATATGAGGAAGGAATTGGCAAGTGGACAAGGTCCTAAATGAGACTTGTCATTGTGACTTAGTTGAATTGAAATGAGAACCGAGTTGATGAGGTGGTAATGTACCACATGAAACTAGTCGTGAGGGCTTGTTTGAGATGATTTGAGGAGTCTTATGAGCATAGAGTCATGGGAGGAGTATCGAGCACCGAAGTGGGTGAGAGTATAGTCCATACTCGAACCCCAGAAACTACGCTGCCAACGTAGGTAGGGATGGAACCGTTAAAGTCGGATGCTTCCCGAGGGATGGAACCGTTAAAGTCGGATGCTTCCCGTGGGATCGAACCGTTAAAGTCGGATGTTTCCCATTTTTTATTGTCCTAAAATGATAGGACTTGACTAATCGATGGTATCCATGATTAGAGAGGCGTTCATGCCCTGGCAAGGTATGGACGGACGTGGCAACAACGTCTGATTGTTGTACTATCACCAGCTCATAGGTGATGGTTGTCGATTAAGAAAAACTCCCATTTAGGTCTTGATAGTACTCTGAGTCAGTTGAGTTGAGTGAGTTGTTATATGCTTATGAGTTAGTCCCGTCTAAACTATTTCTTGTTAGATTTAGGACACGTGAGTGAGTTGTTACATATTTATTGAGTTGAGTCCTTTAAGTTGAATTGTGAAACGTTGTATAATTTAATTTGCATATTTACTGAGTTGAGTCCTTTGAGCTGATTGTTGAGTTGAATGTTGAGTAGATTATATACGGTCGGATTGGAGTAGATGGATTGTGATTGGATTGAATAGAATGGTATGCGACTAGATTGGATTTGATTATTGAGTTGATTGTTGAGTTGAGTGTATATAATCGGATTGTACATGATTGAAAGGGATCGAATTGTAAATGATTTGATTGAATTGTATTGTGTATGATTGGATTGGACCGTATGGTATATGATTGGTCTATGTCTAAAAAAGTATTATTACTTTAGACTTATGATGCCTTGTTGAGTCTCTCTTATCTTTTCAATTTGAGATATTTGGACCGCTGCTATTATTCCTTGAGGTATGTTTCATTCTGCCATATTACATACCAATACATTCCACGTACTGACGTCCATTTAGACCTGCATCATTTCATGATGCAGAGACAGGTTTAAGAGATCGTCAATAGGAGCATCATTGGGGATCCATTCACACTCAGCGTATTGGTGAGTCCTCCCCTACATTCGGAGGATACTGTCTGTGTATTCTTGCATTGAGTTAGCCCTTTTCATTTTGATTTGAGGTAGCCATGAACATGTCATTGGCACCAATTAAATAGTAGTGATAGAGGCTTCATAGACTAGATAGTGATGAGTCGATTTAGTTATTCTTGTCAAACTATTAATTTTTTAAAATGACAAATATTTTAGTTGATATGTCAGCCCATGGTCTTTATTCTTTGAGTTGGATGGGTGATTTGAGTTGCCCGCTAATTTATTCTTTATTTTTTAAAACTTTCCGCTGATCGAATGAATGAACGGATGTGTGATCAGGCTATGTGGTTCGCTTGGGAGCCAGAAATGGTTTCTGAGTGCCGGTTACGTCTAGGATACCCTCCTGGGGCGTGACAGTATGAACGAATCAACCAATCATGGTTCCATCAATCAATCAACTCCTATCATTTCAGGACGATGAAATGAGAAACATCCGACTTTAATGGTCCAATTCCATGGAAAACATCCGACTTTAACGGTCATATCCCTTCCTACGTTGGCTACGTAGTTCATGGGGTTCGAGTATGGACTATACTCTTATCCAATTCGGTGCTCAATACTCCTCCCAAGACTCAATAAACACATATTTATCAAGTGAGTAAAATATTCAAAATACTCATTTAGTCTCTTAGGACTTAGTTTCAAATCAACTCATTTAGTCTCATTGGACTCTTTTCAAAACTCAATCAATCTGGTCTCATTGGACCTTCATTCCCAATCAACTCATCTCAATCATCAAACTCTTCTTTTTGAATTTGATACCATCTCAACTCAAATAGACATTTTAATGTAAAAATGCTCAACTCGTTTATACGCAAAATACTCATGTTCAAAATGATAATTAAGAAACTTTTCAAACTCAACTCATGTTTAAACTCTTTTTAAATCAAAGATGAAAATAATCATTCTTTAAACTCAAAATAGTGTATAAATAGTTTATGCGAAAATGTTCACAAATCATTTATTTAAAACTCATTCTCAAACAATCATTTATACTCATATGACTCAAATCAAATCAAATTAAATTATGCAAATCACATATCATGTAGTCACACTAGACTCCAATCCATTTCATCTCAAACATCATCATCAACACACCTCTTCATCAATCGTTCTACCTACGTTAAAGATAATCATCATTCACATCATCATCAAACATCTTGCTCCAAAATTCTCATTTATCTCTATATTCAATTTCATTCACACTCATTAACAAAAATACATCATCTCCCTTTGAAAGCAATATTTACATAAAAACTATCAATCTCAACCTCAAGACAAATTATAATTAAAAAAAATCTCATCTTGGGTTCATGTGAATGAATACATGAATCCATACTCCCAACAAAACTCAACTCAAGAACACCATCAATACATATGAATTTATATACAAAAATTCATTGTAGTCAATATGTAACTACGGTTTGTGAAATAAATATGAAAGATAATTATTCAAGAATTCAAGTCATAAAAATCATCAATCAACTAATAATATATAAAAATATGTTTTATATATTTTGTCACACCAAACGTACATCGTTTCTTAACGGCATCATTTTAGTACCACCCAAATTTAGTTCCTTTTAAGGTGAAAAAGGCATGTAATTAAATTTGAGACAGTAAATTAGACTTGTAATGATTGGATTATTTTGGTATGGGCTGCATCTCTAATTTTGCAGTAAAAGTGGTTTCCTTTTATAGCTTGTAGAATCTGTCTGAAACCAGAAACCAAAAATTTAAGGTACCAAAGCTAGTTAGATAAATGAACTCCAAAAATGCTAAAATGTGGACAAGAGAGTACCATATACTATTTTTAACATCATTTAACATATAAATCATTGTCTTATAATGTGGATAAGCAAGATAAAATACAGTAGTACAATTATTTAAAACATCACAAAACTATTTTTGCCAAAAACAATTATCTTCAAACCAATTCCACACACTCAAAAAGCCGAAAACAATAAGAAATCAAACACTAAAAACACTCTCATCGACAACCCTGAAATAATCAATGAAGTGGATCAATCCTACTTCATCGGTACGAATGTCTTAAATTGCTTGGCAGTATGAAGAGGCCAAAATATATCATATATGCTTGAAAAGATTCACCAAAATCAGATATCTTCAACCTCTCCACGTCTTTCATTATCTCAGGAATCTCCTTTAAATTAGGACAGTCATGGATACCAAGACCTTTAATCAGAGGCATGGCACTTGTTGAATGTTGAAATAATGAGTATAGTGAGAGAAACTTGATTGATACTTCGATAGCCCAAATTCATCAACCGTGAATGTCTTCAGGTGACAGCGTCTTCTCTTGTTTTACCAAAATATTATTTAACACATTATTTATTTTATAAAAGAAAAATCAACAAAGTTATGTAGGATTGGGATTTGTTTGTATATTTACCTTTGCTATTATGAAATAAGACTTCATATATACTTGAAAGGCGTCAACATCTCCACGTCTTTCATTCTCTCTGGAATCTCCTTCAGCTTTGCACAATTACTAATACGAACACCATTAATATGAGGCATGGCACTTGTGGCTAAATGCCATCTTTCAAGGTTCTCAAGATGATAAAGACTAAGGGACTCCAGTTGAATGAAGCTGTTATCACTGCACGTAATTTCTTTTCCTTCATAAGCTCTACCCAAACTGAGACTCCTTAGGTTTGACAGCATTCCCAAAATAGGTATCGGATCTTCCATGAGTTTTGAGTCCAAGAGAAGCATCATTGTGATGGAATTTGGAAACAGAGGCAGTTTCCCTATTCTCCCTTCTAACCGCAATTTTTGGAGCTTTTGACAAGAAATAAGAAATTCAAGGGCTGGGAATGATTCATCATAGGCACACACCAATTTGAGAGTGGTAAGGTTTATCAAGCTACTAATGTTTTTTAGGGTGTAAGATTTGGTAATTGCAACCATGCTTAATTCTCGAAGATTGACTAAATTAACAGGGTCAACATATTTCCACTGATCACAACAAACCTGTTCAAGAGCTTGAAGACTTCTGAGTTTACATATACGTAACAGAGGTTCTGAATACCAAACAACTAAATGTCTTAGATTTATTAGATTAGCTGTCTCGGGGGGTAGTTTCAATAAGCCTCCTTGCCATTGAAGTGTCTGTAAATTCTTGAGGTTGCCAATGGAAGAGGGAAGCTCACCAAGGATACCTCTCAAACTTAAGAACTTGAGGTGGTACAAACTCCCTATGGCATCAGGTATACTACCACCTTCAATATCCAAGTACAACACATATATATATTGGAACACACTACTGAAGTTTATAAGACTCATGTTAGGAAAATCTGGATCCAAGAACAGAATTGACCTCAACTTCAAGTTAGAAAGATCAAGTGAGAGGTACCTTTTTCCTTGACCGTGAATGACATGTCTGATACATAAGGAGGAAATGGAGTGCTTTCTTGGATCATAAATGTCAAAGAAGTTTACCTCCAATGCCTTTTGTATGGCAAGATCACGAAGTAAATCATGAACCCTACATTTAAAAACTTTTTCCCAAAATGTGAATGCAACTTGAACCAAGTTTCGTCTTATCAACTCATTCAAGAAGCCTTCAGCGACATCCTCCATTCTTTCTTCTCCATTTGGTATGAAACCCTCGGCCATCCACAGCCGTATTATGTCTGCAGCACGGACCTCTTGATCTTCTGGAAAAATACCAAAGTAGAGAAAACACTGCTTAAGTGCGGTTGACAAATCGTTGTAGCTTAATGATAGTATGTTGGAGATTTCAATATATTTATCTTCAATAATGTTCTTCCAAAGGTGATCTTTCACCTTTTGCCATTCGTCTAGCCCCCTTTTATGAGAAAGTAATCCGCTCAATACAGCAATTGCAAGAGGTAAGCCTCCACACTTTTCCACCATATCTTTAGCTAACCTTTCCATGTCTGGAATCATTGCTCGAACATCAAGTAGTTTCCTACAAAAGAGATCCCAACTTTCTTCTTGGCTTAGGAAACGAAGTTTATGGACAAAGCCTCTGTCGTCTGCTCTTTCAGCGACATCCTCTTTGCGAGTGGTAATAATAACTCTGCTTCCATTCTTGCTATCTGGGAGTGCTCTTTTCAGACTCTCCCATGCTTCTCTCTTCCATACATCATCAACCACCACAAGGTATTTGCCTTCTTTTAAAAGATCACGAAGGTAAATTTCTAGATCTCCTTGTGTCATCCTTTCCAACAAATCTAGAGTTCCCTTGGTGCGACCTTGGATGGATTTTATGATATTCCTAAGAAGATCCATTGTGTTGTAGTCTTGAGAAACACATATCCAAGAGCGTGTAGGGAAGCAAGAGACTATATTAGGACTTGTGTAGAGGTTTCTAGCAAGAGTGGTCTTGCCTAATCCGCCCATGCCATAAATGGAGATGACGGTTCGACGAGGCTCTGCTTTGAGAATTTCAGCTAGCAATGTTTGTACAACATCCTGAAGTCCAACAAAAATGTTATCCTGGTCATCCACATAGGAGGTAGTTCTCCTCAGTGTTGGATACTGATTACTTGGTCCTTCTCCTGCATTATTATCGATATTTGTTATACCATAAGTCTCTCGTTTGCGAGAAATATCTATGATTCGTTGCTTGAGTGATTGGATCTCCTTGGCGACATTGTAGAATTTTTTTCTCCTTCCTGCAGATGCAAGTGCAAGCTTTGAGACGACTAGCAAATCTAGCATCGTCACCTTTACTAACCTCGAAGCTATAAGTCTCGAGTATAGCGAGAGCGTCATTAGCAATAGAGTTGATCTCAAAGATCCATTGTTGAACTCTTTGATCTCCGCATTGCTTTTGTTCTGCATATCTGAGGAATGACTGTATGAAGAGTAGCTCATTTCTCAGCCATCTAACTTCATCTCTCAGACTTATAAGCAGGGAAACTTCCTGTATGAGGAAATCACCCAATTTTTGAACTGCAAATGACACAAAGGCATCAGCCATCTTCAGGAATAAAAGGGGTAGCTGTATGAAAATTAATACTTTTTTGTAAAAGGTAAAGTTTTGTATGGAAATTAATATTGGCAACAGAAAACTGAGAGGTTGATAAGAGATGGCTGTATTACTATATAAGAGTTGGCTGCATCGGATCTTTTTATATGCGATATATTTTTATATAAATAGTACCAAAAATCAATTTAAAATATTAAAAATATGGTTTTGTCTTGAAATTTCACTAGTAATGCGTAATTGGAACCGTGAAAGTAACGTATATTATTTGATTACGTTAAGAGTACTATAAATCACAACAATTAACAACTTAAATTATTTGAACCTGTTTGGATTGATTAATAAAAAAAATAGTTTTTAAGTCAAAGATAAAAAATCAAACTTAAATGACTTTTAAGTCAAAAAATAAAAAGTAGAGGCCTGCTTTTAACTTATTTTAAGTTATTTTAAACTTATTTTAAGTTATTTTATATTTATCAAACACTTTCAGAAGTCAAAACTGACTTAAAAGTTGATTTGACCAACTTTTAAGTCAATCCAATTCAAAATTTCACATGTGCGTCATAAATTGATAATGATTAACTCTTAAAATTTCACTGCATAATTAGGACTTAGGAGTAACATGTATTATTTAAAAATGATGTTAAAAGTACTATAAATCACAATAATTAACAATGTAAAATATTTAAAAAAACATATTAAAACGTGATTAACTCTCAAAATTTCACATGTGCATAAATTGAGACAGGGGTGTAACATATATTATTTAAAAATTATGTTAAGAGTATTACAAATTATAACTTAAAATATTAAAAACATATTAGAAATTTGGTTAACTTTTGAAATTTTACACGTGCCACATAAATTGCCTAAATTGGGATGTGTGAAATAACATATATTATTTAAAAACTTACGTTAATTAAGAGTTATATAAGTCATAAAAATTAACAACTTAAAATATTTTTTAAAAAAATCATATTAAAAATTTGATTGACTTTTAAAATTTCGTATATGCCACATAAGTTGAAACAAAGGAAGTGACATATATTATTTGAAAATTATGTTAAAAGACTATACTAAAATTTGATTGACTTTCAAAATTTCACATGTGTCATATAAATGGAGAAAAAGTGAGTATACGTTAAAAATACGATTTATTACAATAATTAAAAATTTAAAATATTTAAAAATTATATAAAAATTTAATTGGCTGTCCTAATTTGTGCCACATAAATCTAAACATATTGAATAATATATATTGGGAGTGCGGGCTCTTATATATCTAGTTTTGAAATAGACATAAAAGTAACAATAAATAATCTGTTTAAAGGGTCTACTTTTTGAAATATCTCACCTGTCCTTGATTCTTAAATTATATGTATTAAAGCTTCAACAACCATTACACACCTTGTGGAAAAACATATATGGAGAAAAGTCTAAAAATAATAATTATATGTGTCGTTCAATGGTCCACCTAATTAATGATATTGATGACGGAGTTGAAGCAAATGGTAAAGAGTAGGGTTGTTCACAGTTTTGGTTAAAACCAAAATTAAACCGAAAATTTAACCAAATCGAATAAAAAAACCGACATTCAGTTTGGTTTGATTTGGTTTTAAATTTGAATAACCGATAATATTTGGTTTGGTTATGGTTATAGAAAAAAATAACCGAATAAATAACCGAACCAAACCGATAATTATATACTTAAAATTTATAATTATTTATATGTATAATATTAGTTTTTCATAAATAATTAAAGATATTTTATACGTTTTAATTATTAATTTAATATTAATATACTTATTTTTAAGGCCCAACAATCCAAACCCAACTCTCAAGCCCAAATATAAATTCTAATAAACACTAAACAGCGGTCCAAGTCCAACAATTCAAGCCCATTAGCCCAACTCTCAAGCCCAATTCTAAATCCTAAATTCTAAATCCTAATTTTCTAATAAGCACTAAGCACTTGAGCAGCAGGCAGCAACATAAAGTAAAAGTTAAAACTTTAAAACCCTAGTATCTGTTTTCCTTTTACATTTTTGTTCCTCTCACGTTGGTTTCTCACAAAGTCACAGACTCACAGTCATAGACTAACAGTGAAGGCTCAAGAGCAACCTCAACTCCTCAACCCCAAGTATAAGATTGTCAAATTTTGAGAAGGTTTGTAAGGAGTTTTTCAAATTTTAAATTGATTTTAAGTTGTTTTCTTTTTTTTCGAATGTTTAAGTTGTTTCATTTTCTGTTTTGAACCTCTGTGGGTCGTGAGGAAAAAAGAGCTTCATAAGAATTTGAAGAACGTAGAGAGAGAATATTTGAATTATCTCGGCAAGTCATAAACCGAATAACCGAATCAAACCGAATCAAACCGACAATAACCAAACCCGTGGTTATTATTTTACTTGGTTTGGTTATGGTTTTAGACATTTAATAACCGATTAAATTGGTTTGGTTATGATTTTAATCAATAATCGACCCAAACCGAACCATGAACACCCCTAGTAAAGAGTAGGGAAATTGAGATTTGGCATTGTCGGTTGAGTATATAACCAAATAAATAAAATTATAGGTTTAAGTCATCCGCAAAAAACCCGCAATAAAGAAAATTAGGGGAGTTGAAGTTAAAGGTTGAATACCAAGAAACAAGGCATAATACAAAAATGACCCTCAACTCGAATTCAGCCTTATTTTTTTAAAAAAAATATATCAAATACACTTTTGAATTTGACGTGAATTATTGATTTCATTCTCGAATTATTGACAGGCTTAAAAATACTTCTCAACTTGAAGAACTAAGCTTAAATACACCCCTCATATGCCATATGACATACCAAGTGCCTACAATTTATTTAAGCGCGTGAAAGGGTTAAAAAAAAGGCCACATTAGCCTTATTTTTTTTATAAAAAAAACTTCCCTTCAATTTTTAGCTACCAACGGCTACTACCCTTTTTCTTCATATTCAACTTCTCCTCCATTAACACAAACCTCCAAACAAGATCCATTTTTTCATTCTCTTTTTAAATTTTTTTAATTGCATAGCTGTAATATTCCTTCTTCTCCTATTGTGTTCATGACTGTTTTTTGTCAATGTGGACTTTCGACAACATTAAAAATTTCATGGTCGGATAATAATTCCGGAAGAAGATTTTGGAATTGTAAAACCTATAATGTATGAATTCGTTTTTTTTTGTCGGATTTATTTTATGTATTAAACTTGGTCACTAATGTTCCGTTATTCAATTTCTTATAGTTGAATAATCGAGCTTAAATCAAAATTTAATTAGTAAAAAAACTCAAAAAAATCCTAACAAAATAAAGAAATAACAAAGCATATACTTACTAGTACTTTAACCAATGTTTTTTAGGTTAAAACCCTTCAATTTCCATGAAAATCGAAGGGTTATGTTGTGACATTGGAGAAAAGCTTTGGTGGGAAGATTACTATAAATCATAACTTAAAATATGAAAAACATATTAAAAATTTGGTTAACTCTCAAAATTTTACACGTGCCACATAAATTGGGATAGGAGAAATAACATATCTTATTTAAAAATTAGCGTTAATTAATAGTAATATAAGTCATAATAATTAACAACTTAAAATATTTAAAAAAATATATTTAAAATTTTGTTGACTTTCAAAATTTCACATATACCACATAAGTTGAAATAGAGAAAGTAACATATAAAGGGCAGCACGGTGCACTAAAGTTCTCGCTATGGTCGTTTGAAGTTGACCCTTATTCGAACTCATACGAAAACTTAATCGATATAAATTATTTGGATTTGACTTGGTTTTAGGGATCCCTTATGATCCTAAATAACATCTAATACCCTTCAATTATTTAGGAATTGATCCTAACTCATTCATGAAATTTAAATTCGTCGCGTACGATCCTATACGTTAATGAAGAATGGTCCGAATCTTAGCAAAATATTTTTTGGGGTGTTACAATAATCTTGAACTTGCTCTATCAAAAATGGTGCCTTGAATAAAGAAGGCTTGATGAAATATTGTTAATGAAGTGGAATGTAATAATAAAGAATGATAAATTAATTATATTTGGATCGGGTGTTACGAGCCAACACGGTATGTGTGGATTGAGTGTCATATTACGGCACGATATGTTTGGATCTGGTGTCACATTTTGGCACTGTATATTTAGATCGGGTGTCACGTTCCGGCACAGTAATATTAAAAAAAATAAATTAAAATGACTTAATGCTACCCAATCTCCGATAACTCATTTCCCAAAAGAGCGTGATGTGGAGGCCTGAGTCATTATGTGTGATCTTAATATTATTGACTGGTAGTGTAATTGTTCATTGTATTGTCACTTGATCTTGATCTTGTTGGTTGTCACCTGTTAAGTTCTATGGTTGATTTTCCGCTATTACTTTATGCATATTGATTTCTATTTTGAGTCGGCGATGATACCTGCTCAGTACATGTTGTTCCGTACTGATCCCTACTTGTATTTTTCTTTATTTTATTTTGTGGAGTGCAACGAGTGTTCCATCGACTTTGACTCGATCTCAGCTCTAGCCAGTGTCCAGCACATCAGGTTCCAGGGTGAGCAATTCCTTTTAGCTCGTGTTGGATTCTCTCGGGCATGGCATAATATCTTTAGTTTTCGAACACATTAAGTTATTTATTTATTCTGGTGTTTGATATTTTCAGACTTAGTATTTTTAGACTTTGTTTTTCCATATCGCTTTGAATTTCTTAGCCTTATCTAACCTCTTTTTATACTTTTATTGAGTCGATGATCTTTTGCAAACAACCCTCCTACCTTGGTAGGAGTAAGGTCTGTGTATACTTTACCCTCCCAGACCTCACGTTGTGGAATTTCACTGGGTTGTTGTTGTTGTTGTATTTTAGAATTAGATGTCCTTGAAGTGATGACTTTTAGGTTTTGGGAAAACATATCTAATAGACTTTAGTGGTTTATTACTTCTTACTCTCATAAATAGAGCTTCCGTGTTATTGTCATATTTTATAAGTTGGAGTTTGTATCGTTGGTTCTCCCACTTAGAAGGTTAAGTGTGGTGTCATTCATGACCCATTTTGGGTCGTGACAACTTTTAATTATTATTTTTGCCAACAATATAAGCGAAGCATAAAATCAATTCTAAGAAAATATAAATCTGTCTATACTGTATTACAAGTATGAAAATCCTTAAAAATATTGTTTGAACTTTTTGTCTTATTAAATGACTTTTCTTTAAACAAAATTGTCTTTTCATATTTTTTTATAATTATTATATTATTATTTCAATAATATTAAATATTGACTATAATAAACATAGTAGAAAATTAAATAGAGAAGATTGTGTTATTACGATTAAATTCCTACTCGGAGAATCTTTTTCCTATTAAAATAGACTTGATAAAAAAATAGTTATAAAAACTTTCAAATTAACTAGCAAATAGATTTTAAAAAAGGTCCCAAAAAAAGGCAAAGAAAATAATCAAAAAATGTCCAAAAAATAGGCAAAAAAGGTTTTAAAAAATGTATTAAAATACATAGCCAAAAAACCCACAAAATTAAGGAAAACTTTTTTGAAATACTTAAAAGCTTGAAAATATGGTTTAAGTATTGAGGTGTTAATTAAAGACCAAAAATACTTGAAATAAGATTAATCTACTTTTACATGTAGAAGTTATTTTAGTAAATAATATATAAAATATAATTAGATTTAGCTAATTATTTATAATTTGGATATCTTTTAGCCGTTCCACCGCGACCTGGGTTCCATTTGCTCTTTTTTTTCTTTTTCCTGAATCCTTTATACCAACTGCCGATTACTCGTCCGCCATGGAAGAAGGTTCTTCGCGACGTTCCAAACGTCCCTTCGTTGAGGACGATGACTCCAATAAAGCTCCAGAGTAACTATATCCTTATCTCAGTTTTTTTTTTGAAATTTTCCATGTGATTTTGTGCCCTAGTTTATTCTGAACATACTTAGGGATTCTGCACAAATGAAAGCTCATATTATTTTGTTCTATCGAATTCGGAAAATAAATTTGAGCTGTAAGTTTATGATTTCTTAGTAAATAATACTTTATGTTTGAAAGTTGAAAACATAGTGGGGAAAGGACCCAAGGTGTGTAGCTTAGTGGTCAATGATGTATGTGGGTTGAGTACCATGAGGTCTCATGTTCAATTCTCAATAAAGATAAAAAAGCTAGGTGATTTAGTTACCAATACTTGTTGTTGGTGGGAGGTGATAGACGGATAAGTATCTCATGGAATTAGTTGAGGTGAGCAAAGGGCCCGGACACCATGATTATAAAAAACACATAGTGTGGAAGGAAAACCAATTTATTTTACTATTGAAATATATAAATATCATAAAAAAAGTGAACAAGGGAAGGTGTGGTCTAGCCATGAAGTTTCCAGTTCAAATTCCAATAGATTGATAAAACAAGGTGATTTCTTTGTATTTGTCTAGCCTTGGGGATAGAGTTGCTTGATACCTGTTGTCGGTGAGAGGTTGCAGATATTCCGTGTAATTAGTTGAGGTCCGCATAAGATAGTCCGGATACTACGATTATAAAAAAAAAGTGAACAAGGGGAGTATTTTGTATCAATAGAAAGAGAATAATAGATAAATAAACAAGGAAGCTCGTTTTTTGTTTGTGCATTTTTTTCTATAACTCAATGAATTCTATTATATGAGATATTACTACGTCCCATCAACACAGGTACCACTTCATTTTGTCAACCAAGGCTTAAATAGATAGGGAGAAATCACATAGTGTTTTTTCTTCCGTTGGGATTTATTTATTATGTCGTTATTGTAAGAATTTAAGGAGCTTCCTGGATGATTGTAGGAGTATGCACTTGGATTTGCTTCCTTTCAGCTGCTATCTATATTTGTTTACAACATGATTTCTGCAAATGCGCCCAAATTCTATTAGCTTGGTTTTTTCTAATGCGAATTACTGTTTATTTCATATTGATTTGAACCTGGAGAAAAAATCCAGTAGGAATGGGTGGATTGTGTATTCTTAGTGCCTAGGAAATGTATAGGAAAGAAGGGTATATTTGTCCTTGAGAGAACTATGTAAGGAAAATATGTTATTTGTTGGAGGTTTAATGAATTATACAGCAACTATGCCTCATGCCCAAACTAATTGGATCAGTTATATGTAATCTCTATAGCTATTTTACTCTTACTGTGATCATTTCATTACAGTGCTTAATAGTTTGTCTTTGAAGACAAAGTAGGATACATTATTTGTTGGAGGTTTAAGGAATTATAAAGCAACTATGCCTCATGCCCAGACTAATTGGATCAGTTATATGTAATCTCTATAGCTATTTTACTCTTACTGTGATCATTTCATTCCAGTGCTTAATAGTTTGTCTTTGACGACAACGTAGGAGTTTTCTAAAACTAGAGGTACTCTAATTCTCTCACTTGTCCCTACAATGACGTATACTTGGTGAGAATTATGTTGTTGAAAAAGTGTCTCCATCTTTTCTATTGCCACGATGAAGAAATTACTTGGATGCCTTGTTTATTAATTTTACCTATCACCAAAAACTAAATTCAAAAATATTAAGCTGATGAGAAGGTTTACCAGTTTATTTCTTCACTAGCTATTTGTAATCTGATCAATAGGCTGAAGTCTATGCATCTGCCTGAGTCAAGAAGGAATAAAATATGATCCCAAATTTGACTGATTAATTCTTTTTGCTTCTAAGTAGGTGTAGAAGCTGGAACTGCTTTCTTTTTTCAGATCCGAGGTTGTAATTCGTTGTTGAGAATGTCATGAGTTTAGTAGGAGAAATATAAGAAATTAGTTTTACCTATTGTTATTTTCATTGTAAAGATTATGTGTTTCATTGGCCAGCAATAGCAAGTAATACAACTTCAAATGGCGTTCAAAATGGTTTCATTTTGATGCTGAATTTTAAGGATGTTTGCATTGACATGTTGCTTTCTTCCTCAACATCACAGCCAGAAGCGGGTAAGGTTCCCAAAGGGTAAGAAGGTAAAGCAGGGCGATAACACGATTGATGTGCCTGAAGATAAACCTAGTGGGTGGACAGATCCTCGCAATGCAGCCAAAGAGCGTTTGGTACGGCGGAATCAAATAACAGCGGAGCTCCTTAATGAAGAAAATGAAGGTGAAGTATCTGACATATCGCGGGCAGAAGTGGAATATGAGGTTTGTTCCTTCCAATATCTTTTATTCCATAATTCTTTGATTGTAGTTAGGTACTTTATTGATCTCTGATATCTAGTTCATATCTCTTGATAAGGAAGTGATACTAGGATAAATACAAACATTTTTGGGGCTTGACATGATTTGTGCTCCATTTTGTAGCTAGAACAACTTAGATATGGGTAATCTTCTCAAAAAGAGCTGAGATATGGGTGCTCATTTGTACAATTGAAAGCCATAACTAATCTGGTTTGCTAATTATATTTTCCAAGTAGTAAGTAACAACATAAGCAAAATAGGGACCATCTATAGGAACTTCATAAGAAAAAAAACCCACTAATACATACCTATAGAATTTTATATTTCAATCCTTTATGCTCTAGAAACAAAGATCAAGGAAGTGGTGAACTTTCTTGGCATATGACGGCTCATAAAAGGAATAGCATAAATATTGCATGCCATGTGTAAATGAATCGTCGTTAGAATTGCTTTACTTAAAAAAGCATGTGCCTTACTTCTCGCTCTTTGCTTCAAGCCTTGCAGACACTTTTTTGCACTTCACTTTTAAGTTCACTGAGCACAAATCGTTGTTTGTGTGTCCAATAGAGTTGTCTCATACTATTTTGTGTAGGGTATGAACAGTGGGTTTTTGCACTGTACAAAGAGAAAAGGTGTAAGATTTAAATTTTGCACATACTTTAATTTGCATAGAGGTGAGAAAAGGAACACAAAGAAGAAAGGAATTTGTCTGAGTTCCCTTGAATAAATTTTTCCTGCTCTTCATACTCCCTCGCCAATGAAACAATGGAAAGAAAAATTTGTAGCTTTACTTCCTTCGTTTTCTTCTGTTTTAGTTTCCGAGCATTTTCTTTCTTTTATTTAAACCCTCCAAACATAATGTTAATTAAATTTCATTAATGATGCTTCATGTGCCGTCACATTAAATTCATGGAATTATATTGTTATTTGTCCTTTGGTTCGGCCTGTAAATAGACTAAAGCACTTTTGATTATCATCAATGGCAAATTTTGCATATTCTAATTGATCTATGGCTAAACTTCGTATTTCTTGTTTGTTGTATTTCTTTGTGGTGTAACTAATGGATAATAATGGAACGCCATTTGTTTTGCAGGAAAATGAAACATTCATTGATGATGGGATTGCAATAGAGCCTTTTAATTTGAATAAAGAGAGAGAAGAAGGTTATTTTGATGCATCAGGAAACTATGTTGAATATTTAAATGAAAATGAGATAAAGGTGTGAGTCTTACGCCAAACATTTTCTGCCCCAAGTCCCCGATCCTTGCATCTTTTCCTGATCTTAGTAAGTATACAGGATGCATGGCTTGATAGTGTTGATACTGAGAAAAGATATTCTGGGAAGAATGCTATCAAGATATCAAATGAAGATGAGATTCAAGACCTTACATCAGAACAACTAGGAAAGATGAAGAGGCGAATTGCTGATGTGCTCGAGCCAGGAGAAACAGTAAGTATTCCCACCTCATGTTTTCTAGTTTTTTTTCTTGTTCATTACTATTAAGGGATAAATACTGTTGATGACATTTGTTTGTGGATTATTTTTGGGATAACACACAAGTACCCCCCTCAACTATAACCGAAATCGCTAGGACATACCTTAACTATACATGAGTCCTATTACCCCTGAATTATTTTAAAGTGTAATAAACACATCCTAAAACCTATATAATCACTCACATGAAGGGAGGTGCTTTACATTCGCCTCCACGTTAGCGCATCGTTAAATTCAAAAAAATCGTCAGTTCTAAAAAAAATAAATTAAAAAATCATCATATCTAAAAAAAATTAAAAATTATTATTTTTTAAAAGGATTTAATTTAAATTGTGCTCACCATATATTGCCTTGGAATAACTGGTAAAGTTGCTGCCATGTGACCAGGAGGTTCACGGGTTCAAGCCTTGGAAATAGCCTCTGGCAGAAATGCAAGGTAAGGCTGCGTACAATAGACCCTTGTGGTCGGGCCCTTCCCCGAACCCTGCGCATAGCGGGAGCTTTAGTGCACCGGGTTGCCCTATATATTGCCTAAACTAAATATCTAATATGCAATTTTTTTTTCGAATTTCATGTTAAGTGTTTGAGTAAAAAAAGGAAAAAGAAAAAAAAAAGAAAAATTCTTCCGATATTATACAAATTGATGAAATATCTGGAAAAAGATCACTGGCAATTTAAGTATGTTGTGAAAAAAATATTTATATTTCTAAAAATGATAAAATTGGGCTCTATTTCATAATGAAAAAAAGAAATTTTAATTAAAAGGATACAACAACAACAACAACAACCCAGTGAAATCCCACAACGTGGGGTATGGGGAGGGTAAAGTGTACGCAGACCTTACTCCTACCAAGGTAGGATGACTGTTTTCGAGAGACTTCGGCTCAAAAGGATATCAACTTAATTTTTAATGTTAACTACTTATGTGTATTAATTAATAATGAAAATGTCCAATTGAAAATGGACATGTGTCCAAATTAGTCATATTTTATACTTCTTTTTCGTCTCTCACTTGCCTCAAAGAGAGTGAACACACTCTCTGTGCCACCTCAGCACTGAAGGGTGTGTTTATTACAAAAAAAAAGGGCAGCCCGGTGCACTAAAGCTCCCGCTATGCGCAGGGTCCGGGGAAGGGCCCGACCACAAGGGTCTATTGTACGCAGCCTTACCTTGTATTTCTGCCAGAGGCTGTTTCCAAGGCTTGAACCCGTGACCTCTTGGTCACATGGCAGGAGGGAATAGGCTGTTTCCAAGGCTGTTTATTACACTTTAAAATAATTCAGGGAGGGAATAGGACCCATGTATAGTAAAGGTGTGTCCTAGCGATTTCGGTTATAGTTGAGGGGGTACTTGTGTATTATCCCATTATTTTTTGATATCTTCAAAATATTTTATGTGCTCTCATTTTCTGTTTCCTTCTGTGGTGGTTTCAATATGAATTGTATCTGCTTTTTCCACACGTGCTTATCTCCAGTAGCTAATAGTTACATGTTGATACTGTGCTTGGATGTTACCTTCTGTCTTTGGCAAGAGTAGTTGCTTGCATATTACATTTTCTTCATTGTCCAAGCAAAGTTCTTTGTGGCTTTTTGCACTGTTTTCAAAAGAGAAATGTAGAGGTTATGGTTGAGCTGTTAAGATTTACATTGTTATTTAAGAACTTTTTGGCGATTTTCGGTTGAACACAAATGAATGAGTCAAGGCAAGTTCTAATCATATTAGAACTGGAGGAGTTAAAAAGGAACTAGGTGTATTTTATGGAGCTCATTCCCAAGGCATTGAATATTTGAATTTAATAGTCATGCCCATGTTAGAATCAATTCCAGAAATATGTTGTCTAAATTTTTAGAATCACCTCAATATAGTAAATGCGTCATTGGCTTTTCTGAAGGAGAAGTTTTGGTACCAGTTATAATAGCACATAAAAGGGCAGCCCGGTGTACTTAAGCTCCCGCTATGCGCAGGGTCCGAGGAAGGGCCCGACCACAAGGGTCTATTGTACGCAGCCTTACCTTGCATTTCTGCCAGAGGCTGTTTCCAAGGCTTGAACCCGTGACCTCCTGGTCACATGGCAGCAACTTTACCAGTTACTCACATCCTTTCGAAAATTTTGCACAACCTGCAGGAGCTATTTTCATCATTAAATTTCGTCATGGTAGTAAGACATTGGCACTATCAACTTTGTATCTTCTATTTTGACAATTCAACTTGTTTCCTCCACAAAGACTTCCTCTAAACACAGCCATTCATTCAATAACAAGTAAATTTAGTATAGTGTTTTGCTGTATTGGTCAGTCAGTTACCTGCTTGCTTCCTCTGACAGCTTTCCTCTCTCCAAATAAATTTAAATAAGTTAATGATAAGATGTTTTGCATCAGACCAGCATTCTGGGAAAGTTGGCGCCACACCAATTATTCGTGATGCCTGCAGGCAGAGGTGTGTCATCTGGCGTCCAGTCCATTGTGGTGTTGGCAGGCCACTCTCTCTATTCTCTACTAAAAACCTGTTAAATTGATAGGTTGCTTTGAGGGTACATGTTATCAATTAAAGGAAGACGATAGAAGATTTTGTTTGAGAAAAGGCTTTGCTTATTTGCTTGGAACGGGGGTTATATTTTAATCTAAACACCGAATGCCCTTCTCCTTTACTTTCAATATGCATCACTCGTTTTGTTTTTTACCATGTTAGCACTAGGGGCATCCGAGCTGTGATCAGTCATCTTGTTTTTGTTAAGTTTTAGAAGCTGGTTGAATTTTTGGTCCTTCATTTCCAACCGAACAAATCATGCTGCCTAGTTGCAGTTTGCTTGCAGCGGATTTGCATTGCAGCGAATTCTCTCGAAATTACTGACAATTTAGACCATACACCATTCACTTTTCATTCCTGTATTAGCTGCCTCATATAAATCTGGCAGGCTTTGTACGATAAAGATATCCACTTGCTATGTTTGAGTACTTCTGTCAAGAATCTTTGTGCTATGAACTTGATGTTGTTCTCTATTGTTTTGGGACTCATGGGAAGAACTTGATACTTCTAACAGGTTTTGCGAGGTTTAAGGAGATTGAAAGGTACCTCAAACAATAACAAGGGCAAGATGTCTGTAGAAACTCAGCAGCTGTTTGATCAGCTAACGGAAGATGCTATGAAGCTGATGGAGAATGGAGATTACAGTTAAGTGTGTTTGCATAGCAACTGTATTGCAAGGTAATATTTGAATAGAATACCTAGGACAGTTCTAATCTTTTAGTCTATTTCTTGTTTCACAGATGTGTATGAAGAAAAGCAAGAGAGTTTCCAGCGGGAAGCAGGTACTTGTGATTGTGTTGTTTCCTCTTTTTCTTTGACATTTTTTCCACCATGACCGTGACTTTGGGAAGTGGAAAATATATGCTGGAAGTCTTGTCTCTTCTTTCCCATTCCATTCTTGTCTTTTCCCTAAACAAACTGGTTAATACTCCCCCACTTTTTTTCTTTTTTTTGGGGGGTGGGGGGGAATGTGTAATGTGGACACAGAAAAACAGGAAGTGGTAGATTTTTCCCGCTTGGATTTTATCTACTATAAGGATGATATTGGTGACTAAGTTTTATGTGAGGGTTCTGAAGTAAAGAACAATTGATCTCTCACTTGCGTGCGCTGACATTTCTCTTGAGCTGTATGATTGGGTTGTATTATCTTAATTTGCATTTTGTATTGCCCCAGAGGGATACGAGAAGTTATCTCAGGCAAGACAGGGTAAATTCAGTGAATCGACGCAGCCTAAACCCGATAATATCCTCGATGAAGGTTTCCTCCCCAGTGGGTCAACTGCTACTGCAGGAGGAAATTCTATGCATAATGCAGACGTGGCTTCATCAAATTTATATAACTCAGCTAGCAAGAGCGATGATGCATTTGACATATTTGGTGAAGACGATGAAAATATTCCAGCTAATCCTGCCTCTAATGGAGGTAATTTGATCCCTAAACACATCCAGAATTGACATTATTGACAAATTTAGTCCATTATTCTATGCGAGATGAGATTAGCATATTTCCCTTTCCACATACGTGACTTCCAGTCAATGTAAACTGTAGGTGATCAGCATGGAGATTATGTCTTTGATGAGTCCTCTGGGTATGCTTTCTACCTTTTAGCTCATTACTCTACTTTTCTCCTTCTGTTCATAGTGTGCAGACATCCTAGTAAGTAAGAAATCAAACCGTATCATTTTGAAGTTCCGCTGGATTCAGCTTGAGAGCAGGTTATTGTAGGGTTCTTCCTTGTTCAATCAAAGAATTACTCAACATTGTAGTTCTAGCGGAAGAGGATCCTATGAAATCTATTTGAACATAGTTCTTTAGGAGTTTTCCATTCCAATGTATACTGTGTCAACATTCTTTTCACGTAAATATTGGCAGAAGTGTTCCTGTTGGGTTGCCATTCCATTTGTCAGTTTCTGGCCACATTACTCTTGTTTCAGAACATGATAGTACTCATTTTTGGGAGTTCGTGGTAGTATGCATAGTTTCTTTACTTGATATGATATGCATCTTTGTTTTAGCAGTAGCAGGGACTACCAAAATAAGTAGGGGTTACCTGCTTGTCTATTTTTTTCTACATTGGCTTGATAATAGCAGATATGGGATATCAAGAGTGTTATGAAGGTTCATATGGGCTATCTGTCTAGGAACTTCAATTCCATTGTTTAAGGAACTGTGCCTCCAAAGTTGGAGTCTGTCATTAATGCCATAGTGCATTTCTTTTTGTTTTGCTGTCTCAAACTTTACGTCTTAATCTTTCTTGTATTTTGCGTGGATCAGTTATTACTACAGCAGCAGTTTGGGCTACTATTATGATCCTTCATCTGGACTGTATTGCCATGCATCATCAGGACAATGGTAATGACACTCAACTGTTTTAACTGACAGAAAATCTGGATATTGATCTTCCTATTTTCGGTTGGTTACTCGCAATTTGTGTAGACCCGATGCAATAGTGTGATTTAAGCCGTCGAAAATAGCAAGTTAACTGTTTTGCTTTGATGTATCAAATGTAGGTACTCATATAATGATGAATCGGGCATATACCAAGAGGTGCCACAAGCTACATCCAATGCAAATTGAAAGGGGCTGAGAGAATACAGGAGGAGTGATGGTCCTGGTGATAGTTTTCTTTGACAAAGGTCGCCGGCTTTGCTGTATTTGTCAAACTTACTGAATCTCAACCTTTGGAAACACGGCATATTTGAGAAATGCTTTTTGCACTTTTCTCAGTGCTCACTGCAAACATCATGGTTGCAATGGTATATTTTCGTTTACGTACAAACAGGTGTACAGTGAATTCACAGCATGTTGAGAAGTAAAAACTTGTTTCTTGTATCTTGTGGTTACAATCTCGTAGGTTTCTTGTTCTTGTAAACTGCAACATGCTGCCAGTTTCCAGTACCTCTCGAACTGTAAAATTGTTGTCTAGTTTGCTTCTCCAGTTCTATTTATTACTAGGCAGTCTAGAGCACTAAAGTTTTCGCTGTGTGGTATCCGGGAGGATCGAACCTCTTGTATTCAGTTTTACTATATTTCTGCAAGAAATTGTTTTCATGGCTTGAATTCTTGGTTTCTTGGTCACATGACAACAACTTTATTATTTACTTCTGACACTTTTCTTCACCAGTTCTATTTATGACCGATCAATCAAAATTATGATGTGGATATTTTTAAACTAGAAAGATAATAATGGGTAAAGTTAACCTATTTTGAATAGTTCCAGAAATATTTTAAACCATCGTTACTTTCTAAAATTGAAAAGAAACAAAGGATTCGTGCAAGTTGTTCTTTGATAAACATCAAATGCTTAATGATTACTTTTTGTAATTATGAAAATAATCTATGTTTTGACAATAACTCTTCAATTAAAGTGGCCTAGCGTACTTTTTAGCAGTTTTATTTAATTCTTCCCAAAATTTGTTTTTACTAGTTCACCAAATGAAAGGGATTAATCATTGGCCGATTCAATATTTTACATCAATAAGCGTAAAATAGTAACATACCTTCAAAATTTTTTTAGCATAAATATATTTAAAAACTTCAATATAATTTAGATCGATGGTTCACAACTTCAGTTAACGTTTAATCGAAGGAATAAAATACACAAATTTAAATATACAAAAATAGCGAGATAAAATAATCCCATGTACGTGAATTTACAGCACTTGAGCCGAAGATTTTTCGAAAGTAACTTTTCTACTTCTACAAAATAATAATAAAATTTGAGTAAATTCTATCATTTCCAAATCTCATTTTCAAAATTTAACTAATATATTATTATTGTTGACTAATATTTTATCTTCATATTATAATTCTTATCCAACCAAAAGACCTCACAATCCTAAAAGTGGATTATTCCATATTCAACAACTCTTTCAATTTTAAAACAAAATCATTGAGCCACCGGTATATAATAAGGAAAAAGACAAATAAATTAACTGACACGTGTCAGTTTCTTCCTACGTGGACCAATAAAATCACAGAAACAGATCACATCTCAACCCTTCTTCTCGTCCACTTATTTTGATTCTCCTCTTTCCCACCACAAATTAAATCACACTGCCACGTGTCATTAAATCCTAACACTTCCTTATATTTAAATAAAATCATTTACTTATTAGTAGGCGCATTGTGCTGTGATTTCTGTTATCAGCTGTTATTTTCTGTATTACTTACTTTATTTTTTGTGATTTCTGTTATCACCTGTTATTTTCTGTACTCTATTTTATCTGTGTTACTTACTTTATTTGATTTCTCATATCGCTTTGAACTTTTCTGCCTACACTTTATCCTCTCCAACACCGGGTGTGATTCCACTGAATTGTTGTTGTTGTTTCAAAGCAAACACAGAGTCTCTCTCTTTCTCGCCGAGATTTGGATCAAATTAAGGTTCTACAGATGAACTGTTTATTATCCGGCGAAGCGAATTCATGACTTTCCGGCGACTTACTGTTTTATTCATAGAGTTTTTCTGGTGAGATCTCATAATTAATTTGTGTATACTTATTTTTATTTTTATTTTTGGTTAGTATTATTCTTCTTTGTTGTTGTTGTCGTTTTATTGCTTTGTGAATTTGAGGAGGAGTGTTTTCAGTTAATGAACTGATTTTGTTTGTTAAAAATGAAAGAAAACAAATGACTTTGGAAATTGATTGTTTACTTAAGGCGAGAAAGAGTTTTCAGCTTATGAGCTGATTTTGTTTGTTAAAAAATGAAGGGAAATAAATGACTCTGGAAATTGATTTTTACTTAAAGGAGAAGATTTTAAGCTTATGAACTGATTTTATTTGTTGAAAATGAAAGAAAATAAATGACTTTGGAAATTTTTTACTTAAGGAGAAGAGTTTTCAGCTTATACACTGATTATTTTTTTTTTGCTGAAAATGAAAGAAAATAAATTACTTTGGAAATTGATTTTTAGTAAATAATTTATTCGGTTATACTTCATCTTCTTTATTGTTTTATTGCTGTATGAATTCAAGGAGAAGAGTTATCATCTTATGAACTAATTTTGTTTGCTGAAAATCAAATAAAAGAAATTCCTTGAAAGTTGATTTTTACTATTTTCAAGCTGATTATATGACTTTGCTGAGATCGATTTTCTATTTTCAATTAGTCGAGTCTTTGTAAACTTCCTATTTATTCATTTATACTTGTTATTATTCACTGTTGTACTGTTGCATGAACATTATATATATAAGCTTATGAGCTGATTTGTTTTCTGAAAAATGAAATTAATTTGAACATCGCATTTTTAATGAATAATTTATTTACGTGGCACTACTTCAGGCTGATTATATCACTTTGATGAATTTGATGTTACTATTTTTTATTTGTTGAGTTGTGAATTTAAGCGCACTTAATAGATTGATGCCTTGTTTTGTTGGTGTTGATTTGACTGATTGGTGAAATTGGAGTTGGTGTAGAGATTAGTATCATTTGTCTAAAAATTTAATGCTGTAACATATAAGAATATATCTAGGTTGATATAGAACATTCTTCCTTGTTCTGCCACAATTAGGTATGTTGGTATTGAGGTAATTTTAGGTATGTTGGATACATTCTTCCTAGTTCTAGTATCCTAATCTTGTTATATAAGGAGTCTTTTGTATGTTTCTCTTAACCAAATTCAATATACAAGTTCAAGTTTAGTTCTTTCTTGTTTTCTCTTTTTTAAACATACAGACTTTCTTGTCATTCTCAGCTCATTTCTCAATTTCATATTTCTTCAACCGTGTTTATTTTTCTTTGCCTGTTCTACCGTCTAAATTAGTGAGAGAAACTCTCTTACTTCAGCCAAAATGAAACCAAAAGTAGCTGGAGAACAGTGTAGGGAGGGGCTGAAATCTGAATTTCTTCACCTTTTCTTTATAATTTTCTCTCTTTAGTTCTCTTATTATAGTCATTTCAATTTTCTCTTATTAATGTGCATTGTACTTGCTTCATCTCTTTCTCTTTATGTGTGTGTGTGAGAGAGAGAGAGCGAGAGAGAGAGATAGAGAGAGAGAGTGCTTTCTTTTATTTTTTAGAATTTATTTGTCAAATGCATTGATGTTAGCTTCTTCCCTTGCTATTACCACTCATACCCTTAAACAGCAGACCTGTAGTATCTCTAACAGTGGAAATAATCTACTTTAATCCAAACTATGATGATTTCAATTTAAAGAAACAAATGCTGTGTTCTACTTTTGATTTGCTTTTTTTAAGGAAGCATTTTCTGCAGTTTCAGCTAAAATTCTGTAACTGGTGCTACAGCTTGAAGATATAGCTTTGGATGAAGTTTGCCTTAGAGATGACCATATAGTGCCGCATCCTAGTTGTGAACATGCCAATGATTTTCTCTCCCACACTGATAGCCGTAAGAAACCCTGGCATGAAGTAATTGGTTTGTTAAGAACCATAGGAGGTCAATCTACTCTTAGATATAATAATCAGAAAGAGACAAAGAAGTTCCTCCTTTGAATTGTACAATGTTGGGGAAGGACTCAAGGGCTGTGGTAGGCTTGATTGCGTGTTCCCTTCTAAACATGATAAGGACTCTGTTGAAGAAGTTTCAAGTTTATCACCTGAAAATACTAGGACATCAAATGATTGCTCCAGAAGTAACAATATAGACACCATTAGCAGTGAGGTCCAGCCCAATGACTCCATTCTGGATGACAAGAATGCTGCAGTTAGGGAAAACTCGCATAGCTATCCTCTTGGTCCCGTTTCTCGGGCAGATGATGATCTCAGTTTTTTTGATAGTAATCATGAGGATAAAAACGCTACCGAGCTCTTATATTATAGCTGGCCTGAGATGGAAAACTTTGAGGATGTTGACAGGATGTTCAGTTAAGTGCCGTCTCTAGAGTTTTTCAGTTGATTTTCTTTTCTTATTCAAAGGAGACTGACCTAATACTTTATGATTGCTTACTGTTTATAATATCTTCCAGAAGTTGTGATTCAACGTTTGGACTTGGAGCTAGTATTGAAGATAACGTTGGTTGGTTTTCATCATCTGATGTTATTGAAGGATCTTGAGGTGGATTGAGGTCAGATTTTGAGTTTCCCTTCACAACATCCAGTGCACTTGAAAATATCTCTGGAATGCAGGAAGCTTCCAGGCCTAAGGAAACAGGCAGTTCAATTAATGACTCTGGCACTAAAGATCAACCCTTTAGTCATACTGGCAGTTCAATGCCGTCACAGGATGATACAGCGTTTCTGAGTCATCTATCTTCCGTAAATGGCTCTAGTGATTCAGATTTCAAGATAGTGCCCAAAAAGAAGGTAAATTATTAATTTGGTGTACATTGGGCTTTCTGTTTAGCCTTTTATTCCGCCTCAGCTTAACCTTTAAGGTGTTCTATTTGAAGAGTGTTGAATTCAATGGCGGAATTAAGGTTGAGATTATGTCTAACATTCACACATGAACTAGTGATAGTGTGTTATTGGCGTTAACGGTGAAGTGTGTGTTCATCTCATCTAAAAGCTTAAGTTGTTAGAGAGAACACACCTTTATTTACTTAATTATGTCTTCAACACGCCCTTTCACATGTGGGCTTGATTCTTTTTCATGGGCCAAGCACATGGAGATTCGTTTTTGATAATGGGTGGCAATAAAATCCGAACCCAAGACATGTGGATGCTTTAATACCATGTTGATTGTCATCATTTCATCTAAAAACTTAAAATTTTAGATATAAACACTTTTATTACTTAATTATATCTTCAATAAGCACTCGTTCTTTTCCAAAATCTTGTCTTAAGCAAAGACGGGACATACGTTCATTGATGAGGTGCACCGTTACTGGCAACAATGGTTTTGACTCTATTTTTATGCATAAAACTTCTCAAGAAACTATTATATGAACGAAGTGGCTCTCCTTCTCTAAAGGGACAACTAGGTGCAGTGTTTCAGCTAAGGTATTCTGATAATGAACACAGTTCAAGCAAAATTCTGCATTTGTCCTCACCTCAGTCATGGGACCTTCCCGTTTCTTCCTGTTCTCTTTTTCTTTAGTTTCTCTTTTGTTTCTGATTCTTCATTTGGTCATTACTCCTTAAAAACAAATCTTCACAGCAAAATTAGGAAAGGATGACTAGGTGAGCAATGTATAGCACTCCTTTCTATTTTATTTTATTTTTTCGGAAATGCTAACAATTTTATATATCAGTGCACCAAAATTGTGCGAACAACCATAATTTCAGACAAGACACCTGATCAAATACCATCCTATGCACTTACAACAACAACAACAACATACCCAGTGAAATCCCACACGTGGGGTTTGAGGAGAGTAGAGTGTACGCAGACCTTACCACTACCTCATGGAGATAGAGAGGCTATTTCCGAAAGACCCTCGGCTCAAAAGTATTAGTCCTAAGAAAGAGAGAGAAACAATATATATATATATATCACTTACAGATATTCGAAAATCTCTAAGATAGACTCAGTAGCTAGTGTGAATTCTTTTTTACACAAACAATAAAATAACAAAAGTGAGTTCATCTTAATCTTCTGAATCGGACTACCCTTGCCTTTAAAAACTCTCCGATTCCTTTCCCTACAGACCACCATATGCAAGGTGGTATCTTTTTCCATCTCCTTTCTGCCTGGGTATAAGACAACCCCTCTGTTTCAACATAGCGCACTGTTTTTTTCCCTACTCTCTTTTCCTTTTCGGTCCCCCCCCCCCCCCACACGCACGCACACACACACTTTTACTTCTAATGAATCTTTAGAAGAAAAATCAGGAGAAGGTGAACCAGGGAAAGGTGCTATTTGCAACACTGTCTTCTTTTCATATATAAATGTAACTCTCCTCTGTTCCATTTTACGTGATGCACTTTGACTGGCATAAAATTTGAGAGAGAAGGTAAGACTTTTGAAATTTTTGGTCTAAAACAAGCCTTAGATATTTGTGTGACTGTGGTAAAATGAGAATTTTAAAGTTAGATTGTTTTTAAATATAGTAAGAAATCATTTCTTTTGGGACAACTAAAAACAAAAATGCATCACATAAGTTGGGATAGGGGGAGTATTTGGAAAATTGTAATCCATCTTTGAAGAAATACATTTTTTCTTGTGTTGTTGGTAGGACTATGGTTCCTGTATCGAAAATGTAAGTTTGTTTCTATTATTGATTAATGAGGGTGTGATTCAAACCGAAAACATTCATTTTACTTGTATTGTTGATAAAAGATGTGTAATGATGAATTGGTTGTGAATATAGGATATCTCTTAATTAATACAATTCAAACCATAAAGATATAAAAAGCGAACTCATCGGCCTATTGGTTTATTAGCTACAAATTCGAAATCTATATAAATTGAATAGAATCAACCCAAAATCAATCTAAACATGAATCAAATTAAGCCAGAGGCAATAGAACAGAACGAATACACGTCCCTCTTTGGACTTTGTAGGCGTTACCACCATTGTACGTTTAAGGCAATGGTGCACCCGTCACCTTAAAATCCTAGGTCTGATTCCGGTGTTAAGTAAAGTAAGAGTATTCTAGAGTTCCTAACTCTCTGGATGTGCACATTCTAGTTGATGCATTCGTCCTGATAACAGTGTTCACAATGATCTGCTTCTTTCTAATTCTGTTTATGGGGTCACAGATGAATCTGCACAAAAATATCTCTAAACTCCAGAATCAATCTGAGGGAAAAAGAAAACATGTTTACCTGGAAAAGGGGGAGACATTCAACTATATTGATAGCCTTCCAGAAGAGAGAAAACATCCTACTGCAATCACTGAATCTCAGGCTCTCACATCCACAGGTATTCAGCAGCACAAGCAAGTTGATGGATCTGATTTTGGGTATTTTCAGGATGGCTTTTCTTACTTATCTTCAGATTACAGTCGTTCAGATCAGACTATGGTTTGTCCTACCCTATCCATAATTAAATCTAAAAAAAGCAGTCTCGTGCCTCTTTCTGCTAAGGACTCCTGTTCAAAAAATCAGATGCAGTCGACTCAAAGCTTACCTGATCCTTCTTTTCAGGTGGCTGGTATAGGAACAAATGAAAATATGGTGGACAAGCTACTTCACCATTCTGGAATTAAGCATGAAAATAACAGGGATCTTGGAAGTGTCAGCACGGGAATTCCAGCAGAAGTAGGTTCCTCAATTGTAAAGGAGAGCTCCTGCATAAGTTCTGGGTTGAATGACATTTCTGAGGAGGTAGATAGTTTCCATCAGCTTCAACGTGTCATGGAACAGGTATACAATCTCAATGAAAACTGATATGCATTTAGATATTGTTTGGTAATGAGTTTAATCAAGGTTTGTTTTAAGTAAGTAATTTGACTGAACAAATTTGACACACCTTATTTGTGTAGGTCAATAGCTCAAAACGGCACGTGCAATGCTTTAGATGGTTCACATCTGAATTAAGATAGTTTATTAGTCTAGAGTCAATATTAATGACGAACATATTTTACAGATTCCTATATTCTGGAGAGGTTAAATGTGCAGCTATGCACCCTTGTAGCTTCACATAGGCGTAGGGAATTATTCTATTTTGTCAGAGAAGTGTCACACAGCATGCTGTAGCAGTGTGCATACATCTGAGTTTTTCAAATTATTCTAAATTAGAAATATTTGTTATTTAAGTGAGTCATGTGAAGATGCTGAGTAAAAAGGAACTCATTTGGTCCTCTTAATTATTATTTATATTTATACAGATCACATATCAAATTAGTTATTGTGTTAGCTTAATTAATATTAAAGCGATGTGGTTTTACTAAGGCTTCTTTAGAAAATTCTTTATTCATATATCTCTATAGTAACCTATTTCTATACTATTACCTATAGCTATAGCATATTGATATAGAAAAGAGTAGTTGTCTTTCTTAATGCATGTTTATGTTGCAGATAGCTATGCAGAGAGCTGATTGCTTATTTAGTACAACAGACAGCCTTAATATAAAAGCTGTTCCTCATCATCTTGCTGCTTGCTTATTTTAAATTATTTATCAGCTGCTGTGCAAAAGCCTTCCAAAGTCTGACTTATCGTTGAGTGTCTTGAAACTATCTTTGTGTTAATCCTGTTAACTTGGGCTAGGAAGGGGCAGTTAGGAGATATGGTATGTGGTTCTTCGAGTTTATACATTTAGTTGGAAATCAACTTTCTTTTCAGTATATACATGTTTGTAAGCTCACTGTGTTGAGCTTTCTGGTTTAGTTGGATATAAGAACAAAGCTACGCATAAGGGATAGCTTGTATTGGTTGGCATAGATTGCTGAACAAAGGCTTAGACATGCTCATCTCAATAATGGATCTGGAGATGATAGACGCACAAGCGGAGCATTTGTTGACGATGGAGCATACAGGTTGGAATCATTTCTTGATGCCTTGATCTACATGCATACTTCCTATATAGGCCATATCATAGTTTGCATACTTCAAGCACGGGGTATGGTTTAGTTAGTGAAGATCTTTTGAAGCACATTTTTCACCTTTGAGTTTGGAAAGAAAGTAGGTCTAGTCAGTCACACCTTGAATCAGCACTTTTCTTTTCTTGATACCAGTCATCATACTGGTAATGTGATAGGTTCTGTTAGCTTCCTTTCTGTGGTCCCAACATCTAATTAACATCTAATGGCTTGTATTTCAGGTGCACAGGATATTTGGACATGGAGACAGACACAAATTCTATAGATCGATCTATTGCTCATTTGCTCTTCCACAGGCCTTCAAATTCATCTGTGATGGCTGATTCTTTGGCTTTTTGAAGTCACCTTCCATGGTAGGTGTTTCTGCACATACTTCCAAATTTCATGTTCAACAATCTGTATCTCAAACAATACCCTGCAACTTGTCAATGAACAGATTTTCGAGACATTACTTAGCCCTCCAATGATTGATGAGAACTTGGCTTCTGCTGGAGAAAATGCAGCTGAACCAGATAAAGGCACGAAATATTAAAGAGGCTTCGATACAAATGGGTTGTGTTTACTTTCAATTTATGTCGCATGGACTCACCTACATGTACGTGCATGTAAGTATCTGCTATGGATAGTTATATATAGTTTTTTGTTGTTTAGTGTAATTTGAAGAATCTGCACAAAGTATGAGAATGAGGGTCTATGTCAAATAGCTTCAATTACTCGTGTTTGTGTATGAGAATTTTCAAGAATCTCAAATGAGAAATGATTTCATGTTTTTAACATGCTCGTTCACTTCTACAAAATAAATGTGTTTCATGTTTTTGATGTTTTGTCCATTGTGCAAGGTCCATCTTTCTCTGTCAATTCAGTATTAGCTTCACCTAGCAATGACATTTCGAGACTATGCCTCTTCCATATACCAGAATACATATACAAAACAACATCAAAATACTTGGTGTAATCTTACAAGTGGGGTTTGAGGAGGGTTGTTTATGCAACTTTGCCTCTGCCTTGTGAAGGTAGAGAGATTGTTTCTGAATGAAAGTCAGCCTATATCTCTGCTCACATGTAAAGTCAAAATCACAAAGACATGCATGTTTTGCTAATTATATCTAATTTGGCCATCGTTTCAACTTACTTTCAGCATGCAAGATGTTCTTAATTACTAGCATTTGAGTAGAAAATTCGAGCTCCTTTGTACTTCCTCTTCACTTGTACCCTTCCAAGCTTGGCCAGAGTTCAAAATTCGTCCGTTTCAGTATTGTGAAATCTCTGGCATTCTCGTCAGGAGAAAGCTAATGGCAATAAGACGCGAAGGCTAAAGAATCTGCTCAACAACAAAGATCATCTGTCTGATACTTCAGGTAACGGTACAGGGGAAAACAGGATACGCGAAGCAAAAGGATGCTCCTCCCAATCTTAAGATGCAGATGATTGTGATGCCCTTGATGATTAGCTTAGCTCAAGTGGTTGCAATTCTAGAAGAATGCTATTTAAGGTTTTCTTTTACTTTTTCTTTTCTATTGTGTGGCTGCTGGGCTCTTGCAATTTCACTCTATTTTTGAATGCTTGGCGATTTCCGGATCTGTTTTTTTTTTGGTTAATAGAGGAATTGGAATTATTCATTCAACTCTATCTAGCTGACTGTTAATGCCTCTCTTTCATTTTACATCTTCACTGTGGGATTTTTATTATAATCTTTGATTTCAATATGATATGCTCAGATTATATCTTTTCTGTTATTGCCTATAAATCTTCCAATGCATATTTTTGAAGTGTTCTATCATATAAAGATTGTCCCTGCGCTCTTATTAGTCAAACCATAGCATGTCTCCTGGATGTATTTTACTCGTCTCTCGACAGATTTTCATCATATGTTGGTTGCAAGACAATAAGAACATAGAAGAGTAAGAATAAGAAAACATTACAAACAACGATTGTCTCAAACTTCCGTATTGAATCAAATCGTGTAGGAAGTAACATTCTCTTGCGTAAGGGAGGGTGGCAGCGGTACCAAAACCGGGACAACTGGACTGGTATCTATCGGAACTAGACTGGACCGGTAATTACCGTAATTTCCGTTCCGGTCTGGTACGGACCAGTATTCCGGATTTTTTTTAATTAGTTAAATTAAGTTAAATAATGAATTAAAAAAAATTCTAAAATACATTATTAATTTAATATTTCTTTCAAAATACATTTTTAAAGTTTAAATTTCAAATTTTAAGCATTAAAAATTTAAAAAATTAAAATTTTCAAAGTTAAATTTTAAATTTTAAACTTTTAAAATTCTCAAAGTTTAAATTTTGAAGTTTAAACTTTTAATGTTTAAAATGTCAACTTTTAAACATTGAAAATTTAAAATTTTTAAAGTTTAAATTTCAAATTTGAAAATAGAAGTTTAAACTTTTAAACTTTTAAATTTTTAAAGTTTGAAAATTAAAATACATGAAAAATATTTGAATTAAATTGAAGACAATAATAAAACAAATTAAGGCGAATAGCCTATCATTTTATTTATAAAAAAGTAATTAGTACCATTTATATTACAATTTACAAATATTAGAAGAGCGCCTAATCGACGCAACCACCTTCTAGGAAGGGTTCTGTTTTAAGTAGGCTTCGAATTATCTAATATTTGTACTCTCCAAAATAGTCTCATCCTAATTCTTCTAACATTTCTCTATTTACTTGTTCTGGAAGTGGTTGTATAGCTTGTTCCTCTAATGCATCCATTCCGCCTTCACTTGAATCTACCAAAATATTGTCAATAGCATATTTAAATTGGGCAGATGGTGACGGACACCCAAAAATTCTACGCTCCACATTAATCCAATCTCTAAATAATACTGATATCTCTAAGTTGATTTCCAACTAAATGTATAAACTCGAAGCTGATCAAATAAATCATCTATTCTGGGGAGAGGGTATTTGTTCTTTACGGTGACCTTATTTAGCTGCATGTAGTCGATACACATTCTAAGGGACCCATCTTTCTTCCGCACAAATAGGACCGGAGCACCCCATGGTGAGACACTCGGCCTAATGAATCCCTTATCTAACAAGTCTTTCAACTGCTCCTTCAACACTCTCAACTCAGCTGGGGCCATTCTATATGGAGGAATTGAGATAGGCTGGGTATCAGGAAGAACATCAATCCCGAAGTCGATCTCCCTATCAGGAGGGACTCCAGGCAGATCTTCAGGAAAGATATCCGAAAACTCGTTGACAATCGGAACCGACTCAAGGGATGGAGACTCAATATTGTCACCTTTCACTCGGAAAATGTGATAAACACACCCTTTTGAGATTAGCTTCCTGGCCCTAAGGTATGAAATAAACTTACCCTTAGGAGCAACAGGGCTACCCTTCTACTCTATGACAACCTCATTCGGGAATTTGAACGTGATAATCTGAGTTCTATAATCAATAGAGGCATAACAGACATAGAGCCAGTCCATGCCAAGGATCACGTCAAAGTCAACCATATCCAACTCAACTAGGTCGGCCAAGGTATCCCTATGATAAATGGACACAGTGCAATCTCTATAGACTCTCTCAGCTAAGACAGAATCACCGACAGGAGTGGCCACACTAAAAGGCTCAAGAAGACGTTCAGGAATTTTATTGAATTTACTAGCCACATAAGGAGACACAAAAGATAGGGTGGCACCCGAATCCATCAATACATAACAGTCAAAAGAAGAGACTCGAATCATACCCATCACGACGTTTGGAGAGTTCTCCTGATCTTGGCGACTGCCCATGGCATATAGGCGGTTTATACCTCCACTCGTACCTGAAGTAGCGCCCCTATGATTACCCCTAGCTAGTGGTGCAGTGGTAGAGAACTGGGCTCTGTTCCCCCATGCTGGACACTCCTTCTGAAAATGGTCTAACAATCCATCTTTCCCGCTCTGCACTCTCCCAAGTGAAGCTTACCACACTTGACGCATGGTGGCTTCCCTTGCGCACCTTGACCCATGCTAGCTTGGGATTGAGAACCCTGGGGTCTGAAATTCTGGCGACCTTGTCCCTGCCGATCATACCTGTTTTGCGGCATCGGTGCATTGGCGGTAGATGAGGCATAGTTGGAAGGCCTCTTCTGGAAGAAGGACCTGTTTCCCTTGTGTTGCCTCTGTTCATTCTCATTGCCCGCTGATTTTGCCTTCTAGCTCATGTGCTCTTCTCTGTCCTTTCTCTTCTCCTCCTCCACCTGTTGGGCGTACACCATTAACCTTGAAATATCCATATCGGAGATTAACAACGCCGCTTTGCATTCCTTCTTCATATGTCTCCCCAAACCGGAGACAAACTTCCTCATCTTTGACCTCATATCTGGGGTCATTTCGGGAGCATACCTGGACAGTTGAATGAACTTAAGGCTGTACTCCTTAACAGTCATACCCTCTTGTTTTAGGTTTACAAATTCCTCCACTTTCGCTTCCCTTAATTCTCGGGGAAAGAAGTGGTCAAGGAAGGCTCCCTCAAATTCATCCCATCTAGCAGGTTCAGCATCCTCACCCCTACCCTGTTCCCATTAGTTATACCAAATGTTTGCCACATCTTTGAGTTGATAGGACACCAACTCGACCTCCTCAATCTCCGTAGCATGTATAACTTTCAGAATTTTCCACATCTCATCAATAAAGTTTTGGGGATCTTCATCTACCTTAGAACTCGTGAATAACGACGGATTCATCCTCAGAAAGTCTCTAATTCTAGTGGCAGCAGATGGCTCTTGGGAGCTAGAGCTAAGGGTCGACGAACTCTGATTTCCACTTCGGGAGGCCATTAGTTGCGTGAGCATTGCAATTGCCCCTCGAAATTCTACCTCTGATGTAGGTGGAGTAGATGGCACTTGGGGTACCTCCGAGTATCTCGCAGGTCGGCCTCTAGCCCTTGCCGGGCGTGCCTCGGACTGGGGCATCGCAGCATTATCAATATTCCTATGGCTAGCAGTACGTTTTGGAGGCATTATCTGTAACGTACATACGCACGAATTAGAAAGGAGTCTTATAGAGTTTTAACTCTATCGCACGAAGTCCGAGTATGAAAGAAGTGAAACAATTCCTAATGTTCTATAGCCTCCTACTTATAAGTGTGGTGCACAACACACCCATAAGCAAGACTCTACTAGACACGACTTCATAGACTCCCTAGGACACTTGAACTCTGGGCTCTGATACCATGTTTGTCACGCCCCGGGAGGGTACCCTAGACGTGACCGGCACTTGAAAGCCATTTCTGACCTTCAAGCGAACCACCTGATTCAGTCACCTCGTCATTCAATCACACTCACCCAAAGAAGGGGTCAATCATAGCATACAATTCACATTGCAGGGCCGAAGGCCAAACATATTCAAGTCCAACAAAATAAGTAAAATAGGACTCCTCAAAATAACAGTCCAACCTTCCCACACTCTAGTCTATGAAGCCTCTATCAAAGTCTAGAAGGTGCCGATGACAAGTCCATGGCTACCAACACTCAAAATAAAAGGAATGACAACAAAACTGTACAAGAAGGCTCAATATCCTTTGGGAACTAGGAGGACTCACCAACTAGTTGGAAGTGTATGTGGATCTTCAACGGAGCGCCGGTTGATGATCTCTAGTACTTGTCTCTGCATCATGAAATGATGCAGGCCAAATGGGTCAGTACATAGAATGTACGAGTATGTAAAATGGCCAAATACAACGAACATCAGGGAAGAATTTATTAACTCGGGAGCTCAACTCAAGAGGAATAACAACTCAATCAAATGTCCCAAGTCTAAACAAGAATATGATTTAGACGGGATTAATCACATATAATTCAACTCAATTTGACTCTGAGTACTATCAAGACCTATTTGGGAGTTTCTCTTAACCGACAACCATCACTTATGAGCCAGTGAAAGTACAACAAACCGACATTGTTGCCGCGTCCGTTCATACTTTGCCAGGGCATGAACGAATCAACAAATCATGGATCTAATCCAACCAGGTCCTATAATGTCAGGACAAATCTCTCGAGGAAGCATCCGACTTTAACGGTTCCATCCCCCTACATTTGGTGACGCAGTTATTGGATTCGAGTATGGACTATACTCTTGCCCAATTCAGTGCTCGATACTTCTCCCAACACTCAATGCTCATAAAACTCCATCCAATCAACTCAATCAAATCATATCGACAAGTCTCATTACAACCTTGTCAACTCATCAACTCTATCACAATCAAATCTCTTCTAATCATACTATCCGATCAATCTCAATCATATCTTCAAAAGAAATTTAAATGCATATATATAGCAACATCTAGATATAATCAATCATTCCCTCCATCCATATGAGAAATCTTTGAGACTCATCATAATTTCAAGACTTTAAATTTACATTTTTATAATAAGCAACATTTTAAAGAAAATAACATCCTTTATCAAAATCTACATAGTCAAGAAGATCAATAGAACATATTTAACAACTCATTTTCATCAACTCATTTTGGGAACTTCTTAATTCAACAACATCAATACCTATAGAATCAAATAAATAGGGGACAAAACTCATTTAAACTTAGACCATACCAAGAACTCCATTTTCATGAACATCTATCCTCAAAGCAAGAATAGGGCACATGGGTGGACTCAACCCATATTTTGGATAGCCTTACATACCTTAGTGAAGACTTGAAGAAAACCTTGTGGTTGGGTCTTCAATGGAGGACTCAAATCTTGAAGCTCTTGGACTCCTTTTTGTTGGAAATAGAGAAGAAGAAGAAGAGAGAGAGAGAAGCTAGGGCTTTTTAGAGAGAGGGTGAGGCTGCAAAATGTGTTCCCAAAAGACCAAGGGTGACATATATATAATTTGGGTAAGTTCCCAAATTGCCCCTCCTCAAAAGTTCTGAAAATGGGCTAAAAACGCACCTGGCGTGATAGTGGCGCGTCGCGCTATTGCAGCGCAAGCTGAATACGCCTAAAACCTGCATACCTCGTAGTGGCGCACCGCGCCAGAGACCAAACTACTGAGGCATGTTTCTGGCGCGATAGTGGCGCGTCGCGCCCTTACAGCGCCAAGGCAATATTTTCTGGGTTCTGGAAATTTGGCCAAAAAAAACCTGCACAACTTTTAGTGGCGCGCCGCGCCAGAGCCCAAACTACTGAGGCATGTTTCTGGCGCGATAGTGGCGCATCGCGCCACTGCAGCGCCAAGCCCAGTTTTCCAGCAATTGCAACCCAGGCTTGAAAATCTCTGCTGTGCTAGTTCATCTTAGGATCGTCATACCTCTCGACTCTGAACTCCAAAAGTTTCATTCTTGGTGGCGTTGGAAAGAAGACTCAACGACCTTTGATTTGATGGGTCATGGGCCCCCCCAGATTGTCACGCCCCGGGAGGGTACCCTAGACGTAACCGGCACCCGAAGGCCATCTCTAACCTCCGAGCGAACCACTTGGTACAGTCACTCATTCATTCAAGCACATTCTATTAGCAGAAAACTCAATTTAAGAAATACTTCTCATATCATAAGGGCCGAAGGCAAAACATTTACAATCAAGACGATAATCAAAATAGGAATCCTCAAGATGACCGCTCGACCTCCTCACATCTCAGTCTATGAAGCCTCTACTCGAGTCTAAAAGGTGCCAATGACAAGCCCATGGATATCGACAATCCAAATAAAGAAAAGGCAATAAAAAACTGTACAGGAAGGCCCAATATCCTCTGGGAACTAGGAGGACTCACCGACTGGCTGGAAGTGTAAGTGGATCTTCAACGGAGCACCGGTTGATGATCTCTAGTACCTGTCTCTGCATCATGAAATGATGCAGGCCAAATGGCGCCAGTACATGGAATGTACGAGTCTGTAAAATGGCCGAATACAACGAACATCAAGGAAGAATAAATCAACCAACTCGGGAGCTCAACTCAAAAGGAATGACAACTCGATCAAATGTCCTAAGTCTAAACAGAGTATGATTTAGACTGGAACAATCATATACAATTCAACTTAATTTGACTCAGATTGCTATCAAAACTTATTTGGGAGTTTCTCTTAACCGACAACCAACGCTTATGAGCCAGTGAAGGTACAACGAAACGACATCGTTGCCACGCCCGTTCATACCTTGCCAGGGCATGAACGACGAACACTCATGGATCCAATCCAACCAGGTCCTATAATGTCAGGACAAAAGCTCTCGGGGAAGCATCCAACTTTAACGGTTCAATCCCCCCTACGTTTGGCAACACAGGTATTGGGTTCGAGTATGGACTATACTCTTGCCCAATTCGGTGCTCGATACTCCTCCCAAGACTCAATGCTCATAAAACTCCATCAAATCAACTCAATCAACTCATATCAACAAGTCTCATTACAACCTTGTCGACTCATCAACTCTATCACAACCAAATCTCAATCTCAATGCTTAATCTCAATCATATCTTCAAGGAAGCTTTAAATGCACATATAACATCATCTAGATATAAAATCAATCACTACCTCCATCTATTTGAGAAAAATCTTTGTGACTCATCACATCTCCAAGACTTCAAATCGACATTCTTATAATAAGCAACATTTTTAAGAAAATAGTATACTTTATAGAATCTATATAATTAACAAGACCAACAAAACATATTTAGCAACTCATTTTCTCATCATCTCATATTTACATAAGGGCTCATTTTAGAAATCTCTTAGCTCAACAACATTGGCACATAAATACTTAAATAAGATAGAAACAAAACTCATTCAAACATGTACCATACCAAGGAACTCCATTTTCATGGATACCTAACCTCAACACAAGAATAGGGCACATGGGTGGACTCAACCCATGTTTTGGTTAGCCTTACATACCTTAGTGAATACTTTGAAGAAACCTTGATGTTGGGTCTTCAATGGGAGCTTGAGGTCTTGAAGCTCTTGGACTCCTTTTTGGTTGGAAATGGAGAAGAAGAGAAGAGAAAAGGGAGAGGAGCTAGGGCTTTTTCTAGAGAGAGAATGGGGCTGAAGAAAATGGTCCCAAAATATACAAGGTTTGTGTATATATAATTTGGGAAATTTCCCAAATTGCCCTTCCTCCAAATTCTGAAAATTAGGCAAAAATGCTCTTGGCGCGATAGTGGCGCCTCGCGCCCTTACAGCGCAAAGGCCAATTACGCCTAAAACCTGCACAACTTTTAGTGGCGCGTCGCGCCAGGACCAAACTACTGAGGCATGTTTCTGGCGCGATAGTGGCGCATCGCGCCTTTATAGCGCCAAGCCTATTGCTCCAAATTCTGGGGATTTGGCCTGAAAAACCCTGCACACTTTTAGTGGCGCGTCGCGCCAGGGACCAAACTATTGAGGCATGTTCCTGGCGCGATAGTGGCGCGTCGCGCCCTTACGGCGCCAGGGCCATTTCCCCAGCAATGGTAACCCAGGCCAAAATGAAATCCCTGTAGTGCTAGTTCATCTTCGGACCGTCATATCTTTTGGCCCCGAGCTCCAAAATCTACGTTCTTGGTGGCGTTGGAAAGAAGACTCGACGACCTTTAATTTGATTGGTCGTGGTCCACCCAGATTGATGTCTTTCAAACGATAGGGTCATTAAAAGTCGACCCTTACGTGAACTCGTCCTAGACTTAGCCACGACGGATCTTTTGGACTTAGCTCGGTCCTAGGGGTCCTCAATGACCCCACATTACCTCCAACGCTCTTAAACTCCTCAGGGACTCATCTTAACTCAAGTACGTACTTCAAAATAAATGTGATGGGCCCCACACATGTACAAAGAAGGCCTGAATCTTAGGAAAAAATTTAAGGGGTGTTACATTATCTCCCCCTTGGGATCATTCGTCCTCGAATGGCGAGCAACCAAGAATAGACTCGGGGTACAAATCACAATCAAAATTCAGTCATTCAATTAATCAAATTCTCAATCAAAACTCAAAAAGGTACGAATGAATTCGAGTCAAGGAAGTAGTCATTACCTTCAATGCTCTCCTCGGTAGGCACGAATAGATGTGGGTATTTAGACTTCATGGCTTCCTCCGCTTCCCACGCGGCTTCTTCAACAAATTGATTCCTCCACAGGACTTTGACTGAGGCGACCTCCTTGTTCCTCAATTTGCGGATTTAGCGATCAAGGATTTGGATTGGGACCTCCTCATAGGATAAGCCATCCTTAATTCCAACGCCTTCAATAGGGACTACCAATGAGGGATCGCCCAAGCACTTTTTCAACATTGACACATGGAACACCGGATGAATAGAAGCTAGTTCTGAGGGTAGGTCCAGCTCATAAGCGACACTTCCAATACGCCTCAAAATTTGGTACGGGCCAATGTATCGAGGACTAAGTTTCCCCTTCTTTCCAAACCTCATGACCCCCTTTATGGGTGACACTTTCAAATACACCCAATCATCCACCTCAAACTCTAAGTCTTTCCTCCTCACATCGGTGTACGATTTTTGGCGACTTTAGGCTATCTTTAGCCTCTCTCGGTAACTCGTACCTTCTCCATGGATTGATGGACGAGGTCAGGCCCAATCAACTCGGCTTCACCAACTTCAAACCACCCAATGGGCGATCTACACCTCCTTCCATACAAGGCTTCATAAGGATCCATTTGAATGCTTGCATGGTAGCTATTGTTATACGCAAACTCTATGAGAGGCAAGTGATCATCCCAATTTCCCTTGAAGTCAAGCACACACGCCCTCAACATATCCTCTAATGTTTGAATTGTGCGCTTTGCTTGGCCGTCTATTTGGGGATGGAAGGCTGTACTCAAGTTCACCCTCGAACCTAATCCCTTCTGAAAGGATTTCCAAAATTGGGAAGTGAATTGGGCTCCTCTGTCTGAGATGATAGACAAAGGGACCCCATGCAATCTAACGATCTCCTATATGTACAACTTCACATAATCTTCTGCGGTGTCAGTAGTCTTAACCGCCAAGAAGTGAGCTGATTTCGTCATTCTATCCACAATTACCCAAATGGAATCATGTTGCTTTCGGGACTTCGGCAAGCCCGTAATAAAGTCCATGTTGATCATCTCCCACTTCCATTCTGGAATTTCTATGTTTTGGGCTAGACCATATGGTCTCTGATGCTCAACCTTCACTTGTTGACAATTCGGGCATTTGGAAACGAATTCTGCAATATCCTTCTTCATCCCGCTCCACCAGTAGATCTCCCTCAAGTCATGGTACATTTTCGTGGAACCCAGATGAATAGAGTATCTAGAACTATGCGCTTCAGCCATAATCCTCTCTCGAACATCATCAACATCCGGCACGCACAATCTATTTTGGTACCGTAACATACCATCTCCCCCTTGGGTAAAAACCATTACCTCTTGTTTGTGAACGCCTCCCTTCAATTGGAGAAGGATGGGATCTTGGTCTTGCTTCTCCTTCACCTCTGCCACAAGTGAGGACGTAGACCCATCCTGAATGGTAACTCCGCCTTCATTATTCTCTTCCAGATGAACTCCCAATTGGGCTAATCTATGTACCTCCTTCGCCAATTCCCTCCTTCCTTCCCCCACGTGGCTAGTGCTACCCATGGGCAACCTGCTAAGAGCATCAGCAACAACATTAGATTTACCTAGATGGTAGAGGATGCTCATATCATAGTCCTTGAGTAGCTCAAGCCATCTCCTTTGCCTAAGGTTGATTTCCTTCTTGCTAAAGACGTATTGCAAGCTCTTGTGATCGGTGAATACATCGATATGCACTCCATACAGGTAGTGGCGCCAGATTTTAAGTGCAAACACCGCAGCTGCCAGCTCAAGGTCATGAGTTGGGTAATTCCTCTCATGGAGCTTAAGCTGTCTTGAAGCATAGGCTATCACCTTCCCCCTTTGCATCAACACACAACCCAAACCAATTCTGGAGGCATCACAATAAATCACAAAACCTTCTGTTCCATCAGGCAAGGTTAGAACAGGAGCAGTGGTTAGCTTGCTCTTCAATTTCTAGAAACTCTCCTCATAAGCATCAGACCATTGGAACTTAGCCTTCTTTTGGGTCAACTTAGTCAATGGTGATGATATGGATGAAAATCCCTCTACAAACCTTCGATAGTACCCGGCCAAGCCCAGAAAGCTCCTTATCGCTGTTGGGGATGTGGGTCTAGGCCAATTCTTCACAGTTTCTATTTTCTGAGCATCCACCTGAATACCATCTCCAGATACAATGTGGCCTAAGAATGCCACCGATGCAAGCCAAAATTCACATTTGGAGAACTTTGCATACAATACCTGGTCCCTCAAAGTTTATAGAATGACTCTAAGATGATAGGCGTGCTCCTCTTCATTCTTGGAGTAAACCAGAATATCATCTACGAATACAATCACAAACATATCAAGGTACGGTTTGAATACTCGGTTCATGAGATCCATAAAAGCGGCAGGAGCATTAGTCAACCCAAAAGACATGACCAAAAATTCAAAGTGGCCATAACGAGTCCGGAAAGCAGTCTTCGGAACATAGCATTCTCTCACCTTCAACTGGTGGTAGCCGGATCTCAAGTCTATCTTTGAGAAACAAGTGGCACCTTGAAGTTGGTTGAATAAGTCATCTATTCTGGGGAGAGGGTATTTGTTCTTCATAGTGACTTTATTCAACTGCCAGTAGTCGATACACATTCTAAGGGACCCATCCTTCTTCCGCACAAATAGGACCGGAGCACCCCATGGCGAGACACTCGACCTAATGAATCCCTTATCTAAGAAGTCCTTCAGCTACTCCCTCAACTCCTTCAACTCAGCCGGAGCTATTCTATATGGGGGAATTGAGATAGGCTGGGTATCAGGAAGGACATCAATCCCGAAGTCGATCTACCTATCAGGAGGGACTCCAGGCAGATCTTCAGGAAAGACATCTGGAAACTCGTTGACAATCGGAACCGACTCAAGGGATGGAGACTCAATATTATCACCTTTTACTCGGAAAATATGATAAACACACCCTTTTGAGATTAGCTTCCTGGCCCTAAGGTATGAAATAAACTTACCCTTAGGCGCAACAGGGCTACCCTTCTACTCTATGACAACCTCATTCGGGAATTTGAACGTGATAATCTGAGTTCTATAATCAATAGAGGCATAACAGACATAGAGCCAGTCCATGCCAAGGATCACGTCAAAGTTAACCATGTCCAACTCAACTAGGTCGGCCAAGGTATCCTTGTGATAAATGGACACAGTGCAATCTCTATAGACTCTCTCAGCTAAGACAGAATCACCGACAGGAATGGCCACACTAAAAGGCTCAAGAAGACGTTCAGGAATTTTATTGAACTTACTAGCCACATAAGGAGACACGAAAGATAGGGTGGCACCCGGATCCATCAATACATAACAGTCAAAAGAAGAGACTCGAATCATACCCGTCACGACGTTTGGAGAGTTCTCCTGATCTTGGCGACTACCCATGGCATATAGGCGGTTTGTACCTCCACTCGTACCTGGAGTAGCGCCCCTCTGATTTCCTCTAGCTGGTGGTGTGATGGCAGAGGACTGGGCCCTGTTCCCCCATGTTGGACACTCCCTCAGAAGATGGCCCATTTGGCCGCATTTATAGCAACCAACCTTTCCTGCTCTGCATTCTCCCAAGTGGAGCCTACCACACTTGCCGCATTGTGGCTTTCCCTTCGAACCCTGACTTACACTGGCCGGGGATTGAGAAACCTAGGGTCTGAAATTATGGCGACTTTATCCCTGCCGATCATACCTGTCTTGCGGCATCGGTGCGCTAGCGGTAGATGAGGCATAGGTGGAAGGCCTCTTCTGGAAGAAGAACCTGTTGCCCATGCTTTGCCTCTGCTCATTCTCATGCCCAGATGACCTTGCCTTTTTGCTCAGGTGCTCTTCTCTGTCTTTACTCTTCTCCTCCTCTACCTATTGAGCATACACCATTAATCAGGAAAGGTCCATATCCGAGATCAACAATGTTGCCTTGCATTCCTTCTTCACATGCCTCCCTAATCCGGAGACGATCTTCCTCATCTTCGACCTCACATCAGGAATCATTTCTGGAGCATACCGAGATAGCTGGATGAACCTTAGGCCATACTCCTTAACCGACATTCCTTCCTGCTTCAGATTAATGAATTCCTCCACCTTCGCTTCCCTCAATTCTCGGGGAAAGAAGTGGTCAAGAAAAGCCCCCTCGAATTCATCCCATCTAGCAGGTTCAACATCTTCACCTCGACTCTGCTCCCATTGGTTATACCAAATGTTTGCCACATCTTTGAGTTGATAAGACACCAACTCGACCCCCTCGATTTCTGTAGCGTGCATAGCTTTTAGAATCTTCCACATTTCATCAATGAAATTCTGGGGATCTTCATCAACCTTAGAACCCGTAAATGCCGGTGGGTTCATCCTCAGAAAGTCTCTAATTCTAGAGGCAGCAGATGGCTCCTGGAAACTAGAGCTGAGAGTCGGGGAACTTTGATTGCCACTTCGGGCGGCCATTAGTTGAGTGAGAATGGCAATTTCCCCTCGAAATTCAGCTTCTGATGTGGGTGCAGGTGGAATAGATGGAACTTGAGGTGCCTCCGCATATCTCGCGGGTCGGCCTCTAGCCCTTGTTGGGCGTGCCTCTAACTATGGCATCCCTGCATTATCAATATTCCTCTGTCTAGCGGTACGTTTAGGAGGCATTATCTGTAACGTATGAACGCACGAATTAGAAAGAAAGTTTCATGGAGTTCAACTCCATCGCACGAATTCAGAGTATGAAAGAAGTGAAACAATTCCTAATGTCCTATAGCCTCCTGCTCATAAGTGTAGTGCACAACACACCCATAAGCAAGACTCTACTAGACAAGCCCATGGCTACCGATAATCCAAATAAAGAAAAGGCAATAAAAAACTGTACAGGAAGGCCCAATATCCTCCGGGAACTAGGAGGACTCACCGACTGGCTGGAAGTGTAAGTGGATCTTCAACGGAGCGCCGGTTGATGATCTCTAGTACCTGTCTCTGCATCATGAAACGATGCAGGACAAATGGCGTCAGTACATGGAATGTACGAGTCTGTAAAATGGCTGAATACAACAAACATCAAGGAAGAATAAATCAACCAACTCGTGAGCTCAACTCAAAAGGAATGACAACTCGATCAAATGTCCTAAGTCTAAATAGAGTATGATTTACACTGGACCAATCATATACAATTCAACTCAATTTGACTCAGAGTGCTATCAAAACTTATTTGGGAGTTTCTCTTAACCGACAACCAACACTTATGAGCCAGTGAAGGTACAATGAAACGACGTCGTTGCCACGCCCGTTCATACCTTACCAGGGCATGAACGACGAACACTCATGGATCCAATCCAACCAGGTCCTATAATGTCAGGACAAAATCTCTCGGGGAAGCATCCAACTTTAACGGTTCAATCCCCCCTACGTTTGGCAACACAGGTATTGGGTTCGAGTATGGACTATACTCTTGCCCAATTCGGTGCTCGATACTCCTCCCAAGACTCAATGCTCATAAAACTCCATCAAATCAACTCAATCAACTCATATCAACAAGTCTCATTACAACCTTGTCGACTCATCAACTCTATCACAACCAAATCTCAATCTCAATGCTTAATCTCAATCATATCTTCAAGGAAGCTTTAAATGCACATATAACATCATCTAGATATAAAATCAATCACTATCTCCATCTATTTGAGAAAATTTTTTGTGACTCATCACATCTCCAAGACTTCAAATCGATATTCTTATAATAGGCAACATTTTTAAGAAAATAGTATACTTTATAGAATCTATATAATTAACAAGACCAACAAAACATATTTAGCAACTCATTTTCTCATCATCTCATATTTACATAAGGGCTCATTTTAGAAATCTCTTAGCTCAACAACATTGGCACATAAATACTTAAATAAGATAGAAACAAAACTCATTCAAACATGTACCATACCAAGGAACTCCATTTTCATGGATACCTAACCTCAACACAAGAATAGGGCACATGGGTGGACTCAACCCATGTTTTGGTTAGCCTTACATACCTTAGTGAATACTTTGAAGAAACCTTGATGTTGGGTCTTCAATGGGAGCTTGAGGTCTTGAAGCTCTTGGACTCCTTTTTGGTTGGAAATGGAGAAGAAGAGAAGAGAAAAGGGAGAGGAGCTAGGGCTTTTTCTAGAGAGAGAATGGGGCTGAAGAAAATGGTCCCAAAATATACAAGGTTTGTGTATATATAATTTGGGAAATTTCCCAAATTGCCCTTCCTCCAAATTCTGAAAATTAGGCAAAAATGCTCTTGGCGCGATAGTGGCGCCTCGCGCCCTTACAGCGCAAAGGCCAATTACGCCTAAAACCTGCACAACTTTTAGTGGCGCGTCGCGCCAGGACCAAACTACTGAGGCATGTTTCTGGCGCGATAGTGGCGCATCGCGCCTTTATAGCGCCAAGCCTATTGCTCCAAATTCTGGGGATTTGGCCTGAAAAACCCTGCACACTTTTAGTGGCGCGTCGCGCCAGGGACCAAACTATTGAGGCATGTTCCTGGCGCGATAGTGGCGCGTCGCGCCCTTACGGCGCCAGGGCCATTTCCCCAGCAATGGTAACCCAGGCCAAAATGAAATCCCTGTAGTGCTAGTTCATCTTCGGACCGTCATATCTTTTGGCCCCGAGCTCCAAAATCTACGTTCTTGGTGGCGTTGGAAAGAAGACTCGACGACCTTTAATTTGATTGGTCGTGGTCCACCCAGATTGATGTCTTTCAAACGATAGGGTCATTAAAAGTCGACCCTTACGTGAACTCGTCCTAGACTTAGCCACGACGGATCTTTTGGACTTAGCTCGGTCCTAGGGGTCCTCAATGATCCCACATTACCTCCAACGCTCTTAAACTCCTCAGGGACTCATCTTAACTCAAGCACGTACTTCGAAATAAATGTGATGGGCCCCACACATGTACAAAGAAGGCCTGAATCTTAGGAAAAATTTTGAAGGGTGTTACACAGATTATCGTCTTTTCAAAAGATAGGGTCGTTAGAAGTCGACCCCTTATGCGAGCTCCTACCCAAACTTAGCCACGACGAATTTTTTGGATTTAATTTGATCCTAGGGGTCCTTCATGACCCCACCTCACCTCTAACGCTTCTCAAATTTTCAAAGACTCATGCATACGCTCCTTAATACTCGAGCTTGACCCTACCCGTATACAAGAAGGGTTTGAATTTTAGGGGAATTTTTTTAGGGGTGTTACATTATCTCCCCCTTGGAATCATTCGTCCTCGAATGACGAGTGGACAGGAATGGACTCAGGGTACAGATCACAATCAATATTCAGTCATTCAATCAATCAAATTTTCAAACAAATATCAATCAAAACTCAAAATGCACTAATGAATTCAAGTCAAGGAAATGTCGTTACCTTCAAAATTCTCCTCGGTAGGCACGAATAGATGGGGATATTTAGGTCTCATGGCTTCCTCCGCTTCCCATGTGGCTTCCTCAACAAATTGATTCCTCCACAGGACCTTGACTGAGGCAACCTCTTTGTTCCTCAATTTGCAAATTTGGTGATCAAGAATTTAGACCGAAACTTCTTCATAGGATAAGCTATCCTTAATTCCAACTCTATCAATAGGGACTACCAACGAGGGATCGCCCAAGCACTTTTTCAACATCGAAATGTGGAACATCGGATGAATAGAAGCTAATTCCGAGGGTAACTCCAACTCATAAGCAACACTCCCAATCCGCCTCAAGATATGGTATGGACCAATATATTGAGGACTGAGCTTTCCTTTCCTTCCAAGCCTCATAACACCCTTCATGGGTGATACTTTCAAGTACACCCAATCTCCCACCTCAAACTCCAAGTCTCTCCTCCTCACATCGGTGTAAGATTTTTAGCGGCTTTGGGCTGTCTTTAGCCTATCTTGGATAACTCTCACCTTCTCCTTGGCTTGGTGAACAAGGTCAGGCCCAATCAACTCGGATTCACCAACTTCAAACCACCCAATGGGAGATCTACACCTCCTCCCATACAAAGCTTCGTAAGGAGCCATTTGAATGCTTGCATGATAACTATTATTATATGCAAACTCTCCCTCAACATATCTTCCAATGTCTGGATGGTGCGCTCTGCCTAGCCATCTGTTTGAGGATGGAAGGCTGTACTCAAGTTCACCTTCGAACCTAAGCCCTTCTGAAAAGATCTCCAAAATTGGGAAGTGAATTGAGCTCCTCTGTCTGAGATAATAGACAAGGGAACCCCATGCAATCTGAAGATCTCCTGGATGTATAATTTCGCATAATCTTCTGCGGTGTCAGTAGTCTTAACCGCCAAAAAGTGAGCTGATTTCGTCATTCTATCCACAATCACCCAAATGGAATCATGTTGCTTTCGAGACCTCGGTAGACCTATAATAAAGTCCATGTTAATCGTTTCCCACTTTCATTCCAGAATTTCCATGTTTTAAGCTAAACCATATGGCCTTTGGTGTTCAATCTTCACCTGTTGACAATTCAGGCACTTGGAAACAAATTCCGCAATATCCCTCTTCATCCCACTCCACCATTAGATTTCCCTCAAATCATGATACATTTTTGTGGAGCCTGGATGAATAGAGTATTTGGAACTATGTGCTTCGGCCATAATCCTCTTTCGAACATCATCGATATCGGGTACATACAATCTACTCTGGTACCTCAACACACCATCTCCCCTTTTGGTGAAAACTATCACCCCTTGTTTGTGAACAACTTCCTTTAGCCAGAGGAGGATGGGATCCTGATCTTGTTTCTCCTTTACCTCTTCTACAAGTGAGGATGTGGCCCCATCTCGAACGTTTACTCCACCTTTATTGTTCTCTTCGAGTTGAACTCCCAATCGGGCTAATCGATGTACCTTCTTCGCCAATTCCCCCCTCCCTTTTTCCATATGGGCAGTGCTACCCATGGACAACCTGCTAAGAGCATCAGCAACAACATTAGCTTTACCTAGATGGTACAGGATGCTCATGTCGTAGTCCTTGAGTAGCTCAAGCCATCTTATTTGCCTCAAGTTGAGTTTCTTTTGGCTGAAGACATATTGCAGGCTCTTATGATCGGTGAATACATCAACATGCACTCCATACAAATAGTGGCGCCAAATTTTTAGCACAAACACCATAGCTGCCAGCTCAAGGTTATGAGTTGGGTAATTCCTCTCATGAATCTTAAGTTGTCTCGAAGCATAGGCTATCACCTTCCCCCTTTGCATAAACACACAACCCAAACCAATTCTGGATGCATCATAATAGATCACAAAACCCTCTGTACCATCGGACAAGGTTAGAACCGGAGCAGTAGTTAGCTTGGTCTTCAATTCTTGAAAACTCTCCTCACAAGCATCGGACCATTGGAACTTAGCCTTCTTTTGAATCAGCTTAGTCAATGGTGATGATATGGATGAGAATCCCTCTACAAACCTTCGATAATATCCGGCCAAACCTACGAAGCTTCTTATCTCCGTCGGGGATGTGGGTCTGGGCCAACTCTTCACTGCCTCAATTTTCTGAGCATCAACCTGAATACCATCTCCAGATATAATGTGGCCTAGGAAGGCCACTGATGCAAGCCAAAATTCACATTTGGAGAACTTTGCATACAAAACCTGGTCTCTCAAAGTTTGCAAGACGACTCTAAGATGATGGGCATGCTCCTCCTCATTCTTGGAGTAAACCAGAATATCATCTATGAATACAATCACAAACATATCAAGATATGGTTTAAATACTCGGTTCATGAGATCCATAAAAGCTGCGGGGGTATTAGTCAATCCAAAGGACATGACGAAAAATTTAAAGTGACCATAACGAGTCCGGAAAGCAGTCTTCGGAATATCACATTCTCTCACCTTCAACTGGTGGTAACCGGATCTCAAGTCTATCTTTGAGAAACACGTGGCATCCTGAAGCTGATCAAATAAATCATCTATTCTGGGGAGAGGGTATTTGTTCTTTACGGTGACCTTATTCAGCTGCCTGTAGTCGATACACATTCTGAGGGACCCATCTTTCTTCCACACAAATAGGACCGGAGCACCACATGGTGAGACACTCGGCCTAATAAATCCCTTATCTAACAAGTCTTTCAACTGCTCCTTCAACTCTCTCAACTCAGCTGGGGCCATTCTATATGGAGGAATTGAGATAGGCTGGGCATCAGGAAGAACATCAATCCCGAAGTCGATCTCTATATCAGGAGGGACTCCAGGCAGATCTTCAAGAAAGATATCTAGAAACTCGTTGACAATCGGAACCGACTCAAGGGATGGAGACTCAATATTATCACCTTTCACTCGGAAAATATGATAAACACACCCTTTTGAGATTAGCTTCCTAGCCCTAAGGTATGAAATAAACTTACCCTTAGGCGCAACAGGGCTACCCTTCTACTCTATGACAGCCTCATTCGGGAATTTGAATGTGATAATCTGAGTTCTACAATCAATAGAGGCATAATAGACATAGAGCCAGTCCATGCCAATGATTACGTCAAAGTCAACCATGTCCAACTCAACTAGGTCGGTCAAGGTATCCTTGTGATAAATGGACACAGTGCAATCTCTATAGACTCTCTCAGCTAAGACAGAATCACCGACAAGAGTGGCCACACTAAAAGGCTCAAGAAGACGTTCAGGAATTTTATTGAATTTACTAGCCACATAAGGAGACACGAAAGATAGGGTGGCACCCGGATCCATCAATACATAACAGTCAAAAGAAGAGACTCGAATCACACCCGTCACGACATTTGGAGAGTTCTCCTGATCTTGGCGACTGCCCATGGCATATAGGCGGTTTGTACCTCTACTCGTACCTGAAGTATTGCCCCTCTGATTACCTCTAGCTGGTGGTGTGGTGGTAGAGAACTGGGCTCTATTCCCCCATGCTGGACACTCCTTCTGAAAATGGTCTATTTGGCCGCATTTATAACAATCCATCTTTCCCACTCTGCACTCTCCTAAGTGAAGCTTACCACACTTAACGTATGGTGGCTTCCCTTGCGCACCTTGACCCATGCTAGCTTGGGATTGAGAACCCTGGGGTTTGAAATTCTGGCGACTTTGTCCCTGCCGATCATACCTGTTTTGCGGCATCGGTGCACTGGCGGTAGATGAGGCATAGTTGGAAGGCCTCTTCTGGAAGAAGGACCTATTGCCCTTGTTTTGCCTCTATTCATTCTCCTGGCCCGCTGATTTTGCCTTCTTGCTCATGTGCTCTTCTCTGTCCTTTCTCATCTCCTCCTCCACCTGTTGGGTGTACACCATTAACCTTGAAATATCTATATCAGAGATTAACAACGCCGCTTTGCATTCCTTCTTTACATGTCTCCCCAAACCGGAGACAAACTTCCTCATCTTTAACCTCATATCTAGGGTCATTTCGGGAGCATACCTGGACAGTTGAATGAACTTAAGGCTGTACTCCTTAACAGTCATACCCTCTTGTTTTAGGTTTACAAATTCCTCCACTTTCGCTTCCCTTAATTCTCGGGGAAAGAAGTGGTCAAGGAAGGCTCCCTCAAATTCATCCCATCTAGCAGGTTCAGCATCCTCACCCCTACCCTGTTCCCATTAGTTATACCAAATGTTCGCCATATCTTTGAGTTGATAGGACACCAACTCGACCCCCTCAATCTCCGTAGCATGCATAGCTTTCAGAATTTTCCACATCTCATCAATAAAGTTTTGGGGATCTTCATCTACCTTAGAACCCGTGAATGCCGGCGGATTCATCCTCAGAAACTCTCTAATTCTAGTGGTAGAAGATGGCTCTTGGGAGCTAGAGCTAAGGGTCGGCGAACTCTGATTACCACTTCGGGAGGCGATTAGTTGTGTGAGCATTGCAATTGCCCCTCTAAATTCTGCCTCTAATGTGGGTGCAGGGGAGTAGATAACACTTGGGGTGCCTCCGAGTATCTCGCAGGTCGGCCTCTAGCCCTTTCCGGGCGTGCCTCGGACTAGGGCATCTCAGCGTTATCAATATTCCTCTGGCTAGCAGTACGTTTTAGAGGCATTATCTGTAACGTACATACGCATGAATTAGAAAGGAGTCTTATAGAGTTTTAACTCTATCGCACAAAGTCAGAGTATGAAAGAAGTGAAATAATTCATAATGTCCTATAGCCTCTTGCTTATAAGTGTGGTGCACAACACACCCATAAGCAAGACTCTACTAGACACGGCTTCATAGACTCCCTAGGACACTTGAACTATGGGCTCTGATACCATGTTTGTCACGCTCCGGGAGGGTACCCTAGACGTGACCGGCACTTGAAAGCCATTTCTGACCTTCAAGCGAACCACCTGATTCAGTCACCTCATCATTCAATCATACTCACCCAAAGGAGGGGTCAATCATAGCATACAATTTACATTGCAGGGCCGAAGGCCAAATATATTCAAGTCCAACAAAACAAGTAAAATAGGACTCCTCAAAATAACAGTCCAACCTTCCCACACTCTAGTCTATGAAGCCTCTATCAAAGTCTAGAAGGTACCGATGACAAGTCCATGGCTACCAACACTCAAAATAAAAGGAATGACAACAAAACTGTACAAGAAGGCTCAATATCCTTTAGGAACTAGGAGGACTCACCAACTAGCTGGAAGTGTATGTGGATCTTCAACGGAGCGCCGGTTGATGATCTCTAGTACCTGTCTCTGCATCATGAAACGATGCAGGACAAATGGCGTCAGTACATGGAATGTACGAGTATGTAAAATGGCCGAATATAACGAACATCAGGGAAGAATTTATCAACTCGGGAGCTCAACTCAAGAGGAATAACAACTCAATCAAATGTCCTAAGTCTAAACAAGAATATGATTTAGACGGAACCAATCACATACAATTCAACTCAATCTGACTCAGAGTACTATCAAGACCTATTTGGGAGTTTCTCTTAACCGACAACCATCACTTATGAGCCAGTGAAAGTAAAACAAACCGACGTTGTTGCCGCGTCCGTTCATACTTTTCCAGGGTATGAACGAATCAACAAATCATGGATCCAATCCAACTAGGTCCTATAATATCAGGACAAATCTCTCGGGGAAGCATCCGACTTTAACGGTTCCATCTCCCCTACGTTTGGCGACGTAGTTATTGGGTTCGAGTATGGACTATACTCTTGCCCAATTCGGTGCTCGATACTTCTCCCAACACTCAATGCTCATAAAACTCCATCCAATCAACTCAATCAAATCATATCGACAAGTCTCATTACAACCTTGTCAACTCATCATCTCTATCACAATCAAATCTCTTCTAATCATACTATCCGATCAATCTCAATCATATCTTCAAAAGAAATTTAAATGCATATATATAGCAACATCTAGATATAATCAATCATTCCCTCCATCCATATGAGAAATCTTTGAGACTCATCACAATTTCAAGACTTTAAATTTACATTTTTATAATAAGCAACATTTTAAAGAAAATAACATCTTTTATCAAAATCTACATAGTCAAGAAGATCAATAGAACATATTTAACAACTCATTTTCATCAACTCATTTTGGGAACTTCTTAATTCAACAACATCAATACCTATAGAATCAAATAAATATGGGATAAAACTCATTTAAACTTAGACCATACCAAGAACTCCATTTTCATGAACATCTATCCTCAAAGCAAGAATAAGGCACATGGGTGGACTCAACCCATGTTTTGGATAGCCTTACATACCTTAGTGAAGACTTGAAGAAAACCTTGTGGTTGGGTCTTCAATGGAGGACTCAAATCTTGAAGCTCTTGGACTCCTTTTTGTTGGAAATGGAGAAGAAGAAGAAGAGAGAGAGAAGCTAGGGCTTTTTAGAGAGAGGGTAAGGCTGCAAAATGTGTTCCCAAAAGACCAAGGGTGACATATATATAATTTGGGTAAGTTCCCAAATTGCCCCTCCTCAAAAGTTCTGAAAATAGGCTAAAAATGCACCTGGCGCGATAGTGGCGCATGGCGCTATTGCAGCGCCAGGCTGAATACGCCTAAAACCTGCACACCTCGTAGTGGCGCGCCGCGCCAGAGACCAAACTACTGAGGCATGTTTCTGGCGCGATAGTGGCACGTCGCGCCCTTACAGCGCCAAGGCCATATTTTCTGGGTTTTGGAAATTTGGCCTGAAAAACCCTGCACAACTTTTAGTGGCACGCCGCGCCTGAGCCCAAACTACTGAGGCATGTTTCTGGCGCGATAGTGGCGTGTCGCGCCACTGCGGCGCCAAGCCCAGTTTTCCAGCAATTGCAACCCAGGCTTGAAAATCTCTGTTGTGCTAGTTCATCTTAGGATCGTCATACCTCTCGACTCCGAACTTCAAAAGTTTCATTCTTGGTGGCGTTGGAAAGAATACTCAACGACCTTTGATTTGATGGGTCATGGGCCCCCCAGATTGTCGTCTTTTCAAAAGATAGGGTCATTAGAAGTCGACCCCTTATGCGAACTCCTACCCAAACTTAGCCACGACGAATCTTTTAGATTTAATTTGATCCTAGGGGTCCTTCATGACCCCACCTCACCTCTAACGCTGCTCAAATTCTCAAAGACTCATGCATACGCTCCTTAATACTCGAGTTCGACCCTACTCGTATACAAGAAGGATTTGAATTTTAGGGGAAATTTTTTTAGGGGTGTTACACCGTAGGTGGCTCAGTTTCATCATCATCATCAAATGTATCAATATCATCATTATCTACATTATCATCATCATCATCATCATCTAGTGATTCATCAAAACTACCATATCTTCTATCTAAATATTCATGGTCTAATTGAGTATTACTATCAATATCAAAACAAGTATTATTTACATGCGTATAATCATCCGTGTCAATACGTAATGGTGGTTGTCTAGTTTTAGATTTAGAAGAATTACCACCAAATTTAGTTTTTCTAGTTAAAACATTAGCAACACTAGCTAATTGATTTTTTACTTTTTCTAAAAATATTTTTGTCTCCGAAATCCATATTTAAATTTTACAAATATGCAAATTAAATAATACAAAATTTAAACACACACAAATAAATAAGTAAACTAGTGAAGACTAAATAAGCGAACTATTAAAATTTTACAAACATGCAAATTAAATATACTACGTAAATTAAACACAAACAAATAAATAAATAAACTAATAAAGTCTAAAAAGATGAAAATTGTAAGTTGGAACGAATGTACCGAATATTTGCGTAAAAATAGGTGTAAAAGCCGAAAATTGCTGAACTTGAAGCTTGAAGATATTCCAAAATAATCCACCAAAATTTTCCAACTAATATAATTTAAGAACACTTAATAAAGTATTTTAGAAATAACAAAACTTGAAAGAGTTGAGAGTTGAGAGAGTAGAAAGTATTGTGAAAAAATTGTAAAGGGGTGGGGGATTTTTATAGTTAAAAATAGGACCTAATTGTATTTTTTACAAACTTTAGGATATTATAAAAAATTGGGGGATAGGGGGTGTTTAGGGGGCTGATGGGGTAATATAGCCATTGGGGTGGGGGGCCAAACGACTATATTAACGGCTAAAATATAAAAAATTTAATTTTCTGGCGGAAAAATCTGGACCAATACTGGCGCAAACCGGATCGGGACGGACCGATAAACCACCACCCACCCGTCCCGTTACCCCTACCCATCCCCCCATACCCCTACCCCTATCGGAACTTACTGGACCGGGATGGAACCAGAATCGGATCGGGACGGACCGGTACCGCTACCGGTACCAGTAAGTTCCGGTTCCGCTGCCAGCCTTACTCTTGCTTGCTCACGACCCTTGAACCCAGAACATGATCCTGGATCATCATCTTGGACTTCTACTCAAGACTTCAAAGTCTCAGAACATCCGCTTTTGCTGAACAATTGTTCATTAGCTCAGGGACAAGTCTTTATACAACAAAAGACACATAATGAGTATAAAATGATAACATTATACCTCAAACACAATTAAAGTGTAGTAAATGAAAGGGCGAAATGTAGCTAAAAACTCGTGTTTATAGCCTATCATCAGTGTTGGATAAAAAAACAAAAAGATTATTACCTAAGATAATCAGTTGTAAATGTTCATGACAATATGAAGTGTTGACAAAATAACAGATCACTAGTAATACTCTTATCATAAACATTTACTTATAGATTCTGACTTAAAGTTGATCTCTAAGTAAGTTGATACTAAACTGTGAGAGTGAGTAACGAAATGAAAGAAATGATCACCATGAATTGGGATTTATTTGTATATTTACCTGTTTGATTTGTGATGTACAGACTTGCGATCAATTTCCTGCACACACTCGAGGATAACCCCTCCTTTCATTCTCTCTGGAATCTCCTTCAGATCTGGACATTGTTGAATGCTCAAACGTTTAATCCGAGGCATGGCACTTGTGGCTAAATGCCATCTTTCCAGGTTTTGAAGATGAGCAAGACTTGGGAACTCCAGTTGACAGAAGCTATTATCGCTGCAGGTAATTTTTATTCCTTCGTAAGCTCTAAATAGATCGAGATTCCTTAGATTTGGCAACTTCCCTAGAGTAGGCATGGGATCTTCAATAAGTTCTGAGTACCGAAGGAATTTGGAAACTGCTCCGATAGGGGCAGTTTTTCTATTCGCCCCTCTAACCACAACTTTTGAAGGTTTTGTCAAGAACTAAGATATTCAAGGGTTGGAAATGATTCATAAGCTACACAACACAATATGAGAGTGCTAAGGTTTTTCAAGCTGCTAATGTTGTTTAGGGAGTAAGTTTTCTTTATACTATACATGATTAATTCATGAAGATTGACTAACTCAACAGGATCAACATATTTCCACTGATCACAAGAAATGTGTTTTAGAACATGGAGACTTGTGAATTTGTGAAGTTGCAGAGATTTTCTATACGGAGCAACTAAATGCCTAAGATTTATTAAGTTAGATGTCTCCGGGTTAATATGCAATAGCGTGAACTATCCTTATCCAAGACTTGGAGTGTCATCAAATTCTTGAGGTTGCCAATGGAGGAGGGAATATTACAGTAGTCTCTCAAGCTTAAGAACTTGAGTTGGTACAAAATTCCTATGGCATCTGGTAATGGAAACAACACCGTTCGATTCTCCAAGTGCAACACATATATATGTTGGAACGCATTTTTGAAATTCAAATGTCTCATATTATAAAAACCAGCAAGGACCATAAGTGACCTTACCTTCAGGCTGGAAAAATCAAGTGAGAAGTACCTTTCTGCTTGATCATGAATGGCATGTCTGAGACATAAGGAGGATATGGAGTGGTTTCTTGTATCATAAATGTCAAAGAAGTTTACCTTCAATGCTTTTTGTATAGCGAGATCACGAAGTAGATCATGAATCTTACAATTGACAACATTTTCCCAAAGTGTATCTGCCACTTGAACCAAGCTTCGTCTTATTAGCTCATTCAGGACACATTCAGTGACGTCCTCCATTCTTTCTTCTCCTCTTGGTATGAATCCCTCGTCCATCCACAGCCGCATTATGTTTTCAGCACAGATCAAATGATCTTCTGGAAAAATACCAAAGTAGAGAAAACACTGTTTGAGAACAGTTGACAGATCATTGTTGCTTAATGACAGTATGTAGGAGATTTCAACAGAGTCATCTCGCATATGCCGCCAAAGGTGTGCTTTCACCTTTTGCCATGCTTCTAGCCCCCGTTTATGTGAAAGCAAACCGCTTAATATGACAATACCAAGAGGTAAGCCTCCACATTTGTCCACCATATCCCTAGCTAGCCTTTCCATTGCTAGGACCATTACCTGAACATCAAGTAGTTTCCTGCAAAAGAGGTCCCAACTTTCTTCTTGGCTTAGGAAACCCAAGTCTATGGGCAAAACCTTTTTCAGCCGCTCTTTCAGCAACATCCTCCTTGGGTGTTTTAATAATCACTCTGCTGCCATCCTTTCCATCTGGGAAGGCTCTTTTCAAACTTTCCCATGCTTCTCTCTGCCATAGATCATCAACCACCAAAAGGTATCTGCGTTCTTTCAATAGATCACGAAGGTAAATTTCTAGATCTCTTTCTTCTATCCTTTCCAACAAATCTAGAATTCCTTTGGTGCAACCTTGGATGGATTTTATGATATTCCTAAGGAGATCCATTGTGTTGTACTCTTGCGAAACACATATCCAAACGCGTGTTGGGAAGCTAGATACTATATTAGGAGTGTTGTAGAGGTTTCTTGCAAGAGTGGTCTTGCCTAACCCCCCCATACCATAGATGGAGATGATGCTTCTACGTGGCTCGTCTTTGAGTAGTTCAGCTAGCAATCTTTCTACAACATCCTGAAAGACAACAAATGTGTGATCCTCATCTATATAGGAGGTAGTTCTCCTCAATGTTCTAACCATAACAGACCTGTTGTTTGGCCCTTCTCCTCCTGCATTATTAATATCTCTAATACCATATGTTTCTCTTTTGCGAGAAATATCAATGAGTTGCTGCTTGAGTGATTCTATCTCCCTCCTTGCTCACATTGTAGAAGAATTTGGTCTCCTTCCTACCAATGCAAGTGCAAACCTTAAGACGACTAGCAAATCCATCGTCATGATCACCTTTACTTGCAGCCTCTAAGCTGTAAGTCTCGAGTATAGCAACAGCGTCACTAGCAATAGAGTTGATCTCAAACACCCATTGTTGAACTCTTTGATCTTCAACTTGCTTTTCTTCTGCACCTTTGAGGAAAGATGGCATATACAACAGCTCATTTCTCAGCCACTGCACATTCTCTCTGAGATTTCCGCGGACCGTAATTTCCTGTATGAGGAAATCTCCTAGTTTTTTTAACTGCAAATGACACAACAGCATCAATCATTTTTCAGGAGCCTTATAATAACTCTTGATTATGAGTTTTGTTTTAGAATTGTACATGTTTTACTGTAAATTTTATAGTGATCATTATCGTGTTAAATGGAGGAGTCCATTAATTTATGTGATTAAAGCTTAGAACTCTGCAATTTGTGAGTAATTAGCGTGTAATTACGCGTAAAACGAGGTTCGTTTTATGTGATTAAAGCATAGAAAATCCGGAAATATGATCATGGGGCTTCTACTTTATGAGGAAAAGAGTCAAAAGTAACAAATTGTGTTGTACTGTACCTAATAAAATAAATTTGTTTGATCATCATGATATTTGTGTTCACATTTTTGTACTGAACTTTTACGTATCAGAAAGAAAAATAAACATTTACACAATCATGTTTTTTTTAAAAAAAAAATAATAATATATGTATTACATGTAATTTCTTATTTATTCGAAATAAAGATGCAACACCAACTATGATAAAATAAATGATATTTTATGGCATAAATTAAAGTTAAATCGGTGCGAAATTATGATGAAAGCACAAACAAAAAGGAAAAATCTCTCTTAACTATTGTATTACTAAGTATAAGAGTCTAGGAAGCAGGTGTTCGTAGGTGTTGGTCAACATGCCTGCTTCCTAGATTACTACTTAATTATTTTATATATTTTTTAAATTTATTTTTTTATAGTATGTTATATATTTAAAAATTACATAAAAATATTATAAATGACAATAATTAATTATTTAAAATATTTAAAAGATATATAAAAAATTCGATTAATTTTTGAAATTCTATCGGCGCCACATAAATTAAGACAAAAAAAAGTAATATATATTATTTGAAATAACTAAATAGTACTATAAATCATAATAATTACAACTTAAAAATTTAAATGACAGAAAATATTCGGTTGATTTTCGAAATTTATCAGTGTCATATAAATTGAGATAGAGAAAGTTACATATTTTATTTTAAAATGACGTAAAAAGTATTATAAATCACAATAATTGACGCCTGCTTCCTAGATAGGGGTAATTTAGTTTTATTTTGTATTTTTTCCGTTTTAATTTGTTTCTCCCGAAATTTATCAGTATCATATAAATTGAGATAGAGAAAGTAACATATTTTATTTGAAAATGATATAAAGAGTATTATAAATCACAATAATTGACAACTTAAAATATTTATAAAAGACATAAAATTTGGTTGACTCTCCAAATTCTATCAATGCCACATATATTGAGATGAAAAAAGTAACATATATTATCTAAAATTATATAAAAAAGTAATATAAATTATAATAATTAATAACATAGAATATTTACGATTCATAAAAAAATTAAATTAATAGGCTCTCCAAATTTAATTTGCGTAACATATATTGAGCACAAAGTGAGTAACATATTCACGGGCTCCAATGTCTAGTTTTATAATAATTGTAGAAAACGAGGCAGGTAAAATGAAATTGAAAGGAAAGAATGACCAAGAAAAAGTACTCGTCTTAGAATACTTGTCATGTTTTTTATTTACACACTTTTTAATAAATATTAATTGTCATAATATATAAATCTGTTTTTAATTTGGCTTCAATTGATATTTAAGTTTTCCAACTTTATATATATACACACAAACATGTATAAAGTTGAACAAGTAGACACACGCGTCCTACGTGACATAATATATATAAGACGCCATATAGGATGCCGATGCGAATTGCGAACATAGGACACTAAGTAGGACATGTCTACTTGTTTAACTCTATACAAGTTTAAATGTCTACTTGTGTATATCCAAAATTGAAGGGTATAGATACCAGATGGGGCCAAGTTAAAATGACATGTTTATGTATTATGCCAACATTAATTAAGAGATTATTTTATTCTTATTTATGTCTTAAGCTATAATCTCTCTTTATTGAATATTACTTTGTTTATGTGAATATTTGTAATTTTCAGTTTTTTCACAAACAATTACTATTAAGGATAAAATGACAAAAATAAATTAATTTTATCTTGAATTTCCAAATGATAAGTATTTTAAGATAAATATTTTTAATAATAACGATAAGTATTTCAAAATGGTGGGAGTACTACGAACCTACTATCCACACAATAGGAAAAGAATGAAATTTTATTCATGGCATTAAGGTATAAAACGAAGTAAAAATGAAATTGACAAGAAAGAGAAGTATGAAGTCACATTAGAGATGATTCAGAAGCATACTGTATAAAGACAATAAAGGGAACTTTTATTGAACTGAGATTTCACAAGGTGGAAAATTGTTTTGGTTCTCATTACAATTTTCAAAAAGGAACAATAATCTACAAACAAGATAAAAATGTACTTTTGTTTTTCTTCATAAATTTATTTCCACTGGTTTGCAACAATGTCAGCAAGATCAACCACCCTCTGTGAGTAACCCCATTCATTATCATACCAAGCAATAACCTTAACCATATCATCTCCCATAACCATAGTGAGTGAAGCATCAACAGTTGATGAAACGTCACTGCACCGGAAGTCAACTGACACGAGTGGTTCATCGCAGACAGATAGAATGCCATTGAGTTCATTATCAGAAGCCTCTCTGAATGCAGCATTCACTTCCTCAGCAAATGTCTTCTTGGATACTTGCACAACAAGGTCTACAACCGAGACGTTAGGTGTGGGAACACGGAGGGCAATGCCGTTGAGTTTCCCCTTAAGGTTTGGGAGGACAAGAGCCACAGCCTTAGCAGCACCAGTTGAGGTTGGAACTATGTTGAGTGCTGCAGCTCGTGCACGTCTAAGATCCCTGTGGCTTGCATCAAGAAGCCTTTGGTCACCGGTGTAAGAGTGAGTAGTTGTCATTGTTCCTTTGATAATGCCTATGGTAAAGGACAAATAATTTATTGATGAGTTTAAGTTATGTACACTAACAGTATATATACATGCTCGTGTATAACTAGATCAAGATGTATTACCAAATTTTTGGTCAAGAACCTTGACAAAAGGAGCAAGGCAGTTGGTGGTGCAAGAGGCATTGCTGATGATAGGTTCATCATGGTTGTAAAGTTCAGCATTCACACCAACGACATAAGTAGGGATGTCACCTTTTCCAGGAGCGGTGATTAGCACCTTCTTGGCTCCAGCCTGGATGTGTTTCCCGGCACCTTCTCTGTCGACAAACACTCCGGTACCTTCTATGACCAAGTCAACCCCAAGATCTCTGAACAAATTACACAACTTTTTGAACAATAGTTTAGATGTTAACTAGGTATCTCAAGCTAGTACTATATGTTGCCACATGAGCTAAATTAAGCATGCTATAATTCAGATTTAATGGTCAAAAACATGCCTAATCTATCATTTTTTCGCGAGTTTCATACCTCAACTATCCGTTGTTCTCTTTATGTACTTAAATTATCACTCCTTTAGTATTAAAACACACCTCGATGCTGAGTCGGCCAAATATTTGTTCTCAATCGATAACAGGTGCATATAGGTCAACTCAATATCAAGGTGTGTTTTAATACAAAGGGAGTGATAGTTGAGGTATGAAACGCGCGAAAAGGTGATAGTTTAGGTGTGTTTTTACTATTAATCTATAACTTATGGCTATTAAAACTTATAAATACTGTTTCTGTTTAGACACAGCTGATAATATGAGTTCCCTGAATCATAATACAGAGTTTTTATTAGTCTTTTCTTCCCTCAATATATTATAACTAACTAGCAATACTGGTCCAAGTTGATTGCTATTTTGCGATAATTTGAATTTTATACATTGAAAATTAGAAAATGTAAAGATTTTTTTATACTAGTCGTCCTAAAACCGGTTATAGATAAACAACAACTAGTAAGGTGAATATGTAACTCGAGAAAAGACGATAACTAACCTGCTGTAACCAGTTAAGCTACAAATTTATTATGTAAATTTTGTTAACACTATATGTGAACGTATACAACTTAAATCCTTTTATTACATGTTAGTATGAAAGAACTTACCCCCAGGGGAGGTTGATGGGGTCGCGGTTGGAGACGACTTGGATGACTTTTCCATCAACAGAGATGCCATCAGTGCCAACCGGCTTGACGTCAGCATCAAAGATGCCAAGGGTGGAGTCATATTTGAGAAGATGGGAGGCTTGCTTGACACCACCAGTGTCATTGATGGCAATGACATCAAGGGGTGAGTCTTTTCTACCATGCCAACACCTCAAGAAGTTCCTTCCAATTCTTCCAAATCCATTGATAGCCACTTTCAACTTTGCCTCAGCTACTACCCTCCTGTTCTTCCCTCCTCCAATCTACATTTTATAAAATCCAATTACCACAAGAAACATCATGCTATGTAATGACGATATAATTGTTGGAAGCTATGCTATTCAGACTCTTCAGAAATGCTGACATGTGCATGTCGGATACTCTAAAAGTAGTGGATTTTGAGAGAATCCGACATGAATGCAACAACAATTTTGGAGAGACTGAGCAACATAAAATAGGTTGGAAGCAATATATAGATGTTTATACAATGTTCATTTTATGTGGCCTAAATTTTCTTTAATAATTTCATCTATCCAAAAGGTCCTCTTAAATTGTTCTTGACCAATAATAAACATTCAATATAGAAAAGGTAGCACATACAAGAAAAGAAGAACATAGAGAACATCTTGATCACAACTATACATGAAGGGATCCAAGTTATATACACCAACAGTACTAGAGATTTTTTACACTATCAATACTAATTAAAGGTTATGAAAAAGATTTACTTATACTTACTTTATAATTATTTACACCGTCAGTTCACATAACTTAAACTATCTTATAATGCAATAGTAGTAGTAGAATAATAATAATAATACTCACAACAGAGGTTTGTAAGGCAATAACAGAGAACAAGTCATCATTAGTTTTCCTCCCAAATGGAACAGCTGATGATGTTCTCAGACCAGAGAATTCAGAGAATCCTTTGTTTCTGACCTGTAGATCAATTCAATAAAAAAAAAAAATCAAATCAACAAGCATATGTTATAACTACATACGCCTCAGTTCCAAATAAGTCAGGATCAACTAATAATAGATAGAATGAAGGGCGAGTGAATGAGGAACCTGAAGAGAAGAGTTGGCTACTGAGAGAGCAGCCATTGTTCTTTTAGAATTACAGCAGCAGCAGTACAGTAATGTGTTGATGAAGAAGATGTGGAAGTTTTATGAATGAATGGATGGAGGGAAGAAAATGGATGAGATTATGGATGATAGATAGAAAGATAGCCTCTCACTCATTGTATGGTTGAGATTTTTTGTCTACTTGTATGTTCCATTTTAATTTTTTTTACTTATGTGCTAGATGAACTTAACTGGTAAATAACTCTTTTGAATATGCACATTTAGATTACATCAATTCATCTTCATTGTGTCGGTTGAACACGTCAACATACAAAATGATCATCTAAAACACCTTCAAAATTTATGTGACATGTCAGCATCGGAATGTCTACGAAACACAGTGGAGATGAGATGAGTTAGAGTGTTTAGTTGTCAGTTGAAATTAAGTTGAGGTATCTAAATGTACACTCTCAAAGTTGAAATGCTTATTTGTCAGCTAATATCAAGTTAGTGTTTGTTTTATATATTCTACCTTTATTTTTATAATCGATATCTGAATTCAATGGTCCTTCTAATATGAATTTGATCATATGTTTCATTTGCTTCTTTTAATAAATGATATAAATACTTTTATTTTCTATTTTCTTATTAAACACTAAAAATAAGTATAAAAAAATATTTTCCATCATATCAAAAATATCCCTGGAAATCGAATAATCTTTTGTTATTTTTCATTCAGTGTCCAATATCTGCATTTGATGTCTAGCTAAATTTAAATTTGTGCCGGAAAATCTCACATTAAAGGTAAAACGGTCTCCAAAAAAACTTATTTCGTCTACAAAATGAAAAAAATTAAACATGCTTAATCTATACCTCCTTAAATTCAGTAATAAGTAACTTCATTATGGCAAAATCAATAAGTACGTTATTAAAAGGTAAATTGTAGTTTTATTGTGATCAATAAAGCAAAATTCTAATTAAATCTTTTTCAAAGAGTTTTATTTCTATTTTTATGTGCAATTGCATTTTTTTCTTTTCTTCAATTAAAGATATGTACAAATTAATGACATGGTAGTTATTTATCCATAAAAAACTGCCACCTGGTCACTAAAACTCCCTGTCATTGGACATCCAATGACTAGAAATCCTTTGTCCATATCCATTTTATATATATTATAAAAATGTATTTTAATTTTTTTCATTTGGTCCCAATGATCTTTATAAGGACTTCAAATTACATTGAAAGAAACATCAACACCTTTGCAAATTTGTGGCTTCAAAAAAGTTTCTTCTTTTATATGATATCTACACTTATCCTTTGGATTTAAAATAGTGGTGTGTTGGGTAGGGAGGAAAATGTTTTTTTTTCCGCAAAATAAATTATTTATTTATTAATGTTTGGTAAAACAAAAAATATATGGTATGTGTAGATGTGTATTTCTAGGTAATTTGATTGTGAAATCAAATTATACAATTTTTCTCAATCTTCCTAACTAATTTACAAAATGTAGTCCAAGACTTCTTCATTTGACAATACTAATGAACGTTGCAATTCCCACTAAAGAACAATTATACTTCATAAAATTACTTGAACGGAGGATTTATCAGAAACGGTCTCTCTACCTTCACAAAGTAGGTTAAGGTTGCGTACACATCACCCTCCCAACCTCCTCAGACTCCACTTGTGGATTACACTGAATATGTTGTTGTTCTAAAATCAAAGTTTTGTTGATGTTCTACTGGTTTTTGTCGCTGGTCGCCACACCCCACTAGTGGTTCTAGCAATCTTTGGAGGGTCCTTCAGAGATGTTGCAAGCTGAACTTCCAATTTTGAAGGATCCAAAGACAACATTACGCGGATAAAATCATCTAAATCAAAGCCGCTTCCTGTATCTATGTTATTGTCATTGACGTTAGCCGAGGAGGGGGAAGCTGATTCTTCTGTGCTCCCCTCAACGTCGTCTCCAACAATAGTATTAGAAGTAGACTCTTTTACCTTGTAATAAGAGTTTTGATCTAAATTCAAGAGCCTCTTTATGCTATCAATCGCCGGATCAATGACGTCTAAGAAGCCCATAATCCACGACTCATCATCGACAACTTCAGTACGCTGTGTAAACAAAAACATCTAATGATGTAAAGATGGGGGAAGTGTAGCTATATGGAACACTGATTTAGTTAAGCAGTAATCGTGAATATCGAAAACGATGCTTAAAATGTGGTCATTGAAGGAAATGACTTTATTCATGGTGAATTCTCATTTACCTGTTGAAAGTAGAGATTACGGATTTCCTCTGCACGGACAGAGTTGCCTTGATCTTCCTCCAAATTTGCCCATGTCATCCATGTTATATAGCTCTGAGAGTTTATGTTCAGAGACGATCTGAATAATCTTCGAGCAGCTGATAGATTTCCAGCTCTTTGCTCCAAAACACCCCAAGCCTACAAACCAAATCTCAGAGTCGTAAACAACTCTTGGTACATTTCCTATGGGAAAAAGATCACATATAACCAGAATTTACTACTTGTTCGAACAAAGGAGAGATTAAGATGCAAGCCACAATTACGAGTATGGACTAATGATTTACTTAGTGTTCATCAAATATAACCTCCACAATTTGCATCAAAATGTTTTACAAAAAGCAAACTAGAAAATTACTCTTATCTATTAGAAATTAACATTACCTGAAGACAGCGTGCAGCACTTTCAGTAGTTGAGTTGATCGATAAAGCTTTCTGGTATAGTTCCCGAGCAGTGGAAATGTTTCCTTCTTTCCACTCCATCCAACCCCAAGCCTATATCAGTACCAAGTTTAGTCAGCATTTGATGCAAGCGTGCATGTTAATGAGAATGAATAGTTGTCGAATAAGTAGATTTCTCTTGAATCTATTTGTGCAAGTAAGAGGAGCTGGCTCCTAAGTGAATCTCGACAAGCAAAGTTGTTAAATTTACAAGTCTTATTATCTTAAGACTGTAAGAACAAATGGAAAAAACACTGATGAGTTCATCAATTGTATTCAGCTCTTTTAGTCTTTTCATCTTATATTTACCATGTCAAGAGCTTGATCTATTCGAGTGAGTCTTTCATTAAGGTTGTAAACAAGTCCACTCGATTATTCTGTTGAAGCTTAAGAACTTAGCATTGCTGAAAACAAAAAAGTGTAAGCATTTTTTTCTGACTTCTGTAGAGATTTTACTATTAAAAAGAAAGGTCTTACAATCCAAACTGGTTGATGCCTTGGATCCAGTTGAGATGCCCTCCGGAATAAAACTCGAGCAAGGTTTGCACTGGAGTTCTTGTATTCTATCAAAGCAAGTGACTGGAGGAGAACAGGATCTCTAGGATTCACCATGTGTCCTATTGTCAGAAGTTTCCGTCCTTGCTCAATATTTCCTAGATTAGCTTCAAAAACTCCCCACACATGCCACGCGAACCTATTTTTGGGACTGGCCTGAACTGCTTTCTGCTTTGTCAGGAGTAGCAAGTACAAGAAAAATAAATAAAACTGAAAATAAAGTGATAAAGGCATCAAATAAAAAGGAAAGGCATAATACATAATGAGATACACAAACTTGGTCTCAGCTAGCAACAAAGCAATCAAACTTTGAGAGTGCACATCCAGACACCTCAACTAGTCTCCACTATGTCAGTTAAACACTCCAACTTACAAAATGATCATCTATACACCTCCAATATTATGTGTTACATCAGTGTCGGGTGTCCACACGACATAGTGAGTACGAGTTGGAGCGTTTGGTTGCCGGTTGAGATCAAGTTGAGGTGTCTAGATGTACACTCTCAAAGTTGAAGGGCTTACTTGCCAGCTGAGGCGGAATTTGAGTTATTGTTTATGTATTATGCCAAAAGAAAATGCTCAATGATCATCGCAAAAGTTCAACTTCAGAAAATACAAACCTCAAATAGCTGCCTAGCGGAACGGTTATTCTCTAACTGAGCCTCTAGTTGAGCCCATGCCTACACAAGAATACAGAATAACTATAAGGAATAAACCAAAGACATGAGTATAAACCACTCGAAAGGAACCAAGACAGATAAAAGTCTTCAGAGAACTCTTACCAGCCAACTAGCACAACTTTTCCGGTTACACCTTGTCGCCTGCTTGAATAAATAGCGGGCTCTTTCATATCGTTTTGCTTTAGCTTCGAGAAGTGCAAGAGTTTGGTATACATACTCATTACCTCCACAAAACTTGAGGCCTTTGCCAAGAAGATTTCTTGCCTTCTTTATATTCCCCTGCTTCAGCTCTAAAACTGCCCATCCGTGCCAGGCTGCAATATGCTTCTTGTCAGCAACTGTCGCAGCATCAAATAGTTCTCTAGCTCTTCGTAAATTACCCATCCTATTTTCCAGAATAGCCCAGCACTAGTCGAAAGGAGTAAGTTTGGTGAACTTTCTGATACAAAAAAGATAATGCAAGAAGACATGTACTATGTCATATTGTTTTCAACAAAGGCACATCATCTGCAAACGGATGTTCTGACCTTGAACCCGATATCTTTAAAGTTAATTCTTTCTTTCCACTAAGAATATCTAAAAGACTTGAGGACCAATCCACTGATACATTTTAAGACACATTCAACGATTACTGATCAAATTCTCTTCTTCTATATCTGAAAATTTGAAGTTCATTCAGAGAAGTATTACACATGACCTTAGACAAGATTATTTCTTGTAGCATGGTGAATAATAGCAAAAGATCCGAAGGCTTAGTATATCAATCAATTGTTCCACATAACCCCCCAAAAATTATTATACGGGGTTAAATATCACTAGGAAACTTCACATAATTTACTATAATAATCGTTATTCCATTTGGGGATATGACATAGTTTTAGGTTGCCAAATCATTAGAAGTAAATACTATGTGCTTAAACAACAGATTCGATAAACTTGAAAATCAACTTATGTGTTATACTATGCTAGTAGACACTTGTAACTTACAACAGACTCCTGTTCAAGCTCAAGATTTATGTATAGTCTGGAAGCACGGGAGAATACTAAATACATTCATAAACATTGTTACAACACTAACCTGCCAAATGTAAGGATTTTCTCCTTGTGTTGCCTGACATCCTTTCTCGTAAACAGTTCTGGCTTCATTAAGTTTTGATTGCTTACTCAAAATCTTTCCCAAAGCAACATATGATCTCCCGTCTTCTGGCCAGACATCAATACACTCCATGCGTAAAAGATCCAGAAATCAGTAACATTATTAAACGAATAATGAGTGTCTTCTGGATATCAACAGAAAAGGACAAGGAATGGTAATATTTTTTGGATCAACGAATGACTACCTGTTGCAAAATTTTCTCTGCATCTGCATACTGAAATTTTCGAGCCAAAATCTTTGCCTTATACAGAGCCAAGTCTAAATTGACTTTAAGTGGCTTCTCTTCGGAACCAGATTCCAGCCTTCTTGGCTCAAAAATTGGCACCTTTTTTGCAAATTTCTTAAGGCCGGCATCAAGTGGAAATGATGAGGAAGATGGTTGCTCTTCCAGAAGATCATTTCTCTCTTGAGAATCCTCAAAGTTACTCACCGCTTCCCCTTTTTCATCACCATTTTCCACGTAAGGCTCCTTCACCGGCCTACGAACAACAAGTAACTCTTCCAAGGACTTCTTCGTAGTGCTGATCTCATCAGAAACTTCATCATTGTAACGTCTATCTTGAGGATCAAACTTAGAAGAGGCTTGTGATGTTTCTGGCTTTTCTTCAAGAAGTGGTGATGAGGAAGACGGCTCACGGGAACATAAGGGAGGTAAAATAGGATGTGAAGGCGATGGTTGGGATGTTCTAAAGGGGGAGGAAACATGAAACTTTGAAGGATTGTGATTCTGAGAATGATAGAAGAGAGTGAAATTAGAGCTCGAAGAAGAAGTAAACGAAAATTGACTCATTGCTTTTCTTGTATCTACACTTGTTTTGGTAAAACTGTTATATACTTTATGGAAGACAATGGTGATTGAATATCGGTTTCTATCTTCACAGGAGATGAAAGAATAAGCAGATAAACTTCAAAGATTAAGGGAAAATTGGTGTCGAATAGCTCAAAATTTTCGATAGTTCAACGGATTCTGAGAAGCAAGCTAATTTAAAAATAATTCAAGACTGCATTTCCTCATAGAAAAGATTATCCTCTCCGGTATGTATTCATCTGTATCCTATTACTCTGAAACAGAAACAAGACAAGATGAGATGGGAAGAAAGTAATTTTCCTCATCCCTATGACACGCATCGTCTTCAAAATCCCGAAGAATGTTTTAACAAACTTCTATAAGTAGCAAATTAATACACTATTCACAAGGATTCAAGATTTCAAAAAAAAAATACACGGGTCAAACTAGTCTATCATTCATGTTTTCTTACCAATGAAACTTCATGACAAAAAAAAATCATCTTATAAACAAAGTGTTGAAAGACATAATTAATCAAATAAAATTGTGCTCTCTCTAACGGCTTAAACTTTTAGGTCACTCACTTCGACATGGTTTTAGGGCAGGCGGAGGTCATAGGTTCGAGTCTCACTGTCACCCATTATCAAAAAGAATATCTACATGATTGACCCATAGCAAAGAACTACGCTGCATATGAGGGGCATGTTGAAAGACATAATCAAATAAATCGAAGTGTATTCACCTCTAACAACTTAAGCTTTTTGATGAGATGGTCGGACTTAAACACATAGTACATAATTCCTTCTCAAACTAAAAAAATTATGCAAAAGGGCTTTAAAAAAAAAAGGAAACATGATCTACACCTTAAACCTTGAAATTCATGTTCACAGCTTGATAACTCACACAAATCAAAGTACTTCCACATAACCAAATACAAAAGCCTAATTTCCAAGAACTTGTCATTAAATATCTCATACCAGTTAAACTAACTTGAATAACCTTCAAAATGTTGAAACTCAACTAAAATGCAGCTGAAACTTCAAATATTAAACAAAAAAATATGTTATTGCAAACTATCTAAAAAAAAGTTATACCAACAAGTACCTAAGCGGAGCTAGAATTTCAACTTTATCGGCTCTAAATTTTAGAATAATGACTTTTAGCTTAATAACATGGTTCTAAATTTGATATTTTTACATATTTTAATAAACCTCGTAAACAAAAATACATAACTTGACCAAAAACTACACTATCCGAGCTTCTAGCTCGGCCCCTGTTAAACTATCAACATTTGGAAAAAGAAAATGGAACTAAAATGTGTGACTTACAAAAATAAAACAGAGATGGACTGATTTCCAACCAAATATGAGAATTCCTTGTTTCTTGAATTGCACCTGAGTCGAAAGAGAAAGAAGAAGAAGTTATTTTACTGTTTGTGCAGCAGCAATGGATGAGATTGTTGATGACTTGGAGATTGCATTTGGGTCACTCTTTTAACTGAATGGCTGTGCTCCTTTCTGCCTACGTGTATGCATCTTCTCATTTCATTTTCTTTCTTTTCTATTTTTATTTATTTTAATGATTATTATTATTTTTGGATTTAAGTTGTATTGACTGATAATGTTCCCAAAGGAAAAAAAAATGAATTATATTATTCTATTGAGAAAAGGTTCATTTATGTCATACGTTAAAAGTTTAATTCATCTATATTATTGTCGTTTGAAAAAAGGTTATTCATGCCGTTATTTTTTAACTATGATTTTGCAAAATTATTGTTTGGAATCTTGTTGAGTTAGATTGACTTTTTTATATAAAAATAAAATAAAATAATGATGTGGTCGAATTATAGTTGATCACGTGTAAGAATAATTTTGCAAAATTAATGTTAAAAAATTGTCACGCCGAGAGAGATACCCTCGGCGTGGCCGGCACTTGAAGACCATTATTCACCGCAAGCGAACTACTTGGTCTGATCACTCATTCAATCACTCAGCGAAAAACTTAGATAAATCAAAGGAGACACTCAAGTGGGCTAACAATTCAACAGCTCAATGAAGGTAGTTTTAAATAAACAAATCAAATCAACTTCATACCATAATAATAGTTTTTCAAAACAAGTTCAAAATGAAAACATCAACTCTACTTCGTCACTTTCTTAGTCACTGTCTATGAAGCCTCTAACCTCATGATAGGAAGGTGCCGCGATAGGCCCATGACTACTTCAAAAAAGAACTACTCTAATAAAGGAAGTCTACTAGAATGAAATAAATAGATCCCTTCGAAAGTAAGGAGGTCTTACCAAAAGCTGGGATGGAGTAATCATCCATGAAGCGTATGTTGAGGATCTCTAACACCTATATTTGTATCATAAAATGATGCAGGTAGAATGACGTCATTACATGAAATGTACGAGTATGTAAAATAGCTGGAAGAAAATACGATCAACAATATTCAACGTCATGCAACTCAACTCAAGGAACTTAACTATGAAATCAACTCAACTCAATAAGCATGCAGTTTAAAAATTCAATTCCTCTTCTACTCTGTCATAAAATGAGTTTGGATTGGATCTGAATAGATGAAGATTTTTTTTTTTAATTGGGTCGGATCTGAATGCATAAAAATGGATGAAGTACTTTATTTTAGTCACGTGGCTTTTTTGGAATCTAAAAATCAATTTTAAGATTTTTTTTAATTTCATCTATTAACAAAAAGAGTAAATATATACCACTTGCTATACGGCGAGAGTATATATACACTATTTATTAGATAATGATAGTATCTATACATTATTTATTAGATAATAAAGTTATATGTATACCACTTTTTTTTAACAAATGATATATCATCTCTAAATTATAAAGTTTAGAAATATATTTGTCGTTCATGCTTTTGATAAAGATGGATCAATGGTCCATTATTAAAAAAAAAAGAGTTACGAATACATAAATGGCCCTTAATTTGTCAAAAATAATGAAATTATTAATGTTTTGGAAAAAATTTTAAAAAAATTAATTATCTCTTAACTGTTTAAATTGATAATTATTTTAAAATAAGTATTTATAGTATACTGATAACCAAAAAAAAAAAAGTAATAACAAGAACTAAATAAAAATAAATAAATTATATTCTACTTAGGTATTTTGTTTCATCAGATCTGGTTGTCTCTTTTATGTACGTATCTCCTTCATCTTTTGTCTGCTCAGTGCTTTTGGTTCTTCGTTTAATCTTTCCTCTTCCAGGAATTTGTGTGCATCTTCGGTATGTTTTCGTCCCTTATTTTTTGGGGGCCTAAAGCGACTGCTTTAGTGCCTTTAGGTTGAGCCGCCCTTGTTTTTATTTTGTTGTTCATATTAATGGTGTTTGGATAAGCTTGCTTGCATCTGGACTAATATGTAGGCTAGCCCACAAGTACAGCTTCAGTCTAGAGTTTTAGCTGAGATTCGAACTTGGGATTTTTCAGTTTTTCATTCACATGCTGCAACTACTAGGTCATCCTCTTGGGCAGGGGCGGATTTGTAGGGCAATTTATGGTGCTCATGGGTTCACGGTCTCTCACACTAAATTAGATATGTTATGTACATATTTCCAAGAATTGATCTAATATTATCTGTTGGCATCCATGTTATAAAAAGATTTAATTGTGCACTTGGTTGAATGTTAAGTTGTTTACCTAAAGTAGCAGCGATCAATTCCCACTTGATACTTCTTTTTTTTATCGTTTTTTAGTGGTGCACCGATGTTATAGAAATCCTATATCCGCCTCTGCCTTGTGCACTCATCATAGAACTTAATTTTCGAGTAATTTACAAAATCATTCTGATGATCTGTGCCATATATTTCGATTTGTAGTATAAATTTTTTATTAAGTTGCCTTATCTCAATTATTCTCCTTTAAAGCCCTTTAGTTGATATTAGTTTGTTAGGTTTGTTAGGGAACGTGATAGTTAATCTCTAATGACTTGTTATTTTTCATGATTATTGTGTAATGGAGCATTAAAGGACAAGTTATAAAGTGTTATAATGAAAATGTGCCCAAATGAAGCGAATTGGTTACAGAGTATTCCTAGTGGACCCCGACTAGTTTGGAGACGTGTTATGTTGATTGATTGATTATTAGAGAGACTAATACCTAAACCTCTGTACTGACCCTAAAATCCCATCGACGATGTTTGAAGAGTAATTGTGAGAGATAAGCTATGATTTCTAAGCTACATAGAGTAAGAGATTGTATAAACTGATATTGGAGACAAACTGAGAATGATCTTGTGTATAGTGCGTGTATAGAATCTAAGTTCTGTTATCCCCTTTGATATGATGTCTGTGTTCCTGAATGGTGCTCACATAAATTTGCAGGAAATGTCATTCTTAAAGGATATTTTCATTGATTCTGAAGCCCATTTTGTGGTGCTAATTGTACAGAGCTCATCAACATTTTCAGGTTTGGAGTTGAAATTTGAAACATAGCGTATCATGATATCCAGCCTTTGATGACTCAGACTGAGATCTCATTTTAGTAATTTTAACGAGAGATTTTGTTTGACTTATTCGCGAGAAATGGCAGAGCTTTTTGGATATACAGCATGCAGACAACTATCACAAATGTTAGTTTCAATAATATTCTTCCATGTTTCCGAGTACATTCTGGCACTTGTCATTCATGGGAAGTCAAACGTATCTTTTAAGTCGCTTTTGATAAGCAAACATTATCTACTGGCGATGATTTGCTCCTTGATAGAGTACCTTATTGAAATCTATTTCTTTCCCGGCTTAAAGGAATATTGGTGGATAAGTAATTTGGGCCTTGCAATGGTTGTTCTTGGAGAAATCATAAGGAAGTTGGCAATTGTGACAGCAGGCCAAGCCTTCACTCATCTAATAAAGGTTTATCATGAGGAAAATCATCAGTTGGTTACAAGCGGGATCTATAGATTTGTCCGGCATCCTGGTTATTGTGGTTTCTTCATCTGGTCTATTGGTACTCAAATAATGCTCTGTAATCCAATATCAATCGTTGCATTTACAGTTGTTGTGTGGAAATTCTTCTCGGGAAGGATACCTTACGAGGAATTTTTCCTCAAGCAGTTCTTTGGTTCTGACTATGAGGATTATATGAGAAAAGTTCCTTCTGGTATTCCATTTGTGAGGTGATTATTCAACAAATTCTCTTGAGGGCTCTATATACGCGCCCAACATCCATGTTCATTATGCTATCTTCATCTGATTACCGGTGCTGAGATAATGTCATTTAGGAATTTTATTTTCTTACACATACGGTTCTCATAACGTGAAGTTTTCCAGAAAAAAGTTCCTCTTAGATATCACTTCTAAGGTGATGCTTCTATTAACCCTTGTAGAGCGCGTTTATCTTATTTGTACATCATGTCATTGTTAAGACTAGGTGTTCCAAACCTTGTCCGAAGATCGACCAGGTTCTTTGCTAGTTCTTATGGGCTGATGGGGGGCAGTGTTTTAATCACTCTTTTAAGGAGAAGAAAGACCTTGTAATATTTTCTGTATTTGTCAAATTCACTTCATCTCAATTATGGTTTAGTTCTTTCTGTTGCCTTCTGTTGAAGGCTTGAAGCACAGGCTTTGGCCATTTTGTTGAACAGTATTAGCTAGACAAGGTGATATAACAACTTCTAAGCATTAAAAATGCACCACATTTATGTACAGTCAGATTTTTTTATAACGGTCATCGTCTTTTGTAACAATATTTTACTATAATATCCAAGTTTTCGTTGGATCCAATTTTTCATGTTGTGTAATATCATATGTTCCGTATAACAATATTTTGTCATAGTAGCCAAAAAAATTCAAATGAACGATATTGTTATAGTGATGTTTGATTGTATAATGTTATCTTCAGTCCCTACCCAAATTCAATCTATTATTTTGAACCTACGGTAAGGAAACAATGAGTTGCAGTTAAATTAAGCAGTGAGAATTTATATAGTTTATATCGACTTGTTTGGGATTAAGATATAATTGTTGTTGTAAGTGAAGAGCAGCACAAATGTTGCAGAATATCTCTAGACTCTTTTCAGAAAAGAAAGGACAATGCAACAAAACATACAATTCATTGAGAAAACAGTAACGATATTGGTAACATGCTAACCATGATGTCCTAAAAGAGAGAAAAAAAGCCAAAACGTCTCTTTCCTTTTTGTTTTTCGATTCGATGTTCAAAAATAGGAGCATGATTAATTTAAATTTATGTTGTGTAAATTGAGATTTTTGATTAAAAAAAATAAAAAAATAACCTCAGGTCTCATCCATCACACCACATCTAGTGATAAAAAGCCATAATGTTCATTTCATATCCGTTTAAACTCTTAAATTTTTTATTATCCCATTTGGTTGCAACTTTATTAAAATAAAAAATATATAGTAGTACTAATTAAAGAGAATCAAATCTAAGAACAAGAAGAGACATGTTTCCACTCATATTGATTCAACTCGCCAAAAATATTATTGGATTGTATAAAATTTTCAAAAAAAATATTGCTACAATCGAATTGAATTTTTAATAAAGACACTAATTTTGAAAGATTTAATAATACCCGTCAGCAATTTTTAAAAATCCGAATCCCTTATAAAATTTATTAAAAAATATTACTTTTAAAAGACCAATCACACCCGGCAACAATTTTTAAAAGTCCAAATTCAAATCCAAACCATAAGTTGTTTCCAACCAATATTCCTCACTAAACTAAATTATTAGACATGTTGCAGAAGTTAAACTGGCTGGCACTTCTTCGTAAGTACAACACAGGAATCTATGCTTATTTCTGTTCCATCTGATGTTCTAACAACATGCCCATCACTCAATCTTCCTTAAATCCCATGTCAAATGACAAAAGACACTTCTTTATTCAAAAAACTCATCACTTGGGACCTATTCTCCCTCCCAAACTCTACACCCTTCGCCAAGATTCTAAGTTCTTGCATCAATTCCAAGTGCCAACATGTCATACACACTGTACATTGTCGAATTCTCAAGACCCATTTCAGCTCCGAGGTTTTCATAAACAACAAGCTAATCGACAGTTATGGGAAATCGGGCTTGTTAAAGTATGCCAAGAAGGTGTTTGATAAAATGACTGAGAGAAACACCTTCACTTGGAATTCCATGATAAATGCATATACAGCTTCAAGATTGATTTTTGAGGCTGAGGAATTGTTTTACATAATGCCTGAGCCTGATCAATGTTCGTGGAATTTGATGGTGTCAAGCTTTGCACAATGTGAATTGTTTGGTTCTTCGATAGAGTATCTTGTCAGAATGCACAAAGAAGATTTTTTTTTGAATGAGTATGGTTATGGTAGTGGTTTAAGTGCTTGTGCAGGGTTAAGGGACTTGAGAATGGGAACTCAACTTCATGCATCAGTAGCTAAATCGAGATATTCGAGAAGTGTTTACATGGGTTCTGCGCTTATTGACATGTACTCGAAAACGGGTAATGTGGATTGTGCAACAAAGGTGTTTAATGGGATGTGTGAGCTTAATGTGGTGTCGTGGAATAGTTTACTTTCTTGTTATGAGCAAAATGGGCCAGTGAAGGAGGCATTTGTGATATTCGTTAGGATGATGGACTTTGGGTTTAAACCAGATGAGAAGACCTTGGCAAGCGTAGTAAGTGCTTGTGCGAGTTTATGTGCGATAAGAGAAGGTAAGGAAATTCATGCACGAATTATGAGGTCGGATAAGCTTAGGGATGATCTTATTATATGCAATGCATTGGTTGATATGTATGCAAAGTTTGGGAGAATTTCTGAAGCTAGATGGATTTTTGATAAGATGCCAGTCAGAAGTTTGGTGTCAGACACCTGTTTGATAAGTGGTTATGCAAGAGTTGCGAGTGTGAAGACTGCAAGAGCCGTGTTTTTGGGGATGATTGAAAGGAATGTTGTGTCTTGGAATGCTCTTATTGCTGGATATACACAGAATGGGAACAATGAAGAGGCACTAAATCTCTTTCTTTTGCTAAAAAGAGAACCTGTTTGGCCAACTCATTATACGTTTGGGAATCTCCTTAACGCATGTGCAAATTTAGCTGATCTGAAACTTGGTAGGCAGGCTCATGCACATATTTTGAAGCATGGATTTCGTTTCCAGAATGGACCCGAGCCTGATGTTTTTGTGGGAAATTCTCTCATAGACATGTATATGAAATGTGGATCAGTCGAAGATGGTAGTTGTGTATTCACAAAAATGCTGGATAGAGACTGGGTTTCATGGAATGCTGTAATAGTTGGATATGCACAAAATGGGCATGCTATGGAAGCTCTTAAAACTTTCAAGGTTATGTTAGTATCTGGAGAGAAGCCAGATCACGTGACTATGATTGGAGTTTTATGTGCATGTAGTCATGCAGGATTGGTTGAGGAAGGGCGTAAATATTTCTATTCCATGGACACAGAGTATGGGTTGACACCATTGAAGGACCACTATACATGCATGGTCGATTTACTTGGCAAGGCTGGTTGCTTAGAAGAGGCAAAGGATTTGATTGAATCCATGCCGATGCCTCCAGATAGTGTGGTATGGGGGTCTTTGCTCGCTGCATGTAAAATTCACAGGGAAATTGAGTTGGGAAAGTATGTAGCTGAGAAGCTTTTGGAGATTGATCCTACAAATTCTGGCCCTTATGTTCTTCTATCAAACATGTATGCTGAACAAGGAAGATGGCAAGATGTCAAAATGGTCCGAAAACTTATGAGACAACGAGGCATTGTTAAACAGCCTGGTTGTAGTTGGATTGAAATACAAAGCCAGGTTCATGTTTTCATGGTAAAAGATGGGAGACACGCGCAGAAAACAGAGATATATTTGATATTGAATACACTAACTAAATTAATGAAGCTTTCTGGCTATGTCCCAAATGCTTGTCATTTGGATTCTGATGAGGAGCAAACCATGTTGAATTTTTCCCCATCTGAAGAGTTTGAAGAACCTGTAATAGCTGCCATTGCATGTTAAGTTGCACATACTCTTCACTTTCAATGTTGCACCGCTGTCGGATTCCCAAAATACACGACTTTTGGAGGATCCAACACCCACTGACATTTTTGAAGAGTATGAGCAACATAGATGGCATGATGTTCAAGGTGACTTGTGGAATTTGCTAATTCCCTGTACTTGTCTAGAAAGAGTTATACAATTTTTTTTGAGCATAATACATAGACATGACACTTAAACTTTTATTAGCAGTTCAACACCTTAATTTTCATTGTGACTATCTAGATACTTCAACTGGACACATGCATTTCGTAAACATGTGAACTTTGAAAATATACATCTAAATACCTTTCAGACAGTGCATTCAAAGTTGGATGCTTACTGGGCCAGCTTAAACCAATTTAAAGCGTCAAGATGTGCCTTTTCAAAATTAGATTATTTAATTGTCAGTCAAGATCATGGTAAGATGTCTATCATAATATATGTAAATTACTTAATTGAGTGCTTTTTAAAAATTAATTACTGATTTTAACGATATTTTTTATTTATTACAATTTATAGCAATACATAACATTATTATGATAAATATACATTTGTATTAAAAGTGAATTATGCATATAATATAAATGTATTATAAGTGTTTTAAAATATATATTATGTTTGTGTAGTAAGAAACTGACATAATGTATTATAAGTTTATTAAAATATGTGAAAAGTGTATTATCCATCTATAAAACTTGTATTATATATGTTTTATAAATAGTTCTGTACAATATGTATTAAAACTGTATTATAAATATATTATAAGTGTTCAGTGAATTTTTTTTTTATTGCCATAGATGGTAAATATTTTTTTAATATTGTATATTTATGTAAGTTTCCCTTTATTTTTCATGCCTCCTCTCCCATCTGCCAAGGAGAACAGAGGCAGCAGAAACACATTACGAAATATAATTTACCAACATGTCATCATAATGTATCTCACTTAACAAATATCACATTATTCATCTTAATTCGATTGCATTTTCTTCCAATGACAGTTTAATTGTCTGCTAAGCTTAAACTTTCTTGTGTTTGATCTGAAATGTGACAAGTAAAAACTACGTTTTCCTCCCCAAGTATTACTATCTCTCTTTTTTTGTTTTACTTATCATGTTTCGTTTCATGTGAGTTAAATTAGATTAAACTTCAAAATTAAATTGAATTTGATTAATTCAATATTTTGAATTTAGATGGTTGAAAAATATACGAAAAATACACTATAAGTTACTACCCTTTTCATATTAATGTAATACAAAAAATACATCTTAAAATATTAATAATATCATCCAATTTGACTCTCAAAAAATAAAATGTATAAATAAAAGTGGACGGAGAAAGTAACTCATTAAATTACTTAATCATGATAAATTGATGTGATTTAATATAAATATACCGTGTGGATAAATCTTACTCCCTCCCCTCCTTCCCTGCCTATGCTACATTTGAATAGATCATTTTTCGTGTTATATAATTGTTATACATCAATAATTTGAATGATAAATCTGTAAGAAAAGTAACATACATGATAGAATTATTATGAAAATATAAAATAAAAGATAAAATAAAATTGATAATAAGTAAAGATTAAACGAGAATAAAATGTTAAGATAACAACACGATCTCATCAACTCAATCATTTTGTGCTGTTAGCAGAGATAGTGACGAGACCAAAATTTTTATTAAAAAAATTAAAAAAAAAATCAACATCTAATATATATAACAATATAATTTTTTGTGGTAGAGTATCGAGACTGTATTATGATTTCGATGGAAACATAAAATTGTGAAATTAACCCCTAAAACAAGAAACCAGAACTACCGATCCAAATACGCCCACGCGAATCACAGATAGGCTTTTCTTTTTGGGAAGAAAACCAAAATGCTAATACAACAATAGGCCGAATCCATCTCAATCTTCTTCTTTTTCTTCTGATGAAAATTAAGAATGTTGGGTGGGTCTCGGTGTATATCTCACCACTGTAATTTTCACTGCACTGCTCACCAATTCTCCACCATTTTAGCTGCTTCTCCATTAACTTCAAATTCTTCCTTCAAGAATTTCAGAATCAGATTGAGGAGCAAGAATACTAGCAGTTCTTGTTTGAACAATAAAGTTTGTGATTTTGGGGTCAATTGTGTTCAACCCAAATCTTCAGATACTCAAAGCTCTTTGCTTTCTCAAACTTTGAGGTAATTTATCGTATTTGAGCAGTAAAGTTAGTGGTTTTTGGGGTAATTTTGAGCTATTTATCAAAGACACTTGTTTGAGCAATGAAACCAGTGATTTTGGGTTCAATTGTTTGAACCCAAATCTTCAGATACCAAAAGTTCTTTACTTTCTGAAACTTTGAGGTAATTTATCGTACTTTGAGCAGTAAATTTAGTGAATATTGGGGTAATTTTGAGGTATTTATCATAGATTTTTTGTTTGATTAATGAAGTTAGTGATTTTGGATTCAATTGTGTTCTACCCAAATCTTCAGATACCCAAAGCTCTTTACTTTCTGAAACTTCAAGGTAATTTATATTTAGTGATTTTTTTGGGTTAATTTTGAGGTATTTATCATAGATTCTTGTTTGAGCAATGAAGTTGGTGATTTTGGGTTCAATTGTGTTTGAACCAAATCTTCAGACACGGAAAGTTATTTACTTTCTCGAAGTTTGAGGTAATTTATCTTAGTTTGAGCAGTAAATGTAGTGATTTTGGGGTAATTTGAAGTATTTATCATACATGTTGTTCTAGCTGTAAATTTAGTTAATTTAGGTTTTTTCATTAATTGTGTACAACCTATATCTTAGATATCCAAAGCTCTTTACTTTTTGTAAGTTTGAGCTAATTTATCGTAACTTATCTTCGTTGAACAGTGACTATAGTGATTTTGGGGGTAATTTGAGGTATTTATCATAATGTTCTTGCTTGAGTGGTAAAATGTAATTATTTTGGAAAATTTTTCCATCAATCGTGTACAACCTAAGTCTTTGATTCCCAAAGCTCTTAATTTTCTGAAAGTTTGAGGTAATTCAACATATCTGTTCTTGTTTGAGCAATAAATTGAGTGATTTTGGCCCCCCCAGGGCTTTAGTCAAAGTGGTAAGAGCCCACATGCGACGTTGGGTTAGGCACACAACACGATTTAGAACAGTTCCACAGTCAAAAGCCTGGTATTTAAGTGGGAAAGAGGGTAGAGGAGCTAGGGCAAGTTTCGAACTGTGCACCACTAGTCTTTGGGGATTTTTCGGTTATCAAAAGAATAAAAAATTAAGTGATTTTGGGGTCTGTTTTATCAGTTGTGTTCAACCCGAATATTTAGATTCCCAAAGTTCCTTGCATTTTAATAGTTTGAGGTAAATTTTATCTCTTTTTTTTTTCTTAAACCCTTTTTTCATTGAAAAGACAAATGTAGAAAAGGAAGCTCTTTTGTGAAGCCTTGTTTTGTAAGCTTGTGATTGCTGGGAATGGAATGGGTGAATGGAAGGTTGGAAGGAGACCTTTATAACCGCAATAAGATGAAAGAGGAAAGTTAGTTAAAACTATAAGTTTGGATCACATTTTTGATGTAAACAATATGTAAAGTTTATTGGAATATCGTATAAGTATGGGCATGTATGCCTTTGTACTTACTAAACTGTGGTGTGTTGAGTTTTTATTGTAGATCGAAAATAAATAGATAATGTTATTTCTTTCTTAACTGTTTAAAGTTTTAGATGAGAGGATTCACACACTTTAACTGGGCAACATAGTAGAGAGTAGACGGAGGCCCCATGTTTGAGTCTTGTTTCCAGTCATCTACAAAAATAGTTCCACATGCTTGGCTCAAAAGAATCAGGTGCTGCACGAGAGAGCGTGTTCTGACCTAAAACAAATAAATAAGAATGTCTTCCCTTTAATAATATGAGTTTTTAGATAAGACGGTTACACATTTAAATAGTTTCATCTGGACATAGTATTTGGAGTAGTTTTCATTTTATGTTTAAATGAAGCTTACAAAGGTCAGATTTCCATTAAATCTGAGAGCTTTTCATTCCATTGCATGACAATGTAATGTCATTTTGTATTTAAGTATGACTCTCCTTAGAATCCCAGTGCTTAAATGTCTGTTCTTCACAATTTTCATGTAAAGCCAATCTGGAACAGATGAGGAGCCTCCATCAGAAAGATTGCCCATTCTTGCAGGTTTGCTCGCACCCATATACTACTAGTAATAAATTACCAAACGATATTGCATGTATGCTGAATTTATATGAATACCCATTTTCATTTATTCTGACTCATGAAGTTTTTTCAATGATCTTTATGTCATAATCCTTGTTACATTGCTATATCGACTCTTATGCTTATTCTTTCCTTTTGTAATTTCTTTTATTTTTCTCTTCCTGTTTTCTAAAGAACAACAACATACCCAGTGGAATCCCACAAAGTGGGGTCTGGGGAAGGTAGGGTGTACGCAGACCTTACCACTACCAAGTAGAGGTAGAGAGACTGTTTTTAAAAAACCCTCAACTCAAGTGAATCAAACCCAGGAAAAAGGAAGAAAACAACGAAGAAAGCATAAGAGCAAGGACAACAACAACAAAAAAAATGATAAGATAATGCAATAAGTAACATATGGCAATATCTATAAGGGCCTGATCTATGACCTGCACTATACCTCTATACGGCAAGACAACACTCTACCCCTACTACCCTTCTATCCTAATAAGCGACCTCTACTTCTTCCTATCTAGAGTCATGTCCTCGGTGATATGAAGCCGTGCCATGTCATGGAGAATCACCTCGCCCCAATACTTTTTCGGCCTACCACTACCCCGCCTCGTACCCGCTACATCCAACCTATCGCACCTCCTCACTGGTGCGTCGGCCCACCTCCTCTGCACATGTCCAAACCATTTCAGTCTTGTTTTCCTCATCTTGTCCGCCACCGGAGCACTCCCACCTTCTCTCGAATAACCTTATTCCTAATCTTGTCACTCTTATTATGCCCACACATCCACCTCAACATCCTCATTTTTGCAACATGCATCTTCTGAATATGAGAGTTCTTGACTAGCCAACACTCTACCCCATACAACAAGGACGGTCTAACCATCATTCTGTAGAACTTACCTTTAAATTTAGGTGGTACCTTCTTGTCACACAAGACTCCAAAGGCAAGTCTCCATTTCATCCAAGCAGCCCCAATGTGATGTGTAACATCATCGTTGATGTCCCCACTACTCTAGATGACGGACCCGAGATATTTAAATTTTTTGCTCTTGGAAATAGCTGTGAGGCAAGCCTAACTATTATGGCCGGCTCAGCCAACGCCACACTGAATTTGCACTTCAAATACTCCGTTTTGGTCCTGCTCAATCTAAATCCTTTGGACTCCAGAGTTTGTCTCCACACCTCCAACCTATCATTAACTCTGTCTCGAGTCTCATCAATCAGTACTTTGTCGTTCGTAAATAGCATACACCATGGAACCTCATCCTGAATATGCCGTGTCAGCTCATCTATCATCACGACAAATAAGAACGGGCTTAGCACCGATCCTTGATGTAGACCCATCTCTACTGGGAAGGGATTCGATTCCCCCCTCCCCCCATCGTTCTAACCCGAGTCTTGGCTCCATCATACATGTCCCTTATCGCCCTAATATACACCATTGGGACACCTTTCGCCTCCAAACACCTCCAAAGGACCTCTCTCGGAACTTTGTCATAAGCCTTCTCCAGATCAATGAACACCATATGCAGGTTCCTCTTTCTTTCTCTATATTTCTCCACCAGTCTCCGCATAAGGTGAATTGCTGCAGTAGTCAATCTCCCCGGCATGAATCCAAATTGATTCTTGGGAATAGACACCCCTCTCCTCACCTTTATCTCCACCACTATCTCCCAAACTTTCATAGTGTGCTTTAGCAATTTGATACCCTTGTAATTGTTACAATTTTGGATATCACCTTTGTTCTTGTACAATGGGACCATTGTGCTCCACCTCCATTCGTTAGGCATTTTAGCCGTCTTAAAAAATAGCATTAAACAGCCTTGTTAACCACTCAATCCCCGCTTTGTCAGTGCTCTTCCAAAATTCCACCGGAATCTCATCGGATTCGGTCGCTCGTCCCCTGCTCATCCTACTATCAGCACGCCTTACCTCCTCAACCTTAAAATACCTACAGTACCCAAATCCCTACAACTTTCAGAGTGTGCTAGTTCATGCAAATGTGGAAATAGGTAACAAGATTTATCCATTTCTGTTAGTGTACATATTTATATGTGTTGCAATCTGTGTACGCCAGTCTTCAGTTATACTGCAAGGTCAAAGAATAACCCTTAGTATCACAACTTAAAAAACCCTGTGAAAACTGTTGAAATATGCTCCAATACATGAGTCATCACAAAGAGAAATATTTTCCATTCTTTCATCAATTTGTTTTGTTAATACTTCAGACCTGTTCTTTCGATATACTTTTTACTTTATTTTTGTGTAAGAAATAAAGTTTTGATGGGATTTCAACTCCTATCTCTGCTCTGAAGAACAATGCATGTTGGTCTTAACTTACTCTTATTTTATTATTATGGTGTAGAGCCTCTGGACGCCTCTATGTAGCTTGGCATGCTTGCTTGACGAAATCATATTCTCCTTTGGTTAAAAGCCGATCCTAGGTCCTCATCCCTCAACTCTATCTAACTCGATACGTTGGGCATCCTCCTTGGTCTCCTTACCAAATATTCTGGTTCTATCCACTCCCGAAATAGACTCTAAAGTTTCTTGAAACACACAAAAATTAATTTTTCAAAATGGTTGTAACTACTAAGATTTTTATTTATCCCGACACAACTCCTGAAATCACTGGAATGCACACTAAAAATACATTTAAAACAACTAAGTAATTTCCAAAGTTGCTGGTACATCAAAAGTAACACCCAAATTTTTTTTAAGAAAAAAAAATATTTTTTATTTTGTTACTTTTTCGGGTGATCTGACTTCGGGAGGCCATAAACCGATCAGAATTTGGAAATTTGGGAAAACTCCTCAATTGAGAGTTGTAGATAATTGAAATACCTTTCCAACATAGGTCATGGGCTTATATATGACATTGGAATAAAAAGTTATGGACATTATAAGGCAGAAGGGTCAACATGGGCAGAAAATTCGGCCCAACCCGATTCCAAGTCGAGTCAGGCCCATATTTCTTACCATGTAAGGGATAATTTCAGCCTTATTTCTTCTATTTCAACTAGAACATCATATCGAGAGAGAGAGAGAACTTCTAGGCTAAGAAGTCATTTTTGACCCAAATCCGAGTTCTAAATTCCAAAGCTCGTGAAGAGAAAGGCGTTGCACGTTGCATTGTCTTCACTTTGAGCTCAAAATCAGCGAAGGAGTGTATTGATGTGGTTGCTTTACACTTAAGGTAAGATTGAGGTTCCTTTTTCCTTATTAACAAGCTTGTTTAGAGATTTAACGGATTAGAACAGAGGAAGTAGCATTGTAAACTTGTTTGTTGCTTTGTTGAGACTTATGGATTAGGGGCTGTTTTGGTTGGATTAAATGGGTGGAGTTCGTTACTTTATGTTTGATCTTTCTTTTCAGCTGGAGCAATTTAGCCAAAGTAAATGATGTTATTCCTCTTGTAGATTTCATTAGCTCCCTGCCTTTGGCTTAACAGCCAAACCTTTTTCTCATTTAGAGAAATGGCTTAATTCTCTATCGATAGGTTTTTGTATCTAGGAGCTTTCCCTTTTTTCCTTTGTACTGGTTCAGCACATCTTGATGCCAGTCAATATAACAATTACTTCATAAAAATAACTCTACTTTTGTATAAGAAGATCAGGGGTAGTCTAACTGTGAATAGTTGAATGGTCAATCTGCAAGTTTATTCTAAATTTACTTAGGACCTACAATTACTTTCTTCAATTAATAAGTTTCAGTTCTGATAATTGCTTATCATCAAAGAAATAAAAGAGAGTTTCAATTCCACTTGTTATAATTGTGTTGTAAATGAGAAGAAAATAGAGGATTTGTGGATATGATTCATGTGTAAATTCTCAATTATTACTTTCGCTTCAATAGGTGGGATAGTAGCTCTGGGGAAGTTTGATGCACTCCATATTGGTCACCGCGAGCTTGCAATTCAAGCAGCAAAGAGAGGAATTCCGTTTCTTCTTTCATTTGTTGGAATGGCGGAAGTACTTGGATGGGAACCGAGGTATAACTTCTGTTGTCTCTTATCTTTTACTCTACTGCCATAGAATGTTAAATAGAGAAATATTATCTCCTCGAAATACCAGAAAAGAAGAGAAGGACGAACTTCGACTCGACTCTCACTGCTACACCCAATCCTATAATAGTACCCAGGATCAACTTTAAATTCTGAAAATACAAAAGGAAAGAGGATTATCACATTCAGGGAGTTTTATCTTGCATTCTCTAAGTGTGTGTGAGTCTTAATCTGCAGAAATATTCCACCCTAGCTCCTCTGATTTAGCAGAACTCTATGGACCCTGTTGACGCTCTTTCTCCAAAGCACTAGATTTTGTTAGGTAGCATTCTTGAGTTTAGGAGTTTCTGTTAATAGGATGATCGATCAGAATATGTGCAAAGAAGGAAGAAAATGTATCCCTACATTTTTAGTTCATTTAAGTTTTAATGAAAAGGATAAAATAAAAAAATCTATCAATCAATCAATCTCCGCATCAGTATATTTTCCAACAGGAAAACTTAAGTTAATGTTCTCTCGTCTTTTCTTCACTGTTTTTAGAGACAAGTAAAAGTTTGTGATGATTCATTGTAGCTTTTTTGCAGAATCTTGTCCTTCATCTAAAAATTCAAAGGATGTCCTTATCAACATGTTACACAATCTTGATTTTCTCCTTGAAAATAAAATATTTTCAAACTTTATTCTACTCAAGTTGTATATAGGATTAGTCACGGTTTAGAAAATTTGGTGTTTGAAGCTGGAAGGTGTTTAAAATCTGTTGAATGTATCCTCCTAACCTTACTCAAGCATACTGAGAAGCTCCTTTTTTGGTTAGTTGTCTTTATTAAATGCCACATCATGAAATGAGAAATAATCTTTGTGATCATGTGTATATTTTCGACACAGGGCTCCCATTGTTGCTGAATGTGATCGCAAAAGGATTCTTTCGTCTTGGGCTCCTTATTGCGGTAATGTAATGCCAAGGGAACTCCAGATAGATTTTTCAAAAGTTCGATATCTTACGCCTTGTCAATTTGTGGAGAAGCTGTCCAAAGAGCTGGGAGTACGAGGAGTTGTTGCTGGTATGTTGTAACATCCTAACTTGACATAGAGATTCCAATATAAACGAACAAAAGATTAAAAGATGATGATATCTTGATGATCTCAGGCGAGAACTATCGTTTTGGATATAGAGCTGCTGGTGATGCATCGGACCTTGTGAAGCTCTGTGAAGAGTATGGATTAGAGGCTTATATAATCAATTCTGTCATGGACACAAATCAAATTTCTGGAGCCTTAAACTCTAATGACGGAAAGGAGAGAGGGCAAGTATCATCTACTCGTGTTAGGTATGCCCTTGACAAGGGAGACATGAAATATGTGTCAGAGCTGTTAGGTCGCAACCATCGTCTTGTTTTAATGATGGAAGACCAAGAAAGGTTTACTAGTGAGAGAAATAGGCTGTCAGCTCCAAAGTCTTGTTTGTTGAATCTTGCACCCAAGGAAGGTCTTTATGAGAATTGTTCAGTTTTGATTGACAAGAATGATATGCCCTGCAGAGTAATTGTTGATACAACAGATATTCATTTGGAATTCTATGAGGTAGCTAATTTTTCCTGTGTTACTTCTCAAGACTTAAAGATATTAGGTATTGAATTTGGTAGTCCAGAGTTAGATGGGGTTCAAATTTTGTAATTCATTCCCTATAATTCGTTAGTGCAACCATTTCTGAATGTCCTTCAGTCTTTAAGTATGAGTATGATTCTCTTTAAGCGATACCTTTCTGTTCATTTCACATTCTTTTGGCGGGGACATAGCTGAATTTACTGATATTCTAATTTCTAAGAATCTGCTAGTATGAATAGAATCGAGATGATAAATGGGCAACAAAATAGCAAATATCATTATGAAATACTTTTGAACATTACCATACATAATGGATTTTGTTCTATCACTATAAGTAGATTGGCTGACAACATGGTTACTGTTTCTCTTTCCTTGTTCGAGTGTTCTTGTATTTGTTCTAATTAGTGACAATCCCTTGATTACAATCATGTCATACTTGATTGGCTATTAACCTTTCCGATAATATCTTTAGTGCTTGAAGTCCATTTCCTTCAATTCATTTGTAATTGTTGAAATGTGTGAACCATCTCGTCTAAAACTTTGAACTGTTAAAGGGGAGGCACATATTAATTTACAAGATGTTTCGTCTCATCTAAAATCTTAAATAACTATAGAAAAGGAGCACTTTTTTTAAATTAGTTTACTCTCCAACCGTAGTGAATGAAATGTGTCTATAACTACTTACTTTGAGGCTTTGAGCATGTTTTGAAACTTTACAAGGAGTGCTTCTTGTAGACTTCTTCTCTCTCATTCATGCTAGAGTGGTTTTACCTGATTTTCATTACCATTCCGTGGCTGCTTCTGTAAATCTTGTTCATCATCATCATCAAGTGGGTGGTCATCTGGAATGTTTTGTTTCACGGATAAAAGATCTTGCAGTAATCTTTAAGAGTGTTCTTTGATAACTGCAGAAGACCAAACTAATGTCTAGATTCTGACATGTATAAAGGTGGAACCGATGTGTTAGGCTGTGGTGTGTTAATTTAGAGAGAGAGAATAATTTGAAGGGATTGTAGAATATGATGAATGTTGCTTGGAAGTCTACAGATCTTCATATATTAAATTCAGGAAAGCATAGTTTCAATTTTTTCTTTGGAAGCAGGGATGGTTTTGTTATACAAGGTCCTTGATATTTGGGTTCCTGCTGTGCCACTTTTGGATTCATCTCGTGGGTATGCCAAGGCATTGTCTACTAAGCTATTGCCATTGAAACTGGTAAATTGTTAGCAGAATGCCACTATGGTGAGATAAGGGAGAAGCTCGATAGCGGACAACTGTTTCTTCAATGATCTCCATCCATTTTGTCGGTGCACCTAATTGTATGGTCCAGAAGGAGAAGTGGGTTTTCCTTCCTCAAGTACGAACTGTTTCCTGCTATGTGTTTCACGTGTCTCCTTTGTTTAACAACTTGTGTTTCATATGTGGTGACCATATATTAGAAGCTGCACATTGAAGGATGATCCTCGACCTACTTAATGCAAAAGGATCTTGCTTTGTGGCGCTTGGTTCAGTGTAATACTTGATAAATTTAGATTTAAGGTGGTGTGCTGCCAAGAGCAGCTTCTGCCATTGTTGGAGATGTATTTCTGTCACGACCCAAAAACTGAGGTCATGATGGCACACATCTCAAAACCCAATCTGATGTGTAACCCTAAAAATAAAACTCATACAAGACTCCCAAAGGGGAAAGTGATGTCACGATTTAAATAAAAAGAAAAAAAAACAATGAAGAAATTATCCCAAACCTGGTGTCATAAGTATAAAGAGCATCTAATACAAGGTTCGAATCTGAAGATACAACATAAGTCTCTGAATGATACAAAAGACTGAAAAATAAAGATAGACTAGTGACGATCCGAATTCTGGGACCTCACCACTAATCTGAGAATACACAATCCGCTAGAATATTAACTGCCACGTGGGGTACCCTGACTAGTATCTGCATCAAAAAGGGACACAAAAGTAGGGGTGAGTACAATTCACATGTACTCAGTAGGTTTTAGCTGACTGAGTATAAGGAATTAATCAAACCTATGAAATAAACTAAGGAACGCTTCCACCTGCATACAGAAAAGTCCCACTTCGGCATCGGTGCCGCCAGTTTATATATATATTGACGCGAGTAAAGTAAACCCATAAAAACAGCTCATAATCACAATTAACCAGATAATTCAAGCAACACAAATATCAATGCAATGCAATGCAATATGATGATGCAATGATGTGGTGGTACGATGGAATCAAGACTGTCGCACAGACTGTCGTATACACCTGCTGAGTTGTGCTACCAAGCAGGACCCATGGGGGTCTCGCACACCATATACCTAAATCGCAATATCTCATTATCCTTGCCACCTCCTCGTGGTCAAGGGATCACAATGCATCTACTATCTTACCGAAAAACTGCCTCGATCAGGGACTCAAGATACAAAGGTTTAAAGGTGTTTCATTTTCTTTCTCAAAAAGAATTTCCATATTTCTCAACTTCTCATGTTTCATGATATGATGAATGAGGATGAATGCATCAAAACACATATACATGGAAGTAATAATCAACTCACATGTGGTATAAGGTTCAAAGTTCTCAAAACTTAACCTACACATGATATTCACCCTCAATAAATAGTAACGGGAAGAACACACTTTCATTTAAATATTCACCCCTTTCTCAACAATATTTCAATACTCAAGTATGCTCAAAAAACCCAACTCAATCTCTCAGGCGGCATCACAAGTCAAATAATATACTCAAGCCTCTCTCTTAGGCAAATCACAAATCACATGCTCTCAAAGCAAATAAGATAACAAATAAGGCCCCCACACGGGCTACGTAATACGAATAAACCCCCACACGGCAACACATTAATAAATAAGCCCCCACACGAGCATCACAATATATATAACATTCTCAACTCATACAACAACCCCATCCCAAATTCTATAATATATGAATGACTAATTACCCCATCTCAATCTCAAAGAAAGATAGCCAAACCTACCTCAATTGCCTAAACCGCACTCGAATACCTCCACCGGACAAGCAACTCTTGAATTCAGCGCCCGGAATGACACCACACTATCAAAAATGAAACATACACGTTACAAGGAGTCCAATGACACCCATATTGATAGGTTTCGGAACTGGGGGTAAAATGGTCCAAAAATTAACTATTTTCGAAAAGGGTCAAATCTAGAAATTTATTGAACAATCCATTCTATTGGTAATAAGGAACTCATGGTTGAAAAACCCATAAAAATAGATCTCAAAACGAGTTGGAAATCACAATTTTCCTTAAATTCGGATTAGGGAAGAAACAAAGACTTTTGGGATTTGAAACTAAAATTTAAGAGTTAAAATCGTCAAAAACTTAATGAAAAAGGAAGGTTTTAGGTCAAAAATCACTTACCCAACACTTTGCCTCGAAAATCTCTTCTCAAATCACCTCAAGGAGTTCAAGAACTCAAACAAATGATGAAAGATATTGAAATTGGAAGAAAGGGGCATTTTCTGCCCAAAAAGTTACTGTTCACGAGTGTTACTGTTCACGCATGTTACTGTTCACGCGCGTTTTGTACAAATTTTCGAAAATCACCCTCAAGATCAGTACAATATCCACCACTAAAAAGGATGTTCGTCCTCGAACATAAGATAAAATAAAGTACCTGGGGTCTCAAAAAGCTGAGGGTACCGAGCCTGCATATCAGACTCTAACTCCCAAGTCGCCTCCTCATCAGGCCGATGCTGCCACTGCACCTTGACCGAAGCGACCTCCTTGGTCCTGAGTCTACGAAGCCGCCTATCTAGAATAACTGTCGGCTCCTCCTCATAAGTCAAATCCGGACTCAACTCTACCGCATCATAAAAAATCACATGAGACTCATCCGGTATGTACTTGCGAAGCATGGAAACATGAAACACCGGATGGACAACTGACAATTTAGGGGGTAAGGCCAACTTATACGCCACTCCACCTACTCTTTCAAACGGGCCAACAAACCTTGGGCTAAGCTTGCCCTTCTTTCCGAACCTCATCACACCCTTCATGGGCGATATTTTAAGCCACACACAATCACCCACCATAAACTCTAAGGGACAAACCCTCGTATCAGCATAACTCTTCTGACGACTCTAAGCTGTCAATAGTCGACCCTGAATCAAACGTACCCGCTCCACAGCATCCCTAAGTAAGTCAGTATCCAATGCATCAACCGCAACAGAATCAAACCATCCAATGGGTGATCGACACCTACGACCATACAATGCCTCAAATGGTGCCATTTGAATGCTAGAGTGACAATTGTTATTATAGGCAAACTCTGCTAAGGGCAAATGTTGGTCCCATCGGGCACCAAAATCAATCACACAGGCCCTAAGCATATCCTCCAACACCTGAATAGTCCGCTTGGACTGACCATCGGTTTGGGGATGAAATACTGAACTCATCTCTAGCCGCGTACTCAAACCACGTTGTAATGCCTTCCAAAAGTGAGAGGTGAACACTGAACCCCGATCCGATACAATAGAGATAGGCACCCCATGCAGCCTAACAATCTCACGAAGATAGATCCTAGCTAACTGATCCGCATTGTAGCTAGTCTTCACCGGAAGGAAATGAGCTGATTTGGTCAATCGATCCACAATCACCCAGACAGAGTCATACTTACCCAATGCCATAGGTAATCCAGACACGAAGTCCATAGTGATATGCTCCCATTTCCACTCAGGAATGGGCATCTTTTGCATAGGACCACCCGGTTTCTGATGCTCATACTTCACTTGTTGGCAATTTAAACACTTAGCCACAAAATCAATAATGTCTCTCTTCATGCCACACCACCAATAGTCTTGTTTCAAGTCATGAAACATCTTTGCCACTCCCGGGTGAATCGAATACTTGAAACAATGAGCCTCCTCCAATATCATACGTACCCATTCACTAACCTTGGGCACACAAATGCGACCATTAATCCTCAAAACTCCTTCCGAATCAAGAGAGGCTGATTTTGCTTCACCACTTAACACTTTGTCTCGAATGGCCCTCAACTTTTCATCTTCAAACTGGTGTGTACGAATCTGGTCCATCAAAGTAGACCTAGCCTCCACAAAGGCCAAAATACCATGATATGTAGAAATATCAAGTCGGACCAACTGTCTAGCCAATGACTGAACCTCCAACGCCAAAGGCCTCTCCACAGCCTTAAGAAAGCCCAAACTACCTATGCTAGATGCTTTGCGACTCAGGGCATCTGCTACCACATTAGCTTTGCCCGGATGATAAAGTATGGTAATGTCATAGTCTTTCAATAACTCTAACCACCTACGCTGCCGCATGTTCAGATTCGGCTGAGAAAAGATATACTTAAGGCTACGGTGGTTAGTATAGACCTCGCAATGCACTCCATAGAGATAATGCCTCCACAACTTCAGAACAAACACCATCGCTGCTAACTCTAAGTCGTGGGTAGGATAGTTCTTCTCATGTACCTTCAACTATCGAGAAGCATAAGCTATAACTCTACCTTTTTGCATCAATACACTACCCAAGCCGACTCCTGAAGCATCACAAAACACAAGAAATGCCACGCTCTCCTCGGGTAAGGCTAGAATAGGTGTTGAAGTCAATAATTCCTTGAGCTTTTGAAAGCTCGCCTCACATTCATCAGTCCACTGAAATGCCATGGTCTTTTGAGTTAGCCTAGTCAATGGGGCTGCAATAGAAGAGAATCCTTAAACAAACCGACGATAGTAGCCTGCCAACCTAATAAAACTCCGAATCTCGGTAACCGAAGTAGGCCTAACCCAATCACGAACTGCTGCAACTTTGGCTAGATCAACCATAATACCATCCTTGGTCACTATATGACCCAAGAATGTCACGGACTCAAGCCAAAACTCACATTTGGAGAATTTTGCAGAGCTGTTAGGTCGCCACCATCGTCTTGTTTTAATGATGGAAGACCAAGAAAGGTTTACTAGTGAGAGAAATAGGCTGTCAGCTCCAAAGTCTTGTTTGTTGAATCTTGCACCCAAGGAAGGTCTTTATGAGAATTGTTCTGTTTTGATTGACAAGAATGTTATGCCCTGCAGAGTAATAGTTGATACAACAGATATTCATTTGGAATTCTATGAGGTAGCTAATTTTTCCTGTGTTACTTCTCAAGACTTAAAGATATTAGGTATTGAATTTGGTAGTCCAGAGTTAGATGGGGTTCAAATTTTGTAATTCATTCCCTATAATTCGTTAGTGCAACCATTTCTGAATGTCCTTCAGTCTTTAAGTATGAGTATGATTCTCTTTAAGCGATACCTTTCTGTTCATTTCACATTCTTTTGGCGGGGACATAGCTGAATTTACTGATATTCTAATTTCTAAGAATCTGCTAGTATGAATAGAATCGAGATGATAAATGGGCAACAAAATAGCAAATATCATTATGAAATACTTTTGAACATTACCATACATAATGGATTTTGTTCTATCACTATAAGTAGATTGGCTGACAACATGGTTACTGTTTCTCTTTCCTTGTTCGAGTGTTCTTGTATTTGTTCTAATTAGTGACAATCCCTTGATTACAATCATGTCATACTTGATTGGCTATTAACCTTTCCGATAATATCTTTAGTGCGTGAAGTCCATTTCCTTCAATTCATTTGTAATTGTTGAAATGTGTGAACCATCTCATCTAAAACTTTGAACTGTTAAAGGGGAGGCACATATTAATTTACAAGATGTTTCGTCTCATCTAAAATCTTAAATAACTATAGAAAAGGAGCACTTTTTTTAAATTAGTTTACTCTCCAACCGTAGTGAATGAAATATGTCTATAACTACTTACTTTGAGGCTTTGAGCATGTTTTGAAACTTTACAAGGAGTGCTTCTTGTAGACTTCTTCTCTCTCATTCATGCTAGAGTGGTTTTACCTGATTTTCATTACCATTCCGTGGCTGCTTCTGCAAATCTTGTTCATCATCATCATCAAGTGGGTGGTCATCTGGAATGTTTTGTTTCACGGATAAAAGATCTTGCAGTAATCTTTAAGAGTGTTCTTTGATAACTGCAGAAGACCAAACTAATGTCTAGATTCTGACATGTATAAAGGTGGATCCGATGTGTTAGGCTGTGGTGTGTTAATTTAGAGAGAGAATAATTTGAAGGGATTGTAGAATATGATGAATGTTGCTTGGAAGTCTACAGATCTTCATATATTAAATTCAGGAAAGCATAGTTTCAATTTTTTCTTTGGAAGCAGGGATGGTCTTGTTATACAAGGTCCTTGATATTTGGGTTCCTGCTGTGCCACTTTTGGATTCATCTCGTGGGTATGCCAAGGCATTGTCTACTAAGCTATTGTCATTGAAACTGGTAAATTGTTAGCAGAATGCCACTATGGTGAGATAAGGGAGAAGCTCGATAGCGGACAACTGTTTCTTCAATGATCTCCATCCATTTTGTCGGTGCACCTAATTGTATGGTCCAGAAGGAGAAGTGGGTTTTCCTTCCTCAAGTACGAACTGTTTCCTGCTATGTGTTTCACGTGTCTCCTTTGTTTAATAACTTGTGTTTCATATGTGGTGACCATATATTAGAAGCTGCACATTGAAGGATGATCCTCGACCTACTTAATGCAAAAGGATCTTGCTTTGTGGCGCTTGGTTCAGTGTAATACTTGATAAATTTAGATTTAAGGTGGTGTGCTGCCAAGAGCAGCTTCTGCCATTGTTGGAGATGTATTTCTGGCTTATGATTTGATTTGAAGCATATATAGGAACTTTTGGTGGGCCTAAAGAGGTCATGAAAGGAAACCCAACTCCAAATCTTGGGATGATGCAACCCTGAATCTACGTACTTGTCGCCTGGGTCCTGTAACCTCATTGCTTCAATCTAGAGATCTTGCAAGCAGGTATGAATTTATGACTGAAGGCAGATCTAAAAGTTTAATTAGTATGTATAGATTATAGAATTCACAACACCCATTACTCCTTTGTAATGGGTCTAGACTTAAGAGACTAAGGTAGAAGATGCGGGAATAGCTAAGAATCCTATTTGACATAGTATTATGCTAACCATGTACTGGAACCCTATCAGTTATAACTGTTTATTCGTGTAACATTGTGTTGGAAGGATGCAACTTGCTATAAGGTCAAAGGGCCTGAGGCTGTGATCCTATTGTGCTGCATCGAACTCTACACAATTTGAATGACACTGAGATCTTAAAGACTGCTCCCATGGCTTTGGTCTAGTGGTAAGAGTGCAACACGTGATGGGTAGATTAGGCACACGTTACAGATTCTGTATTTAAGTGGAGAAGGGTAAGGGGCCCGGCCCCTTGTCCACGACTTCCGAACTGTGTGCTACTGGCACTCAGAGATTTCTCAGTTTTTCTAAAAAAGATTGTTGAATGATTGGTGCTCAACTTATTACTTCTATACCTCTTTGTCCCTCATGATCCAGTGACAAGCTTATGAAGTATTTCAGAGAAGAATGGTATTTAAAGGTACTTCCTGAAGTAAAGTTCTTTCTTTGAAAGATGGGAAGATATCCTACACACTCGGCTATATCTGGTAAAGAGATGGTGCTGTGAATTATGCAATGAGATTGTGTTCTCCTGTCCTGTTCCTTCAGGTTTTCTCCACCAAAGCTATGATTCTCATGTCGGCCTTCAAGTTGTTCCTGACAATAGGAAGGGGCTGTTCTTTCTACTTATTTATGGTCCTTTTCAAGTATAAGGGCTCCAGTGATCTTTCAAGGATCTTCTTGTAAAGTCCTGCTGATATTGCTTGATCGTTGTCTATTCGCATCTGGTGTTTCTTGCTACTTGAATCAAGATTTCGGTTATTCCAGCAGATATTGTTAGATTGAGGAACTTCTGCTGGCCAGTTTTAGCTAATCTACATGGTGTTTTGATATCCTTAAGAGCTTGAGTTTGTTGTTCCTAGGGAGATCCTCCTAGCTTCTTTACTTTAAATTTTGCATTTTGCTAAGATGAACCATTTCTGCAAATGACAGTTACTCTGAATACTTTGCAGACATGAAAGTCTGCAAAGAGAATAAGATAGCTACTGTCCTTCCTTCTGTTCTTTTTTGGCATTTCTAGTTGTAGTTATGCTTCTGAATGACCTAAATATAGTGCATATTGTAAATATGGATTTGATATTATCAGAAACTTAAGTCTGTGTTTAGATGAATCTGACCAGCAAGGGATAGATTAAGGTCTTTTTCCAGCTATGTTTGTTAAGATGCTTTTGAGAAAAATGAGTTGTTAATTTGTTAAGATACAGTTTTGTTTTCTACTTTTTGTCTCCAATGGTCCCTTAACATTCTCAGAGGTAATGAATTTTACAGAATGCAGATACTTATTCTTTATGTTCTACATGATGAATTGGTGGTCATGTCTTTGCTTCTCAAACTAAGTTGGTCAAATTTGCATTTCATCCTTTCTCGTGGCTCATTATTCTTTCATTTTCATTGTTGCTCTCGGAATCTAAGATTTGAAATTTATGATTTCTATAATGTATTTACGTTAATATATAATAATAACTGAGTTCGTAGTGAAGTTAACAATATATTCAGTGTAATACTATAAGTGAGGTCTGGAAAGGATAGAATATATGCTTACCTTGTGTAAGATAAAGAGGTTGCTTTCAATAGATCAACTCCAAAAAAATATTTCCAGTGAAGCTATCAGCGATGATAATGATATTTACTGACTACCTCATATTTTCAACTTAAATATCAGCATCATTGCGGATAGCTTCATCGAAAATTAATATAATACATTTGTTATAAATTAACTAACTTGATAATTTTATAAAGGAAGAAAATGCAAGAGAATATATATATATAAGTATTAATATAGAGAGAGTAATAGTAATTCTCTTCTTTTATGTATTTTGTGTGTTTTTACATTGAAGTTTAAGGCTATATTTATAGCCATATTTACAAGTGGAGGAAAATATTAGTGAGCAATTTACCCACTTAAAAAGTAAATGGACTATCCACCATTGTAAAGTGGACAACCATTTTACTTGGTTGATAATACTCCCTCTTGGATGTCCACGAGAAATGTGTCTCGTTAAAACTTTACAAATAATAAAATAATATACATTATTATTTTGAACATCCATAGATGTTGTGCCTCGTTAAAACCTTATTAGGAAAAACTCAGTGGGAAAAAGCCTAATGAAGGAAAAAGAGTACACACATCTGATAATACGCCTTGAGTGCTGCCTCATTAAAAACCTTATCAGGAAAACCCAGTGGGACAAAACCTTGACTAAGGGAAAAAGAGTACAGCGCGTATTTTGCTCCTCCTGATGAAAATATCACTTAATATCTCGAAGACGATGCATTCCAATTTTGTATCTCATTTTCTCAAAGGTTGAAGTTGGCAATGCTTTGGTGAACATATCTGTCAAATTGTCACTTGAACGAATTTGTTGGACATCTATTTCACCCTTCTTTTGAAGATCATGAGTGAAAAAGAATTTTGGTGAAATATGTTTTATTCTGTCTCCTTTGATGTATCCTCCCTTCAGTTGAGCTATACATGCAGCATTGTCTTCATACAATATTGTTGGAGCGTCTTTTGTCAAACAAAGGCCACATATTTTTTGAATGTGTTGAGTTATTGATTTTAACCAAACACATTCTCTACTTGCTTCATAAATGACTATTATCTCTGCATGATTTGAGGAAGTGACAATCATAGTTTGTTTTGTTGAACGTCATGATATAGTTGTACCACCGCATGTAAATAAATAGCCTGTTTGTGACCGACCTTTATGGGGATCAGATAAATATCCTGCATCTGCATAACCGATCAATTGTGATGTGGAATTATTTGAGTAAAACAATCCCATATCAATGGTACCTCAAAGGTATCTGAATATATGCTTAATTCCATTTCAGTGTTTTCGTGTTGGGGAAGAACTAAATCTTGCTAACAAGTTTACTGAGAAAGCTATATCTGGTCTAGAATTGTTAGCAAGATACATTAATGCACCAATTGCACTAAGGTATGGTATTTCAGCACCAATAAGTTCTTCATCATTTTCATAAGGTCGAAATGAATCTGTATTAATATCAAGAGATCTCACAACCATTGGGGTACTCAATGGTTGTGTTTTATCCATATAAAATCTCTTTAAAATATTTTCAGTATATGTTGATTGATGGACAAATATTCTATTTGTAAAATGTTCAATTTGTAGACCAAGACAAAATTTTGTCTTTCCTAGGTCTTTCATTTAAAACTCCTTTTTCAGATATTTTACTGCCTTTGAAAGTTCTTCCGGAGTTCCAATAATATTCAAATCATCAACATATACTGCTATTATGACAAATTCAGATCCAGACCTTCTCATAAAGACACAATGGCAAATTGGATCATTTTTATATCCTTCTTTTAGAAAATATTCGCTAAGACGATTGTACTACATTCGCCCTGATTGTTTCAACCCGTACAAGGATTTTTGAAGTTTTATTGAGCAATTTTCTCGAGAATACTTGTATGCTTCAGGCTCTTTGAACCCTTCGGAAATTTTCATAAAAATATCATGGTCCAATGAGCCATATAAATAGGCAGTGACCACGTCCAGTAAGTGCATTTCAAGCTTTTCATGAACTGCCAAATTTATTAGATACCTGAAAGTAATTGCATCCACCACAGGAGAATATGTTTCCATATAGTCAATGCCAGGTCTTTGCGAAAAACCTTGGGCTACAAGTCGTGCTTTATATCTTACGACTTCACCCTTTTCATTTCGTTTACGCACAAAAATCCATTTGTGCCCTATTGGCTTGACACCTTCAGGTGTTCGAACTATTGATCCAAAAACTTCACGTTTTTCAAGTGAAGTTAACTCTGCTTGAATTGCATCCTTCCATCTTGGCCAATCATTTCTCTGTCTGCATTCATCGACAAATTTTGGTTCAAGATCCTTATCTTGTTGCATTATTTCAATGACAACATTATAAGCAAAAATATTATCGACCACAATATCATTTTGATTCCACCGTTTTCTTGTCGATACATAACTTATTGAGATTTCTTCATTCTCATTATTTTCAGGTACTTGGATCTCGTTGGTGGTATCACCATTTGTTGTGTCTCTGGGCTCTTCTTGAATACTCGCCTCCAAATTATGATCATCTTGATCATTTATTTCTTTTCTTTTTCGAGGATTTTTATCTTTGGAACCAAATGGTCTTCCACGTTTTAAGCGTGGCCTAGACTCATTTGCCTGAACAAGTTGTCCTACTGGGACATCAACTCGAACTTGAGCATTAGCAGCTGGGATATGCGATTTAGTAACCCGTGGAAGGTTAGTAAATGCATCTGACAGTTGATTTGCAATATTTTGCAAATAAATCATCTTTTGAACTTCTTGCTCACATTGATTTGTTCGAGGATCTAAATGAGATAGTGACAATGAATTCCAATCTATCTCATTTTTCAACTGCTTATGTTCTCCCTCTAATGTTGGGTATTCTGATTCATCAAAATGACAATCGGTGAATCTTGCCGTAAATAAATCTTCGGTCATAGGTTCCAGATATTTTATAATAGAAGGAGATTCATACCCAACATATATTCCTAACCTTCTTTGGGGACCCATCTTTGTGCGGTGCGGTGGAGCAATTGGGACATATATCGCACACCCAAATATTTTAAGATGGGATATATTTGGCTCCCGTCCAAACGCCAACTGTAATGGAGAAAATTCATGATAATTTGTTGGCCTTATGCGCACAAGTGCTGCTGGATGCAAAATAACATGCCCCCATACTGAAATAGGAAGTTTTGTACTCATTAGCAATGGTCTAGCTATCAATTGGAGGCGTTTAATCAATGATTCTGCTAGACCATTTTGAGTATGTACATGAGCGACCGGATGCTCAACTTTTATTCCAACCGACATACAATAATCATTAAATGATTGAGATGTGAATTCACCAGCATTATCAAGACGAATTGTCTTTATTGCATAATCTGGAAATTGTGCTCTTAACCATATAATTTTAGCTAACAATCTCGCAAAAGCCATGTTGCGAGTTGATAATAAGCACACATGTGACTATCTTGTAGATGCATCTATCAATACCATATAATATTTAAATGGTCCACATGAAGGGTGAATTGGCCCACATATATCACCCTGTATACGTTCCAGAAACGCAGGGGATTCAATCCCAACCTTAGTTGCTGATGGTTTGATAATCAGTTTTCCTTGGGAACAAGCAACACAAGAGAATTCCTAAAATTGAAGAATTTTTTGATTCTTCAAAATGTGTCCATGTGAATTCTCAATAATTCTACGCATCATATTATAACCGGAATGGCTCAATCGGTCATGCCAAATGATAAAATCATTAGAATCAGTAAACCTTTTGTTTACAATGGCATGCGATTCAACAGTACCAATATTTGTATGGTACAACCCAGAAGAAAATGCAGGTAATTTTTCGTGCACAATTTTCTTCTCCATATTTATTGTAGTAATATAAAGGTATTCAACATTTCCTTCATTTGTAGTTTCAATATGATAGTCATTTTGACGAATAACCTTGAAACTTAACAAGTTTCTTTGAGACTTATTACAATATAATGCATTATCAATTACTAATATCGTTCCTCCAGGTATTAATAAGGTTGCTTTTCCAGAGCCTTCAATTAATTTTGTACTACCAGATATTGTATTGACATAATCCTTTTTCATAATCAAATGACAGAAATATTTCTTTTCTTTTAATATAGTATGAGTTGTGGCACTATCCAAAAGACACATATCTCCATTATTCATCTTGAATCCAATTGAAGACTGATAAATTTATTTATCTTCATAAAATAAAAATGCATTGTAAGAAATAAAATAAGTAACAATTTTGCTAGAAAAACATAAGTCCTTTTTTTAAAAGTTAAATTATGGTTATTTAGAATTTAAAAAAATTATATGATTCAATTATGATGAATGTTACAATAATTTAGTTTATCAAATTATATACTTATTAACCTTAAATAAATATTATACGTAAGTATTAAAAACAAATATAAAATATTATAGAACATTAATATAATATTATTCATCATGTATAGATAATTTGTTTATTGACAAAAATAATACAATCATTATAAATTATTAATGTCTAAAACATCAACAAGAATAAACAATTAGTATAATGACATTAAATAAGGCGAATATTATTTTTAGTAACAATATAATATTAAGATTAAATAATAGCACACTAATAGTAATTAATTACAACATTGTAAAATAGCATAATGTAATAAACAATATACAATTATCATAAAAATGTGGCCCTATTTTTTTTCTTCCAAATACATAAACGTAAAAACACGATAATTCAAAGTACATAAAACTGACAACATATTGAAAAACATGAAATTAAGCATCAATTAAGATCCTTAAAAAAATCTTCAACCTCCAAATGAGTAATATCATTGAGGTCATTAAAATCATCATCTCTTAAAGCCAGATTTGCTTCAATATTATCATTATTCAAAGGCCTTGCCTCAACATTATTTTCGAACGCCAAGTGTGACTCTATTCGAGCATTAGAAGAAGAGGCACCACCTCTATTTGCCTTTCTTTTGAAAGAATTTTGATAAAGTCTTACAAAATGCTCAGGCGTCCGACATTCATTTTTCCAGTGGCCTTTCATGCCATAACGATGACAGTTACTTCTTGAAGGGCCATTTTGAGAACTGATATTTTTCTCCCTTTTATGTTGACCACCACCTCGACGATTATTTAATCGTCTTCTGTCATTGCCACGTCCACGCACATTATCGTGGACATAATTTTTATTTTATCTTCTTTCAGACTGACCATGTGCCTTTACCATATTTACCTCCGATAACGGAGCAGTTCCAGTGGGACGGACTTCATGATTTTTCATTAAAATGGCATTATGTTGTTCAGCCACCAGAAGACATGATATCAATTCAGAGTATTTTTTAAAACCATTTTCACGATATTGCTGCTGTAATATTACATTAGAGGCATAAAAAGGTAGTTAATGTCTTTTCTAACATGTCCTCATCATTTATAGTTTCTCCGCATAATTTTAATTGAGAAGTTATTCTAAATACAGCAGAATTATACTCAATTACGGTTTTAAAATCATGAAACTGTAAATGCATCCACTTATAACGAGCCCTTGGCAATACCATTGCCCTGAGGTGGTCATACCTCCTTTTAAGTCTTTCCACAATTCAAGTGGATCTTTAATTGTCAAGTATTCCATTTTTAGGCTGTCATCTAGATGACGACGAAGGAAAATCATAGCCTGTGCTTTATCCTGACTTGATGCTGTATTTCCTTAAATTATAACATCACCAAGACCCTTAGCGGTAAGGTGAATTTCAGCATTAAGTACCCATGACAAATAATTTTTATCAGAAATATCAAGTGCCACAAATTCCAATTTTGACAAGTTTGACATGATGAAAATTAATTTTGAAAATAACAAAGATAACTTAAAAATTAAATTTCTTCAGTAGATATACCTGATATAGAAGTTAATTTTCTGAAAAATTAGAGTTTCGTGCTGATAACGTGTTATAAATTAACTAACTTGACAATTTTATAAAGGAAGAAGAGCAAGAGAATACACACACATATATATATATATATATATATATAAGTATTAATATAGAGAGAGTAGTAATATAGAGAGAGTAGTAATATAGAGAGAGTAATAGTAATTCTCTTTTTTGTGTGTTTTTATATTGAAGTTTAAGGCTATATTTATAGCCATATTTACAAGTGAAGAAAAATATTAATTAACAATTTACCCACTTAAAAAGTAAATGGACCATCCATCATTATAAAGTGGACAACCATTTTATTGGTTGATAATAACATTTAATTATATTAATTTGTCATAATAATAGAGTGGCAAGAGGATTTGACCTAAAAAAAAAAGGCGTGCAGTTTGCTATGCGCAGACAATAAAGAAGACCTAATTGAAGACGCTGTCACTCCCTCTACCGTCTCATGGTCAAAACCATAATCACCGTCGCCTCTTTCCTCCTGACAACGCCATTCTCCATTCTAGAATGACCAAGCATAGACTTGGACTGCACACTCGGCTGTGCTTCCATCTCTCAAGAACAAAGAGACCTTTAACACGGTGTTTTGTGATTTATTTGGGATGTTACTTCCATCTCTCAAGAACAAAGAGACCTTTAACAACTTGCCCTTTACCTTCGGAAGCAACATCCCTAATAAATCACAAGACACCGTGTTTTTCACTTGCAGAGAATTTAATAGTTCGTGGGTTGTTCGATTCAGCTCGGAAAGTGATTCGGAGAATCATCAAGCAATGCCCATCAGTCTCTGAAGCTATCTCTGCTGTTGAATTTTCCATTTCTCGTGGAGTTGAGCCTGACGCAGCTAACTATGGTTTTCTAATTCGGCAACTCGTGACATCTGGAGAAACCCACAAGACCGAGGTTGTTTATGTAGATTGCATTTTGAACAGAGGTATTGAACCGAACCATTTTCTATTAAATTCCATGGTGATTTGTTATTGTAAGTTGGGTAAACTGGAGGAAGCTAAGTTGCTTGTCGATAAACTTGTGGATATGAATTCGATGCCTTGCAGTAGCACGTGTAATGAGCTTATTAAGGGATTTTGTGGCCAAGGTAGAATCTTGGATGGATGTGATGTTTTTGTGAAAGCTATTAATGCTGATGTATTACGCGCTTTCAGTTGTTACAATAAGTTAGTTGATGGTTTGTGCTTCCGTGGGTACTTGGATGAAGCTCTCTGTGTGTTTGATGAAATGTGTGATAGAGGGGTACCGCCCACAGTTCATTTGTTTAAAACATTGGTTCTTTCGTTTTGTAAGAGAGGTAGAGTTGAGGAAGCGCAATTGTTGAGCATGGATATGGAGTCTTATGGTTTTGTTTTGGATAAAGTCATGTACACAGCTCTCATCAATGTCTATTCCAAGACCCAGAAAATGAAAACGGCTATGTTGGTATTTCACAGAATGCTCAAGTTGGGTTGTGAACCTGATAAGTATACTTACAACACACTGATAAATGGGTTTACAAACACGAAATGTCACTCTTATACTGCTTTAATCTCTGCACTTTATAAAGAGAATCAGTCAGCAAAAGTAGATGACTTATACAGGAAGATGTTGTACACTGGATTGGTTCCTGACCATGTTCTGTTTTTTACCTTGATCAACAATCATCCAAAAGGGTCAGAGATTAGTTTAGCACGCACATTTTTGCGGGCTATTGCCAAGAACGGTTGTGGTATTGACCTCTCTTACATCCCTAGACCTACCAGTCATAAAGTTACTTCAGATATCATGCTTGATATTGATTGTCTCTTGGGAGAAATTGTGGCAAGAAACTTACCTCTGGCTAGTGTTGCTTTCAATATATACATGATTGCTTTGTGTCTAGGAGGAGAACTTGATTCTGCTCAGCTTTGCATGGATAAGATGGCAAGCCTTTCTCTTCAGCCTTCACTGTCAGCTTATAATTCCATGATCAAGTGCCTTTACCAAAAGGGACTACATGAGGATGCCAAGTTTCTTGTTGAAGTTATGCAAGATCAAGGTCAAGTTCCAAATCAAGCAACATTCTTGATTATGGTAAATGAATACTGTAAACAGGGTGACATACAATCAGCACTAGAAGTTCTGGACCAAATGGAAGAGAGTGGATTGAAACCTAGTGTTGCTATATATGACTCCGTCATTGGGTGTTTGGGTAGAAAAAAGAGAATAGACGAGGATGTTACATCTCGCACCTTTGCGCATTCGGAAAGAGGAAAAAATATTTTTGGCTTGCAAAGAATGAGGTTGTGAATTATTTTATTTATTTCAATTAGTACCGGTGTGATGTTCATGAAAAAAAATGGTGTGAAAATACGGAGGAAGACTGAGGGCAAAAAAAAATTTGGAAATTTTGGAAACTAATTTTGTGAATTACTAGTAAGACTTATAGTTGGGCTCAAAATAATAATAATAATAAGGAATAAGAGAAATTAGGGCCCAATACATGATATGGCCCAAGCCTTGAAAATTTAGTTCATTAATTATATTGGCCCATCATCTATTTAGTATATGTGTCTCTAGAAGTTTCAAGACTTCCAAAGAGAGCTAAGTCATCTTCCAAGAGAAGAAGAGACCGATACTAGAGGAAGAAAAGGGAAAAAATTTCAAGTTTTTCAACTTTGATCCAAAAATCTTGTCTTCTTGAATTCTTGTCAAGTTCGAGGCCCTCTTCAACGTGGTATAATTAATTGAGCGAGAAAATTTCATTTGTGGCAAGTCGAAAATTGAAGAAAAGGTAAGAATTCTATCTTTTTATATTACGGAAGAAGTCTATGTGTTGTAGCTAGTGGAATTAAGTTCTAATCATGTAATTATGATGTATGTGGGTGTGTGACCATGTGGGTGTGCAAGTGGGTGTGTGTGGTCATGTGGTGTGATGGTTGGGAGAAGAGGAATTGAACTTTATTTAGCTTGTTAGTGGTGTCGTTATGGCGATTATGGTGTAACTAAAAGTTTAATGATTCGAGATGGCATTGAAATTGGTTATAAGTTGTTATAGAGAATTATGTGATTTTAATATAGTTTTTGTGTAATTATGGAAATAGAATTCTAGTATGTGGATTATTGTTATTCTTAATGAATTTGGAAGGAGACAATGCAATTTGGTAGTTTCGTTACATTCGTAGAAGTTTTGGGTGGATTATGGTTTTTGTGGAATTCTTACATATTGTATGGCATAATGTTAACTTCTTTCGAATTATGATTACGTGGTCTTGAGCTAGTAAATGAATATGAAATGTTGATATTAGTTTGAAGGTGAGGTGGAATAGAACTTGTGGCCTTATGTGACAAAAGAGAAGAAGAAGAAAGATTTTTAGTGTAAATTGTGCTTTGTAGTAATTGTTGATATTGTTGGTATGCTTGTGGGTGTTGTTGATATTCTAGCCGAGTTAAATTCTCGGGGATGTTGAATTTATAGGGGAGGTGCTGCCCAAATTTTTGTAGGCAAGTAAAGGAAAAAAAATTGAACTCTTAAAGGCTTATAATTTACAATTGGTAATTGTGACCATTTGTAGATTTTGGAAGAAACGGGATTTGAATTTGAGTGAGCGTAAGAAGCGGATAAGGTATGTAAAGCTCCTCTTTTTCTTGTTTTGGCATATCCTAAGTGTAGTAGGTTGTAATTTGAGTCTCGGGAAAAACTCTACTCATGAGAATCCAAGCTTAAATTTCCTAGAAATCCATTCAGTGAAATTGAATTAAAAATTCATGTATGTTGAAAGGAAACATGCAAATATCCGTAACTTCTACTTATATGACCGCATCATCCTACAACCTTGATAGATGACTCCGTAGGGCCAAATGTTTGAAATTTATGTACGCCACCTCGGCTTGGCCAAAGGTGGGCCCACTAGCTCCAAAATTCACCTAGTTGTCCTATCTAGTTTATTCTATATAACATAAAGGGATAACTTTTGCCCATGAGTTTTCCTACAAAAACTAAGAATAAAATAATAATATCCTGATCGTCCCCTTATGTTCTAATACCCGTTTTGGGACTGTAAACATAATTTCAGAAATGTTTGATATATATATGTGCTGCATTAGTTTCTCACTACTCCGCTCGTGCATATTACTATGATATCGTTCGCCGGAACCCGGGCCGGCTTTGTAATCGTGCGCCTTATAATATACTCGGCAGTATGATGTGTTACGGGTCCCGAGACCTCGCCATAGGGCCGGGTACCATCTATGGTGACATGATGTGACATGGCATATGATATGTTCTGATGATATGGCATGCTGTGATGATACGATATGTTTGGGGTTGGTACGGAGATTTGAAACCTTCTGGAGTATGATGTGTTGTGGCACTAGCGTCAGGGTGGTGACCACGTTCTTATGCCTTATGCATGATTTTACTTGCATTATGTACATATGTTTTCAGTACAGATTTTGATGTTCTGGTTTGGTATGTGCTCCGTGTATCCTTCCTTTCAGTTACGATTTATATTCCTTACACGTGTGCTTTACATATTCAGTACATATTTCGTACTGACCCCCTTTCTTCGGGGGCTGCGTTACATGCCCGCAGGTATAGATGTTCTGGATCCATCGGCGTAGGCTGCATACCTTCTTCTACTACAGAGTGCTCTATTGACTCGGAGCCGCATTTTGGTATATGCCTTTCTGATGTACACACTCTTATGTATTTGAATATTTGGATATGGCGGGGCCCTGTCCCGTCATATATTTTCGTTATGCTTTGGTAGAGGCCTGTAGACATAGGTGTGGGTCATGGGTCGTGTATGTTCGTTCGCGTATGATTTGTATCTTAATACGGCCCCTTTTGTTATAACGGCCAAAACGGCCCATATGTTTGTATATATGTACGTATCCGGTGACGCACCCTTCGTTGCCCCTTTTTTTGGTTTGATAAATTATTTTCTGCACACGCGGTTACTGAAATTAAGGATAGCCTATTATTCTGATTGAGACTAATATTAAATTGGATTTATTTTGTAATATGATAATTTGGTATGTAAGTTCATTTGGGTGTCCTAATAGAGCACCAGTCGCGGCCCACAGGGCTGGGTCGTGACAGAGGCCCTTGGAGTTTTTCGGAGAATGATAGAAGAGGGTTTCATGCCAAATACTGTTCTTCATACTTCACTTAGAAAACAATTCTTAAGGAATAGAGAGTTTGAATTTGCATTTAAGTTGGTTGATTTGATGGAAAGAAGTGAGATTGAGCGAGATCTGGTAACTTATATTATTTTGGTCAGTGGCGTTTCTAGAAATATTAGGTCACTTGATGGGAAAGTGCTTGTTCCACAGAGAAGGTATGAAGAATCTAAGGAAATGTTGTTCCGTCTACTTCATCAGAGTGCTATGTTGCCTAAGGAAATTGGTTTGGAAATCTCAGTTAGCTCTCAAGAACAAATAAAATATCTTGCACTTTGGTTGATAAACAAAGTGAAGAGAGTTATTTTATCACCCAAAGTGCAAGATATTTTATTTGTTCCTTGAAAGCTAACTAAGATTTTCAAACCAATTTCCTTAGGCAACATAGCACTCTGATGAAGTAGACAAAACAACATTTCCTTAGATTCTTCATACCTTCTCTGTGGAACAAGCCCTTTCCCATCAAATGACCTAATATTTCTTACCCTTATCTGGTATCTTTTTATGCTTTTATTGAGCCGAAAGTCTCCAGAAAACAGTCGTCCTACCTTGGTAGGAGTAAGGTCTGCGTACACTCTACCCTCTCCAGACCCCTCGTTGTGTGATTTCACTGGGTTGTTGTTGTAATAATAGAGTGGCAAGAAATAGGCGAAATTCATCGATGGCCCCCTAAAGTTGGCACCGATTTTCACTTAGACACCTCAACTAGACTTTGTTCAAAAATGTCACGTGTCATCAAATTATTGGTCATTTTTTTAATTCAAAAGTCATTATTCAAAAGTCATTATATATATATATATCACGTGTCTTTATTTAATTTATCATTTTTGACACGTCAAGCGAGTATATTATACACATTTAATATATTTTGGTGATTGTCAAAAAAGTGTCAAAATGACACATCGGAGTCTTACTTGAGGTGTTTAAAATGAGCAAAGTCTAGTTGAGGTATCTAAGTGAAAGTTGATGTCAACTTTAGGGGGATACCGATGGGTTTTGCCCAAGAAATATGTAAGTGACACATATGCACTCATTGAATTGACCTAAACATTTAGTATGGGAACCTTGTGCCAACTAGCGCCAACAATGTAATTGAGAATTATTAATGTTCCCTTATTTTAGGATAATATACCAAAGGACAAATAATAAAGGGGGATTTTAATGCGAATATACCATATGTTAGTTGGAATTTCAATCATTTAATCAAATGCAAATGTTCTAAACATTTTAGGAGTTATTTGGTAGGATGTATTTTAATAGTATTGAAATATAGTGTATTAATAATATTGAGATTGATATTATTTATTTATATTATTATTATTATTATTATTATTTCTATTGATTGTTTGATTTGTTGCATTAAATCAGTAGAGTGAATTTGAATAAAAATAGTGCAGAATAGAATGTATATTATCCTATATTATTAATGTTATGATTTATTATGTATAAAAATAATGTTGAATATAATATATGAGTTATAAATAGGTTAAAAAGCTATTACATAAAAACTAAATAATACCAAAATTAATTCATATGTTATTTTCTCTAATACCTCACCAAACGATCATAGTTTATGCCATGGTTTGTTGTTATGCCTCATAAGTTGGTAACCACCACATTCCAACTAATCAGTCAATTCCAAAATAGTTATAATATTTCGTTTCTTGAGAATTAATCTAATTAACCTTTAAAATTAAGTTAGATTATATTAATTTAATATTTCAATTCCAAAATAGTACTTTGTCGTTCGCAAATAGCATACACCATGGAACCTCATCCTGAATATGTCGTGTCAGCTCATCTATCATCACGACAAATAAGAACGGGCTTAGCACCGATCCTTGATGTAGACCCATCTCTACTGGGAAGGGATTCGATTCCCCCCTTCTCCCCATCGTTCTAACCCGAGTCTTGGCTCCATGATACATGTCCCTTATCGCCCTAATATACACCATTGGGACACCTTTCGCCTCCAAACACCTCCAAAGGACCTCTCTCGGAACTTTGTCATAAGCCTTCTCCAGATCAATGAACACCATATGCAGGTTCCTCTTTCTTTCTCTATATTTCTCCACCAGTCTCCGCATAAGGTGAATTGCTGCAGTAGTCAATCTCCCCGGCATGAATCCAAATTGATTCTTGGGAATAGACACCCCTCTCCTCACCTTTATCTCCACCACTCTCTCCCAAACTTTCATAGTGTGCTTTAGCAATTTGATACCCTTGTAATTGTTACAATTTTGGTATCACCTTTGTTCTTGTACAATGGGACCATTGTGCTCCACCTCCATTCGTTAGGCATTTTAGTCGTCTTAAAAAATAGCATTAAACAGCCTTGTTAACCACTCAATCCCCGCTTTGTCAGTGCTCTTCCAAAATTCCACCGGAATCTCATCGGATCCGGTCGCTCGTCCCCTGCTCATCCTACTATCAACACGCCTTACCTCCTTAACCTTAAAACACCTACAGTACCCAAAATCCCTACAACTTTCAGAGTGTGCTAGTTCATGCAAATGTGGAAATAGGTAACAAGATTTATCCATTTCTGTTAGTGTACATATTTATATGTGTTGCAATCTGTGTACGTCAGTCTTCAGTTATACTGCAAGGTCAAAGAATAACCCTTAGTATCACAACTTAAAAAACCCTGTGAAAACTGTTGAAATATGCTCCAATACATGAGTCATCACAAAGAGAAATATTTTCCATTCTTTCATCAATTTGTTTTGCTAATACTTCAGACCTGTTCTTTCGATATACTTTTTACTTTATTTTTGTGTAAGAAATAAAGTTTTGATGGGATTTCAACTCCTATCTCTGCTCTGAAGAACAATGCATGTTGGTCTTAACTTACTCTTATTTTATTATTATGGTGCAGAGCCTCTGGACGCCTCTATGTAGCTTGGCATGCTTGCTTGACGAAACCATATTCTCCTTTGGTTAAAAGCCGATCCTAGGTCCTCATCCCTCAACTCTATCTAACTCGATACGTTGGGCATCATCCTTGGTCTCCTTACCAAATATTCTGGTTCTATCCACTCCCGAAATAGACTCTAAAGTTTCTTGAAACACACACAAATTAATTTTTCAAAATGGTTGTAACTACTAAGATTTTTATTTATCCCGACACAACTCCTGAAATCACTGGAATGCACACTAAAAATACATTTAAAACAACTAAGTAATTTCCAAAGTTGCTGGTACATCAAATGTAACACCCAAATTTTTTTTAAGAAAAAAAATATTTTTTATTTTGTTACTTTTTCGGGTGATCTGACTTCGGGAGGCCATAAACCGATCAGAATTTGGAAATTTGGGAAAACTCCTCAATTGAGAGTTGTAGATAATTGAAATACCTTTCCAACATAGGTCATGTGCTTATATATGACATTGGAATAAAAAGTTATGGACATTATAAGGCAGAAGGGTCAACATGGACAGAAAATTCGGCCCAACCCGATTCCAAGTCGAGTCAGGCCCATATTTCTTACCATGTAAGGGGTAATTTCAGCCTTATTTCTTCTATTTCATACCAGAACATCATATCGAGAGAGAGAGAGAACTTCTAGGCTAAGAAGTCATTTTTGACCCAAATCCGAGTTCTAAATTCCAAAGCTCGTGAAGAGAAAGGCGTTGCACGTTGCATTGTCTTCACTTTGAGCTCAAAATCAGCGAAGGAGTGTATTGATGTGGTTGCTTTACACTGAAGGTAAGATTGAGGTTCCTTTTTCCTTATTAACAAGCTTGTTTAGAGATTTAACGGATTAGAACGGAGGAAGTAGCATTATAAACTTGTTTGTTGCTTTGTTGAGACTTATGGATTAGGGGCTGTTTTGGTTGGATTAAATGGGTGGAGTTTGTTACTTTATGTTTGATCTTTCTTTTCAGCTGGAGCAATTTAGCCAAAGTAAATGATGTTATTCCTCTTGTAGATTTCATTAGCTCCCTGCCTTTGGCTTAACAGCCAAACCTTTTTCTCATTTAGAGAAATGGCTTAATTCTCTATCGATAGGTTTTTGTATCTAGGAGCTTTCCCTTTTTTCCTTTGTACTGGTTCAGCACATCTTGATGCCAGTCAATATAACAATTACTTCATAAAAATAACTCTACTTTTGTATAAGAAGATCAGGGGTAGTCTAACTGTGAATAGTTGAATGGTCAATCTGCAAGTTTATTCTAAATTTACTTAGGACCTACAATTACTTTCTTCAATTAATAAGTTTCAGTTCTGATAATTGCTTATCATCAAAGAAATAAAAGAGAGTTTCAATTCCACTTGTTATAATTGTGTTGTAAATGAGAAGAAAATAGAGGATTTGTGGATATGATTCATGTGTAAATTCTCAATTATTACTTTCGCTTCAATAGGTGGGATAGTAGCTCTGGGGAAGTTTGATGCACTCCATATTGGTCACCGCGAGCTTGCAATTCAAGCAGCAAAGAGAGGAATTCCGTTTCTTCTTTCATTTGTTGGAATGGCGGAAGTACTTGGATGGGAACCGAGGTATAACTTCTGTTGTCTCTTATCTTTTACTCTACTGCCATAGAATGTTAAATAGAGAAATATTATCTCCTCGAAATACCAGAAAAGAAGAGAAGGACGAACTTCGACTCGACTCTCACTGCTACACCCAATCCTATAATAGTACCCAGGATCAACTTTAAATTCTGAAAATACAAAAGGAAAGAGGATTATCACATTCAGGGAGTTTTATCTTGCATTCTCTAAGTGTGTGTGAGTCTTAATCTGCAGAAATATTCCACCCTAGCTCCTCTGATTTAGCAGAACTCTATGGACCCTGTTGACGCTCTTTCTCCAAAGCACTAGATTTTGTTAGGTAGCATTCTTGAGTTTAGGAGTTTCTGTTAATAGGATGATCGATCAGAATATGTGCAAAGAAGGAAGAAAATGTATCCCTACATTTTTAGTTCATTTAAGTTTTAATGAAAAGGATAAAATAAAAAAATCTATCAATCAATCAATCTCCGCATCAGTATATTTTCCAACAGGAAAACTTAAGTTAATGTTCTCTCGTCTTTTCTTCACTGTTTTTAGAGACAAGTAAAAGTTTGTGATGATTCATTGTAGCTTTTTTGCAGAATCTTGTCCTTCATCTAAAAATTCAAAGGATGTCCTTATCAACATGTTACACAATCTTGATTTTCTCCTTGAAAATAAAATATTTTCAAACTTTATTCTACTCAAGTTGTATATAGGATTAGTCACGGTTTAGAAAATTTGGTGTTTGAAGCTGGAAGGTGTTTAAAATCTGTTGAATGTATCCTCCTAACCTTACTCAAGCATACTGAGAAGCTCCTTTTTTGGTTAGTTGTCTTTATTAAATGCCACATCATGAAATGAGAAATAATCTTTGTGATCATGTGTATATTTTCGACACAGGGCTCCCATTGTTGCTGAATGTGATCGCAAAAGGATTCTTTCGTCTTGGGCTCCTTATTGCGGTAATGTAATGCCAAGGGAACTCCAGATAGATTTTTCAAAAGTTCGATATCTTACGCCTTGTCAATTTGTGGAGAAGCTGTCCAAAGAGCTGGGAGTACGAGGAGTTGTTGCTGGTATGTTGTAACATCCTAACTTGACATAGAGATTCCAATATAAACGAACAAAAGATTAAAAGATGATGATATCTTGATGATCTCAGGCGAGAACTATCGTTTTGGATATAGAGCTGCTGGTGATGCATCGGACCTTGTGAAGCTCTGTGAAGAGTATGGATTAGAGGCTTATATAATCAATTCTGTCATGGACACAAATCAAATTTCTGGAGCCTTAAACTCTAATGACGGAAAGGAGAGAGGGCAAGTATCATCTACTCGTGTTAGGTATGCCCTTGACAAGGGAGACATGAAATATGTGTCAGAGCTGTTAGGTCGCAACCATCGTCTTGTTTTAATGATGGAAGACCAAGAAAGGTTTACTAGTGAGAGAAATAGGCTGTCAGCTCCAAAGTCTTGTTTGTTGAATCTTGCACCCAAGGAAGGTCTTTATGAGAATTGTTCAGTTTTGATTGACAAGAATGATATGCCCTGCAGAGTAATTGTTGATACAACAGATATTCATTTGGAATTCTATGAGGTAGCTAATTTTTCCTGTGTTACTTCTCAAGACTTAAAGATATTAGGTATTGAATTTGGTAGTCCAGAGTTAGATGGGGTTCAAATTTTGTAATTCATTCCCTATAATTCGTTAGTGCAACCATTTCTGAATGTCCTTCAGTCTTTAAGTATGAGTATGATTCTCTTTAAGCGATACCTTTCTGTTCATTTCACATTCTTTTGGCGGGGACATAGCTGAATTTACTGATATTCTAATTTCTAAGAATCTGCTAGTATGAATAGAATCGAGATGATAAATGGGCAACAAAATAGCAAATATCATTATGAAATACTTTTGAACATTACCATACATAATGGATTTTGTTCTATCACTATAAGTAGATTGGCTGACAACATGGTTACTGTTTCTCTTTCCTTGTTCGAGTGTTCTTGTATTTGTTCTAATTAGTGACAATCCCTTGATTACAATCATGTCATACTTGATTGGCTATTAACCTTTCCGATAATATCTTTAGTGCTTGAAGTCCATTTCCTTCAATTCATTTGTAATTGTTGAAATGTGTGAACCATCTCGTCTAAAACTTTGAACTGTTAAAGGGGAGGCACATATTAATTTACAAGATGTTTCGTCTCATCTAAAATCTTAAATAACTATAGAAAAGGAGCACTTTTTTTAAATTAGTTTACTCTCCAACCGTAGTGAATGAAATGTGTCTATAACTACTTACTTTGAGGCTTTGAGCATGTTTTGAAACTTTACAAGGAGTGCTTCTTGTAGACTTCTTCTCTCTCATTCATGCTAGAGTGGTTTTACCTGATTTTCATTACCATTCCGTGGCTGCTTCTGTAAATCTTGTTCATCATCATCATCAAGTGGGTGGTCATCTGGAATGTTTTGTTTCACGGATAAAAGATCTTGCAGTAATCTTTAAGAGTGTTCTTTGATAACTGCAGAAGACCAAACTAATGTCTAGATTCTGACATGTATAAAGGTGGAACCGATGTGTTAGGCTGTGGTGTGTTAATTTAGAGAGAGAGAATAATTTGAAGGGATTGTAGAATATGATGAATGTTGCTTGGAAGTCTACAGATCTTCATATATTAAATTCAGGAAAGCATAGTTTCAATTTTTTCTTTGGAAGCAGGGATGGTTTTGTTATACAAGGTCCTTGATATTTGGGTTCCTGCTGTGCCACTTTTGGATTCATCTCGTGGGTATGCCAAGGCATTGTCTACTAAGCTATTGCCATTGAAACTGGTAAATTGTTAGCAGAATGCCACTATGGTGAGATAAGGGAGAAGCTCGATAGCGGACAACTGTTTCTTCAATGATCTCCATCCATTTTGTCGGTGCACCTAATTGTATGGTCCAGAAGGAGAAGTGGGTTTTCCTTCCTCAAGTACGAACTGTTTCCTGCTATGTGTTTCACGTGTCTCCTTTGTTTAACAACTTGTGTTTCATATGTGGTGACCATATATTAGAAGCTGCACATTGAAGGATGATCCTCGACCTACTTAATGCAAAAGGATCTTGCTTTGTGGCGCTTGGTTCAGTGTAATACTTGATAAATTTAGATTTAAGGTGGTGTGCTGCCAAGTGCAGCTTCTGCCATTGTTGGAGATGTATTTCTGTCACGACCCAAAAACTGAGGTCATGATGGCACACATCTCAAAACCCAATCTGATGTGTAACCCTAAAAATAAAACTCATACAAGACTCCCAAAGGGGAAAGTGATGCCACGATTTAAATAAAAAGAAAAAAAAAATGAAGAAATTATCCCAAACCTGGTGTCATAAGTATAAAGAGCATCTAATACAAGGTTCGAATCTGAAGATACAACATAAGTCTCTGAATGATACAAAAGACTGAAAAATAGAGATAGACTAGTGACGATCCGAATTCTGGAACCTCACCACTAATCTGAGAATACACAATCCGCTAGAATATTAACTGCCACGTGGGGTACCCTGACTAGTATCTGCATCAAAAAGGGACACAAAAGTAGGGTGAGTACAATTCACATGTACTCAGTAGGTTTTAGCTGACTGAGTATAAGGAATTAATCAAACTTATGAAATAAACTAAGGAACGCTTCCACCTGCATAAAGAAAAGTCCCACTTCGGCATCGGTGCCGCCAGTTTATATATATATTGACGCGAGTAAAGTAAACCCATAATAACAGCTCATAATCACAATTAACCAGATAATTCAAGCAGCACAAATATCAATGCAATGCAATGCAATATGATGATGCAATGATGTGGTGGTACGATGGAATCAAGACTGTCGCACAGACTGTCGTATACACCTGCTGAGTTGTGCTACCAAGCAGGACCCATGGGGGTCTCGCACACCATATACCTAAATCGCAATATCTCATTATCCTTGCCACCTCCTCGTGGTCAAGGGATCACAATGCATCTACTATCTTACCGAAAAACTGCCTCGATCAGGAACTCAAGATACAAAGGTTTAAAGGTGTTTCATTTTCTTTCTCAAAAAGAATTTCCATATTTCTCAACTTCTCATGTTTCATGATATGATGAATGAGAATGAATGCATCAAAACACATATACATGGAAGTAATAATCAACTCACATGTGGTATAAGGTTCAAAGTTCTCAAAACTTAACCTACACATGATATTCACCCTCAATAAATAGTAACGGGAAGAACACACTTTCATTTAAATATTCACCCCTTTCTCAACAATATTTCAATACTCAAGTATGCTCAAAAAACCCAACACAATCTCTCAGGCGGCATCACAAGTCAAATAATATACTAAAGCCTCTCTCTTAGGCAAATCACAAATCACATGCTCTCAAAGCAAATAAGATAACAAATAAGCTTCCCACACGGGTTATGTAATACGAATAAACCCCCACACGGCAACACATTAATAAATAAGCCCCCACACGAGCATCACAATATATATAACATTCTCAACTCATACTACAACCCCATCCCAAAGTCTATAACATATGAATGACTAATTACCCCATCTCAATCTCAAAGAAAGATAGTCAAACCTACCTCAATTGCCTAAACCGCACTCGAATACCTCCACCGGACAAGCAACTCTTGAATTCAGCGCCCGGAATGACAACCCACAATCAACAATGAAACATACACGTCACAAGGAGTCCAATGACATCCATATTGATAGGTTTCGGAACCGGGGGTAAAATGGTCCAAAAATTAACTATTTTCGAAAAGGGTCAAATCTGGAAATTTATTGAACAATCCCATTCTATTGGTAATAAGGAACTCATGGTTGAAAAACCCATAAAAATAGATCTCAAAACGAGTTGGAAATCACAATTTTTCTTAAATTCGGATTAGGGAAGAAACAAAGACTTTTGAGATTTGAAACTAAAATTTAAGAGTTAAAATCGTCAAAAACTTAATGAAAAAGGAAGGTTTTAGGTCAAAAATCACTTACCCAACACTTTGCCTCAAAAATGTCTTCTCAAATCACCTCAAGGAGTTCAAGAACTCAAACAAATGATGAAAGATATTGAAATGGGAAGAAAGGGGCATTTTCTGCCCAAAAAGTTACTGTTCACGCGTGTTACTGTTCACGCGTGTTTTGTACACATTTTCGAAAATCACCCTCAAGGTCATTACAATATCCACCACTAAAAAGGATGTTCGTCCTCGAATATAAGATAAAATAAAGTACTTGGGGTCTCAAAAAGCTAAGGGTACCGAGCCTGTATATCAGACTCTAACTCCCAAGTCGCCTCCTCATCAGGCCGATGCTGCCACTGCACCTTGACCGAAGAGACCTCCTTGGTCCTGAGTCTACGAAGCCGCCTATCTAGAATAATTGTCGGCTTCTCCTCATAAGTCAAATCCGGACTCAACTCTACCGCATCATAAGAAATCACATGAGACTCATCCGGTATGTCCTTGCGAAGCATGGAAACATGAAACACCGGATGGACAGCTGGCAATTTAGGGGGTAAGGCCAACTTATACGCCACTCCACCTACTCTTTCAAACGGTCCAACAAACCTTGGGCTAAGCTTGCCCTTCTTTCCGAACCTCATCACACCCTTCATGGGCGATATTTTAAGCCACACACAATCACCCACCATAAACTCTAAGGGACAAACCGTCCTATCAGCATAACTCTTCTGACGACTCTGAGCTGTCAATAGTCGACCCTGAATCAAACGTACCCGCTCCACAGCATCCCTAAGTAAGTCAGTATCCAATGCATCAACCGCAACAGAATCAAACCATCCAATGGGTGATCGACACCTACGACCATACAATGCCTCAAATGGTGCCATTTGAATGCTAGAGTGATAATTGTTATTATAGGCAAACTCTGCTAAGGGCAAATGTTGGTCCCATCGGGCACCAAAATCAATCACACAGGCCCTAAGCATATCCTCCAACACCTGAATAGTCCGCTCGGACTGACCATCGGTTTGGGGATGAAATACTAAACTCATCTCTAGCCGCGTACTCAAACCACGCTGTAATGCCTTCCAAAAGTGAGAGGTGAACACTGAACCCCGATCCGATACAATAGAGATAGGCACCCCATGCAGCCTAACAATCTCACGAAGATAGATCCTAGCTAACTGATCCGCATTGTAGCTAGTCTTCACCGGAAGGAAATGGGCTGATTTGGTCAATCGATCCACAATCACCCAGACAGAGTCATACTTACCCAATGCCATAGGTAATCCAGACACGAAGTCCATAGTGATACGCTCCCATTTCCACTCAGGAATGGGCATCCTTTGCATAGGACCACCCGGTTTCTGGTGCTCATACTTCACTTGTTGGCAATTTAAACACTTAGCCACAAAATCAATAATGTCTCTCTTCATGCCACACCACCAATAGTGTTGTTTCAAGTCATGAAACATCTTTGCCACTCCCGGGTGAATCGAATACTTGAAACAATGAGCCTCCTCCAATATCATACGTACTCATTCACTAACCTTGGGCACACAAATGCGACCATTAATCCTCAAAACTCCTTCCGAATCAAGAGAGGCTGATTTTGCTTCACCACTTAACACTTTGTCTCGAATGGCCCTCAACTTTTCATCTTCAAACTGGTGTGTACGAATCTGGTCCATCAAGGTAGACCTAGCCTCCACAAAGGCCAAAATATCATGATGTGTAGAAATATCAAGTCGGACCAACTGTCTAGCCAATGACTGAACCTCCAACGCCAAAGGCCTCTCTACAGCCTTAAGAAAGCCCAAACTACCCATGCTAGATGCTTTGCGACTCAGGGCATCTGCTACCATATTAGCTTTGCCCGGATGATAAAGTATGGTAATGTCATAGTCTTTCAATAACTCTAACCACCTACGCTGCCGCATGTTCAGATTCGGCTGAGAAAAGATATACTTAAGGCTACGGTGGTTAGTATAGACCTCGCAATGCACTCCATAGAGATAATGCCTCCACACCTTCAGAACAAACACCATCGCTGCTAACTCTAAGTCGTGGGTAGGATAGTTCTTCTCATGTACCTTCAACTATCGAGAAGCATAAGCTATAACTCTACCTTTTTGCATCAATACACTACCCAAGCCGACTCCTGAAGCATCACAAAACACAAGAAATGCCACGCCCTCCTCGGGTAAGGCTAGAATAGGTGTTGAAGTTAATAATTCCTTGAGCTTTTGAAAGCTCGCCTCACATTCATCAGTCCACTGAAATGCCATGGTCTTTTAAGTTAGCCTAGTCAACGGGGCTGCAATAGAAGAGAATCCTTAAACAAACCGACGATAGTAGCCTGCCAACCCATTAAAACTCCGAATCTCGGTAACCGAAGTAGGCCTAACCCAATCACGAACTGCTGCAACTTTGGCTGGATCAACCATAATACCATCCTTGGTCACTATATGACCCAAGAATGTCACGGACTCAAGCCAAAACTCACATTTGGAGAATTTTGCATACAACTTCTCCTCTCTCAATCTCTGAAGGACTGTCCTCAGGTGCCTAACATGATCCGCCTCATTCTTGGAATAAATCAAGATGTCATCAATAAACACGATCACAAACGAGTCCAAATAAGGTCAAAATACCCGGTTCATCAACTCCATAAAAGTAGTCGGGGCATTAGTCAACTCGAAGGACATAACCACAAACTCATAATGCCCATAACGAGTCCTGAATACAGTTTTCGGGATATCAGATTCCCGAACTCTCAACTAATGGTAACCCGACCTCAAATCAATCTTTGAGAACACCGATGCACCTTGAAGTTGGTCAAATAAATCATCAATGCGAGGGAAATGATACTTGTTCTTGATAGTGACTTTGTTCAATTGTCGATAGTCAATACACATCCTCATAGTACCATCTTTCTTCTTCACAAATAAAACCGGTGCACCCCACGGTGATATACTAGGTCTAATAAACCTTTTCTTCAATAAATCTTCTAATTGTTCTTTCAACTCTTTTAATTCTGCTAGAGCTATCCGATAAGGAGAAATAAAGATGGGTTTAGTGTCATGCTCCAAATCAATCACAAAATCGATATCACGGTCAGGAGGAACTCCCGGCAAGTCTGTAAGAAATACATCCATAAACTCTCTCACCACCCTCGTAGTCTCTATATGAGATGACTCCGTAGTGAGATCACGTACATGAGCCAAATAAGACAAACAACCCTTATCCATCAAGCGACGAGCACGAATATAAGATATCACCCTCTTAGGATATGAACTCGAATTACCTTTCCATACCACGCTAGGTAAACTAGGATAAGCTAAGGTCACGGTCTTTGCATAACAATCTAATATAGCATGATAAGGAGATAACCAGTCCATACCCAGTATCACATCAAAATCAAGCATGTCTAATAAAATCAAGTCTGCATGGGTCTCTATACCCGAAAATATCACCAAACATCCCTTGTATACCCGATCCACTACTAAAGATTCACCTATTGGGGTAGAAATAGTAATAGGCACAATAAGGGATTCACTCACATAATCAATACCCACATCAAAATAAGTCGACACATAAGAATAGGTAGACTCTGGGTCAAATAATACTGAAGCAGAATGATGGCAAACTGGAACAATACCTGTAATAACTGCATCAGAGGCTTCTACCTCATATCTACCCGGTATAGCATAGCATAACTGATGGTCACCCTTAGCCTGCGAACCCCCACGAGCACCACCTCGTGCTCCACCCTTAGCACCACAGGTGCCACCTCTAGTATTCTGCGAAGAACCTCAAACAACTGGATCATCTATAGAATGAACAACTGGTGCCCCAGACCGTCTAGTAGAAGGAGCACGTTTAGGGCAATCTTGGGCCTTATGCCCAAACTCATCGCATATATAACAACCTCGAGGACCTGAACTCCGTGGGGAATAACTAGAAGTGTCAAAATGACCTACGGAGCTCGAAGAACCCTGAATAGATGCCTGGACTGGTCTGCCCTGATAACTATGGGTTCCTGAACCCGAATATTCTCTATCCTTGGAGGAATGATCGCTGAATTGACCCTACCGACGAAACCTCTTGGCCTCGCCCTGTCTAGACGTCGGATACTCTCTATCATCCTGGCATGATCAATAATACTCTGAAACGTACCCCCCCAGATAATACAAGAGAGGCTGTAGCCTCCTGGAGATAACCGGCGAATCCCTTCACTAGTTTGCGAATCCGCTTGAACTCGGTGGGAATACTCGACATAGCATAACGAGATAACTCATGGAAGCGAGTCTCGTACTCAGATACAGATAGGGAGCCCTGCTCCAGTCTATCAAACTCATCCCTACGCTGATCACGAAGGCTATAAGGCATAAATCTCTTAAGGAACACCTCAGTAAACTGTTCCCAACTCATCATAGGAGAACTAATAGGTCTACGAGCAAGAACTGACCTCCACCATTCTTTGTCCACTCCCACAAATTGATATGAAGTGTAAGTAACTCCATGTGCCACTAAAATGCCTAAGTTGAACAACCTATCTTGGCACTCAGTCAAAAAGTCATAGGCTTTCTCTCCGACTTTACCATCAAACCTTGGAGGCGCCAATCGAACGAACCTCTCGAAACTCTTCTGCTCAGCTACCGTCATAGAAGCATTAGCAGAAACTGGTGGAGCTGCAAATCTCGGAGGTGCAATAGAAGGCATTGAAGATGAACCAGGAGTTTGAAATCCTACACTAGGCCCCTAAACTGGCGGTGTTACACCAACTATGATAAGAGAACCTACAGCACCTGAAACACTACCAGAGGTAGGAGCACCATCCAGTCTAGCCAATAATCGAACCAGTAGCTCCTGAAGAATCGGAGCACTATCGGGAACCACAGGAGGCTGGGATGGCCTCTGCTCCTCAGTCTTCTACTCTAAGTCATCCTCATATTCATACATGGGCTAAGGTGATAGCTCTCTAGCTCGTCTACGAGCAGGTGCCGCTCCCCTTGCACGACTTCATCCCCTAACTCCACCACGTCCTCAACCTCGCCCGTATAGTGGGGCTCGAGCAGCAGGTGCAGCCTCACCATCAGTAATTATGGCTCTAGTCCTCAACATCTGCATAGAAGGAATAAATCAGAGGTATACAACACTTGATATGAATAAATCGCACGAAGGGAGTAAAAAGAAAGAAATTCTCCTATTAAGTATCTTGTAGCCTCTCGAAGATAAGTACGGACGTCTACGTACCGATCCGCAAGACTCTATTAGACACCCTGCTCTTTAACTTATAAGACCGGTGAACCTAGTGCTCTGATACCAATTGTCACGACCCAAAAACTGAGGTCATGATGGCACACATCTCAAAACCCAATCTGATGTGTAACCCTAAAAATAAAACTCATACAAGACTCCCAAAAGGGAAAGTGATGCCACGATTTAAATAAAAAGAAAAAAAACAATGAAGAAATTATCCCAAACCTGGTGTCATAAGTATAAAGAACATCTAATACAAGGTTCGAATCTGAAGATACAACATAAGTCTCTGAATGATACAAAAGACTAAAAAATAAAGATAGACTAGTGACGATCCGAATTCTGGAACCTCACCACTAATCTGAGAATACACAATCCGCTAGAATATTAACTGCCACATGGGGTACCCTGACTAGTATCTGCATCAAAAAGGGACACAAAAGTAGGGGTGAGTACAATTCACATGTACTCAGTAGGTTTTAGCTGACTGAGTATAAGGAATTAATCAAACCTATGAAATAAACTAAGGAACGCTTCCACCTGCATACAGAAAAGTCCTACTTCGGCATCGGTGCCGCCAGTTTATATATATATTGACGCGAGTAAAGTAAACCCATAATAACACCTCATAATCACAATTAACCAGATAATTCAAGCAACACAAATATCAATGCAATACAATGCAATATGATGATGCAATGATGTGGTGGTACGATGGAATCAAGACTGTCGCACAGACTGTCATATACACCTGCTGAGCTGTGCTACCAAGCAGGACCCATGGGGGTCTCGCAGACCATATACCTCAATCACAATATCTCATTATCATTGCCACCTCCTCGTGGTCAAGGGATCACAATGCATCCACTACCCTGCCGGAAAACTGCCTCGATCAGGGATTCAAGATACAAAGGTTTAAAGGTGTTTCATTTTCTTTCTCAAAAAGAATTTCCATATTTCTCAACTTCTCATGTTTCATGATATGATGAATGAGGATGAATGCATCAAAACACATATACATGGAAGTAATAATCAACTCACATGTGGTATAAGGTTCAAAGTTCTCAAAACTTAACCTACACATTATATTCACCCTCAATAAATAGTAATGGGAAGAACACACTTTCATTTAAATATTCACCCCTTTCTCAATAATATTTCAATACTCAAGTATGCTAAAAAAACCCAACTCAATCTCTCAGGCGGCATCACAAGTCAAATAATATACTAAAACCTCTCTCTTAGGCAAATCACAAATCACATGCTCTCAAAGCAAATAAGATAACAAATAAGCCCCCCACACGGGCTATGTAATACGAATAAACCCCCACACGGCAACACATTAATAAATAAGCCCCCACACGAGCATCACAATATATATAACATTCTCAACTCATACTACAACCCCATCCCAAAGTCTATAACATATGAATGACTAATTACCCCATCTCAATCTCATAGAAAGATAGTCAAACCTACCTCAATTGCCTAAACCGCACTCGAATACCTCCACCGGACAAGCAACTCTTGAATTCAGCGCCCGGAATGAGAACCCACTATCAACAATGAAACATACACGTCACAAGGAGTCCAATGACACCCATATTGATAGGTTTCGGAACCAGGGGTAAAATGGTCCAAAAATTAACTATTTTCGAAAAGGGTCAAATCTGGAAATTTATTGAACAATCCCATTCTATTGGTAATAAGGAACTCATGGTTGAAAAACCCATAAAAATAGATCTCAAAACGAGTTGGAAATCACAATTTTCCTTAAATTCGGATTAGGGAAGAAACAAAGACTTTTGAGATTTGAAACTAAAATTTAAGAGTTAAAATCTTAAAAAATTTAATGAAAAAGGAAGGTTTTAGGTCAAAAATCACTTACCTAACACTTTGCCTTGAAAATGTCTTCTCAAATCACCTCAAGGAGTTCAAGAACTCAAACAAATGATGAAAGATATTGAAATGGGAAGAAAGGGGCATTTTCTGCCCAAAAAGTTACTGTTCACGCGTGTTACTGTTCACGCGTGTTTTGTACAAATTTTCGAAAATCACCCTCAAGGTCATTACAATTTCTGGCTTATGATTTGATTTGAAGCATATATAGGAACTTTTGGTGGGCCTAAAGAGGTCATGAAAGGAAACCCAACTCCAAATCTTGGGATGATGCAACCCTGAATCTACGTACTTGTCGCCTGGGTCCTGTAACCTCATTGCTTCAATCTAGAGATCTTGCAAGCAGGTATGAATTTATGACTGAAGGCAGATCTAAAAGTTTAATTAGTATGTATAGATTATAGAATTCACAACACCCATTACTCCTTTGTAATGGGTCTAGACTTAAGAGACTAAGGTAGAAGATGCGGGAATAGCTAAGAATCCTGAAACAATAACAGAGGTAGGAGCATCATTCAGATATTTTACTGCCTTTGAAAGTTCTTCCGGAGTTTCAATAATATTCAAATCATCAACATATACTGTTATTATGACAAATTCAGATCCAAACCTTCTCATAAAGACACAAGGGCAAAATAGATCATTTTTATATTCTTTTTTAGAAAATATTCGCTAAGACGATTGTACCACATTCGCCCTGATTGTTTCAACCCGTACAAGGATTTTTGAAGTTTTATTGAGCAATTTTCTCGAGAATACTTGTATACTTCAGGCTCTTTGAACCCTTCGGAAATTTTCATAAAAATATCGTGGTCCAATGAGCCATATAAATAGGCAGTGACCACGTCCAGTAAGTGTATTTCAAGCTTTTAATGAACTGCCAAATTCATTAGATACCTGAAAGTAATTGCATCCACCACAGGAGAATATGTTTCCATATAGTCAATGTCAGGTCTTTGCGAAAAACCTTAGGCTACAAGTCGTGTTTTATATCTTACGACTTCACCCTTTTCATTTCGTTTACGCACAAAAACCCATTTGTGCCCTACTGGCTTGACACCTTCAGGTGTTCGAACTATTGATCCAAAAACTTCACGTTTTTTAAGTGAAGTTAACTCTGCTTGAATTGCATCCTTCCATCTTGGCCAATCATTTCTCTGTCTGCATTCATCGACAGATTTTGGTTCAATATCCTTATCTTGTTGCATTATTTCAATGGCAACATTATAAGCAAAAATATTATCGACCACAATATCATTTCGGTTCCACCGTTTTCCTGTCGATACATAACTTATTGAGATTTCTTCATTCTCATTATTTTTAGGTACTTGGATCTCGTTGGTGGTATCACCATTTGTTGTGTCTCTGGGCTCTTCTTGAACACTCGCCTTCAAATTATGATCATCTTGATCATTTATTTCTTTCTTTTTTCGAGAATTTTTATCTTTGGAACCAAATGGTCTTCCACGTTTTAAGCGTGGCCTAGACTCATTTGCTTGAACAAGTTGTCCTACCGGGACATCAACTCGAACTTGAGCATTAGCAGCTGGGATATGCGATTTAGTAACCCGTGGAAGGTTAGTAAATGCATCTGACAGTTGATTTGCAATATTCTGCAAATAAATCATCTTTTGAACTTCTTGCTCACATTGATTTGTCCGAGGATCTAAATGAGATAGTGACAATGAATTCCAATCTATCTCATTTTTCAACTGCTTATGTTCTCCCTCTAATTTTGGGTATACTGATTCATCAAAATGACAATCGGTGAATCTTGCCGTAAATAAATCTCCAGTCATAGGTTCCAGATATTTTATAATAGAAGGAGATTCATACCCAACATATATTCCTAACCTTCTTTGGGGACCCATTTTTGTGCGGTGCGGTGGAGCAATTGGGACATATATCGCACACCCAAATATTTTAAGATGGGATATATTTGGCTCCCGTCCAAACGCCAACTGTAATGGAGAAAATTCATGATATTTTAAGATGGGATATATACTCAATTATGGTTTTAAAATCTTGAAACTGTAAATGCATCCACTCATAACGAGCCCTTTGCAATACCGTTGCCCTGAGGTGGTCATACCTCCTTTTTAAGTCTTTCCACAATTCAAGTGGATCTTTAACTGTCAAGTATTCTATTTTTAGGCTGTCATCTAGATGATGACGAAGGAAAATCATAGCCTGTGCTTTATCCTGACTTGATGCTGTATTTCCTTCAATTATAACATCACCAAGACCCTTAGCGGTAAGGTGAATTTTAGCATCAAGTACCCATGACAAATAATTTTTATCAGAAATATCAAGTGCCACAAATTCCAATTTTGACAAGTTTGACATGATGAAAATTAATTTTGAAAATAACAAAGATAACTTAAAAATTAAATTTCTTCAGTAGATATACCTGATATAGAAGTTAATTTTCTGAAAAATTAGAGTTTCGTGCTGATAACGTGTTATAAATTAACTAACTTGACAATTTTATAAAGGAAGAAGAGCAAGAGAATACACACACATATATATATATATATATATATAAGTATTAATATAGAGAGAGTAGTAATATAGAGAGAGTAGTAATATAGAGAGAGTAATAGTAATTCTCTTTTTTGTGTGTTTTTATATTAAAGTTTAAGGATATATTTATAGCCATATTTACAAGTGAAGAAAAATATTAATTAACAATTTACCCACTTAAAAAGTAAATGGACCATCCATCATTATAAAGTGGACAACCATTTTATTGGTTGATAATAACATTTAATTATATTAATTTGTCATAATAATAGAGTGGCAAGAGGATTTGACCTAAAAAAAAAAGGCGTGCAGTTTGCTATGCGCAGACAATAAAGAAGACCTAATTGAAGACGCTGTCACTCCCTCTACCGTCTCATGGTCAAAACCATAATCACCGTCGCCTCTTTCCTCCTGACAACGCCATTCTCCATTCTAGAATGACCAAGCATAGACTTGGACTGCACACTCGGCTGTGCTTCCATCTCTCAAGAACAAAGAGACCTTTAACACGGTGTTTTGTGATTTATTTGGGATGTTACTTCCATCTCTCAAGAACAAAGAGACCTTTAACAACTTGCCCTTTACCTTCGGAAGCAACATCCCTAATAAATCACAAGACACCGTGTTTTTCACTTGCAGAGAATTTAATAGTTCGTGGGTTGTTCGATTCAGCTCGGAAAGTGATTCGGAGAATCATCAAGCAATGCCCATCAGTCTCTGAAGCTATCTCTGCTGTTGAATTTTCCATTTCTCGTGGAGTTGAGCCTGACGCAGCTAACTATGGTTTTCTAATTCGGCAACTCGTGACATCTGGAGAAACCCACAAGACCGAGGTTGTTTATGTAGATTGCATTTTGAACAGAGGTATTGAACCGAACCATTTTCTATTAAATTCCATGGTGATTTGTTATTGTAAGTTGGGTAAACTGGAGGAAGCTAAGTTGCTTGTCGATAAACTTGTGGATATGAATTCGATGCCTTGCAGTAGCACGTGTAATGAGCTTATTAAGGGATTTTGTGGCCAAGGTAGAATCTTGGATGGATGTGATGTTTTTGTGAAAGCTATTAATGCTGATGTATTACGCGCTTTCAGTTGTTACAATAAGTTAGTTGATGGTTTGTGCTTCCGTGGGTACTTGGATGAAGCTCTCTGTGTGTTTGATGAAATGTGTGATAGAGGGGTACCGCCCACAGTTCATTTGTTTAAAACATTGGTTCTTTCGTTTTGTAAGAGAGGTAGAGTTGAGGAAGCGCAATTGTTGAGCATGGATATGGAGTCTTATGGTTTTGTTTTGGATAAAGTCATGTACACAGCTCTCATCAATGTCTATTCCAAGACCCAGAAAATGAAAACGGCTATGTTGGTATTTCACAGAATGCTCAAGTTGGGTTGTGAACCTGATAAGTATACTTACAACACACTGATAAATGGGTTTACAAACACGAAATGTCACTCTTATACTGCTTTAATCTCTGCACTTTATAAAGAGAATCAGTCAGCAAAAGTAGATGACTTATACAGGAAGATGTTGTACACTGGATTGGTTCCTGACCATGTTCTGTTTTTTACCTTGATCAACAATCATCCAAAAGGGTCAGAGATTAGTTTAGCACGCACATTTTTGCGGGCTATTGCCAAGAACGGTTGTGGTATTGACCTCTCTTACATCCCTAGACCTACCAGTCATAAAGTTACTTCAGATATCATGCTTGATATTGATTGTCTCTTGGGAGAAATTGTGGCAAGAAACTTACCTCTGGCTAGTGTTGCTTTCAATATATACATGATTGCTTTGTGTCTAGGAGGAGAACTTGATTCTGCTCAGCTTTGCATGGATAAGATGGCAACCCTTTCTCTTCAGCCTTCACTGTCAGCTTATAATTCCATGATCAAGTGCCTTTACCAAAAGGGACTACCTGAGGATGCCAAGTTTCTTGTTGAAGTTATGCAAGATCAAGGTCAAGTTCCAAATCAAGCAACATTCTTGATTATGGTAAATGAATACTGTAAACAGGGTGACATACAATCAGCACTAGAAGTTCTGGACCAAATGGAAGAGAGTGGATTGAAACCTAGTGTTGCTATATATGACTCCGTCATTGGGTGTTTGGGTAGAAAAAAGAGAATAGATGAGGCCCTTGGAGTTTTCTGGAGAATGATAGAAGAGGGTTTCATGCCAAATACTGTTCTTCATACTTCACTTAGAAAACAATTCTTAAGGAAGAGAGAGTTTGAATTTGCATTTAAGTTGGTTGATTTGATGGAAAGAAGTGAGATTGAGCGAGATCTGGTAACTTATATTATTTTGGTCAGTGGCGTTTCTAGAAATATTAGGTCACTTGATGGGAAAGTGCTTGTTCCACAGAGAAGGTATGAAGAATCTAAGGAAATGTTGTTCCGTCTACTTCATCAGAGTGCTATGTTGCCTAAGGAAATTGGTTTGGAAATCTCAGTTAGCTTTCAAGAACAAATAAAATATCTTGCACTTTGGTTGATAAACAAAGTGAAGAGAGTTATTTTATCACCCAAAGTGCAAGATATTTTATTTGTTCCTGAGAGCTAACTAAGATTTTCAAACCAATTTCCTTAGGCAACATAGCACTCTGATGAAGTAGACGGAACAACATTTCCTTAGATTCTTCATACCTTCTCTGTGGAACAAGCACTTTCCCATCAAGTGACCTAATATTTCTTAGCCTTATATCTTAATATTAGCCTTATCTGGTATCTTTTTATGCTTTTATTGAGCCGAGAGTCTCCAGAAAACAGTCGTCCTACCTTGGTAGGAGTAAGGTCTGCGTACACTCTACCCTCACCAGACCCCACGTTGTGTGATTTCACTGGGTTGTTGTTGTAATAATAGAGTGGCAAGAAATAGGCGAAATTCATCGATGGCCCCCTAAAGTTGGCACCGATTTTCACTTAGACACCTCAACTAGACTTTGTTCAAAAATGTCACGTGTCATCAAATTATTGGTCATTTTTTTAATGCAAAAGTCATTATTCAAAAGTCATTATATATATATATATATCACGTGTCTTTATTTAATTTATCATTTTTGACACGTCAAGCGAGTATATTATACACACTTAATATATTTTGGTGATTGTCAAAAAAGTGTCAAAATGACACATCGGAGTCTTACTTGAGGTGTTTAAAATGAGCAAAGTCTAGTTGAGGTATCTAAGTGAAAGTTGATGTCAACTTTAGGGGGATACCGATGGGTTTTGCCCAAGAAATATGTAAGTGACACATATGCACTCATTGAATTGACCTAAACATTTAGTATGGGAACCTTGTGCCAACTAGCGCCAACAATGTAATTGAGAATTATTAATGTTCCCTTATTTTAGGATAATATACCAAAGGACAAATAATAAAGGGGGATTTTAATGCGAATATACCATATGTTAGTTGGAATTTCAATCATTTAATCAAATGCAAATGTTCTAAACATTTTAGGAGTTATTTGGTAGGATGTATTTTAATAGTATTGAAATATAGTGTATTAATAATATTGAGATTGATATTATTTATTTATATTATTATTATTATTATTATTATTTCTATTGATTGTTTGATTTGTTGCATTAAATCAGTAGAGTGAATTTGAATAAAAATAGTGCAGAATAGAATGTATATTATCCTATATTATTAATGTTATGATTTATTATGTATAAAAATAATGTTGAATATAATATATGAGTTATAAATAGGTTAAAAAGCTATTACATAAAAACTAAATAATACCAAAATTAATTCATATGTTATTTTCTCTAATACCTCACCAAACGATCATAGTTTATGCCATGGTTTGTTGTTATGCCTCATAAGTTGGTAACCACCACATTCCAACTAATCAGTCAATTCCAAAATAGTTATAATATTTCGTTTCTTGAGAATTAATCTAATTAACCTTTAAAATTAAGTTAGATTATATTAATTTAATATTTCAATTCCAAAATAGTACTTTGTCGTTCGCAAATAGCATACACAATGGAACCTCATCCTGAATATGTCGTGTCAGCTCATCTATCATCACGACAAATAAGAACGGGCTTAGCACCGATCCTTGATGTAGACCCATCTCTACTGGGAAGGGATTCGATTCCCCCCTTCTCCCCATCGTTCTAACCCGAGTCTTGGCTCCATGATACATGTCCCTTATCGCCCTAATATACACCATTGGGACACCTTTCGCCTCCAAACACCTCCAAAGGACCTCTCTCGGAACTTTGTCATAAGCCTTCTCCAGATCAATGAACACCATATGCAGGTTCCTCTTTCTTTCTCTATATTTCTCCACCAGTCTCCGCATAAGGTGAATTGCTGCAGTAGTCAATCTCCCCGGCATGAATCCAAATTGATTCTTGGGAATAGACACCCCTCTCCTCACCTTTATCTCCACCACTATCTCCCAAACTTTCATAGTGTGCTTTAGCAATTTGATACCCTTGTAATTGTTACAATTTTGGATATCACCTTTGTTCTTGTACAATGGGACCATTGTGCTCCACCTCCATTCGTTAGGCATTTTAGTCGTCTTAAAAAATAGCATTAAACAGCCTTGTTAACCACTCAATCCCCGCTTTGTCAGTGCTCTTCCAAAATTCCACCGGAATCTCATCGGATCCGGTCGCTCGTCCCCTGCTCATCCTACTATCAACACGCCTTACCTCCTTAACCTTAAAACACCTACAGTACCCAAAATCCCTACAACTTTCAGAGTGTGCTAGTTCATGCAAATGTGGAAATAGGTAACAAGATTTATCCATTTCTGTTAGTGTACATATTTATATGTGTTGCAATCTGTGTACGTCAGTCTTCAGTTATACTGCAAGGTCAAAGAATAACCCTTAGTATCACAACTTAAAAAACCCTGTGAAAACTGTTGAAATATGCTCCAATACATGAGTCATCACAAAGAGAAATATTTTCCATTCTTTCATCAATTTGTTTTGCTAATACTTCAGACCTGTTCTTTCGATATACTTTTTACTTTATTTTTGTGTAAGAAATAAAGTTTTGATGGGATTTCAACTCCTATCTCTGCTCTGAAGAACAATGCATGTTGGTCTTAACTTACTCTTATTTTATTATTATGGTGTAGAGCCTATGTAGCTTGGCATGCTTGCTTGACGAAACCATATTCTCCTTTGGTTAAAAGCCGATCCTAGGTCCTCATCCCTCAACTCTATTTAACTCGATACGTTGGGCATCATCCTTGGTCTCCTTACCAAATATTCTGGTTCTATCCACTCCCGAAATAGACTCTAAAGTTTCTTGAAACACACACAAATTAATTTTTCAAAATGGTTGTAACTACTAAGATTTTTATTTATCCCGACACAACTCCTGAAATCACTGGAATGCACACTAAAAATACATTTAAAACAACTAAGTAATTTCCAAAGTTGCTGGTACATCAAATGTAACACCCAAATTTTTTTTAAGAAAAAAAATATTTTTTATTTTGTTACTTTTTCGGGTGATCTGACTTCGGGAGGCCATAAACCGATCAGAATTTGGAAATTTGGGAAAACTCCTCAATTGAGAGTTGTAGATAATTGAAATACCTTTCCAACATAGGTCATGGGCTTATATATGACATTGGAATAAAAAGTTATGGACATTATAAGGCAGAAGGGTCAACATGGACAGAAAATTCGGCCCAACCCGATTCCAAGTCGAGTCAGGCCCATATTTCTTACCATGTAAGGGGTAATTTCAGCCTTATTTCTTCTATTTCATACCAGAACATCATATCGAGAGAGAGAGAGAACTTCTAGGCTAAGAAGTCATTTTTGACCCAAATCCGAGTTCTAAATTCCAAAGCTCGTGAAGAGAAAGGCGTTGCACGTTGCATTGTCTTCACTTTGAGCTCAAAATCAGCGAAGGAGTGTATTGATGTGGTTGCTTTACACTGAAGGTAAGATTGAGGTTCCTTTTTCCTTATTAACAAGCTTGTTTAGAGATTTAACGGATTAGAACGGAGGAAGTAGCATTATAAACTTGTTTGTTGCTTTGTTGAGACTTATGGATTAGGGGCTGTTTTGGTTGGATTAAATGGGTGGAGTTTGTTACTTTATGTTTGATCTTTCTTTTCAGCTGGAGCAATTTAGCCAAAGTAAATGATGTTATTCCTCTTGTAGATTTCATTAGCTCCCTGCCTTTGGCTTAACAGCCAAACCTTTTTCTCATTTAGAGAAATGGCTTAATTCTCTATCGATAGGTTTTTGTATCTAGGAGCTTTCCCTTTTTTCCTTTGTACTGGTTCAGCACATCTTGATGCCAGTCAATATAACAATTACTTCATAAAAATAACTCTACTTTTGTATAAGAAGATCAGGGGTAGTCTAACTGTGAATAGTTGAATGGTCAATCTGCAAGTTTATTCTAAATTTACTTAGGACCTACAATTACTTTCTTCAATTAATAAGTTTCAGTTCTGATAATTGCTTATCATCAAAGAAATAAAAGAGAGTTTCAATTCCACTTGTTATAATTGTGTTGTAAATGAGAAGAAAATAGAGGATTTGTGGATATGATTCATGTGTAAATTCTCAATTATTACTTTCGCTTCAATAGGTGGGATAGTAGCTCTGGGGAAGTTTGATGCACTCCATATTGGTCACCGCGAGCTTGCAATTCAAGCAGCAAAGAGAGGAATTCCGTTTCTTCTTTCATTTGTTGGAATGGCGGAAGTACTTGGATGGGAACCGAGGTATAACTTCTGTTGTCTCTTATCTTTTACTCTACTGCCATAGAATGTTAAATAGAGAAATATTATCTCCTCGAAATACCAGAAAAGAAGAGAAGGACGAACTTCGACTCGACTCTCACTGCTACACCCAATCCTATAATAGTACCCAGGATCAACTTTAAATTCTGAAAATACAAAAGGAAAGAGGATTATCACATTCAGGGAGTTTTATCTTGCATTCTCTAAGTGTGTGTGAGTCTTAATCTGCAGAAATATTCCACCCTAGCTCCTCTGATTTAGCAGAACTCTATGGACCCTGTTGACGCTCTTTCTCCAAAGCACTAGATTTTGTTAGGTAGCATTCTTGAGTTTAGGAGTTTCTGTTAATAGGATGATCGATCAGAATATGTGCAAAGAAGGAAGAAAATGTATCCCTACATTTTTAGTTCATTTAAGTTTTAATGAAAAGGATAAAATAAAAAAATCTATCAATCAATCAATCTCCGCATCAGTATATTTTCCAACAGGAAAACTTAAGTTAATGTTCTCTCGTCTTTTCTTCACTGTTTTTAGAGACAAGTAAAAGTTTGTGATGATTCATTGTAGCTTTTTTGCGGAATCTTGTCCTTCATCTAAAAATTCAAAGGATGTCCTTATCAACATGTTACACAATCTTGATTTTCTCCTTGAAAATAAAATATTTTCAAACTTTATTCTACTCAAGTTGTATATAGGATTAGTCACGGTTTAGAAAATTTGGTGTTTGAAGCTGAAAGGTGTTTAAAATCTGTTGAATGTATCCTCCTAACCTTACTCAAGCATACTGAGAAGCTCCTTTTTTGGTTAGTTGTCTTTATTAAATGCCACATCATGAAATGAGAAATAATCTTTGTGATCATGTGTATATTTTCGACACAGGGCTCCCATTGTTGCTGAATGTGATCGCAAAAGGATTCTTTCGTCTTGGGCTCCTTATTGCGGTAATGTAATGCCAAGGGAACTCCAGATAGATTTTTCAAAAGTTCGATATCTTACGCCTTGTCAATTTGTGGAGAAGCTGTCCAAAGAGCTGGGAGTACGAGGAGTTGTTGCTGGTATGTTGTAACATCCTAACTTGACATAGAGATTCCAATATAAACGAACAAAAGATTAAAAGATGATGATATCTTGATGATCTCAGGCGAGAACTATCGTTTTGGATATAGAGCTGCTGGTGATGCATCGGACCTTGTGAAGCTCTGTGAAGAGTATGGATTAGAGGCTTATATAATCAATTCTGTCATGGACACAAATCAAATTTCTGGAGCCTTAAACTCTAATGACGGAAAGGAGAGAGGGCAAGTATCATCTACTCGTGTTAGGTATGCCCTTGACAAGGGAGACATGAAATATGTGTCAGAGCTGTTAGGTCGCAACCATCGTCTTGTTTTAATGATGGAAGACCAAGAAAGGTTTACTAGTGAGAGAAATAGGCTGTCAGCTCCAAAGTCTTGTTTGTTGAATCTTGCACCCAAGGAAGGTCTTTATGAGAATTGTTCAGTTTTGATTGACAAGAATGATATGCCCTGCAGAGTAATTGTTGATACAACAGATATTCATTTGGAATTCTATGAGGTAGCTAATTTTTCCTGTGTTACTTCTCAAGACTTAAAGATATTAGGTATTGAATTTGGTAGTCCAGAGTTAGATGGGGTTCAAATTTTGTAATTCATTCCCTATAATTCGTTAGTGCAACCATTTCTGAATGTCCTTCAGTCTTTAAGTATGAGTATGATTCTCTTTAAGCGATACCTTTCTGTTCATTTCACATTCTTTTGGCGGGGACATAGCTGAATTTACTGATATTCTAATTTCTAAGAATCTGCTAGTATGAATAGAATCGAGATGATAAATGGGCAACAAAATAGCAAATATCATTATGAAATACTTTTGAACATTACCATACATAATGGATTTTGTTCTATCACTATAAGTAGATTGGCTGACAACATGGTTACTGTTTCTCTTTCCTTGTTCGAGTGTTCTTGTATTTGTTCTAATTAGTGACAATCCCTTGATTACAATCATGTCATACTTGATTGGCTATTAACCTTTCCGATAATATCTTTAGTGCTTGAAGTCCATTTCCTTCAATTCATTTGTAATTGTTGAAATGTGTGAACCATCTCGTCTAAAACTTTGAACTGTTAAAGGGGAGGCACATATTAATTTACAAGATGTTTCGTCTCATCTAAAATCTTAAATAACTATAGAAAAGGAGCACTTTTTTTAAATTAGTTTACTCTCCAACCGTAGTGAATGAAATGTGTCTATAACTACTTACTTTGAGGCTTTGAGCATGTTTTGAAACTTTACAAGGAGTGCTTCTTGTAGACTTCTTCTCTCTCATTCATGCTAGAGTGGTTTTACCTGATTTTCATTACCATTCCGTGGCTGCTTCTGCAAATCTTGTTCATCATCATCATCAAGTGGGTGGTCATCTGGAATGCTTTGTTTCACGGATAAAAGATCTTGCAGTAATCTTTAAGAGTGTTCTTTGATAGCTGCAGAAGACCAAACTAATGTCTAGATTCTGACATGTATAAAGGTGGAACCGATGTGTTAGGCTGTGGTGTGTTAATTTAGAGAGAGAGAATAATTTGAAGGGATTGTAGAATATGATGAATGTTGCTTGGAAGTCTACAGATCTTCATATATTAAATTCAGGAAAGCATAGTTTCAATTTTTTCTTTGGAAGCAGGGATGGTTTTGTTATACAAGGTCCTTGATATTTGGGTTCCTGCTGTGCCACTTTTGGATTCATCTCGTGGGTATGCCAAGGCATTGTCTACTAAGCTATTGCCATTGAAACTGGTAAATTGTTAGCAGAATGCCACTATGGTGAGATAAGGGAGAAACTCGATAGCGGACAACTGTTTCTTCAATGATCTCCATCCATTTTGTCGGTGCACCTAATTGTATGGTCCAGAAGGAGAAGTGGGTTTTCCTTCCTCAAGTACGAACTGTTTCCTGCTATGTGTTTCACGTGTCTCCTTTGTTTAACAACTTGTGTTTCATATGTGGTGACCATATATTAGAAGCTGCACATTGAAGGATGATCCTCGACCTACTTAATGCAAAAGGATCTTGCTTTGTGGAGCTTGGTTCAGTGTAATACTTGATAAATTTAGATTTAAGGTGGTGTGCTGCCAAGAGCAGCTTCTGCCATTGTTGGAGATGTATTTCTGTCACGACCCAAAAACTGAGGTCATGATGGCACACATCTCAAAATCCAATCTGATGTGTAACCCTAAAAATAAAACTCATACAAGACTCCCAAAGGGGAAAGTGATGTCACGATTTAAATAAAAAGAAAAAAAAACAATGAAGAAATTATCTCAAACCTGGTGTCATAAGTATAAAGAGCATCTAATACAAGGTTCGAATATGAAGATACAACATAAGTCTCTGAATGATACAAAAGACTGAAAAATAAAGATAGACTAGTGACGATCCGAATTCTGGAACCTCACCACTAATCTGAGAATACACAATCCGCTAGAATATTAACTGCCACGTGGGGTACCCTGACTAGTATCTGCATCAAAAAGGGACACAAAAGTAGGGGTGAGTACAATTCACATGTACTCAGTAGGTTTTAGCTGACTGAGTATAAGGAATTAATCAAACCTATGAAATAAACTAAGGAACGCTTCCACCTGCATACAGAAAAGTCCCACTTCGGCATCGGTGCCGCCAGTTTATATATATATTGACGCGAGTAAAGTAAACCCATAATAACACCTCATAATCACAATTAACCAGATAATTCAAGCAACACAAATATCAATGCAATACAATGCAATATGATGATGCAATGATGTGGTGGTACGATGGAATCAAGACTGTCGTATACACCTGCTGAGTTGTGCTACCAAGAAGGACCCATGGTGGTCTCGCAGACCATATACCTCAATCACAATATCTCATTATCCTTGCCACCTCCTCGTGGTCAAGGGATCACAATGCATCTACTATCTTACCGAAAAACTGCCTCGATCAGGGACTCAAGATACAAAGGTTTAAAGGTGTTTCATTTTCTTTCTCAAAAAGAATTTCCATATTTCTCAACTTCTCATGTTTCATGATATGATGAATGAGGATGAATGCATCAAAACACATATACATGGAAGTAATAATCAACTCACATGTGGTATAAGGTTCAAAGTTCTCAAAACTTAACCTACACATGATATTCACCCTCAATAAATAGTAACGGGAAGAACACACTTTCATTTAAATATTCACCCCTTTCTCAACAATATTTCAATACTCAAGTATGCTCAAAAAACCCAACTCAATCTCTCAGGCGGCATCACAAGTCAAATAATATACTCAAGCCTCTCTCTTAGGCAAATCACAAATCACATGCTCTCAAAGCAAATAAGATAACAAATAAGGCCCCCACACGGGCTACGTAATACGAATAAACCCCCACACGGCAACACATTAATAAATAAGCCCCCACACGAGCATCACAATATATATAACATTCTCAACTCATATAACAACCCCATCCCAAATTCTATAATATATGAATGACTAATTACCCCATCTCAATCTCAAAGAAAGATAGCCAAACCTACCTCAATTGCCTAAACCGCACTCGAATACCTCCACCGGACAAGCAACTCTTGAATTCAGCGCCCGGAATGACACCACACTATCAAAAATGAAACATACACGTTACAAGGAGTCCAATGACACCCATATTGATAGGTTTCGGAACTGGGGGTAAAATGGTCCAAAAATTAACTATTTTCGAAAAGGGTCAAATCTAGAAATTTATTGAACAATCCATTCTATTGGTAATAAGGAACTCATGGTTGAAAAACCCATAAAAATAGATCTCAAAACGAGTTGGAAATCACAATTTTCCTTAAATTCGGATTAGGGAAGAAACAAAGACTTTTGGGATTTGAAACTAAAATTTAAGAGTTAAAATCGTCAAAAACTTAATGAAAAAGGAAGGTTTTAGGTCAAAAATCACTTACCCAACACTTTGCCTCGAAAATCTCTTCTCAAATCACCTCAAGGAGTTCAAGAACTCAAACAAATGATGAAAGATATTGAAATTGGAAGAAAGGGGCATTTTCTGCCCAAAAAGTTACTGTTCACGAGTGTTACTGTTCACGCATGTTACTGTTCACGCGCGTTTTGTACAAATTTTCGAAAATCACCCTCAAGATCAGTACAATATCTACCACTAAAAAGGATGTTCGTCCTCGAACATAAGATAAAATAAAGTACCTGGGGTCTCAAAAAGCTGAGGGTACCGAGCCTGCATATCAGACTCTAACTCCCAAGTCGCCTCCTCATCAGGCCGATGCTGCCACTGCACCTTGACCGAAGCGACCTCCTTGGTCCTGAGTCTACGAAGCCGCCTATCTAGAATAACTGTCGGCTCCTCCTCATAAGTCAAATCCGGACTCAACTCTACCGCATCATAAAAAATCACATGAGACTCATCTGGTATGTACTTGCGAAGCATGGAAACATGAAACACCGGATGGACAACTGACAATTTAGGGGGTAAGGCCAACTTATACGCCACTCCACCTACTCTTTCAAACGGGCCAACAAACCTTGGGCTACGCTTGCTCTTCTTTCCGATCCTCATCACACCCTTCATGGGCGATATTTTAAGCCACACACAATCACCCACCATAAACTCTAAGGGACAAACCCTCGTATCAGCATAACTCTTCTGACGACTCTAAGCTGTCAATAGTCGACCCTGAATCAAACGTACCCGCTCCACAGCATCCCTAAGTAAGTCAGTATCCAATGCATCAACCGCAACAGAATCAAACCATCCAATGGGTGATCGACACCTACGACCATACAATGCCTCAAATGGTGCCATTTGAATGCTAGAGTGACAATTGTTATTATAGGCAAACTCTGCTAAGGGCAAATGTTGGTCCCATCGGGCACCAAAATCAATCACACAGGCCCTAAGCATATCCTCCAACACCTGAATAGTCCGCTCGGACTGACCATCGGTTTGGGGATGAAATACTGAACTCATCTCTAGCCGCGTACTCAAACCACGTTGTAATGCCTTCCAAAAGTGAGAGGTGAACACTGAACCCCGATCCGATACAATAGAGATAGGCACCCCATGCAGCCTAACAATCTCACGAAGATAGATCCTAGCTAACTGATCCGCATTGTAGCTAGTCTTCACCGGAAGGAAATGAGCTGATTTGGTCAATCGATCCACAATCACCCAGACAGAGTCATACTTACCCAATGCCATAGGTAATCGAGACACGAAGTCCATAGTGATACGCTCCCATTTCCACTCAGGAATGGGCATCCTTTGCATAGGACCACCCGGTTTCTGATGCTCATACTTTACTTGTTGGCAATTTAAACACTTAGCCACAAAATCAATAATGTCTCTCTTCATGCCACACCACCAATAGTCTTGTTTCAAGTCATGAAACATCTTTGCCACTCCCGGGTGAATCGAATACTTGAAACAATGAGCCTCCTCCAATATCATACGTACCCATTCACTAACCTTGGGCACACAAATGCGACCATTAATCCTCAAAACTCCTTCCGAATCAAGAGAGGCTGATTTTGCTTCACCACTTAACACTTTGTCTCGAATGGCCCTCAACTTTTCATCTTCAAACTGGTGTGTACGAATCTGGTCCATCAAAGTAGACCTAGCCTCCACAAAGGCCAAAATACCATGATATGTAGAAATATCAAGTCGGACCAACTGTCTAGCCAATGACTGAACCTCCAACGCCAAAGGCCTCTCCACAGCCTTAAGAAAGCCCAAACTACCTATGCTAGATGCTTTGCGACTCAGGGCATCTGCTACCACATTAGCTTTGCCCGGATGATAAAGTATGGTAATGTCATAGTCTTTCAATAACTCTAACCACCTACGCTGCCGCATGTTCAGATTCGGCTGAGAAAAGATATACTTAAGGCTACGGTGGTTAGTATAGACCTCGCAATGCACTCCATAGAGATAATGCCTCCACAACTTCAGAACAAACACCATCGCTGCTAACTCTAAGTCGTGGGTAGGATAGTTCTTCTCATGTACCTTCAACTATCGAGAAGCATAAGCTATAACTCTACCTTTTTGCATCAATACACTACCCAAGCCGACTCCTGAAGCATCACAAAACACAAGAAATGCCACGCTCTCCTAGGGTAAGGCTAGAATAGGTGTTGAAGTCAATAATTCCTTGAGCTTTTGAAAGCTCGCCTCACATTCATCAGTCCACTGAAATGCCATGGTCTTTTGAGTTAGCCTAGTCAATGGGGCTGCAATAGAAGAGAATCCTTAAACAAAACCGACGATAGTAGCCTGCCAACCTAATAAAACTCCGAATCTCGGTAACCGAAGTAGGCCTAACCCAATCACGAACTGCTGCAACTTTGGCTAGATCAACCATAATACCATCCTTGGTCACTATATGACCCAAGAATGTCACGGACTCAAGCCAAAACTCACATTTGGAGAATTTTGCATACAACTTCTCCTCTCTCAATCTCTGAAGGACTGTCCTCAGGTGCCTAACATGATCCGCCTCATTCTTGGAATAAACCAAGATGTCATCAATAAACACGATCACAAACGAGTCCAAATAAGGTCAAAATACCAGGTTCATCAACTCCATAAAAGTAGTCGGGGCATTAGTCAACTCGAAGGACATAACCACAAACTCATAATGCCCATAACGAGTCCTGAATACAGTTTTCGGGATATCAGATTCCCGAACTCTCAACTAATGGTAACCCGACCTCAAATCAATCTTTGAGAACACCGATGCACCTTGAAGTTGGTCAAATAAATCATCAATGCGAGGGAGAGTATACTTGTTCTTGATAGTGACTTTGTTCAACTGTCGATAGTCAATACACATCCTCATAGTACCATCTTTCTTCTTCACAAATAAAACCGGTGCACTCCACGGTGATACACTAGGTCTAATAAACCTTTTCTTCAATAAATCTTCTAATTGTTCTTTCAACTCTTTGAATTCTGCCAGAGCTATCCGATAAGGAGAAATAGAGATGGGTTTAGTGTCATGCTCCAAATCAATCACAAAATCGATATCACGGTCAGGAGGAACTCACGACAAGTCTGTAGGAAATACATCCATAAACTCTCTCACCACCCTCGTAGTCTCTATATGAGATGACTCCGTAGTGAGATCACGTACATGAGCCAAATAAGACAAACAACCCTTATCCATCAAGCGACGAGCACGAATATAAGATATCACCCTCTTAGGATATGAACTCGAATTACCTTTCCATACCACGCTAGGTAAACTAGGATAAGCTAAGGTCACGGTCTTTGCATAACAATCTAATATAACATGATAAGGAGATAACCAGTCCATACCCAGTATCACAGCAAAATCAAGCATGTCTAATAAAATCAAGTCTGCATGGGTCTCTATACCCGAAAATATCACCAAACATCCCTTGTATACCTGATCCACTACTAAAGATTCACCTATTGGGGTAGAAATAGTAATAGGCACAATAAGGGATTCACTCACATAATCAATACCCACATCAAAATAAGTCGACACATAAGAATAGGTAGACTCTGGGTCAAATAATACTGAAGCAGAATGATGGCAAACTGGAACAATACCTCTAATAACTACATCAAAGGCTTCTACCTCATATCTACCCGGTATAGCATAGCATAATTGATGGTCACACTTAGCCTGCGAACCCCCACGAGCACCACCTCGTGCTCCACCCTTAACACCACAGGTGCCACCTCTAGTATTCTGCGAAGAACCTCAAACAGCTGGAGCATCTATAGAAAGAACAACTGGTGCCCCAGGCCGTCTAGTAGAAGGAGCATATTTGGGTCAATCTTGGGCCTTATGCCCAAACTCATCGCATACATAACAACCTCGAGGACCTGAACTCCGTGGGGAATAACTAGAAGTGTCAAAATGACCTACGGAGCTCGAAGAACCCTGAATAGCTGCCTGGAATGGTCTGCCCTGATAACTATGGGTTCTTGAACCCGAATATTCTCTATCCTTGGAGGAATGATCGCTGAATTGACCCTACCGATGGAACCTCTTGGCCTCGCCCTGTCTAGCACGTCGGATACTCTCTATCATCCTGGCATGATCAATAATACTCTGAAACGTACCCCTAGACAATACAAGAGAGGCTGTAGCCTCCTGGAGATAACCGGCGAATCCCTTCACTAGTTTGCGAATCCGCTTGAACTCGGTGGGAATACTCGACATAGCATAACGAGATAACTCATGGAAGCTAGTCTCGTACTCAGATACAGATAGGGAGCCCTGCTCCAGTCTATCAAACTCATCCCTACGCTGATCACGAAGGCTATAAGGCATAAATCTCTTAAGGAATACCTCAGTAAACTGTTCCCAACTCATCATAGGAGAACCAATAGGTCTACGAGCAAGAACTGACCTCCACCATTCTTTGGCCACTCCCGCAAATTGATATGAAGTGTAAGCAACTCCATGTGCCACTAAAATGCATAAGTTGAACAACCTGTCTTGGCACTCAGTCAAAAAGTCATAGGCTTTCTCTCCGACTTTACCATCAAACCTTGGAGGAGCCAATCGAACGAACCTATCGAAACTCTTCTGCTCAGCTACCGACATAGAAGCATTAGCAGAAACTGGTGGAGCTGCAAATCTCAGAGGTACAATAGAAGGCATTGAAGATGAACCAGGAGTCTGAAATCCTACACTAGGCCCCTAAACTGGCGGTGTTACACCAACTATGATAAGAGAACCTACAGCACCTGAAACAATAACAGAGGTAGGAGCATCATCCAGTCTAGCCAATAATCGAACCAGTAGCTCCTGAAGAATCGGAGTACTATCGGGAACCACAAGAGGCTGGGATGGCCTCTGCTCCTCAGTCTTCTACTCTAAGTTATCCTCATGCTCATACATGGGCTCAGGTGATAGCTCTCTAGCTCATCCACGAGCAGGTGCCGCTCCTCTTGCACGGCTTCATCCCCTCACTCCACCACATCCTCAACCTCGCCCGCATACTGGGGCTCGAGCAACAGGTGCAGCCTCACCCTCAGTAATTATGGCTCTAGTCCTTACCATCTGCGCAGAAGGAATAAATCAGAGGTATACAACACTTGATATGAATAAATCGCACGAAGGGAGTAAAAAGAAAGAAATTCTCTTATTAAGTATCTTGTAGCCTCTCGAAGATAAGTATGGATGTCTACGTACCGATCCGCAAGACTCTACTAGACACCCTGCTCTTTAACTTATAAGACCGGTGAACCTAGTGCTCTGATACTAATTGTCACGACCCAAAAACTGAGGTCATGATGGCACACATCTCAAAACCCAATTTGATGTATAACCCTAAAAATAAAACTCATACAAGACTCCCAAAGGGGAAAGTGATGTCACGATTTAAATAAAAAGAAAAAAAAACAATGAAGAAATTATCCCAAACCTGGTGTCATAAGTATAAAGAGCATCTAATACAAGGTTCGAATCTGAAGATACAACATAAGTCTCTGAATGATACAAAAGACTGAAAAATAAAGATAGACTAGTGACGATCCGAATTCTGGAACCTCACCACTAATCTGAGAATACACAATCCGCTAGAATATTAACTGCCACGTGGGGTACCCTGACTAGTATCTGCATCAAAAAGGGACACAAAAGTAGGGGTGAGTACAATTCACATGTACTCAGTAGGTTTTAGCTGACTGAGTATAAGGAATTAATCAAACCTATGAAATAAACTAAGGAACGCTTCCACCTGCATACAGAAAAGTCCCACTTCGGCATCGGTGCCGCCAGTTTATATATATATTGACGCGAGTAAAGTAAACCCATAATAACACCTCATAATCACAATTAACCAGATAATTCAAGCAACACAAATATCAATGCAATACAATGCAATATGATGATGCAATGATGTGGTGGTACGATGGAATCAAGACTGTCGCACAGACTGTCATATACACCTGCTGAGTTGTGCTACCAAGCAGGACCCATGGGGGTCTCGCAGACCATATACCTCAATCACAATATCTCATTATCATTGCCACCTCCTCGTGGTCAAGGGATCACAATGCATCCACTACCCTGCCGGAAAACTGCCTCGATCAGGGATTCAAGATACAAAGGTTTAAAGGTGTTTCATTTTCTTTCTCAAAAAGAATTTCCATATTTCTCAACTTCTCATGTTTCATGATATGATGAATGAGGATGAATGCATCAAAACACATATACATGGAAGTAATAATCAACTCACATGTGGTATAAGGTTCAAAGTTCTCAAAACTTAACCTACACATTATATTCACCCTCAATAAATAGTAATGGGAAGAACACACTTTCATTTAAATATTCACCCCTTTCTCAATAATATTTCAATACTCAAGTATGCTAAAAAAACCCAACTCAATCTCTCAGGCGGCATCACAAGTCAAATAATATACTAAAACCTCTCTCTTAGGCAAATCACAAATCACATGCTCTCAAAGCAAATAAGATAACAAATAAGCCCCCCACACGGGCTATGTAATACGAATAAACCCCCACACGGCAACACATTAATAAATAAGCCCCCACACGAGCATCACAATATATATAACATTCTCAACTCATACTACAACCCCATCCCAAAGTCTATAACATATGAATGACTAATTACCCCATCTCAATCTCATAGAAAGATAGTCAAACCTACCTCAATTGCCTAAACCGCACTCGAATACCTCCACCGGACAAGCAACTCTTGAATTCAGCGCCCGGAATGAGAACCCACTATCAACAATGAAACATACACGTCACAAGGAGTCCAATGACACCCATATTGATAGGTTTCGGAACCAGGGGTAAAATGGTCCAAAAATTAACTATTTTCGAAAAGGGTCAAATCTGGAAATTTATTGAACAATCCCATTCTATTGGTAATAAGGAACTCATGGTTGAAAAACCCATAAAAATAGATCTCAAAACGAGTTGGAAATCACAATTTTCCTTAAATTCGGATTAGGGAAGAAACAAAGACTTTTGAGATTTGAAACTAAAATTTAAGAGTTAAAATCTTAAAAAATTTAATGAAAAAGGAAGGTTTTAGGTCAAAAATCACTTACCTAACACTTTGCCTTGAAAATGTCTTCTCAAATCACCTCAAGGAGTTCAAGAACTCAAACAAATGATGAAAGATATTGAAATGGGAAGAAAGGGGCATTTTCTGCCCAAAAAGTTACTGTTCACGCGTGTTACTGTTCACGCGTGTTTTGTACAAATTTTCGAAAATCACCCTCAAGGTCATTACAATTTCTGGCTTATGATTTGATTTGAAGCATATATAGGAACTTTTGGTGGGCCTAAAGAGGTCATGAAAGGAAACCCAACTCCAAATCTTGGGATGATGCAACCCTGAATCTACGTACTTGTCGCCTGGGTCCTGTAACCTCATTGCTTCAATCTAGAGATCTTGCAAGCAGGTATGAATTTATGACTGAAGGCAGATCTAAAAGTTTAATTAGTATGTATAGATTATAGAATTCGCAACACCCATTACTCCTTTGTAATGGGTCTAGACTTAAGAGACTAAGGTAGAAGATGCGGGAATAGCTAAGAATCCTGAAACAATAACAGAGGTAGGAGCATCATCCAGTCTAGCCAATAATCGAACCAGTAGCTCCTGAAGAATCGGAGTACTATCGGGAACCACAAGAGGCTGGGATGGCCTCTGCTCCTCAGTCTTCTACTCTAAGTTATCCTCATGCTCATACATGGGCTCAGGTGATAGCTCTCTAGCTCATCCACGAGCAGGTGCCGCTCCTCTTGCACGGCTTCATCCCCTCACTCCACCACATCCTCAACCTCGCCCGCATACTGGGGCTCGAGCAACAGGTGCAGCCTCACCCTCAGTAATTATGGCTCTAGTCCTTACCATCTGCGCAAAAGGAATAAATCAGAGGTATACAACACTTGATATGAATAAATCGCACGAAGGGAGTAAAAAGAAAGAAATTCTCCTATTAAGTATCTTGTAGCCTCTCGAAGATAAGTATGGATGTCTACGTACCGATCCGCAAGACTCTACTAGACACCCTGCTCTTTAACTTATAAGACCGGTGAACCTAGTGCTCTGATACTAATTGTCACGACCCAAAAACTGAGGTCATGATGGCACACATCTCAAAACCCAATTTGATGTATAACCCTAAAAATAAAACTCATACAAGACTCCCAAAGGGGAAAGTGATGTCACGATTTAAATAAAAAGAAAAAAAAACAATGAAGAAATTATCCCAAACCTGGTGTCATAAGTATAAAGAGCATCTAATACAAGGTTCGAATCTGAAGATACAACATAAGTCTCTGAATGATACAAAAGACTGAAAAATAAAGATAGACTAGTGACGATCCGAATTCTGGAACCTCACCACTAATCTGAGAATACATAATCCGCTAGAATATTAACTGCCACGTGGGGTACCCTGACTAGTATCTGCATCAAAAAGGGACACAAAAGTAGGGGTGAGTACAATTCACATGTACTCAGTAGGTTTTAGCTGACTGAGTATAAGGAATTAATCAAACCTATGAAATAAACTAAGGAACGCTTCCACCTGCATACAGAAAAGTCCCACTTCGGCATCGGTGCCGCCAGTTTATATATATATTGACGCGAGTAAAGTAAACCCATAATAACACCTCATAATCACAATTAACCAGATAATTCAAGCAACACAAATATCAATGCAATACAATGCAATATGATGATGCAATGATGTGGTGGTACGATGGAATCAAGACTGTCGCACAGACTGTCATATACACCTGCTGAGTTGTGCTACCAAGCAGGACCCATGGGGGTCTCGCAGACCATATACCTCAATCACAATATCTCATTATCATTGCCACCTCCTCGTGGTCAAGGGATCACAATGCATCCACTACCCTGCCGGAAAACTGCCTCGATCAGGGATTCAAGATACAAAGGTTTAAAGGTGTTTCATTTTCTTTCTCAAAAAGAATTTCCATATTTCTCAACTTCTCATGTTTCATGATATGATGAATGAGGATGAATGCATCAAAACACATATACATGGAAGTAATAATCAACTCACATGTGGTATAAGGTTCAAAGTTCTCAAAACTTAACCTACACATTATATTCACCCTCAATAAATAGTAATGGGAAGAACACACTTTCATTTAAATATTCACCCCTTTCTCAATAATATTTCAATACTCAAGTATGCTAAAAAAACCCAACTCAATCTCTCAGGCGGCATCACAAGTCAAATAATATACTAAAACCTCTCTCTTAGGCAAATCACAAATCACATGCTCTCAAAGCAAATAAGATAACAAATAAGCCCCCCACACGGGCTATGTAATACGAATAAACCCCCACACGGCAACACATTAATAAATAAGCCCCCACACGAGCATCACAATATATATAACATTCTCAACTCATACTACAACCCCATCCCAAAGTCTATAACATATGAATGACTAATTACCCCATCTCAATCTCATAGAAAGATAGTCAAACCTACCTCAATTGCCTAAACCGCACTCGAATACCTCCACCGGACAAGCAACTCTTGAATTCAGCGCCCGGAATGAGAACCCACTATCAACAATGAAACATACACGTCACAAGGAGTCCAATGACACCCATATTGATAGGTTTCGGAACCAGGGGTAAAATGGTCCAAAAATTAACTATTTTCGAAAAGGGTCAAATCTGGAAATTTATTGAACAATCCCATTCTATTGGTAATAAGGAACTCATGGTTGAAAAACCCATAAAAATAGATCTCAAAACGAGTTGGAAATCACAATTTTCCTTAAATTCGGATTAGGGAAGAAACAAAGACTTTTGAGATTTGAAACTAAAATTTAAGAGTTAAAATCTTAAAAAATTTAATGAAAAAGGAAGGTTTTAGGTCAAAAATCACTTACCTAACACTTTGCCTTGAAAATGTCTTCTCAAATCACCTCAAGGAGTTCAAGAACTCAAACAAATGATGAAAGATATTGAAATGGGAAGAAAGGGGCATTTTCTGCCCAAAAAGTTACTGTTCACGCGTGTTACTGTTCACGCGTGTTTTGTACAAATTTTCGAAAATCACCCTCAAGGTCATTACAATTTCTGGCTTATGATTTGATTTGAAGCATATATAGGAACTTTTGGTGGGCCTAAAGAGGTCATGAAAGGAAAACCAAATCCAAATCTTGGGATTATGCAACCCTGAATCTACGTACTTGTCGCCTGGGTCCTGTAACCTCATTGCTTCAATCTAGATATCTTGCAAGCAGGTATGAATTTATGACTGAAGGCTGATCTAAAAGTTTAATTAGTATGTATAGATTATAGAATTCACAACACCCATTACTCTTCCGGAGTTCCAATAATATTCAAATCATCAACATATACTGCTATTATGACAAATTCAGATCCAGACCTTCTCATAAAGACACAAGGGCAAATTAGATCATTTTTATATTCTTTTTTAGAAAATATTCGCTAAGACGATTGTACCACATTCGCCCTGATTGTTTCAACCCGTACAAGGATTTTTGAAGTTTTATTGAGCAATTTTCTCGAGAATACTTGTATACTTCAGGCTCTTTGAACCCTTCGGAAATTTTCATAAAAATATCGTGGTCCAATGAGCCATATAAATAGGCAGTGACCACGTCCAGTAAGTGTATTTCAAGCTTTTAATGAACTGCCAAATTCATTAGATACCTGAAAGTAATTGCATCCACCACAGGAGAATATGTTTCCATATAGTCAATGTCAGGTCTTTGCGAAAAACCTTAGGCTACAAGTCGTGTTTTATATCTTACGACTTCACCCTTTTCATTTCGTTTACGCACAAAAACCCATTTGTGCCCTACTGGCTTGACACCTTCAGGTGTTCGAACTATTGATCCAAAAACTTCACGTTTTTTAAGTGAAGTTAACTCTGCTTGAATTGCATCCTTCCATCTTGGCCAATCATTTCTCTGTCTGCATTCATCGACAGATTTTGGTTCAATATCCTTATCTTGTTGCATTATTTCAGTGGCAACATTATAAGCAAAAATATTATCGACCACAATATCATTTCGGTTCCACCGTTTTCCTGTCGATACATAACTTATTGAGATTTCTTCATTCTCATTATTTTTAGGTACTTGGATCTCGTTGGTGGTATCACCATTTGTTGTGTCTCTGGGCTCTTCTTGAACACTCGCCTTCAAATTATGATCATCTTGATCATTTATTTCTTTCTTTTTTCGAGAATTTTTATCTTTGGAACCAAATGGTCTTCCACGTTTTAAGCGTGGCCTAGACTCATTTGCTTGAACAAGTTGTCCTACCGGGACATCAACTCGAACTTGAGCATTAGCAGCTGGGATATGCGATTTAGTAACCCGTGGAAGGTTAGTAAATGCATCTGACAGTTGATTTGCAATATTCTGCAAATAAATCATCTTTTGAACTTCTTGCTCACATTGATTTGTCCGAGGATCTAAATGAGATAGTGACAATGAATTCCAATCTATCTCATTTTTCAACTGCTTATGTTCTCCCTCTAATTTTGGGTATACTGATTCATCAAAATGACAATCGGTGAATCTTGCCGTAAATAAATCTCCAGTCATAGGTTCCAGATATTTTATAATAGAAGGAGATTCATACCCAACATATATTCCTAACCTTCTTTGGGGACCCATTTTTGTGCGGTGCGGTGGAGCAATTGGGACATATATCGCACACCCAAATATTTTAAGATGGGATATATTTGGCTCCCGTCCAAACGCCAACTGTAATGGAGAAAATTCATGATATTTTAAGATGGGATATATACTCAATTATGGTTTTAAAATCTTGAAACTGTAAATGCATCCACTCATAACGAGCCCTTTGCAATACCGTTGCCCTGAGGTGGTCATACCTCCTTTTTAAGTCTTTCCACAATTCAAGTGGATCTTTAACTGTCAAGTATTCTATTTTTAGGCTGTCATCTAGATGATGACGAAGGAAAATCATAGCCTGTGCTTTATCCTGACTTGATGCTGTATTTCCTTCAATTATAACATCACCAAGACCCTTAGCGGTAAGGTGAATTTTAGCATCAAGTACCCATGACAAATAATTTTTATCAGAAATATCAAGTGCCACAAATTCCAATTTTGACAAGTTTGACATGATGAAAATTAATTTTGAAAATAACAAAGATAACTTAAAAATTAAATTTCTTCAGTAGATATACCTGATATAGAAGTTAATTTTCTGAAAAATTAGAGTTTCGTGCTGATAACGTGTTATAAATTAACTAACTTGACAATTTTATAAAGGAAGAAGAGCAAGAGAATACACACACATATATATATATATATATATATAAGTATTAATATAGAGAGAGTAGTAATATAGAGAGAGTAGTAATATAGAGAGAGTAATAGTAATTCTCTTTTTTGTGTGTTTTTATATTAAAGTTTAAGGATATATTTATAGCCATATTTACAAGTGAAGAAAAATATTAATTAACAATTTACCCACTTAAAAAGTAAATGGACCATCCATCATTATAAAGTGGACAACCATTTTATTGGTTGATAATAACATTTAATTATATTAATTTGTCATAATAATAGAGTGGCAAGAGGATTTGACCTAAAAAAAAAAGGCGTGCAGTTTGCTATGCGCAGACAATAAAGAAGACCTAATTGAAGACGCTGTCACTCCCTCTACCGTCTCATGGTCAAAACCATAATCACCGTCGCCTCTTTCCTCCTGACAACGCCATTCTCCATTCTAGAATGACCAAGCATAGACTTGGACTGCACACTCGGCTGTGCTTCCATCTCTCAAGAACAAAGAGACCTTTAACACGGTGTTTTGTGATTTATTTGGGATGTTACTTCCATCTCTCAAGAACAAAGAGACCTTTAACAACTTGCCCTTTACCTTCGGAAGCAACATCCCTAATAAATCACAAGACACCGTGTTTTTCACTTGCAGAGAATTTAATAGTTCGTGGGTTGTTCGATTCAGCTCGGAAAGTGATTCGGAGAATCATCAAGCAATGCCCATCAGTCTCTGAAGCTATCTCTGCTGTTGAATTTTCCATTTCTCGTGGAGTTGAGCCTGACGCAGCTAACTATGGTTTTCTAATTCGGCAACTCGTGACATCTGGAGAAACCCACAAGACCGAGGTTGTTTATGTAGATTGCATTTTGAACAGAGGTATTGAACCGAACCATTTTCTATTAAATTCCATGGTGATTTGTTATTGTAAGTTGGGTAAACTGGAGGAAGCTAAGTTGCTTGTCGATAAACTTGTGGATATGAATTCGATGCCTTGCAGTAGCACGTGTAATGAGCTTATTAAGGGATTTTGTGGCCAAGGTAGAATCTTGGATGGATGTGATGTTTTTGTGAAAGCTATTAATGCTGATGTATTACGCGCTTTCAGTTGTTACAATAAGTTAGTTGATGGTTTGTGCTTCCGTGGGTACTTGGATGAAGCTCTCTGTGTGTTTGATGAAATGTGTGATAGAGGGGTACCGCCCACAGTTCATTTGTTTAAAACATTGGTTCTTTCGTTTTGTAAGAGAGGTAGAGTTGAGGAAGCGCAATTGTTGAGCATGGATATGGAGTCTTATGGTTTTGTTTTGGATAAAGTCATGTACACAGCTCTCATCAATGTCTATTCCAAGACCCAGAAAATGAAAACGGCTATGTTGGTATTTCACAGAATGCTCAAGTTGGGTTGTGAACCTGATAAGTATACTTACAACACACTGATAAATGGGTTTACAAACACGAAATGTCACTCTTATACTGCTTTAATCTCTGCACTTTATAAAGAGAATCAGTCAGCAAAAGTAGATGACTTATACAGGAAGATGTTGTACACTGGATTGGTTCCTGACCATGTTCTGTTTTTTACCTTGATCAACAATCATCCAAAAGGGTCAGAGATTAGTTTAGCACGCACATTTTTGCGGGCTATTGCCAAGAACGGTTGTGGTATTGACCTCTCTTACATCCCTAGACCTACCAGTCATAAAGTTACTTCAGATATCATGCTTGATATTGATTGTCTCTTGGGAGAAATTGTGGCAAGAAACTTACCTCTGGCTAGTGTTGCTTTCAATATATACATGATTGCTTTGTGTCTAGGAGGAGAACTTGATTCTGCTCAGCTTTGCATGGATAAGATGGCAACCCTTTCTCTTCAGCCTTCACTGTCAGCTTATAATTCCATGATCAAGTGCCTTTACCAAAAGGGACTACCTGAGGATGCCAAGTTTCTTGTTGAAGTTATGCAAGATCAAGGTCAAGTTCCAAATCAAGCAACATTCTTGATTATGGTAAATGAATACTGTAAACAGGGTGACATACAATCAGCACTAGAAGTTCTGGACCAAATGGAAGAGAGTGGATTGAAACCTAGTGTTGCTATATATGACTCCGTCATTGGGTGTTTGGGTAGAAAAAAGAGAATAGATGAGGCCCTTGGAGTTTTCTGGAGAATGATAGAAGAGGGTTTCATGCCAAATACTGTTCTTCATACTTCACTTAGAAAACAATTCTTAAGGAAGAGAGAGTTTGAATTTGCATTTAAGTTGGTTGATTTGATGGAAAGAAGTGAGATTGAGCGAGATCTGGTAACTTATATTATTTTGGTCAGTGGCGTTTCTAGAAATATTAGGTCACTTGATGGGAAAGTGCTTGTTCCACAGAGAAGGTATGAAGAATCTAAGGAAATGTTGTTCCGTCTACTTCATCAGAGTGCTATGTTGCCTAAGGAAATTGGTTTGAAAATCTCAGTTAGCTCTCAAGAACAAATAAAATATCTTGCACTTTGGTTGATAAACAAAGTGAAGAGAGTTATTTTATCACCCAAAGTGCAAGATATTTTATTTGTTCCTGAGAGCTAACTAAGATTTTCAAACCAATTTCCTTAGGCAACATAGCACTCTGATGAAGTAGACGGAACAACATTTCCTTAGATTCTTCATACCTTCTCTGTGGAACAAGCACTTTCCCATCAAGTGACCTAATATTTCTTAGCCTTATATCTTAATATTAGCCTTATCTGGTATCTTTTTATGCTTTTATTGAGCCGAGAGTCTCCAGAAAACAGTCGTCCTATCTTGGTAGGAGTAAGGTCTGCGTACACTCTACCCTCACCAGACCCCACGTTGTGTGATTTCACTGGGTTGTTGTTGTAATAATAGAGTGGCAAGAAATAGGCGAAATTCATCGATGGCCCCCTAAAGTTGGCACCGATTTTCACTTAGACACCTCAACTAGACTTTGTTCAAAAATGTCACGTGTCATCAAATTATTGGTCATTTTTTTAATGCAAAAGTCATTATTCAAAAGTCATTATATATATATATATATCACGTGTCTTTATTTAATTTATCATTTTTGACACGTCAAGCGAGTATATTATACACACTTAATATATTTTGGTGATTGTCAAAAAAGTGTCAAAATGACACATCGGAGTCTTACTTGAGGTGTTTAAAATGAGCAAAGTCTAGTTGAGGTATCTAAGTGAAAGTTGATGTCAACTTTAGGGGGATACCGATGGGTTTTGCCCAAGAAATATGTAAGTGACACATATGCACTCATTGAATTGACCTAAACATTTAGTATGGGAACCTTGTGCCAACTAGCGCCAACAATGTAATTGAGAATTATTAATGTTCCCTTATTTTAGGATAATATACCAAAGGACAAATAATAAAGGGGGATTTTAATGCGAATATACCATATGTTAGTTGGAATTTCAATCATTTAATCAAATGCAAATGTTCTAAACATTTTAGGAGTTATTTGGTAGGATGTATTTTAATAGTATTGAAATATAGTGTATTAATAATATTGAGATTGATATTATTTATTTATATTATTATTATTATTATTATTATTTCTATTGATTGTTTGATTTGTTGCATTAAATCAGTAGAGTGAATTTGAATAAAAATAGTGCAGAATAGAATGTATATTATCCTATATTATTAATGTTATGATTTATTATGTATAAAAATAATGTTGAATATAATATATGAGTTATAAATAGGTTAAAAAGCTATTACATAAAAACTAAATAATACCAAAATTAATTCATATGTTATTTTCTCTAATACCTCACCAAACGATCATAGTTTATGCCATGGTTTGTTGTTATGCCTCATAAGTTGGTAACCACCACATTCCAACTAATCAGTCAATTCCAAAATAGTTATAATATTTCGTTTCTTGAGAATTAATCTAATTAACCTTTAAAATTAAGTTAGATTATATTAATTTAATATTTCAATTCCAAAATAGTACTTTGTCGTTCGCAAATAGCATACACCATGGAACCTCATCCTGAATATGTCGTGTCAGCTCATCTATCATCACGACAAATAAGAACGGGCTTAGCACCGATCCTTGATGTAGACCCATCTCTACTGGGAAGGGATTCGAATCCCCCCTTCTCCCCATCGTTCTAACCCGAGTCTTGGCTCCATGATACATGTCCCTTATCGCCCTAATATACACCATTGGGACACCTTTCGCCTCCAAACACCTCCAAAGGACCTCTCTCGGAACTTTGTCATAAGCCTTCTCCAGATCAATGAACACCATATGCAGGTTCCTCTTTCTTTCTCTATATTTCTCCACCAGTCTCCGCATAAGGTGAATTGCTGCAGTAGTCAATCTCCCCGGCATGAATCCAAATTGATTCTTGGGAATAGACACCCCTCTCCTCACCTTTATCTCCACCACTCTCTCCCAAACTTTCATAGTGTGCTTTAGCAATTTGATACCCTTGTAATTGTTACAATTTTGGATATCACCTTTGTTCTTGTACAATGGGACCATTGTGCTCCACCTCCATTCGTTAGGCATTTTAGCCGTCTTAAAAAATAGCATTAAACAGCCTTGTTAACCACTCAATCCCCGCTTTGTCAGTGCTCTTCCAAAATTCCACCGGAATCTCATCGGATCCGGTCGCTCGTCCCCTGCTCATCCTACTATCAACACGCCTTACCTCCTTAACCTTAAAACACCTACAGTACCCAAAATCCCTACAACTTTCAGAGTGTGCTAGTTCATGCAAATGTGGAAATAGGTAACAAGATTTATCCATTTCTGTTAGTGTACATATTTATATGTGTTGCAATCTGTGTACGTCAGTCTTCAGTTATACTGCAAGGTCAAAGAATAACCCTTAGTATCACAACTTAAAAAACCCTGTGAAAACTGTTGAAATATGCTCCAATACATGAGTCATCACAAAGAGAAATATTTTCCATTCTTTCATCAATTTGTTTTGCTAATACTTCAGACATGTTCTTTCGATATACTTTTTACTTTATTTTTGTGTAAGAAATAAAGTTTTGATGGGATTTCAACTCCTATCTCTGCTCTGAAGAACAATGCATGTTGGTCTTAACTTACTCTTATTTTATTATTATGGTGTAGAGCCTATGTAGCTTGGCATGCTTGCTTGACGAAACCATATTCTCCTTTGGTTAAAAGCCAATCCTAGGTCCTCATCCCTCAACTCTATCTAACTCGATACGTTGGGCATCCTCCTTGGTCTCCTTACCAAATATTCTGGTTCTATCCACTCCCGAAATAGACTCTAAAGTTTCTTGAAACACACACAAATTAATTTTTCAAAATGGTTGTAACTACTAAGATTTTTATTTATCCCGACACAACTCCTGAAATCACTGGAATGCACTCTAAAAATACATTTAAAACAACTAAGTAATTTCCAAAGTTGCTGGTACATCAAATGTAACACCCAAATTTTTTTTAAGAAAAAAAAATATTTTTTATTTTGTTACTTTTTCGGGTGATCTGACTTCGGGAGGCCATAAACCGATCAGAATTTGGAAATTTGGGAAAACTCCTCAATTAAGAGTTGTAGATAATTGAAATACCTTTCCAACATAGGTCATGGGCTTATATATGACATTGGAATAAAAAGTTATGGACATTATAAGGCAGAAGGGTCAACATGGACAGAAAATTCGGCCCAACCCGATTCCAAGTCGAGTCAGGCCCATATTTCTTACCATGTAAGGGGTAATTTCAGCCTTATTTCTTCTATTTCATACCAGAACATCATATCGAGAGAGAGAGAGAACTTCTAGGCTAAGAAGTCATTTTTGACCCAAATCCGAGTTCTAAATTCCAAAGCTCGTGAAGAGAAAGGCGTTGCACGTTGCATTGTCTTCACTTTGAGCTCAAAATCAGCGAAGGAGTGTATTGATGTGGTTGCTTTACACTGAAGGTAAGATTGAGGTTCCTTTTTCCTTATTAACAAGCTTGTTTAGAGATTTAACGGATTAGAACGGAGGAAGTAGCATTATAAACTTGTTTGTTGCTTTGTTGAGACTTATGGATTAGGGGCTGTTTTGGTTGGATTAAATGGGTGGAGTTTGTTACTTTATGTTTGATCTTTCTTTTCAGCTGGAGCAATTTAGCCAAAGTAAATGATGTTATTCCTCTTGTAGATTTCATTAGCTCCCTGCCTTTGGCTTAACAGCCAAACCTTTTTCTCATTTAGAGAAATGGCTTAATTCTCTATCGATAGGTTTTTGTATCTAGGAGCTTTCCCTTTTTTCCTTTGTACTGGTTCAGCACATCTTGATGCCAGTCAATATAACAATTACTTCATAAAAATAACTCTACTTTTGTATAAGAAGATCAGGGGTAGTCTAACTGTGAATAGTTGAATGGTCAATCTGCAAGTTTATTCTAAATTTACTTAGGACCTACAATTACTTTCTTCAATTAATAAGTTTCAGTTCTGATAATTGCTTATCATCAAAGAAATAAAAGAGAGTTTCAATTCCACTTATTATAATTGTGTTGTAAATGAGAAGAAAATAGAGGATTTGTGGATATGATTTATGTGTAAATTCTCAATTATTACTTTCACTTCAATAGGTGGGATAGTAGCTCTGGGGAAGTTTGATGCACTCCATATTGGTCACCGCGAGCTTGCAATTCAAGCAGCAAAGAGAGGAATTCCGTTTCTTCTTTCATTTGTTGGAATGGCGGAAGTACTTGGATGGGAACCGAGGTATAACTTCTGTTGTCTCTTATCTTTTACTCTACTGCCATAGAATGTTAAATAGAGAAATATTATCTCCTCGAAATACCAGAAAAGAAGAGAAGGACGAACTTCGACTCGACTCTCACTGCTACACCCAATCCTATAATAGTACCCAGGATCAACTTTAAATTCTGAAAATACAAAAGGAAAGAGGATTATCACATTCAGGGAGTTTTATCTTGCATTCTCTAAGTGTGTGAGTCTTAATCTGCAGAAATATTCCACCCTAGCTCCTCTGATTTAGCAGAACTCTATGGACCCTGTTGACGCTCTTTCTCCAAAGCACTAGATTTTGTTAGGTAGCATTCTTGAGTTTAGGAGTTTCTGTTAATAGGATGATCGATCAGAATATGTGCAAAGAAGGAAGAAAATGTATCCCTACATTTTTAGTTCATTTAAGTTTTAATGAAAAGGATAAAATAAAAAAATCTATCAATCAATCAATCTCCGCATCAGTATATTTTCCAACAGGAAAACTTAAGTTAATGTTCTCTCGTCTTTTCTTCACTGTTTTTAGAGACAAGTAAAAGTTTGTGATGATTCATTGTAGCTTTTTTGCAGAATCTTGTCCTTCATCTAAAAATTCAAAGGATGTCCTTATCAACATGTTACACAATCTTGATTTTCTCCTTGAAAATAAAATATTTTCAAACTTTATTCTACTCAAGTTGTATATAGGATTAGTCACGGTTTAGAAAATTTGGTGTTTGAAGCTGGAAGGTGTTTAAAATCTGTTGAATGTATCCTCCTAACCTTACTCAAGCATACTGAGAAGCTCCTTTTTTGGTTAGTTGTCTTTATTAAATGCCACATCATGAAATGAGAAATAATCTTTGTGATCATGTGTATATTTTCGACACAGGGCTCCCATTGTTGCTGAATGTGATCGCAAAAGGATTCTTTCGTCTTGGGCTCCTTATTGCGGTAATGTAATGCCAAGGGAACTCCAGATAGATTTTTCAAAAGTTCGATATCTTACGCCTTGTCAATTTGTGGAGAAGCTGTCCAAAGAGCTGGGAGTACGAGGAGTTGTTGCTGGTATGTTGTAACATCCTAACTTGACATAGAGATTCCAATATAAACGAACAAAAGATTAAAAGATGATGATATCTTGATGATCTCAGGCGAGAACTATCGTTTTGGATATAGAGCTGCTGGTGATGCATCGGACCTTGTGAAGCTCTGTGAAGAGTATGGATTAGAGGCTTATATAATCAATTCTGTCATGGACACAAATCAAATTTCTGGAGCCTTAAACTCTAATGACGGAAAGGAGAGAGGGCAAGCATCATCTACTCGTGTTAGGTATGCCCTTGACAAGGGAGACATGAAATATGTGTCAGAGCTGTTAGGTCGCAACCATCGTCTTGTTTTAATGATGGAAGACCAAGAAAGGTTTACTAGTGAGAGAAATAGGCTGTCAGCTCCAAAGTCTTGTTTGTTGAATCTTGCACCCAAGGAAGGTCTTTATGAGAATTGTTCAGTTTTGATTGACAAGAATGATATGCCCTGCAGAGTAATTGTTGATACAACAGATATTCATTTGGAATTCTATGAGGTAGCTAATTTTTCCTGTGTTACTTCTCAAGACTTAAAGATATTAGGTATTGAATTTGGTAGTCCAGAGTTAGATGGGGTTCAAATTTTGTAATTCATTCCCTATAATTCGTTAGTGCAACCATTTCTGAATGTCCTTCAGTCTTTAAGTATGAGTATGATTCTCTTTAAGCGATACCTTTCTGTTCATTTCACATTCTTTTGGCGGGGACATAGCTGAATTTACTGATATTCTAATTTCTAAGAATCTGCTAGTATGAATAGAATCGAGATGATAAATGGGCAACAAAATAGCAAATATCATTATGAAATACTTTTGAACATTACCATACATAATGGATTTTGTTCTATCACTATAAGTAGATTGGTTGACAACATGGTTACTGTTTCTCTTTCCTTGTTCGAGTATTCTTGTATTTGTTCTAATTAGTGACAATCCCTTGATTACAATCATGTCATACTTGATTGGCTATTAACCTTTCCGATAATATCTTTAGTGCTTGAAGTCCATTTCCTTCAATTCATTTGTAATTGTTGAAATGTGTGAACCATCTCGTCTAAAACTTTGAACTGTTAAAGGAGAGGCACATATTAATTTACAAGATGTTTCGTCTCATCTAAAATCTTAAATAACTATAGAAAAGGAGCACTTTTTTTAAATTAGTTTACTCTCCAACCGTAGTGAATGAAATGTGTCTATAACTACTTACTTTGAGGCTTTGAGCATGTTTTGAAACTTTACAAGGAGTGCTTCTTGTAGACTTCTTCTCTCTCATTCATGCTAGAGTGGTTTTACCTGATTTTCATTACCATTCCGTGGCTGCTTCTGCAAATCTTGTTCATCATCATCATCAAGTGGGTGGTCATCTGGAATGCTTTGTTTCACGGATAAAAGATCTTGCAGTAATCTTTAAGAGTGTTCTTTGATAACTGCAGAAGACCAAACTAATGTCTAGATTCTGACATGTATAAAGGTGGAACCGATGTGTTAGGCTGTGGTGTGTTAATTTAGAGAGAGAGAATAATTTGAAGGGATTGTAGAATATGATGAATGTTGCTTGGAAGTCTACAGATCTTCATATATTAAATTCAGGAAAGCATAGTTTCAATTTTTTCTTTGGAAGCAGGGATGGTCTTGTTATACAAGGTCCTTGATATTTGGGTTCCTGCTGTGCCACTTTTGGATTCATCTCGTGGGTATGCCAAGGCATTGTCTACTAAGCTATTGCCATTGAAACTGGTAAATTGTTAGCAGAATGCCACTATGGTGAGATAAGGGAGAAGCTCGATAGCGGACAACTGTTTCTTCAATGATCTCCATCCATTTTGTCGGTGCACCTAATTGTATGGTCCAGAAGGAGAAGTGGGTTTTCCTTCCTCAAGTACGAACTGTTTCCTGCTATGTGTTTCACGTGTCTCCTTTGTTTAACAACTTGTGTTTCATATGTGGTGACCATATATTAGAAGCTGCACATTGAAGGATGATCCTCGACCTACTTAATGCAAAAGGATCTTGCTTTGTGGCGTTTGGTTCAGTGTAATACTTGATAAATTTAGATTTAAGGTGGTGTGCTGCCAAGAGCAGCTTCTGCCATTGTTGGAGATGTATTTCTGGCTTATGATTTGATTTGAAGCATATATAGGAACTTTTGGTGGGCCTAAAGAGGTCATGAAAGGAAACCCAACTCCAAATCTTGGGATGATGCAACCCTGAATCTACGTACTTGTCGCCTGGGTCCTGTAACCTCATTGCTTCAATCTAGAGATCTTGCAAGCAGGTATGAATTTATGACTGAAGGCAGATCTAAAAGTTTAATTAGTATGTATAGATTATAGAATTCACAACACCCATTACTCCTTTGTAATGGGTCTAGACTTAAGAGACTAAGGTAGAAGATGCGGGAATAGCTAAGAATCCTATTTGACATAGTATTATGCTAACCATGTACTGGAACCCTATCAGTTATAACTGTTTATTCGTGTAACATTGTGTTGGAAGGATGCAACTTGCTATAAGGTCAAAGGGCCTGAGGCTGTGATCCTATTGTGCTGCATCGAACTCTACACAATTTGAATGACACTGAGATCTTATTGAAAGACTGCTCCCATGGCTTTGGTCTAGTGGTAAGAGTGCAACACGTGATGGGTAGATTAGGCACACGTTACAGATTCTGTATTTAAGTGGAGAAGGGTAAGGGGCCCGGCCCCTTGTCCACGACTTCCGAACTGTGTGCTACTGGCACTCAGAGATTTCTCAGTTTTTCTAAAAAAGATTGTTGAATGATTGATGCTCAACTTATTACTTCTATACCTCTTTGTCCCTCATGATCCAGTGACAAGCTTATGAAGTATTTCAGAGAAGAATGGTATTTAAAGGTACTTCCTGAAGTAAAGTTCTTTCTTTGAAAGATGGGAAGATATCCTACACACTCGGCTATATCTGGTAAAGAGATGGTGCTGTGAATTATGCAATGAGATTGTGTTCTCCTGTCCTGTTCCTTCAGGTTTTCTCCACCAAAGCTATGATTCTCATGTCGGCCTTCAAGTTGTTCCTGACAATAGGAAGGGGCTGTTCTTTCTACTTATTTATGGTCCTTTTCAAGTATAAGGGCTCCAGTGATCTTTCAAGGATCTTCTTGTAAAGTCCTGCTGATATTGCTTGATCGTTGTCTATTCGCATCTGGTGTTTCTTGCTACTTGAATCAAGATTTCGGTTATTCCAGCAGATATTGTTAGATTGAGGAACTTCTGCTGGCCAGTTTTAGCTAATCTACATGGTGTTTTGATATCCTTAAGAGCTTGAGTTTGTTGTTCCTAGGGAGATCCTCCTAGCTTCTTTACTTTAAATTTTGCATTTTGCTAAGATGAACCATTTCTGCAAATGAAAGTTACTCTGAATACTTTGCAGACATGAAAGTCTGCAAAGAGAATAAGATAGCTACTGTCCTTCCTTCTGTTCTTTTTTGGCATTTCTAGTTGTAGTTATGCTTCTGAATGACCTAAATATAGTGCATATTGTAAATATGGATTTGATATTATCAGAAACTTAAGTCTGTGTTTAGATGAATCTGACCAGCAAGGGATAGATTAAGGTCTTTTTCCAGCTATGTTTGTTAAGATGCTTTTGAGAAAAATGAGTGTTGTTAATTTGTTAAGATACAGTTTTGTTTTCTACTTTTTGTCTCCAATGGTCCCTTAACATTCTCAGGGGTAATGAATTTTACAGAATGCAGATACTTATTCTTTATGTTCTTCATGATGAATTGGTGGTCATGTCTTTGCTTCTCAAACTAAGTTGGTCAAATTTGCATTTCATCCTTTCTCTTGGCTCATAATTCTTTCATTTTCATTGTTGCTCTCGGAATCTAAGATTTGAAATTTATGATTTCTATAAGTGAGGTCTGAAAAGGGTAGAATATATGCAGATCTGAGCCTTACCTTGTGTAAGATAAAGAGGTTGCTTTCAATAGATCAACTCAAAAAAAATATTTTCAGTGAAGCTATCAGCGATGATAATGATATTTACTGACTACCTCATATTTTTAACTTAAATATCAGCATCATTGCGGATAGCTTCATCGAAAATTAATATAATACATTTGTTATAAATTAACTAACTTGATAATTTTATAAAGGAAGAAGAGCAAGAGAATATATATATATATATATATATATATAAGTATTAATATAGAGAGAGTAATAGTAATTCTCTTCTTTTATGTGTTTTGTGTGTTTTTACATTGAAGTTTAAGGCTATATTTATAGCCATATTTACAAGTGGAGGAAAATATTAGTGGGCAATTTACCCACTTAAAAAGTAAATGGACTATCCACCATTGTAAAGTGGACAATCATTTTACTTGGTTGATAATACTCCCCTTGGATGTCCACGAGAAATGTGTCTCGTTAAAAGTTTACAAAAAATAAAATAATATACATTGTTATTTTGAACATCCATAGATGTTGTGCCTCGTTAAAACCTTATTAGGAAAAACCTAGTGGGAAAAAGCCTAATGAAGGAAAAAGAGTACACACATCTGATAATACGCCTTGAGTGCTGCCTCATTAAAAACCTTATCAGGAAAACCCAGTGGGACAAAACCTTGACTAAGGGAAAAAGAGTACAGCGCGTATTTTGCTCCTCCTGATGAAAATATCACTTAATATCTCGAAGACGACGTATTCCAATTTTGTATCTCATTTTCTCAAAGGTTGAAGATGTCAATGCTTTGGTGAACATATCTGCCAAATTGTAACTTGAACGAATTTGTTGGACATCTATTTCACCCTTCTTTTGAAGATCATGAGTGAAAAAGAATTTTGGTGAAATATGTTTTATTCTGTCTCCTTTGATGTATCCTCCCTTCAGTTGAGCTATACATGCAGCATTGTCTTCATACAATATTGTTGGAGCGTCTTTTGTCAAACAAAGGCCACATATTTTTTGAATGTGTTGAGTTATTGATCTTAACCAAACACATTCTCTACTTGCTTCATAAATGGCTATTATCTCTGCATGATTTGAGGAAGTGGTAATCATAGTTTGTTTTGTTGAACGCCATGATATAGTTGTACCACCGCATATAAATAAATAGCCTGTTTGTGACCGACCTTTATGGGGATCAGATAAATATCCTGCATCTGCATAACCGATCAATTGTGATGTGGAATTATTTGAGTAAAACAATCTCATATCAATGGTACCTCGAAGGTATCTGAATATATGCTTAATTCCATTTCAGTGTCTTCGTGTTGAGGAAGAACTAAATCTTGCTAACAAGTTTACTGAGAAAGCTATATCTGGTCTAGAATTGTTAGCAAGATACATTAATGCACCAATTGCACTAAGGTATGGTATTTAGCACCAATAAGTTCTTCATCATTTTTATAAGGTCGAAATGGATCTGTATTAATATCAAGAGATCTCACAACCATTGGGGTACTCAATGGGTGTGCTTTATCCATATAAAATCTCTTTAAAATATTTTCAGTATATGTTGACTAATGGACAAATATTCTATTTGTAAAATGTTCAATTTGTAGACTAAGACAAAATTTTGTCTTTCCTAGGTCTTTCATTTAAAACTCCTTTTTCAGATATTTTACTGCCTTTGAAAGTTCTTCCGGAGTTTCAATAATATTCAAATCATCAACATATACTGTTATTATGACAAATTCAGATCCAAACCTTCTCATAAAGACACAAGGGCAAATTAGATCATTTTTATATTCTTTTTTAGAAAATATTCGCTAAGACGATTGTACCACATTCGCCCTGATTGTTTCAACCCGTACAAGGATTTTTGAAGTTTTATTGAGCAATTTTCTCGAGAATACTTGTATGCTTCAGGCTCTTTGAACCCTTCGGAAATTTTCATAAAAATATCGTGGTCCAATGAGCCATATAAATAGGCAGTGACCACGTCCAGTAAGTGTATTTCAAGCTTTTAATGAACTGCCAAATTCATTAGATACCTGAAAGTAATTGCATCCACCACAGGAGAATATGTTTCCATATAGTCAATGTCAGGTCTTTGCGAAAAACCTTAGGCTACAAGTCGTGTTTTATATCTTACGACTTCACCCTTTTCATTTCGTTTACGCACAAAAACCCATTTGTGCCCTACTGGCTTGACACCTTCAGGTGTTCGAACTATTGATCCAAAAACTTCACGTTTTTCAAGTGAAGTTAACTCTGCTTGAATTGCATCCTTCCATCTTGGCCAATCATTTCTCTGTCTGCATTCATCGACAGATTTTGGTTCAATATCCTTATCTTGTTGCATTATTTCAATGGCAACATTATAAGCAAAAATATTATCGACCACAATATCATTTCGGTTCCACCGTTTTCCTATCGATACATAACTTATTGAGATTTCTTCATTCTCATTATTTTCAGGTACTTGGATCTCGTTGGTGGTATCACCATTTGTTGTATCTCTGGGCTCTTCTTGAACACTCGCCTCCAAATTATGATCATCTTGATCATTTATTTCTTTCCTTTTTCGAGGATTTTTATCTTTGGAATCAAATGGTCTTCCACGTTTTAAGCGTGGCCTAGACTCATTTGCCTGAACAAGTTGTCCTACTGGGACATCAACTCGAACTTGAGCATTAGCAGCTGGGATATGCGATTTAGTAACCCGTGGAAGGTTAGTAAATGCATCTGACAGTTGATTTGCAATATTCTGCAAATAAATCATCTTTTGAACTTCTTGCTCACATTGATTTGTTCGAGGATCTAAATGAGATAGTGACAATGAATTCCAATCTATCTCATTTTTCAACTGCTTATGTTCTCCCTCTAATGTTGGGTATTCTGATTCATCAAAATGACAATCGGTGAATCTTGCCGTAAATAAATCTTCAGTCATAGGTTCCAGATATTTTATAATAGAAGGAGATTCATACCCAACATATATTCCTAACCTTCTTTGGGGACCCATCTTTGTGCGGTGCGGTGGAGCAATTGGGACATATATCGCACACCCAAATATTTTAAGATGGGATATATTTGGCTCCCGTCCAAACGCCAACTGTAATGGAGAAAATTCATGATAATTTGTTGGCCTTATGCGCACAAGTGCTGCTGGATGCAAAATAGCATGCCCCCATACTGAAATAGGAAGTTTTGTCCTCATTAGCAATGATCTAGCTATCAATTGGAGGCGTTTAATCAATGATTCTGCTAGACCATTTTGAGTATGTACATGAGCGACCGGATGCTCAACTTTTATTCCAACCGACATACAATAATCATTAAATGATTGAGATATGAATTCACCAACATTATCAAGACGAATTGTCTTTATTGCATAATCTCGAAATTGTGCTTTTAACCTTATAATTTTAGCTAACAATCTCGCAAAAGCCATGTTGCGAGTTGATAATAAGCACACATGTGACTATCTTGTAGATGCATCTATCAAGACCATATAATATTTAAATGGTCCACATGAAGGGTGAATTGGTCCACATATATCACCCTGTATACGTTCCAGAAACGCAGGAGATTCAATCCCAACCTTAGTTGCTGATGGTTTGATAATCAGTTTTCCTTGGGAACAAGCAACACAAGAGAATTCCTAAAATTGAATTTTTTTTTGATTCTTCAAAGTGTGTCCATGTGAATTCTCAATAATTCTACGCATCATATTATAACCGGAATGGCTTAATCGGTCATGCCAAATGATAAAATCATTAGAATCAGTAAACCTTTTGTTTACAATGGCATGCGATTCAACAGTACCAATATTTGTATGGTACAACCCAGAAGAAAATGCAGGTAATTTTTCGTGCACAATTTTCTTCTCCATATTTATTGTAGTAATATAAAGGTATTCAACATTTCCTTCATTTGTAGTTTCAATATGATAGTCATTTTGACGAATAACCTTGAAACTTAAACAAGTTTCTTTGAGACTTATTACAATATAATGCATTATCAATTACTAATATCGTTCCTCCAGGTATTAATAAGGTTGCTTTTCCAGAGCCTTCAATTAATTTTGTACTACCAGATATTGTATTGACATAAGCCTTTTTCATAATCAAATGACAGAAATATTTCTTTTCTTTTAATATAGTATGAGTTGTGGCACTATCCAAAAGACACATATCTCCATTATTCATCTTGAATCCAATTGAAGACTGATAAATTTATTTATCTTCATAAAATAAAAATGCATTGTAAGAAATAAAATAAGTAACAATTTTGCTAGAAAAACATAAGTCCTTTTTTTAAAAGTTAAATTATGGTTATTTAGAATTTAAAAAAATTATATGATTCAATTATGATGAATGTTACAATAATTTAGTTTATCGAATTATATACTTATTAACCTTAAATAAATATTATACGTAAGTATTAAAAACAAATATAAAATATTATAGAACATTAATATAATATTATTCATCATGTATAGATAATTTGTTTATTGACAAAAATAATACAATCATTATAAATTATTAATGTCTAAAACATCAACAAGAATAAACAATTAGTATAATGACATTAAATAAGGCGAATATTATTTTTAGTAACAATATAATATTAAGATTAAATAATAGCACACTAATAGTAATTAATTACAACATTGTAAAATAGCATAATGTAATAAACAATATACAATTATCATAAAAATGTGGCCCTATTTTTTTTCTTCCAAATACATAAACGTAAAAACACGATAATTCAAAGTACATAAAACTGACAACATATTGAAAAACATGAAATTAAGCATCAATTAAGATCCTTAAAAAAATCTTCAACCTCCAAATGAGTAATATCATTGAGGTCATTAAAATCATCATCTCTTAAAGCCAGATTTGCTTCAATATTATCATTATTCAAAGGTCTTGCCTCAACATTATTTTCGAACGCTAAGTGTGACTCTATCCGAGCATTAGAAGAAGAGGCACCACCTCTATTTGCCTTTCTTTTGAAAGAATTTTGATAAAGTCTTACAAAATGCTCAGGCGTCCGACATTCATTTTTCCAGTGGCCTTTCATGCCATAACGATGACAGCTACTTCTTGAAGGGCCATTTTGAGAACTGATATTGTTCTCCCTTTTATGTTGACCACCACCTCGACGATTATTTAATCGTCTTCTGTCATTGCCACGTTCACGCACATTATTGTGGCCATAATTTTTATTTTATCTTCTTTCAGACTGACCATGTGTCTTTACCATATTTATCTCCGATAACGGAGCAGTTTCAGTGGGACGGACTTCATGATTTTTCATTAAAAGGGCATTATGTTATTCAGCCACCAGAAGACATGATATCAATTCAGAGTATTTTTTAAAATCCTTTTCACGATATTGCTGCTGTAATATTACATTAGAGGCATGAAAAGTAGTTAATGTCTTTTCTAACATGTCCTCATCATTTATAGTTTCCCCGCATAATTTTAATTGGGAAGTTATTCTAAATACAGCAGAATTATACTCAATTACGGTTTTAAAATCATGAAACTATAAATGCATCCACTCATAACGAGCCCTTGGCAATACCGTTGCCCTGAGGTGGTCATACCTCCTTTTTAAGTCTTTCCACAATTCAAGTGGATCTTTCACTGTCAAGTATTCCATTTTTAGGCTGTCATCTAGATGATGACGAAGGAAAATCATAGCCTGTGCTTTATCCTGACTTGATGCTATATTTCCTTCAATTATAGCATCACCAAGACCCTTAGCGGTAAGGTGAATTTCAGCATCAAGTACCCATGACAAATAATTTTTACCAGAAATATCAAGTGCCACAAATTCCAATTTTGACAAGTTTGACATGATGAAAATTAATTTAAAAGTAACAAAGATAACTTAAAAATTAAATTTCTTTAGTAGATATACCTGATATAGAAGTTAATTTTCTGAAAAATTAGAGTTTCGTGCTGATAACGTGTTATAAATTAACTAACTTGACAATTTTATAAAGGAAGAAGAGCAAGAGAATACACATATATATATATATATAAGTATTAATATAGAGAGAGTAGTAATATAGAGAGAGTAATAGTAATTCTCTTTTTTGTGTGTTTTTATATTGAAGTTTAAGGCTATATTTATAGTCATATTTACAAGTGAAGAAAAATATTAATTAACAATTTACCCACTTAAAAAGTAAATGGACCATCCATCATTATAAAGTGGACAACCATTTTATTGGTTGATAATAACATTTAATTATATTAATTTGTCATAATAATAGAGTGGCAAGAGGATTTGACCTAAAAAAAAAAGGCGTGCAGTTTGCTATGCGCAGACAATAAAGAAGACCTAATTGAAGACGCTGTCACTCCCTCTACCGTCTCATGGTCAAAACCATAATCACCGTCGCCTCTTTCCTCCTGACAACGCCATTCTCCATTCTAGAATGACCAAGCATAGACTTGGACTGCACACTCGGCTGTGCTTCCATCTCTCAAGAACAAAGAGACCTTTAACACGGTGTTTTGTGATTTATTTGGGATGTTACTTCCATCTCTCAAGAACAAAGAGACCTTTAACAACTTGCCCTTTACCTTCGGAAGCAACATCCCTAATAAATCACAAGACACCGTGTTTTTCACTTGCAGAGAATTTAATAGTTCGTGGGTTGTTCGATTCAGCTCGGAAAGTGATTCGGAGAATCATCAAGCAATGCCCATCAGTCTCTGAAGCTATCTCTGCTGTTGAATTTTCCATTTCTCGTGGAGTTGAGCCTGACGCAGCTAACTATGGTTTTCTAATTCGGCAACTCGTGACATCTGGAGAAACCCACAAGACCGAGGTTGTTTATGTAGATTGCATTTTGAACAGAGGTATTGAACCGAACCATTTTCTATTAAATTCCATGGTGATTTGTTATTGTAAGTTGGGTAAACTGGAGGAAGCTAAGTTGCTTGTCGATAAACTTGTGGATATGAATTCGATGCCTTGCAGTAGCACGTGTAATGAGCTTATTAAGGGATTTTGTGGCCAAGGTAGAATCTTGGATGGATGTGATGTTTTTGTGAAAGCTATTAATGCTGATGTATTACGCGCTTTCAGTTGTTACAATAAGTTAGTTGATGGTTTGTGCTTCCGTGGGTACTTGGATGAAGCTCTCTGTGTGTTTGATGAAATGTGTGACAGAGGGGTACCGCCCACAGTTCATTTGTTTAAAACATTGGTTCTTTCGTTTTGTAAGAGAGGTAGAGTTGAGGAAGCGCAATTGTTGAGCATGGATATGGAGTCTTATGGTTTTGTTTTGGATAAAGTCATGTACACAGCTCTCATCAATGGCTATTCCAAGACCCAGAAAATGAAAACGGCTATGTTGGTATTTCTCAGAATGCTCAAGTTGGGTTGTGAACCTGATAAGTATACTTACAACACACTGATAAATGGGTTTACAAACACGAAATGTCACTCTTATACTGCTTTAATCTCTGCACTTTATAAAGAGAATCAGTCAGCAAAAGTAGATGACTTATACAGGAAGATGTTGTACACTGGATTGGTTCCTGACCATGTTCTGTTTTTTACCTTGATCAACAATCATCCAAAAGGGTCAGAGATTAGTTTAGCACGCACATTTTTGCTTGGCTATTGCCAAGAACGGTTGTGGTATTGACCTCTCTTACATCCCTAGACCTACCAGTCATAAAGTTACTTCAGATATCATGTTTGATATTGATTGTCTCTTGGGAGAAATTGTGGCAAGAAACTTACCTCTGGCTAGTGTTGCTTTCAATATATACATGATTGCTTTGTGTCTAGGAGGAGAACTTGATTCTGCTCAGCTTTGCATGGATAAGATGGCAACCCTTTCTCTTCAGCCTTCACTGTCAGCTTATAATTCCATGATCAAGTGCCTTTACCAAAAGGGACTACATGAGGATGCCAAGTTTCTTGTTGAAGTTATGCAAGATCAAGGTCAAGTTCCAAATCAAGCAACATTCTTGATTATGGTAAATGAATACTGTAAACAGGGTGACATACAATCAGCACTAGAAGTTCTGGACCAAATGGAAGAGAGTGGATTGAAACCTAGTGTTGCTATATATGACTCCGTCATTGGGTGTTTGGGTAGAAAAAAGAGAATAGACGAGGCCCTTGGAGTTTTCTGGAGAATGATAGAAGAGGGTTTCATGCCAAATACTGTTCTTCATACTTCACTTAGAAAACAATTCTTAAGGAAGAGAGAGTTTGAATTTGCATTTAAGTTGGTTGATTTGATGGAAAGAAGTGAGATTGAGCGAGATCTGGTAACTTATATTATTTTGGTCAGTGGCGTTTCTAGAAATATTAGGTCACTTGATGGGAAAGTGCTTGTTCCACAGAGAAGGTATGAAGAATCTAAGGAAATGTTGTTCCGTCTACTTCATCAGAGTGCTATGTTGCCTAAGGAAATTGGTTTGGAAATCTCAGTTAGCTCTCAAGAACAAATAAAATATCTTGCACTTTGATTGATAAACAAAGTGAAGAGAGTTATTTTATCACCCAAAGTGCAAGATATTTTATTTGTTCCTTGAGAGCTAACTGAGATTTCCAAACCAGAGCTAACTGAGATTTCCAAACCAATTTCCTTAGGCAACATAGCACTCTGATGAAGTAGACGGAACAACATTTCCTTAGATTCTTCATACGTTCTCTGTGGAACAAGCCCTTTCCCATCAAGTGACCTAATATTTCTTAGCCTTATCTGGTATCTTTTTATGCTTTTATTGAGCCGAGAGTCTCCAGAAAACAGTCGTCCTACCTTGGTAGGAGTAAGGTCTGCGTACACTCTACCCTCTCCAGACCCCTCGTTGTGTGATTTCACTGGGTTGTAATAATAGAGTGGCAAGAAATAGGCGAAATTCATCGGTGGCCCCCTAAAGTTGGCACCGATTTTCACTTAGACCCCTCAACTAGACTTTGTTCAAAAATGTCACGTGTCATCAAATTATTGGTCATTTTTTTAATTCAAAAGTCATTATAAAGTCATTATTCAAAAGTCATTATATATATATATATCACGTGTCTTTATTTAATTTATCATTTTTGCCACGTCAAGCGAGTATATCACACACACTTAGTATATTTTGGTGATTGTCAAAAAAGTGTCAAAATGACACATCGGAGTCTTACTTGAGGTGTTTAAAATGAGCAAAGTCTAGTTGATGTATCTAAGTGAAAGTTGATATCAACTTTAAGGTTATACCGATGGGTTTTGCCCAAGAAATATGTAAGTGACACATATGCACTCATTGAATTGACCTAAACATTTAGTATGGGAACCTTGTGCCAACTAGTGCCAACAATGTAATTGAGAATTATTAATGTTCCCTTATTTTAGGATAATATACCAATGGACAAATAATAAAGGGGGATTTTAATGCGAATATACCATATGTTAGTTGGAATTTCAATCATTTAATCAAATGCAAATGTTCTAAACATTTTAGGAGTTATTTGGTAGGATGTATTTTAATAGTATTGAAATATAGTGTATTAGTAATATTGATATTGATATTATTTATTTATATTATTATTATTATTATTTCTATTGATTGTTTGATTTGTTGCATTAAATCAGTAGAGTGAATTTGAATAAAAATAGTGCAGAATAGAATGTATATTATCCTATATTATTAATGTTATGATTTATTATGTATAAAAATAATGTTGAATATAATATATGAGTTATAAATAGGTTAAAAAGCTATTACATAAAAACTAAATAATACCAAAATTAATTCATATGTTATTTTCTTTAATACCTCACCAAACGATCATAATGTTTATGCCATGGTTTGTTGTTATGCCTCATAAGTTGGTAACCACCACATTCCAACTAATCAGTCAAATCCAAAATAATTATAATATTTCGTTTCTTGAGAATTAATCTAATTAACCTTTAAAATTAAGTTAGATTATATTAATTTAATATTTTAATTTAATAATTAGATATTAAAAAAATATACTGTAAGAACTATAAATTACAATTTTTCTCATATTAATATAATAAAAAATATATATTAAAATATTATCAAAAATCATATTATTTAACTTTAAAAAAATATGACAAATATTTTAAAACAAAAAAGTATTATACAAAAACTCAGAGCCTTTAGCCAACTCATAATTCTTTATGTTCAATCTTCTTATTCAATGTTACACTAAATGAACAAATATTTACTAATGTATAAATTTATATAAAAAAAAGATTTTTGAAATTTATGATTTGAAACAATCTTTAAATATTTGTGTAATTGTTAATTATTTTATTAAGATAAAAGTAGAATTTTAAAGTTAAATTATTATAAATTATAGTAAAATACAACTTTTTTTGAAACAGACTAAAAAAATGATGCCAAATTAAATAAAACGGAGGGAATAAGTAATTTTAGTACTAATATATAGTTCCAAACCCCTATAAATAAAATGAAAAAGGTTTAAAAATATCACCCATTTACCTTTTAATCTAAAAATATTTTTTTACTCATCTATTTGATCTAAAAATATCCTTTCATTCACATTTTCAAATCATTTCTTATAAGTTGTGTTATTTTTAACCCCTTTTCCGTAAATAAAACAAAAACAAACACAAAAATGAAAAGATAAATCCTCTTTCTTCCATTAGATCAGAACCATAAACTTCTCCGATGGCCGGCGATGACTCTCATTTGCAAAACGACGTCGTTTCAGTCCAATGTATCAACGACAGTCTCGGCGACGACGAGCTTCGGGCCGTACTGTCGAGGCTCGGAGACGACAAAGACAAGGAAGTTTTCGGGCTGGTATGTAAGCGGTGGCTTCGTATTCAAAGTACTGAAAGAAAGAAACTTTGTGCTCGGGCCGGGCCTCACATGCTCAGAAGAATCGCGGCCCGATTCACTCGCTTACATGAGCTTGATCTATCTCAATCGGTTTCTAGATCTTTCTATCCTGGTGTTACTGATTCTGATCTTTCAGTTATTGCTACAGCTTTCTCTTGTTTACGAATTCTCAATCTTCAGAACTGTAAAGGTCCGTTTTTTAAGTTTATTTTTTCAAAATTTTCTTATATTGGAGGAGTGGCCAAATGCACCAATGAGTAGTGATACTTAACATCTATTACTGATTTAAAATCTTGAATTCGTTTTTGTGTATAGTGGCGGAGCCAGGATTTTGGTTAAGAGTTTTCAAAATATGAAAAAGTCGTAAGGGGTTCAACATATATTATTTATACATAAAACATAATTTTAATCATGTATAACTAATGTAACTTTCCCCTGGGCCCTTACTAGCTCCGCCCCTCTGTGGGGGTGGTACTGGTGGGTATGGGGTAGTGGGCGTATTGTTCACAATTTGGACATAAAGGAAATTTTGAGGTTTTGACTAAAATCTTTTGTTTGAAATGCTAAAGGTTTTGATCCAATATGGCGAAGACTGGCCCTTTCTCTTTTCTATCTTTTAAATAATGGATTTTTATGATAAAAAGGGAGTAATGGGGTTTATGGAGGATTTTAGGGGAATTTATGGTTGGGTTTTTTTGAGGACAATTAATTGCAAATTTGTAAGATTTTGTATTTCTGTGTAAAGGTTATGTCTTTTTTGCTATGTGGTTTTGAAGTGGTAGCAAAAGGGAGGATAGTATAGTTATATCATGTATATTCCAATTTTCAAAGAAAATGTCACTTTTTTGCGAATCTTAAGGCTCAGATGCTTCATTGACTTAACTTGCTAGGTTTTATGGTCCAAATTTACAGGCATAACAGACAATGGATTGGCAGCAATTGGATCGAGTCTCTCTTCTTTACAGTCCTTAGATGTATCCTACTGCAGAAAGATCACTGACAAGGGGCTCTCAGCTGTTGCTGAGGGGTGTCGTGACTTGAGAACCTTGCATCTTACTGGCTGTAGATTTGTCTCAGATTCATTAATGAAAGCTCTCTCCAAGAATTGCCATAATGTAGAAGAGCTGGGTTTGCAAGGATGTATCAACATTACCAACTCAGGTCTCTCCATTTTGGTTGAAGGTTGTCAAAGGATAAAACATCTGGACATTAACAAATGCAGCAATATTGGTGATATTGGAATATCTAGCGTGTCCAAAGCTTGTTCATTGACACTTAGGACATTGAAGTTGTTGGATTGCTACAAAGTTGGTGATGATTCCATCTTATCCTTAGCCAACTGCTGCAAAAATCTTGAGACACTTGTTATTGGGGGTTGCCGTAACATATCAGATGAGTCCATGAAGTCACTGGCAGCTTCTTGTAGTAATAGTTTGAGGAAACTGAGGATGGATTGGTGCTTGAATATTACAGACTCTTCATTGGACTGCATCATTTCCAAATGCAGAGAGCTTGAGGTTCTTGACATTGGTTGCTGTGAGGAGGTAACTGATGCTGCATTTCAACAATTAGGAAGTGAAAACCTTATGTTGGGGATGAAGATTTTGAAGGTCAGTAACTGTCCAAAGATCACTGTTGAAGGAATTAAGAAGCTTATGAAGTCATGTGATTATCTTGAATACCTAGACGTACGGTCTTGTCCCCTTATCACTAAAGCAGGGTGTGAGGAGGCTGGAATTCAGTTTCCTGAATCCTGCAAAATAAACTTCACTGGAAGCTTAGCAGAGCCAGATGTATTACTTTGAGCAGTACTTGATTTAGCAATGCCTTTGAAGGCCTGATGGGTATCATACAGTGAAATTATCACATCTCTGCCTCAGACCTAAAATATGACTTCGGAAGCTCCTGATGTCAGTCCCTTGTTCCCACTAATTTGCCTTTTGTTAAGCATCAAGTTTTTGTTGTAGATTATTTTGCTGTAGGTGTTTTCAGATTGTGAATGAAATGAGTCTGTTGTTACTAGCTTGAATGTGAACTTATACCAATAATGATGGTTTGATTGATTACATTTCTCGTACGACCTGTCCAATTATTCTGTTGGAATAGTTTCAATCGTTGGAGTAAGACATCTGTATAAGCTGGATGTCATAACCAAGTCTGATAAACAATTCCTTCTCTTATCCTTCCATGTCTTACTGTTAACAACTGCCTGCATTTATATTTGCTAGTTCAGGTTGTGTGTGTGACACGGTGCTTATCCACTGTTGGATTGTGTTAGCTGTAACTGCATATAGTTTGGATTTTACAAGAGCCATATTTTAACTAATTGGACAAAGAAGTTGATCAGACTGCAAGATAGGAATCAGTGTTCTGATTGTAAAATGGATTTAATTTTTATCTAGTGATGGTATAGCTTCTTTTTTTTTTTTTTTTTTAGTGTAATTTAGAGCCCGTTTGGATTGACTTTAAGTTGGTCAAAACTAACTTAAAGCCCCTTTTCAGCTTTTGGACGTGTTTGCCTAATGCTAACTTTAAGACAGAAAGTTCTTAAAGTCAGTCAAAAATGAAAAGTTAGGATTCCTAACTTTTTTTTTGTTAAGTGCTTAAAGTCATTTTCTTTGACCATGGAAATTACTTTTATATCCCTTATATTTTAACTAAATTCCCAAACTACCATTTTTATTCTTTTAATCCAAAAATTCGCATAATTTTCCTCATTTAAGCACTTTTATCCAAACACTCAACTGCTTATTTATAAAAATAACTTTCAGCACTTTAAACTTCTAAAAGCACTTCATACATAAAAGTTACTTTTTTTAAGCTCATCCAAACGGGCTCTTAGCATGTTGTAGTAGGTAAGTTGCCTTTACATTGACAATGTATATTAACCTATTGTAAAGGTAACTTGCCTTGTTTTTTAGGTTACTAAATCCATATTTTTTTCACAGTTGTAACTTGTACACTATGCATAGAAGTTTTAAATATCTTGGGTCCGTACTCCAGGGTAGCGGGAATATTGACGATGATGTCATATATCTCATTGGGGTGGCATGGATGAAATGGAGACTTGCCTCTGGAGTTCTGTGTGACAAGAAGGTGCCACCTAAACTTAAAGGTAAGTTTTACAGAGTGGTGGTTAGATCGGCTTTGCTGTATGGAGTGGAGTGCTGGCCTATCAAGAAATCTCATGTTTAGAAAATACATGTTGCGGAGAGGAGGATGTTGAGATGGATGTCTGGGCACACTAAGAGCGAAAAAATCAGGAATGAGGTTATCCGGAAAAAGTTAGGAGTGGCCTCTGGGGCGGACAAGATGAGGGAAGCGAGACTCAGATGGTTTGGGCATGTGCAAAGGAGGTGTGTTGATGCGCCAGTGAAGAGATGTGAGAGGCTGGTTCTATAGGATACCCGGAGAGGTAGAGGTAGACCAAAGAAGTATTGGAGAGAGGTGATTAGACAGGACATGGTGTAGCTTCATATTATTGAGGACATGACTCTAGATAAGGAGTGTAGGTCGTGTATTAGGGTAGAAGGCTAGTAGGAGTGGAGTATTGTCTTGGAGTGCGTAAGTTAAGGCTCGTTGGTGTCTATCATAGTACTAGTCATACCCTTGTAGTTCTTGCCATATGTTGTGTATTGTGTTTAGATTATCTCATATTTCGCCATTATTATTGCTTCTTTCTTGTAGACTTTACACTGCTTTCCTTATTCTCGACTATGTTTTTCACTGTTTTCTTCTTTATTTACGTGGGTTTGATGCACTTGAGCCGATGGTCTTTCAGAAACAACCTCTTTGCCTCCTCGAAGTAGTGGTAAGGTCTACGTACACTCTACCCTCCCCAAACCCCACTTAGTGGGATTATACTAGGCATGTTGTTGTATAGAAGTTAAACACTTGGAAAAATTTATATTCTGAAACCACAAGCTGGAGATCGGCTTATCTGTTTCCTAATTGCCCTAGACTAACAGATGAGGAAAAAGAGATGTTACAAGGGAGTTTTGAGGAGAGTGAAGTTTTGAGATGTCTAAAACTGTGTGCAACAGACAAAGCACCTGCCCCAGATGGCTTCACAATGGTTTTCTTCTTAAAATTTTGGGAGATACTAAAGCAAGACATCATGTGGCCTTTCAAAATTTCCATGAACACGAAATGTTTGAAAGAAGTTTTAATGCCACTTTCATAACTCTCATTCCAAAGCAAAAAGGAGCCAAAGCGTTGAGGGATTTTAGACCGATTAGCTTGATAGGCAGTATATACAAGTTATTTGCCAAAGTACTGACAGAAAGGTTGAAAGTTGTGGTAGCCAAGTTGATTGATCCACAACAAATGGCCTTAATCAAAGGTAGACGAATCATGGATGCTGTGCTAGTAGCTAATGAAGTTGTTGACTCCAGACTTTAGCAAAAAGAACTTGGAATCTTGTGTAAGCTAGACATGGAGAAGGCATATGACCATGTTAACTATTAGTACCTATTGGATTCTATGAGAAGAATGGGTTTTGGTCAAAAGTGGATACAATGGGTCAAATATTGCATCTTAACTGTGAGATTTCCAGTGCTTATCAATGGCTTACCAGCAAGGTTTTTCCGTGCACAAAGGGGTTTAAGACAAGGAGATCCTTTGTCAGCCTTTCTCTTCTTAATAGCTATGAAGGGTCTTAATAGCATGATCAAAACAACAAACATGAATGGGTGGCTCAGAGGATTTGATGTGGCCAGAATTGGAGAAAAGAATCTGGAGATAACTCACTTGCAATATGCTGATGATACTCTCATACTATGTGATGCTGAAGAGGATCAACTTAGGATCCCAAGGGTGATTTGGTGCTTTTTGAAGGGATTTCTGGGTTGCACATTAATTTGAGGAAAAGTTTCCTATATCCTATTAATGAGGTGCAAACCATGGAGATTTTGAATGCAGTCCTAGGTGGGGAATTGGGGAATCTACCCACCATCTATCTAGGGATGCCACTAGGAGCAAAAGCACAATCAACTGAAACATGGAATATTGTAATTGAAAGGTGTGAAAAGAAATTGGCAAGATGGAAGACTTAGTATCTCTCTAGGGGAGGCAGACTAACTCTCATCAACTAGGTCTTTGATTCACTCCCAACCTATATGATGTCTGTTTTCCCCATTCCAGCAGGGGTTATTAAGAGATTGGACAAGGTGAGGAGGAAGTTTTTCTAGCAAGGAAACAATGAAAGGAAGGGTTATAATCTGGTCAAATGGGAAGAAGTGATAACTGGGAAAAGACAAGGGGGATTAGGTATCAAGAACTTGAAATTCCAAGGCAAGGCCCTTAGAATGAAGTGGTTATGGAAGTATAGCAATGAGAACCAGACTCTAGGGAGGAATGTTATTAATGTTAAGTACGATGAGGAAGACCACTGGATGACCAAAGAAATAATGACACCTTATGGAGTTAACAGTGTTTAGGGAAGCGTGAAGCAGAAAAAAGCGACAAGGCCTTGCTTCACGCTTAAAGCGTGAAGCAAAGCGCTCGCTTCATTGAAGTGAAGCGTGAGTTAAAAGAAAAAAAACCATAATTAATAAAGACAATATATATAAGAAAAAATTCAAATTAAAAACTCAAGATGCGTGAAAACCCTAGAGGAGAAGCAGACCAGTAGTCAAACTAAACTAGGTCTCTTGAAATAAAAAGTCGCGGCTCTTTTTTTCCCCTTTAATCGACCTTTAAGACTTAAAAAAAATTAAGTGTCGCTTCCAGTGCTTCGCGCATCGTCACGCTTCAGCCTTAGAAGCGACCGCTTCTCTTCACCTCCATCTCTTCTAGTCTGCGAAGCATGACTGGCTCGCATCGCTTAAGCGATGAAGCGTTTGCTTTCCTGAACACTGGAGTTAGTTTATGGAGGTCTATCAGAACACTATGGAGTGAATTCAAAACCAACATTATGATTAAAGTGGTAAACGGAGCTAAAACTGATTTTTGGAAAGATGAATGACATGAGGCAGGAAGATTGGAAAATCTGTTCCCAGATATTTATACATTAGTTTCTCATCAACAAAAGACTAATTTAGAATTCTGGATACCCCATGGATGGAGCTTCAACTTTAGAAGGCATTTAAATGATGGGGAGATGTTGCAAATTTCTTCCGTACCATCGAACAGTTTAATGGACTGGAGGTAGGTCAAGATACCTTACGGTGGAAAGGTAATACGAAGGGTCAGTTCAAAGTAAGTAGTGCTTACAGGTGGATGAATCAAACACCACAGTGCATAAACAACTGGCCATGGAGAGGCATCTGAAAGAACAAAATTCCACACAAAGTAGCCTGCTTTATCTGGTTGCTAGCCAAGGAAGCAACTCTCACCCAAGATAATCTGATGAGGAGAGGATACCACTTTGTTCTAGGTGTTTTTTTTTGTGGGGAAAATGCTGTGAGACAGTTGACCATCTATTTCTTCATGCAAAGTCACTGTACAGCTATGGAGGATTTTGTTAAATCTCAGAGGCATCTCATGGACTATGCCTGGAAAGATTACTGAAGCAATCCAGAGCTGGGAGGAAGCTGGTGTGCAGGCAAAAAGTAGAGATAAATGGAGAATTGTCCCTGCTTGTGTCTGGTGGACAATTTGGAAGGAAAGGATGCTAGATGTTTTGGTAGCATAGAGAATAGTTTGCAAAAGATTAAGCTTAACTGCCTTTTGTTACTATGTTTTTGGTGTAATCAAATATATTCAAATGACACTATCTCCATAATTGATGTTCTAGATTCAATTTTGGTAGGATTTCGCAGGATTTTGAAGTAAATTTTGTTAATATGGTTTTCAGTACAACCTATGTACTGTTTGTGAGAAATATATGAAGTTACTAGTTCCCAAAAAAAATTGCTGGTGCATCATCTTCTGGATGATGATACCAGTTCACTATTCATGAATGGGCAGCATTCCAGTGTGAGAATGGCTACAACCTTAAAGGAAATTTGTTGCTCCAAATGTGTGAATTGTAATTTTTTTCTTATCTCAAGGTGTGAGGAAACTAAGACCAGAAAAATGATGATGATCACTTAGATTCTTAAATTGATATAGTGTGGTTCCGGCTTCAGCATATTGAATTACAACATTGAAATACAGGAAATATCCCTCAAAATGGTTTCATATTTTCAACTGCAGATTTTATATCTTATTTTATTTTATCCAAAAGATAAATAATTTCCTTGATCTGGCCAATATTTGCACTAACCTTGAGGCTACAGTGGCTGATAGGTGGTCCTCTCAGGGATGGAACTTCTTCTTCAGGAGGAATCTTAATGACTGGGAAGTAGGCAGGTTTGTGGAGCTATTGCAGATGATTGATGGTTTCAAAGGCACCACTGTAGAGGATGACACTTTTAAATGGAAACACGATAAGGATGGCAAGTTCTCTGTAAGTAGAATTTATGGGAAAGAGGTATCCAGGATGCCTGAGAACAAAACAGGACCTTGGAAGCATGTATGGGAAAGTATGGCTGCTACTAAAGTTAAGTGCTTTGCTTGGTTTGTAATCAGGAAAGCTTGCCTCACTCATGAGATCCTACAGAAAAAGGGATTGCCAATTGTGTCCAGATGCATGTTATGCAGTGAGGCTAGAGAGACAAATAACCATCTGTTTCTCCATTGTAAAGTCACATCTCAGCTTTGGACTATGTTCCTCAGTTTAACAGAGACCAAATGGTCAATGCCAGAGCACACAACAGACTTGTTAAGTTGTTGGATTAGGAGAGGGGGAAGCAAGACACAAAAGAAGTGGTGGAGAATAATCCCACACTGTATCTGGTGGACTATCTGGAGGGAAAGGAATGGAAGAAGCTTTGAAGATAGATTCAACAACATTCAGAAAATCAAAGGGAGCTGCATTGCAACTTTCTGCTTTTGGTGTAAAGAACATTGTATAGAAAATGCTGAACAGTTAGTAGATCTTTTAGGATTATTGTAATTAATCTCTTGTTTTAGCCTGTTGCTACCTTTTTGGAGGTCTCCAGCATATATCTTAATGCTGAGGAATACAACATTACCAGTTTTAAAAAAAATTAAAAATTGAAGAAACTATATATCATACTAAAAAAAACTTTAAGGCAGCACAGCTTGTGAATGCCGTATTAAATTTGCATATAAACAATCTAAAATGCCAATCCTATAACTAGTATCTGGTTCTTGTTGTCATATCTATAACTTGGGTCATAATAAAGTATACTCTAAGGACAAGTAGAAAGCTAAATGAATCTATAAGAAAAACCAATCTATTTGCATAAGTTTTGCAATAAGTCTATACATTTGCATCTCTTACTATCTCAAAAAAAGATAAATAAGTCTATACATAAGTTACCAGTTTCAAAAAAATAAAAAATTAAAGTCTGTACATTCACATTTACTCATAAGGCACGAAGCTTAAACCTAAAGCCTCCTTTGAGCAAAATGGATCTTGTTACAAGTTTCAACAGATCTCTCAATTCGTTTTTACATGAGCGTTTTACATTGATGAACGAGCTCATTGGAAAACAAAATGAAAAAAAGGAAAAAAAGTCATCTTCATAACTTGCTTGAGCTTGAGATTGCCTGCTGCAGATATCTCAGAGTCTTTTGATAATTGAGGAATCCCATAAACCAGAACTCAAAATCATCCTGTGTAACTAACTGTATATACTTCTGTGATGGCTTTTTCATATTTTCACTCTCTTTCACTTTCATTATCTTACTTATCGGGATCGATACCTGCCATTGTGTACCGGCCTATTAGATTATGCTTTACGTGGCTAGAAATTAAGAGTTGAAAGAAAAAAGGAGCAGAGTGGTACCTTATAGTAGATTCTAAGCAACTTTCCAGTTGGAGATAAGAGCTTTATTGATCTCTCACTGCAGAAAGCAACCTTAGCAGTAGAGATGAAGAGGAGGCCTGCCATTGGACCAGCTGTTGTATACAAATAGCATTGAGAAACCTTCATTAGCTTTTCATCGTCTCTAACACTAAACTTCTGCTTGAATATTTTCTCCAACCCTCCTACTTGAAGAATTTTTGCTCCAAGGCTCAATTTTCCCTTTAAAGTTTCTGTTAATTTTGGGCTTAGGCTCACTGCACAATTAGTGGACGTTAAAGTCAATGCTTTCTATCATGTATACATGTGCTTCTTGCATGAATTTTGTACTTCATGACTCACTTCTCTGTGTTCTTTAGATTTACACTACTGTTTGGCCAGGACATCACTTGCAAATACTGAAGGTGAAGTTTGTCCATCAGTATTTGAACATTTTAGCATTTGAAAGACAGGTGTAATATTGAATTTACTTGTCTGAGTAGCATTTTCGAGTGAGATAATTGTTTTCGCTTACAAACTTTTTTTTTCCCAAACAGAACTCATGTCCGGACACAATTTCAATTCCCAAATACTCCTTTTCAACTTCAAATACTTATTTTTCAACTCAAACAAAATATTATCTTAGTAATAGTTTCAATAATTATTTTGAAGTCTTTTATGGAGAATTTAAGTGCTTACCATGCTCACGGATGCTTTGTACAAGACAATCTATCCTTGCTCCCAATTTGTTCATCTTACCAATGACATATTTTCCTGCATATTCAAGGATATTTTTATTTTTATGATCTCTACATTCAAGGGTCAGATCAAGTTTATTCTTTATGAAGAGACCAGGGAAATACTCACTTTGTTTTATTTGAGTTAAGTTCGTTGAAGTTGCATATGAAACGATGTGGTCTTCACAAGCAGATAGGGCAAGTAGTCTTTTTGGCTGCCTTTCAAGTGAGCATACTGCTGAACTCATGGGAATACCCACCAAATTTCCATGGAGCAAGTTCTTCATTGTGATTCTGATTTTGAGGTGGAATATTGCTGTATTGTGAAGGTATGTGAGAAATATTTTAAGTTTGGTTTATGTTTTAAGAACATTCCTTGTAGCATTATATATAGGTGTTTGCAGAGGAGTTGATTAAACTCTTAACTGATTGTTACATGAGTCAGCTATGGGTCATCAGAAATAACCAAAAAAGGTCATGCATATGCTGTTTTAGAATTTTCTTTTGTATCAAGAAGAAAAAGGTTGGCAGGAAGATGGGAGTGTTTTTAATAATCTTTTTGTTGATTGAAATTTGAAATATTCTAAAATCAAAATGCAGTGCATGTTCTTTATTTTCTAAATTCTTTTGATGCCTTTTTCTCTTGCTTGAAAGGTATTGTAAATGTCTTCTTTTAGCTGTCTGGTCAATTACAGCAAACTAATCTCATGCTGACTCATTTTGTTGTCAAGATTTGTGTGCACATGTGGTGTTTTTTAACTTTTGAGTTGACAGATTTGCTTTATGATGCTTCCTGCTTTTATAAGTGGAGCCAAAGTAAGAGAAACTTTCACATATTGAAGTCATCTTGTCAGAACTAGTAAAGTATCTTAATTAGGCTTAATCGACTTTACTTATTTCCCATGAAAATTAACTGATTATTTTGTAGGTAATTATTTATGATAAAGCATTTGTTTCAACTAAAAATAATAGTTTTTAATCTCTAGAGGGACATTGTTGAGAATCACATTGTACTATTATGCTAGCCGTCATATGCTTTCGAATTTATTTCAAGTTAGTTTTACCAGTCTCGTATGGTTAAACTTGACAAAATGAAAAAATCGAATTTATGACATTACTGCACAGTAGTGATGATCCATAGCCACCACTTGCCTGTCCCCTTAGTAACATGAGTGGGTCATCCATGGAGTGCTGCTTAATTAATTAGGCAAGAGAAAATAGCCATTCAAAGATCTCAATCTGACATGTAGGATCTATAATTCATGTGCTTGTCTGGATTGTATGTATTGCCTTCTCTTATAAGGCAGTTATCTTATCTTGCTTTGTTTTTCTCCATCTCATCCTGAGGTGTATGGGCAGGATATGTAGGCATTCATGCTGATTCTATGTGGAACACAACATGCAGACATGATTTAGAACTTTTCGGTAAACTAACTTATCTTTTCCCTAGTTTGACCATCTTTTATCTTTGGACAACATTACTTTGAAAAATCTAAAGAAATAAAATATTTAATAATGAAGCACAAAAAGATAATTATATTTTCTGTTAATTTTTCATATGTATCTTTCAAACTACTTATCTAGTTATTAACAAATTATTTGTAATACTCTTTAATACTCCCTCTATTACATATTATATGTCATTGTTCTTATTAGTCCATTCCAAAAGAATGATACCTTTTATTTGGAAATAATTCATTTAAAAATTTTCAATTTATTCTTAATGTTGTGCTTTTATAGTCACAAAAATCTAATGGTTGGTTCAAGACCATAAGTCCAAAAGTTCTTTTCTTAAACTTCGCGTTGAGTCGAACTCCACCACGTAAATTGGCCCGAAGGGAATAATATATTTTAAGTTTTGTAATGTGTTTTCATTTGTTTTTCAATTATATTATCTAGCAAGCTAGTTGGCCAATTTTTGTCAGAAAATGAGTTTAGTTACGCAAAGCTTAAATACAATGAGCACCCGAGAGTGTTGTGTTGTGGTCAATGAAGTGGGTTGAGAACCATGAAGTCCGAGGTTCAAATTCCAATGGAGGCAAAAATACTAGCTGATTTTTTTCCATTTTTCCAAGCCATGTCAGATTGAGTTACCTAGCACTTGTGTTGGTAGGAGGTAATAGGTATTCCTGTGGAATTAGTCGAGGTGCGCAAGATGGTTCAGACACCATAGTTATAATAAAAGATAAAATAAAATGAAGTAAGCCTCTATTATATGCAAAATGAGAGGAGCGTTACTGTTATCGAATATCTCAAGAAAGGTAGTTATGACTAAATCAAGATATGAAAAGTGTTATTCCTTCTTTTGGATTATAGGGTTTAGGGGTATTGTACCCTATTATCGTGGTTTCAGCTTCTTCAAAGAGATGATAGATACAGAGCGGTTACCACTTGTTGGATCCTTCACCAACTAGGCTAGGCCATGACTTTAATGAGTGCATGAGTAGAGGCAGAGACAGAGTTGCCCATTGCCTTGTGTGGAAGGTTGACTCTGAACTATAGTCAAGGGGAGGAATCCCCTTATCTAAGGTTCTTTGGATGGCCCTCTAAACTCCCTTTCTTACGCAAGACAGAAAGTGTACTACCGAAGCCCTTTCAACTTGTCCTGTCTGAGTGGGGGTGTGAGATACACACTGGATTTTGATCACTTACCTAGGGTGCTTTGACATCTATGATCGAGAAGTATAGATTGATTGTATTTGGTTTTATTTTTGGGTTTGTATATCATAAATATATAGTTATATGAAGTATGAGAATGCTTTGCTATTACACAAGATATCAACAACAACAAATCCAGTGTAATCCCATAAGTGGGGTTTGGAGAGGGTAGAGTGTATGCATAGTTGCATGCCTTACCCCTTGTTTCCAATAGACACTCTACTGAACGAAAGATGAAAAAGAGGCAACAGAAACAACAAGAAAATAAGATATCGAGACTAAAGATTAACAAGTAGTAATAGAAATCTAAAGGCAAGGAAAAACGAGGAGAAGAATACTAATACTCTAAGAATGGGAAAGAAATATGCACGCCTTCCTACTAACCTTCTACCCTTATCTTTGACCATCACACCCTTCTATCGAGGGTCATGTCCTCGGTGAGATGAAGTTGCCCGTCTAATCAACTCAACCCAGTACTTCTTAGGCCTAACTCTATCCCTTCTCAGGCTCACAACGACTAGTCTCTCACACCTCCTAACCAGGGCATCTACACGTCTCTTCATACGCCTGAACCATCTCAGCCTCACTTCCTGCATCTTGTCCTTCACGGGGGCCACTCCCACCTTGTTAACTTCATTCCTATATTAAAAAAAAAGGGCATCCCGGTGCACTAAAGCTCCCGCTATGCGCAGGGTCCGGGGAAGGGCCCGACCACAAGGGTCTATTGTACGCAGCCTTACCTTGCATTTCTGCCAGAGGCTGTTTCCAGGCTTGAACCCGTGACCTCCTGGTCACATGGCAGCAACTTTACCAGTTACTCCAAGGCTCCCCTTCAACTTCATTCCTATATTGTGTGAAGAAAATATTAGTTGTCTTTAAAGAATTAAATTTTATTAGTTTTAGTTTAATAGCTTTAATTAAAATTGAATATATACTTTATATGTCGTAATATACAGTAATTGGTCGTATCCCAACCACCGCATCCATGCTCAGAATCTCAGATCCATGCCTCCGAATCCTAAACTGTATATGATGAGGAATCCAACCTCTATATCTGTACCCATATCAGATACCCCCACCCGGATCCGAGAAACATAGGATATTATGAACATGTTGGATACTATATGAGAAATGCGTGAATCAGTGAGAATTCAATCTGATGATTTGATTTAATTGAGGTTGTAGCCTAATTGTTGTTGCTTCATCGGGATGTTATTTTAGGGACGATATTATAAAGAACTTGTTTCTTTTTTTATTTCTTTATATGCATTTAATTAATTGTTGTTTTTTTGTTTCAATGATGTTCCAAAGTGTTAATTATACTTGTTGAAAATTGTATCTGTCTATGTTGGAGGCATGTTGGAAGCATGCTTAGGACTAAATTGAGTTCGTTGTATGGTGTGCGTATTTACTTGTTCTCTACGAGGATCAGAATGGACTGTGGTTAAGGAAAGGGAAACAACTGTCAAAATGAACTGGTGCTATGATCGCAATATCTTTGTGCAATCACAGCATTAGTGATTTCTGCACGGTAACAAAGGAGGTTGTGAGCACAACACATGCCTCACGATTGCAACGAGGCACGGTCTGGGAGGCAGTAATCCTAAGCTCAAAAATCGTGATTGTGAGCACGGTTGCTTCAATCGCCACTATATGGGGCTGTTGAGGTATTGAGCTCAGCTTCATAATCTCGAATACGGGCCCAAGGACCACAATCACAGCTTTCTTCTTGGGCACTCCAGTCTTCAATGTTGTGATCATTGCCAGACCTGTGGTTGCTTCAAAGGTATTTCAAATCTAAAACTCTAAAATTAGTCATTTTTCTTGATTCCCACTCCACAAACTCGGTCCAAGAAGATGGAATCACTCCCACTCCTTTCCATCATTAAGGTAAGTCGTTTTAACGTGATTTAAGCTATTCCTGGTATAATAACTCATGATTTAACTCTCAAATCATAGATTTTTGGTTTGATTACCTATTCGACCAAATTTCACCCAAGAACTAAGGCTTGAACTATTGAGGTAGTTTGAGATATTTGACACCACCCAACTTTCAGGTAGACTCTTTATAGCCTATGGGTGGTGTGATTATGCTATGGGGATGAATCAAGACTCACCGCCGATGTCATGAAAATGGCTGGATGACTGGCCAAAAGATGAATTAGCCTCCTGTTTGCATTAGTTTTACAATAAGTCCATACATTAATATTAACAACCAAGGCTCAAAGCCTAAAATATGTAAACCTCCTTTGAGCAATGGAGCTAGTTACAAGTTTGAACAGATCTGCAAATTTGTTTTTTGCATCAACATTTTACATTGATGAATGGGTGTATTAGGAATCAAAAAAAGTCATATTCTTAGCTGATTGAAGTTCTTGAAAGTTGAAATTGCCTGCTGCAGATATCGAAGATTCTTTTGATGATTAAAGAACCCCATAAACCAGAACTCATAATCGTCCTCTGTAACTAACTTTATATACTTCTGTGATGGCTTCTCCATATTTTCACACTCTTTTGCTTTCCGTATCTTAGTTATTGGGATCGATACCTTATAACAAATTCTAAGCAACTTTCCGGTTGGAGATAAGAGCTTTATTGATCTCTCACTGCAGAAAGCAATCTTATCAGTAGAGATGAAGAGAAGGCCTGCTATTGGACCAGCTGTAGTTGATAAATAGCATTGAGAAACCTTCAATAGCTTTTCATCATCTCTAACACTAAACTTCTGCCTGAATATCTTCTCCAGTCCTCCTACTTGAAGAATTTTTGCCCCAAGGCTCAATTTTCCCTTCACAGTTTCTGTTAACTTTGGGCTTAGGCTCACTGCATAATTTGAGTTGTGACATTAGAATCAATACTTTGTATTGTATATACATGTAATTAGTGCTTCTTTGCATGAATCTTAGTACCTCATGACTCACTTATATGTGTTCTTTAGGTTTACAATTGTGTTTGGCCGTGACTTCACTTTTAAATACTAAATTCATTATTTGCAAGTTGAAGTTTACCAATCATTATTATGCAGATAACACTCGTCAAATATTGAAAAATTTGTTTGAGGATTATTTGGTTTTCAATCAAAAAACTTCAGCTGTTTATTTCCGAAGGCAAAATATTCCTTTCCAATTTCTAACTCCAAACGTGAGTGCTTACCATGCTCGCAGATGCCTTGTGCAAGACAGCCCATCCTTTCTCCCAGTTTGTTCATCTTACTAATCACAGATTTTCCTGCATATTCAAAAATTCAATCTTAATGATCTCTTCTTTTCAAGGGTCATTAATTGATACTGTTTAGAACTACTACAATATCGAGTTGATTCTTCAGCAAGAGATGGGGAAAATACTCACGTTGCTTTAATTTAGATAAGATCTTTGATGTTGCAGATGGAATATGGTCTTGGCAAGAAGATAGGGATAGTAGTCTTTTAGGCTGCATTTCAAATGAACATACTGCTGAACTCATGGGAACACCCACCACATTTCCACTGATTAAGTCCTTCATTGTGACTTCTGATCTTGAAGAGGATTGCTGTATTGTTAAGGTAACTGAAATATTATTATGTTTTGGTTGATGGTTTAAGAACATTGCTTGCAGAACTATATATATATATATATATATATATATATAAAAATTGATAACTGTTGCATGAGTCAGCTATTGGTCATCAGAAATAAGCTAAAAAGATCTTGCTTTTTTTTTTTATAGAATTTTCTTTGTCAAATTGCAGTGCATGTTCATCCTCTGATTTCTCCTTTCTCTTTTAACCTTTGCTTTCAATCCATTAATTAATTTATGTTAGTGGGTGTAAATCATGGAAAATCAGAGCTCAAACTTCAGTAAAAACAAAAGAAAGTTAGGGATTTCTTTCTATCTGCGGTGGATAGAATTACCCAATACTTGTGTTGGTCAAAGATAGTAGCAGTGATAGATTCACATATGACAGAAAAGTGGTAGTTGAAGACCCTTCGTCAAAAAATTATACCTTGTATGTAGAAAATCATAAGTGCATATATAGGTAAAAAGTTACTGGTTATACATATTTTAAATTTTGTTGAAAATCATTGCTTCATATATAGGTAAAAATTATTTTTTTTTATATATATATTTAATCTTGAACATATACTTAGTGGATTAGCACAAGCTGACCTGGATAATACCGTCATAAAAAAATAGTATAATCCTCAATTTGCTGCAAAGGTTTTGAGACACGTCTTCTTTTAGCTTTCGTTTCAATTACAGTAAACTAAATCTCATGTTGCCTTATTTTATTATGAAGTTTTTTGTGCAGATGTGGTGTTTTCAACTTTTGTGTTGGCAGATCTGCTTTATGATGTAACCTACTTTTACTAGTTGAGTAAAAGTAAGAGAAAGCTTTCCATTTTGAAGTCATCTTGTCATAACTAGTAAGGTAGTTTAATTAACCCTCAACGGCCTTCTTTCCTTTTCTATGCAAATCGACTCGTGAATTCCATTCATGGCCATGTTTCTCTATAGTCACATTCGGTAATTTTTTTTCCATAATCTTGTATAGTTTCTTCTAAAACTTGAAAGTTTCAATTGGTATTATCATATGCTTCTATAAATTTTATGGTTTCAAGTTTATAATTGATAGAATACCTCATTACCCCCTAATCTTGGCATGGTTTATTTAGTGCACTCCTAAACTTTTCGTAGTCCTAATTACCCCTAAATTCTTACAAGCTTTTAATGCATAGTAAAATTATCCCAAGGAAGTTTTCTTAGGCTGATACGATTTAAGGTTGACAATCTAACGGCAAGAATTTATGACATTAAAGTTAAGTGGTGATCCACAACCACCATTGGATTGTCCCCTTTGAAACATGAATGAGTCCTCCATAAACGTTGATTTGTTGCTCACTAAATCAGGCAAAGGGAAAAAACGTAGCCATTCAAATATTTCAATCGTTTACAAGAGGGCCAACAATTCTGGATTATAGTAACTTCTCTTTTAAGGCAGTTACCTTATCTTACTTTTTTTGTCCTCTCATCTTGAGGTGTAAAGGCAAGATTTGTAGGCCATTTATGTTGACTTAATGTGGAGCACACCATACATGCATGACAAATGATTTAATTCTTTTGAGTAAACTAACTTGTTTTCTTCTTGACCAACTTTTGCCTTTGACAAATCATGAGAGAAATGTCAAGTATTTTTAAATGGTAATTTAAGCACAAAAAGTACTTGTATTTTCTGTTAGAATAATAGGAAACAACAGTGAGGAAGGAAGAGTTTGCCATGTCAAATTCAGTGTGCTTGTAGAGATATCTGCAATTCTTTTGGGGAATCCAAGCAATTTTCTTTAGGATTCAATAAAGTCTAGTATATTGCAAGACAACTTATGCTACTTCAATAGAGGCCTTATATTTATAAAACTTGAGAGATGACTTTTTTAAAAAGTCGTTCTCTCATGAACAGATGTTTCTGCTTAATTTAAGCCATCCAAATGTTCGAAACTAACTCAACAATCCCCTAATAATTTGTAATAAATCTCATAAAATCATACATACTAGAAAGTATCTTGCATAGGTTTTAACTTTCTATTAGTGTAAAACCTTCAAGGTTTGACTAAGTTGATGGTATCCTAAGATTTGAACGGTTCATTTTGTCAAACCGGGAGTACCACACACATAAAAATGTTTATTAGCTGTTAATTATGTGTTGAATTTTTCCTTTGTATATTTTAGGAAATTAGAAAGGGGGCTTTGGATAATTGATAAAATTACTGCCATGTGAGCAGGAAATCATGGATTTAAGTCTTGAAAGCAGCGTCTGCCAGAAATGCAAGGTATGACTACGTACAATAGGCCCTTATGGTCGGGCCCTTTCCTGGACCTTGCGCATAGAGGGAGCTTTAACGCACCGAGTTGCCCTTTTATATTTTAGGAAACTCATAATTCGTATTGGTTTAGGAGACCCTTTGCCCTAATAGATTTGGGAAAGGAATATATTGTCCTCCTAGAATTGGAAGAATATTTTCCTTATAGGTTTAGGACCACTTGAGATCTATCTATACATATAAGGGATATAGTTGGGGATTCTATAGGAGGCAGAGGATCCACAATGTAGTCCTTAGGTCTTGAGAGCATTGTACACTTCTTTTTTTCTTTCGTAGTGGAAAACACTCTCTGCTTTTGCTTGCTGTATTAGTCCTAGCCGAACCATCCTTATGTTATTTTTCTTCTCTATTTTATTTTTTTGTGAATATGTGCTAGTTAACCATTGATATTTCCGCAACAATTGGTATTAAAGCTTGGTTGGAGTTTCTGCATATAATCAAGGGTTAAAATGTCTTCATCATCTTCAACAAGGTATGAAATAGAGAAATTCAATGGGGGATCTAGTTTTAGTCCGTGGAAGATTAAAAGTAGATCGTCCTTGGTGTTACAAGGGTTATGGAAGACAATTGAGGAGGCTTTTCTAGAAGAGTTGAAAGAATTAGATAAAGCAGTTTTGAAAAAGAGTTTGTGCAATCTTCGAGTTTCTAGTGTTCCATATGGTAGCATTATGTATCCCATGGTTTGCACTCGTACTGACATTTCACATGTTGTTAGTGTTGTGAGTAGATACATGGAAATTTCCTGGTAAAGAGCATTGGCAGGCAATGAAGTGGATCTTGAGATTCTTGAAGGGTACTACAAATGTGATCTTGACTTTCTCCAAAGACAAGCTAAGCGAATCAGTAGTAGGTTATATGGATTTGGATTATGTAGGAGACTTGGATAAGAAAAGATCTCTAACATGTTGTGTTTTTTCTCCTTCTGGTAGTGTCATCAGTACTTGGAAGGCAACTTTGCAATCTGTTGTTGCTTTGTCCAGCACACAAGCTGAGTATATGGCAATTATAGAGGCAGTGAAAGAGGTTATATGGCTACAAGGCTTGGAGCGGACAAAACATATGGTAGTTAAATAGTATATCTAAAGGGGTTATTGATGTGAAGAAAGTGTCTACACGTGATAATTTAGGAGATATGATGACCAAGACAGTCCTGACTAATAAGTTTGGGCATTGCCTAAACTTGATTGACGTGAGTTCTGTTCAGTAAGCCCTTTTGTTACAACAAGGGGAAGAAGGATTAGAAAACAGAAAGTTGAAGCAGTGAATAAAATGTAGCTGTAAATTGCTACAAAACTTCAGGGAAGAAGAAGAGAAAGCTGGAATATTGTAAGTATTCTTCTTATTTCTAGATTGTTAATTACATAGGCTACACACACATATATAGTGTGTGTATGAGGACCACAAACCACAAAACAAGCAGAAAAAAACTCACACAATACATATGTGGCTAACTAACCACCACTTATTGTGGCCAACTGACCACCACTATTTGTGGGGAACTAACCACCACTTAGTTTTAAATAAAAGACTTGGTTTCTACATAAAAATATCTACTAAGTAGGAGTTTCTTAGGTAAATCTTAATTTCCTAACACTTCTCCTTAAGATTTTTCATTGAAACTCCCTACAATGATCTTTGAAACTCAAACTTATTGGTGGAAAGAGCCTTGGTTAGAATATCGGCTTATTGTTCTTCACTTCTGCAATGCACCGACTTAACTTCCCCATTCTTCTCGGGATCTCGCAAAGCATGGAATCTGATGTTGATATGCTTCGTCCTTCCATGTTGCACTGGATTTTTAGCCATAGCAATGGCTGATTTATTGTCTACATAAATCACTGTTGGTTCTTTTGGCGAAAGATCCAATTCAAACAAGATTTTTCTCAACCAAATTCCTTGATTTGTAGCAGATGCAGCGACCACATACTCAGCTTCTGCTGAAGATTGAGCTACGATATCTTGCTTCTTGGTGCTCCAAGAAAAAATGCCTGAATCAAATGAAAAGGAGTAACCAGATGTGCTTTTGTAATCATCCACACATCCACCACAATCACTATTTGAATAGCCAATAAGAGATCCATTCTCCACACTTCTATACCAAATGCCATAATTAGTTGTCCCTCTAATATACCTCAACACCCTTTTAGCAGCTCCAAGATGCTTGGTGCTGGGACATTGCATATATCGGGACTGTAGACTAGCTGCAAACATCACATCTGGCCTGGTAGCAGTCAGATATAACACGCTTCCAATAAGGCTCCTATAAAGTTTTGAATCTGCCCGTTCTTCTCCATCATCCTTCATTAACTTTTCATTCATAACAAGTGGAGTTGCAACAGTTTGCACTTATCAAGATTGAACCTTTTTAAGAGATTCAGGGCATACCTCTTTTGGAACAAGAAAATTCCTTCAAAAGATTAAGAAATTTCCATTCCCAGGAATAACTTCATCTCCCCTAGATCAGACATTTCAAAAACTTTTAGCATTGCATTTTTAACTTCTTGAACCGCAAGAGAATCTTCACCTGTGATCATCAAATCATCAACATAAACGGATATCACAATTATCTTTCCATCAGCTTGCCTTTTAAAGTATAAAGTAGGCTCATTTAGGCTTCGGTTGAAGCCTTGAGACACCAAATGAGTATCCAGCCTACTATACCAAGGTCTCAGAGCTTTTTTATGACCGTAGAGAGCCGTTTTAAGCCTATACACCTTATCTTCTTCACCTGCAACTATAAAACCTTCAAGTTGTTCAACATAAATATCTTCTTCAAGAAATCCATTTAGAAATGCAGATTTGACATCTAAATGATAGATTTTCCACTTGTACTGTGCTGCAAGAGCAATTAGAAATCTTACTGTCTCATGCCTCGCAACAGGTGCATATGTATCTCCAAATTCCACTCCAAGCTGCTGGGAATAGCCTTTAACTACGAGCCTGGCTTTATGTTTGAAGATGGATCCATCTGGATTGAACTTCATTCTATAGACCCATTTAACACCAATAATGTTCTTTTGTTCGGGCCTATCAACCAGCTCCCACGTATCATTTTTATTAATCATGGCAAGCTCCTCCTCCATTGCGGAAATCCAAGCTTCATGACTTGCTGCTTCTTCAAAGGAAAATGGTTCCACAAGAGCAAAATTGCATTGCTCATAAACTTCAGCTAGTGACCTAGTCTTCAAAACTGGAGAACCAGTTGTCAATTCAACATTTGAAGAGTGTCCTGCTCCAGTAATAGGACTGGAAGAAATATCACTCGTCTATGGATTTTGATCTGCAACTGAAGTGCTTCCAACTTGTTTTTTCACAACAATATCTCGATCCCAATCATAGTGGCTAGACTCGTCCACCGCAAGATCTCTACCGATAAATACCTTCTTCGTACGAACATTATACACTCTGTACCCTTTTGCAGCTATGCTATTGCCCAACAAAATACAGAGTTCTGCCTTGTTATCCAATTTGCCTCTTTTAGCATCTGGAACATGTGCATAGCAGACTGAACCAAAGACTTTTAAATGTCTAGCAGACAACTTTATACCCCTCCATGCTTCAAATGGTGTCATGTCTTGGAGTGCTCTAGTTGGTAACCTGTTCAACAAATAGACTGCAGTATTGATTGCCTTAGCCCAAAAATATTTAGGCATCTTCTTTTCTGCCAGCATGCATCTTGCCATCTCCATCACTGTTCTGTTCTTCCTCTCAGAAACCCCATTCTGTTCTGGAGTGTAGCTTACAGTGAATTGTTGTTGAATACCTGTCTTTACAATACTTTTTGAACTAATGTGAAGCATATTCAGTTCCATTATCTGACCTGATATACTTCAACCGGAAGCCAATCTCCCTTTCTACCATAACCTTGAATTCTTTGAAAACAGAGAACACCTGAACTTTGATACTTAGAAAAAAGACCCATGTCATTTGAGTAAGGTCATCTATAAAGAGAATAAAATATTTATTCCTACTCAAAAAAGAAGTCCTCACTGGTGCACATATATCTGTATGAACCAACTCTAGCTTTTCCTTTGCTCTCCAAAGACTTCCTTTAGGAAAGGATCGTCTATGTAATTTACAAAATTTACATGACTCACAAACATCTCAGCACATGTCAATTTTGGGTACATCAAGCACCATACCCTGGGATTACATATACACCAATGAACTAAGGTTGTAATGACCGAATCTTTTGTGCCAAAGCCAAGTATCACTCATTTCAACATTGAAAGAGCAACTTTCAGCAGAATAGCATGAAATTGGAAAGGAATTGCCAATCATGCTAATTTTAGCTACTTCACAACCTTTAGGATCATAAATGACACATTTTTTTATCCTTAAAAGTAAGTGAGTAACTATTATGAAATAACTGAGCAACACTCAACAAGTTTTGAGTTAAGCTTGGCACATAAAGAACATCATTTATGATTTTCATACCTTCATCCGCAGAAAATTTTACGGACCCTCTACCTTGAGCTTGCACCAGTGCACCATTTCCAAGCTTCACTTTGGTCCTATCAGACCTATCCAAGCTAACAAACAGATTTTCATCAATCGCCATGTGCCTTGTGCATGCACTATCGACATACCAATTGCATCGATCAACAAGTGACACCTTGAAATATAAAAAAAGTCTTTTCAATTCCATTTGAGTGTGTGCGAAGCCATGAGTACATCCTCCTCTATTTTTTTAACTTGGTGATCTTCCGCAAAATTTATTCGTTGGGGAGACTGACCACTTTGAGTTTGCTTTTGCCTACAATACTTCTCAATGTGCCCATATTTCTTGCAATATCTACATTGAATAGGGGACCTCTTGGACTTCTGCCAACAATTCTTCTCCAAGTGGTTTGTCTTCTTATAAATACCACAAGGTGGAAATTTACCTCTCCTTGACGATTCACCTTGGTATCTGGAAAATTTAGAAAAGTCAGATCAGTCCGAAAACTGGAAAACACAGATCTGATTGCCCGAAAAAAGGTTCAATCGTCGGAAACTGAAAAAGATAAACCTGACTGCCGGAAACTGATCAGAATCAAAATATAAATATATGGTCAGCCTCAGGATGCAGAGGCGACCACGCTGGAAAAAGACAAAATTTTCTAAAATTTGCCTGAAACTGCCACGCTCGTCGGAAACGGATTGGGTTTTCTTTCTTGTAAGTTTCTCACCAATGCTCTGATACCATGTGAGAAATATAGGAAAAAATAATATTGAATTGTGTAAGAACAATATTACACAAAGACCCTGTTTATAGACCCTTAACTCCTCACAGAATTATATGCATTACAATCATTCTCTATAAGAGGGATGAGTTCTTTAACAACACAAAGTACCTTGTTATTACCCATTGAACTTGTTATGTTAGAATGTACACTACCTCAAATATGGGTTCCCATAATGATCTGCTACTCAAATGGTCAAATAGGAAGTGATGACTCTGCTAAGTCCCAAAAGATGAATCTGACTGCATTAGTTTTACAATAAAGTTTATACATTCGTATTGGCAGCTAGGGCTCAAAGCCTAAAAACTCTAAACCCTCCATTGAGGAATGGATCTAGTTACATGTTTGAAGAGATCTGTATATTCATTAATGAATGGGTGTATTCGGAAACCAAATGAAAAAACTAGAAGTTATCTTCTTAGCTACTTGAAGTACTTGAAATTGCCTGCTGCAGATATCTCAGACTCTTTTGATAATTAAGGAATCCGATAAACCAGAACTCAAAATCATCCTCTGTATTTAATTGTATATACTTCTGTGATGTCTTTTCCATATTTTCTTTCTTTTGCTTTCATTATCTTACTTATTAGGATAGATACCTGCAATTGTGAACTGGCCTATTAGATTATGCTTTACGTGGCTAGAAAATTAAGAGCTGAAAGAAAAAACGGAGCAGAGGGGGGTACCTTATAGTAGATTCTAAGCAACTTTCCGGTTGGAGATAAGAGCTTTATTGATCTTTCACTGTAGAAAGCAATCTTATCGGTAGAGATGTAGGGAAGGCCTGCTATTGGACCAGTTGTAGTTGATAAATAGCAATGAGAAACCTTTAATGGCTTTTCATCATTTTTAACACTAAACTTCTGTTTAAATATCTTTTCCAACCCTCCCACTTGAAGAATTTTCGCTCCAAGGCTCAATTTTCCCTTCACTGTTGCTGTTAACTTCGGGCTAAGGCTCACTGTACGATAAAAGTGCAAGAAGTCAAAAAAGGGGTAGCCGAAAGTAATTAAAAAGGAGCAGCCGAAAGCAGCCTCCTTTTACTCATTTTCAATTGCCAGATTTTTCTTACACTTTCCTTCCGTGTTTTTCATTCTTTTTACGCGTTTTTTGGCTCTTATAAATAGAGGGCATTATGCCCTCATTTAAATCATCCCAGAAAGAGAGAGTAAGAATACAAAGAGAGTTATACACCAAGATAAATATTATAGTCTTGAGTGTCCTCTTTAGTAGTTGTTCCTTTTACAAGAGAGAAGTGTTAATTGTTGTTTTCTCCTTGTATTTGAGAGCTGTGTACTCCATATTAAAATAGTGAGATCCTTCTACCCCGTGGTTTTTCCCCTCTATCTTTTAGAGGGGTTTCCACGTAAAATTCTCGTGTCTAATTTATTTTCATATTTATTGTCATATCAAACTTTAGTTGTGGTGCTTCCTCCCCAACAAAAAGTTTAAATATTAAGGACTTTATAATCACTATTTTCTTTCATACATGTAAATAGTGCTTGTTGCACAAATTTTTGTACATCTTGACTCCCTTTATCAGTTGTTCTTTAGATTTACACTTGTGTTTGGCCATGGTTTCACTTGAAAATACTGATGTCATTATTTGCAAATTGATGTTTGGCGCCATGTTTATAAATATTGAACTTCAATATTTGAAGTAGTGAAATTATTAAAAAACTTGTTTAAGATGTTTTTCTAGTGGGATGATGGTTTTCATTCACAATATTTCAACTTTTTATTTTCCAAATAAACTCATGACCGTATGCAATTTTAACCGCTAAATACTCGTTTTCAACTTAAACAAAATATTTTCTAAGTAAATTTTCGATTAATCTTTTAAAGTTCATCATGAATATAAGTGCTCACCATGTTCACGGATGCCTTGTTCAAGACAGTCCATCCTTTCTCCAAGTTTGTTTATCTTACTAATCACAGTGTTTCCTGCATATTCAAGAACGTGTCATTAATACTCTTTATAACTGATACAAGAAAGCGGATAGAGACAGTAGTCTTTTTGGCTGTCGTTCAAATGAGTATACTGCTGAACTCATGGGAACACCCACCTCATTTCCACTGAGTAAGTTCTTTCATTGTGACTTCTGATTTTGAAGAGAATTGCTATACTGTGAAGGCAACTGCGATATTATTATGTTTTGGTTGATGTTTTAAGAACATTCCTTGCAGCACTATATATATACACCGCAGCTTTAGAGAAGTTGATGAATCTTTTAACTACTAACTGTTACATGAATCAGCTATGGGTCATCAAAATAGTATATTTCTCATTTGAAAATGTCTTCTTTTAGCTGTCTTTTCAACTACAGAAAACTATCTTATGCTGCCTTATTTTATTATGAAGATTTGTGTGCACATCTGGTGTTGTCAACTTTTGAGTTGGAAGATTTGCTTTGTGATGTAACCTCCTTTTACAAGTTGAGTAAAAGTAAAAGAGAGCTTTTGGTGCATAGTAAAATTTTCTCAATTGAGTTTTATTAGTCTTGTATGATTTAGGTTGATAAGATAATTGTTAGAATAGGAATAGGTGTACACAATCCTACTTAGAATAGGAATAGAATTAGGAATAGTTTATAGTATCCTATTCGGAAAAAGATTATTTTATAGTGTCTATAAATAGGGTCTTTGTGTAATATTGTTCTTACACAATTCAATATTATTTTTCTCCTATATTTCTCACGTGGTATCAGAGCATTGATGAGAAACTTACATGAAAGAAAACCCAATCCGTTTCCGGCGCGTGTGGTAGTTTCCGACCAATTTTTGATTTTTTTTCCCAGTGTGGTCGCCTCTGCATCCCGTGGCTGACCATATATTTATATTTTGATTCCGATCAGTTTCCGGCAGTCGGATCTGTCTTTTTCAATTTCCGACGACTGAAACTTTTTTCGAGCAGTCAGATCTGTCTTTTCCAGTTTTTGGACAGATTTGGCTTTTCTAGATTTTCCAGATTCCTGATTCCTATATATTTTCTTTTTGTTTTCATAATATGTCGTTAGGGATTGATATTTTTAGCTCCAAAAATATAAGAAGTTCTAGCCCTATGATTACTTCGAAACCATTAATGGGAAGCTCAAACTATTTAGCTTGGGCTTCCTCGGTTGAGCTGTGGTGTAAGGTTCAAGGCGTCCAAGATCACTTAACCAATAATGTTTATGTGGTAGATGAAAAGGCAAAGGCTAGTGCGGAAGATGCAAAAGCCAAAGCACAATGGGTGAAGGTTGATGCTTAATTATGTAGTCTCCTATGGCAATCTATTGATTCCTAGTTGATGCCTTTGTTTCGTCCCAGACATGTTATTCAGTTTTGGAAAAGGCTCGTGCTTTATAGACCAATGACATATCTCGATTCTATAGTGTTATATCTCGAATGACCAACTTAAAGAAACAAGATTCCGATATGTCTACTTACTTGGGACAAGTACAAGCAGTCGTGGAGGAATTTGAAACGTTGATGCCAGTTACTACAAATGTGGAAAAACAACAAGAGCACAGACAAACGTTGTTTCTAGTTCTTACACTTGCTAGACTTCCTACTGACTATGATTCAGTGCGTGATCATATTTTAGCTAGTCCTGTAGTTTCTAAAATTGATGAATTATTCTCTCGTCTACTTCGTCTTGCCGTGCCTCCCGGTCACAAAGTAGCCTCATCACCCACCATTTACTCCTCTGTTCTTGCATCTCAATCCATAGAAAAATGAACATATCAATCCATGGAGAATTGGCGAGTAGGAGGGTTTTTTGGAAAACCTCGATCCAAGTGTAGTTACTGTCATAAACTTGGGCACACTCGTGATATATGTTATATTTTGTATGGTCTACCACCCAGTTATGATCCTATTGCTTTAAAGGAATATAATGAGTTCCTTCGAAATCGTGCAAGTAAGCAGACATCTCCACAAGTAGCATATGTGGCTCAGCCTAATCACTTATCCGATAATGCTCATACTGCTCATACAAAATATGATGAGTTCCTCCAGTATCGAGCAAGTAAGCAAACGTCACCACAAGTAGCTTTGGTTGCATAAACTGATGTTTCTGTTGTGGGTAATTCTTTTGCTTTTGTTTCACAATCTAGTAATCTTGGATCATGAGTCATGGATTCAGGCATTGTTGATCATATCTCTGGTAATAAATCACTTTTGTCTGATATTGTTTATTCACAATCTCTTCCAGCTATTACTTTAACTAATGGGATCCAATTAAAACCAAAATGGGTTGGCAAAGACAAACCCTTATCTTCTGTCACTCTAGACTCTATTCTTTATGTCCCTGACTCTCCTTTTAATCTGGCATCCGTTAGTCATTTGACAGGTGTCTTACATTGTGTCATATTCTTTTGTAATGATTTTTTCTCATGCAGGACCGCAGTACGGGACAAACGATTGGCACCAGACATGAATCACAAGGCCTTTACTATCTTACCTCTTTAAATTCCTTCATAGCATGCTCCGTTACAGATCTTCCAGACCTAATTCAAAAATGTTTGGGACATCCGAGTCTATCTAAGCTGCAAAAGATGGTGCCTAGTTTGTCTAGTTTAGATTGTGAGTCGTGTCAACTTGGGAAACACACTCGTGCTACATTTTCACGTAGTATTGAGGGTCATTCAGAGTCTATTTTTTCATTAGTTCATTATGATATTTGGGGTCCTAGTAGAGTTAGTTCACCCTTAGGATTTCATTATTTTGTTGGTTTCATTGAAGATTATTCAAGATGCACTTGGGATTTCTTAATGAAAGATCGTTCTGAGTTATTTTCTATATTTAAAAGTTTCTTCTTGAAATACAAAATCAATTTGGTGTTTCTATTCGTACTTTTTGCACTAATAATGCCTTAGAATACTTATCCTCCCATTTTTTGGCGTTTATGACTCACCATGGAATTATTCACCAAACATCTTGTCCGTACACCCCTGAACAAAATGGTGTAGCAGAAAGGAAGAATAGGCATCTCATTGAGTCGGCTCGCACTCTTCTTATTGAATGTCATGTTCCGTTGCATTTTTGGGGAGATGCAGTCCTTGCGTCTTGTTATTTAATTAATAGAATGCCCTCATCCTCTAATCAGAAATAGGTTCCACATTCCATACTGTTTCCTCAGTCATGTCTTTACTCTATCCCTTCTCGTGTCTTTGGGAGCACATGCTTTGTTCATAACTTAGCCCCAGGGAAAGATAAATTAGCCCCCCGTTCCCTCAAATGTGTCTTTCTTGGTTACTCTCAAGTTCAAAAAGGGTATCGTTGTTATTCACCTGAACTTCATCGATACCTTATATCCGCCTATGTCACATTCTTTGAATCTCAACCTTACTATACATCTTCTGATCATCCTGATGTATCTGAGGTCTTACCCATACCTCAAATCTTACTTGTACCAACTTTTGAGGAATCTATGGTCTCTCCTACATCTCCAGTTATAGTGCTACCACTTCTGACTTATCATCGTCGTCCGCATCCATTTGTAGTCCCAAATGATTCATTTCATGTGTTGGGCCCTGCTTTTACTGCGAACTTGCCTCCTCATGGCCAACCAATTATACTTCAAAAAGGTATACGATCCACTCGAAATGCTAACCCACATTATACTTTCTTGCGTTATCATCGTCTATCCTCACCACATTATGCCTTTATATCATTTTTGTCCTTTATTTCCATTCCTAAGACTACAGGTAAAGCACTGTCTTATTCTGGATGGAGGCAGGCTATGATTGATGAGATGTCTTCTTTACATACGAGTGGTACTTGGGAGCTTGTTTCCCTTCCTGCAGGAAAATCAACTGTTGGTTGTCGTTGGGTTTATGTAGTCAAAATTGGTCTAGATGGTCAGCTGGATTGACTGAAAGCTCGCCTTGTTTCCAAAAGGTATACTTAGATATTTGGGCTATATTATAGTGACACTTTTGCTCCCATGGCTAAAATAGCATTTATCCGTCTTTTTCTATCTATGGCTGTCATCCGTCATTGACCTCTTCACTAGTTGGACATTAATAATGTTTTTTGCATGGTGATCTTGAGGTAGAAGTCTATATGGAGCAACCACCTGGTTTTGTTGATCAAAGGGAGTCTAGTACCCTTGTATGTCGATTGCGTAGGTCACTCTATGGTCTAAAATAGTCTCCTCGAGCCTGGTTTGGGAAGTTCAGCACAGTAATTCAGTAGTTTGACATAATTCGTAGTGGAGATGATCACTATGTCTTTTATCGACATTCTGCACCAAATCTGTGTATTTATTTAGTTGTTTACGTTGATGATATCCTTATCACTGGCAATGATCAAGATGGTTTCACTAATTTAAAACAATATCTTTTTCAACATTTTCATACTAAAGACCTCGACAGACTAAAGTATTTTCTAGGTGTTGAGGTTGCTCATTTTAGATAAGGTATTGTTATTTCTTAATGCAAGTATGACTTAGACATTCTTGAGGAGACAGAAATGACGGGATGTAGACCTATTGACAATCCTATGGATCCAAATGTTAAACTCTTTCCAAGACAAGGGAGACACTCAGTAATCCTGAAAGGTATAGACAACTGGTTGGAAAGTTGAATCTCACAGTGACTAGACCTAGCATCTCTCTTCCTATAAGTATTGTAAGTCAATGATTTCTCATTGTGATAGTCATTAGGATAAAGTTATTCGTATTCTACGATATATAAAGTCAGCTCTCGATAAAGGACTACTGTAACACCCCTCAAAAAGTTTCCTAAGATTCGGACCCTTCTTGTATTCGTGTAGGGTCTAACTCGATTAATTTGAAGTATGTGCTTGAGTTAAGATGAGTCCCCGAGTAATTGAGGAGTGTTGGAGGTGATGTGGGGTCATAGAGGACCCCTAGGACCAAATTAAATCCAAAGAATTCATCATGGCTAAGTTCAAGGAGGAGTCCGCCTAAGGGGCCGACCTCTAACGACCCTATCTTTTGAAGGACGACAATCTGGGTGGACCAAGACCTATTAAATTAAAGGTCATTGAGTCTTCTTTCCAACGCCACCAAGAACGTAAATTTTGAAGTTTGGAGTCAAAAGATATGACGATCCTAAGACGAACTAGCACGACAGGGATTTCAGGCTTAGGTTGATATTCTGGAAAAAAGGGGCTTGGCGCTGTAAAGGCGCGACGCACCACTATCGCGCCAGAAATATGCCTCAGTAGTTTAGTCTCTGGCGCGGCGCGCCACTACAAGATGTGCAGGGTTTTTCAAGCCAAATATCTAGAACCCAGAAAATATAGCCTTGGCGCTGTAAGGGCGCGACACGCCACTATCGCGCCAGAAACATGCCTCAGTAGTTTGGTCTCTGGCAAGGTGCACCACTACAGGATGTGCAGGTTTTAGGCGTAATCAGCCTGGCGCTGCAATGGCGCGACGCGCTACTATCGCCCTAGGAACATTTTAGCCTATTTTCAAAACTTTTGAGGAGGGGCAATTTGGGAACTTACCCAAATTATATATATGTATTCCCTTTGTTTTTTTGGGAACACATTTTGCAGCCTCACTCTCTCTCTTAAAAAAGCCCTAGGAGCTTCTCTCCCTCTCTCTTCTTCTTCTTCTCCATTTCCAACAAGAAGAGTTCCAAGAGCTTCAAGATTTGAGTTCTCCATTGAAGACCCAACATCAAGTCTTTACTAAGGTATGTAAGACTATCCAAAACATGGGTTGAGTCCTCACATATGCCCTACTCTTGCTTTGAGGTTAGATGTTCATGAAAAATAGAGTTTCTTGGTATGGTATATGTTTGAACAAGTTTTGTCCCCAATTTATTTGATTCTATATGTGTTGATGTTGTTGAGCTAAGAAGTTCCTAAAATGAGCCCTTATGTGAGTATGAGTTGATGAAAAAGAGTTGTTAAATATGTTTTATTGATCTTCTTGACTATGTAGATTATGATAAAGGATGTTATTTTCTTAAAAATGTTGCCTATTTTTAAAGTGTCGATTTAAAGTCTTGAAGTTGTGATGAGTCTCAAAGATTTATCACATGGATGGAGGAAATGATTGGTTATGTCTATATGTTGCTATAAATGTGCATTTAAATTTCTTTTGAAGAGATGATTGAGATTGATCGGATAGTATGATTGGAAGAGATTTGATTGTGATAGAGTTTATGAGTTGACAAGGTTGTAATGATACTTGTCGATATGATTTGATTGAGTTGATTGGATGGAGTTTTATGAGCATTGAGTCTTAGGAGGAGTATCGAGCACCGAATTGGGCAAGAGTATAGTCCATACTCGAACCCAATAACTGCATTGCCAAACGTAGGGGGGATGGAACCGTTAAAGTCGGATGCTTCCCCGAGAGTTTTATCCTGACATTATAGGACCTGGTTGGATTGGATCCACGAGTGTTTGATTCGTTCATACCCTGGAAAAGTATGAACGAACGCGGCAACAATGTCGGTTTGTTGTACTTTCACTGGATCATAAGTGATGGTTGTCGGGTAAGAGAAACTCCCAAATAGGTCTTGATAGTACTCTGAGTCAGATTGAGTTGAATTGTATGTGATTGGTCCCGTCTAAATCATATTCTTGTTTAGACTTAGGATACTTGATTGAGTTGTAATTTCTCTTGAGTTGAGATTCCGAGTTGATTTGATTCATCCTTGATGTTTGTTGCATTCAGCCATTTTACATACTCGTACATTCCACGTACTGACGCCATTTGGCCTGCTTCATTTCATGATGCAGAGACAGGTACTAGAGATCATCAACCGGCGCTCCGTTGAAGATCCACATACACTCCCAGCTAGTTGGTGAGCCCTCTTAGTTTCCGGAGGATGTTGAGCCTTGTTGTATAGTCTTGTTGTCATTTCCTTTATTTTGATTGTTGGTAGCCATGGACTTGTCATCGGCACCTATTAGACTTTGATAGAGGCTTCATAGACTGGAGTGTGGGGAGGTTGAACTTGTAACACTCCTCAAAATTTTCCTGAGATTCGGGCCTTCTTTGTATACGTGTGGGGCCCATCGTATTTATGTCAAAGTATGTGCTTGAGTTAAGATGAGTCCTTGAGGAATTTAAGAGCGTTGGAGGTGATGTGGGGTCATTGAGGACCCCTAGGACCGAGCTAAGTCCAAAGGATCCGTCGTGGCTAAGTTTAGGACGAGTTCATATAAGGGTCGACTTTTAATGACCCTACCTTTGGAAGGACGTCAGTCTGGGTGTCCCACGACCTATAAAATTAAAGGAAATCGAGTCTTCTTTCCAACGCCACCAAGAACGTGAATTTTGGAGTTCGGAGTCAAAAGATATGACGATCCTAAGATGAACTAGCACGACAGGAAATTCATTTTAGGCCTGGATTACAACTGCTGGGGAAATGGCCTTGGCGCTGTAAGGGCGCGACGCGCCACTATCGCGCCAGAAACATGCCTCAGTAGTTTGGTCCCTGGCGCGATGCGCCACTAAACGTTGTGCAGGGTTTTCAGGCCAAATTCCCAGAATTCAGAATAATGGGCTTACGTAACATCCCCTAAAAACGTTGTATACGATGTTTCAATTTTCGCCTAAACATGATACAGCCTCTGTATTTTGGGCATAACTTTTCATAGGAATATCCAAATTGAGTGATTCAAATTTTTGAGTAACCACAAGATCATTACCTACAACTTTTATGAGACCATATTTTAAGATTCGGAGTTAAGTAGGTCAAATAAATTAATATTTGTAAGGTAGGATGCTGTGACGGAAAGGAGTGTTTATAGAAGAAACATCATATCTCACTGTAGGTTTATCCAAATTGGTTGATTCTTGAACGATATGAAACTAGACTTCCATATCTACAATTCTTATGAAGACACCAAATCCTAATAAGGAATTTATCTTATTTAAACGCAGCTCCCAAAAAGAGTATTCTGTCAAAAATAACTCATTTCACCTACCATAGAAAAATCTAGATACATTTGACATCACTAATGACTTAAATTGTCCTCCATTTAACATCATCCATGACATCAATATATTCCACTAAATTTTCAGATTTTTTTTATAATTATTTTATTTATTGTTAGGTCTCTCTTTCCCACCTATAAATACCCACCTTATTTCCTCATTTTATTCATCAAGCTTTCTCAAGCAAATCTTCTCTCTATACACTTCTTTACACATTCTCAAATATAGTTTTAGTTCTTAGTAGTGAAGAAATACTATTCCGGTGATTCATATACTCCGGATAGTACACAAAACATTCCAGCAAGGAGAGAAGCTAGGACTCAAGATTGTTCATTATGTCTTTCGGTACCAACTAAAGCTTCGGTTTCCAGGTATGTAAGGCTTCAATGAGAGTATTCCTTCCACTCTCATGCCTAAATTATTTTGATTATATGATAAATTATATTTATTTTCTTTAAGCTCTACTCTAAGTTATGTGTGTATTTATCCATGGGTTCTTCCACCCATATAGTCCAAAAACTCTTTCAATTTAATATCTTGATTTCAAGTAATATTTTTTTTATGTTAATTCTTATTTTTACTTAATAGTATGAATCATGGTTAAACTAATGATTATTGCTCTATTTTGATGCAACATAATTTCATATGTATGAATTGATGATTTACAAGTAAACCCTCTAATTATCTATTTAAAGGTTCTTGAAATTCATGGTGGGTTGTTTAAAGCATGATTTTTAATTAATGAATTTCAAAGTATTTATGTATATTTATTTACATACATATTTGCAAGTTGAAGTGATTTGAACCCACCTAGTTTTACTATATTTTTAATAAAGTTTGACTTGAAAGCTTTGACTCCAAATAAATGTTTATGAAAGCAATATCTATGATCAAAAAGAGAGTCTTATGAAATGAAAGAATGATGAAATGATATGAATGATGGATTCTTTATGCAATAAGGACAATTCTTGCATATTTGAATTATCAAATATTTTAATGAGCTATTCTACCGAATATGATGTTTGAATTCTCAAGTTATATGCTATGAATATTTTGAAGTATTAAACTATTCCGTGGGATTAACTTAGCACCGAATGAGGCATTGAGGTGGGATTCAGTAAGGGAATCCTAGTAGCAACCCCTTGTCTCATTAACTATGTGCCAACATAGGATCCCTTGTAGGCTTAGGCTAATGGATCCATAAATAGCCCTTAAAGTTAAAGTTAAAGAAATGAATGAAGTTGACGGAGTTCTACCCGGCAAGTAGTCTCCCCGGCCAACGTAGGGGGTTATGTTGGATTCCATGTAATAGCTCGCATGGTCTTAAATGTCGGTTATGGTTAATTTCCCACAAAATAAATATTTTAAAGGATATCTATATGATTTATTATGCATACATTAAATTAAGTTCTATATTACATAAATGTTTTAATGTTTCCTCAATGTTCATGCATCCTTACATACTTAGTACATTCAAAGTACTAACGCATACTCTTTTGCCTACATGATATTACCATGTAGGGATTGGTGCTCCTCCTCGTTCTCCTCCACGTGGCTAGTTGATATTCCATTGGATACAACTTTTGGTGAGTTCCCATGTTTCGGGAACAATACTCCTTTATCTTTCTAGTTTATGATATGTTAAGATATTTTACTATGACATTTCTTCAATTATGATTGAGGGTGAGCTAGGGACTTGTCTTAGCCCCGTTAAATCTAATAGTTAGAGGTATTGTTGGACATATGTAAGTTGAAGATTTATTATTATGATTTCCGCTTGTTTATTTATCATCATTACATATAAAAGGCTAAAAGAATGCTAAGAGGCTTGTTTGAGGTACTTTCGGGTTCCTTATTCGCCATGTCACGTCTAGGCCCTAGGCTTGGGTCGTGACAAACTTGGTATCAGTTCCCGAGGTTTTGAATGATCCTTGGAGTCCAACATACTGCGTTGAATAGGGTCTTGTTCATAGTTGTGAAGCACGCCATAATTATGAATAAGAGACTATGAGGCGTTTAGGAAAATTTTCACTTCTTTCAAATTTATGTCGTGACTTAGAGCATCCTAAGATTTCCTTTAACTAATGACCCATTTTATGTTCTTTAGATAATGACTCGTGGAAGACCACCTCGAAGAGCAAGGATTGACGATGAGGACCAAACTCCTCCGGTTCCCAATACCCAACATCATGAGGATGGGGTAACCCATGCTGAGTTTCGCAGTGTTATTACTTTGTTAGCTCAAGTCGTATCCAACCAAGGGAATCTAGGTATTCCTCCTCCCCAAATACAAAATTCAGCCTCTAGGATTCGGGATTTTCAAAGGATGAATCCGCCCGAGTTCGATGGTTCTAAACTAGATGAGGACCCTATGGAGTTCATTAATGAGGTGTACCGGATTGTGGCTGTCATGGGTGTGCCACCAAATGAGAAGGCCGAGCTAGTGGCCTATCAACTCAAAGGTGTGGCTCGAGTGTGGTATGAACAATGGGTTTTTGAGAGGGATGAAGAAATAGGGCCGATAGGATGGGAAGAGTTTAAAGGTGCCTTCCTAAGGGAGGCCAAAATCCAAGAGTTCATCAACATCCGTCAAGGGAGTATGAGCGTGAGGGAGTATGCTCTCAAATTCACTAATTGTCAAAGTATGCTCCCTTCATGGTCTCAGACCCAAGAGCTAGGATGAGCAAGTTTATTTTCGGTGTATCAAGCTAGGTGTCCAAGGAGTACAAAATGGCCATGTTGATCAAGGAGATGGATATCTCTCAGTTAATGACTTACGCAGAACAAATTGAAGAAGAAAAGCTTAGAGAGAGATCAAGGGGGTTCATAAAGGCTAGAGTAGATGGTGGAGGGTTTAACCCTCAAAGGTCCGATCATGGTAATAATGGCAAAGGCCAAGGTGGGCAACGATTTATGGGACAAGGTTCCACCAATACTCCTCCTATAAAGTTCAACAAGGACAAGAGTGGTAAACCAATGATTCCAAAAGAGAATGTTGCTACTCAAACTTTCCCCGCTTGCAAGAAGTGTGGAAGGACTCACAAAGGGGAATGCTTAGACGGCTCCAATGCATGCTTTAAGTGTGGCAAGCTGGGCCACCATGCTAAGGATTGTAGAGATGGTGGTGGTAGGACTCAAGGACAAATTTCTCATGGTCAACAAGTCCAAGGAGGTGTCCAACGCACCAACCGCTTTTACGCCTTGCATGGGAGACAAGAGATTGAGGATACACCCAATGTCATTACCGGTATGTTAAAGGTCTTTTCTTTTGATGTGTATGCACTATTAGATTCGGGTGCAAATTTATCTTTTGTTACTCCATTCCTTGCTAATAGATTTGATGTTTTACCTGAAATGTTATTAAAACCTTATTTGGTGTCTACCCCTGTTGGTGAGTCAGTTATTGCTAGAAAGGTCTATAGGGATTGCCTTATGTCTATCTTGCATAAAGTTATTCCTTGTGATCTCATTGAGCTTGACATGATAGATTTCGATGTCATTCTTGGGATGGATTGGTTATATGCATCTTATGCTTCCATAGATTGTAGAAATTATCGAGTCAAGTTCCAATTTCGAAATGAGCCTGTTATTGAATGGCAGGGTCGTGATTCGGTGGTAAAGGGTCAGTTTATTTCTTATCTTAAGGCTCGTAAAATGATTTCTAAGGGATGTATTTACCACATTGTGAGGGTTAGGGATGTCAACTCCAAAAGTCCTTCTCTTGAGTCAGTTCCTATAGTCAATGAATTCCCCGATGTCTTTCCCGATGACCTTCCCGGTGTCCCTCCCGAAAGGGAAGTTGATTTTGGTATTGATCTCCTCCCCGATACCTAACCTATCTCTATTCCTCCTTACCGTATGGCCCTAGCAGAATTGAAAGAGCTGAAGGAACAATTAAAGGACTTGTTAGAGAAGGGGTTCATAAGACCAAGTATTTCGCCATGGGGTGCTCCCGTTCTATTTGTAAGAAAGAAGGATGGGTCACTTCGAATGTGCATAGACTACCGGCAATTAAATAAGATGACCATTAAGAACAAGTACCCACTCCCTAGAATAGATGACTTATTTGATCAATTGCAAGGGGCAAGTCACTTCTCCAAGATTGACCTTCGGTCCGGCTATCACCAACTATGGGTAAGGGAGTGTGACATTCCCAAAACAGCCTTCCGAACAAGGTATGGTCACTATGAGTTTATGGTGATGAGTTTTGGGTTGACGAATGCACCGGCGGTGTTTATCGACTTGATGAATAGGGTGTTCAAACCTTACCTTGATACCTTTGTAGTGGTCTTCATTGATGATATTTTAATTTACTCTCGGGGTGAGGAAGAACATAAAAATCACTTGAGAGTTGTTCTTCAAACATTGAGGGATAAATAATTATTTACAAAATTTAGTAAGTATGAATTTTGGTTAAAGGAGGTAGCATTTCTTGGTCACGTAGTATCCGGTAATGGAATCAAGGTTGATCCAAAGAAAATAGAGGCAGTCAAAAATTGGCCTAGACCATTATCTCCTTCAGATATTAGGAGTTTCTTAGGTCTAGCCGGGTACTATAGAAGGTTCGTCAAAGGCTTTTCTTCCATTTCATCTCCTATGACAAAATTGACCCAAAAGAAATCCAAATTCATATGGACAGATGAGTGTGAGAAGAGTTTCCAGACCTTAAAAGATCGACTTACCTCTGCTCCTATTTTGACTCTCCCAGAAGGATTAGAAGGGTTTGTAGTTTATTGTGATGCTTCAAAGATTGGTTTAGGCTGTGTCTTAATGCAAAAAGGCAAGGTAATAGCCTATGCTTCTAGGCAATTAAAGGTGTATGAGCGCAACTACCCTACCCATGACCTTGAATTGGCGGCCGTTGTTTTTGCTCTAAAGATTTGGAGGCATTACCTCTATGGGGTGCATGTGGATGTGTATACTGATCATAAGAGTCTTTAATATGTGTTCACCCAAAAGGACCTTAATCTAAGGCAAAAGAGGTGGCTAGAACTCCTTAAGGACTATGACATGAGTGTGCACTATCATCCGGGTAAAGCCAATGTGGTTGCTGATGCACTTAGTAGAGTGTCTATGGGGAGTGTGGCCCATGTGGATGAAAGGAAGAAGGAGTTGGTGAAAGATGTTCACCAATTGGCTAGATTAGGGGTGAAGTTAGGTAGTACTAATGATGGGGGTATGGTTGTTCAAAATAGGTCTGAATCCTCTTTGGTGGTGGATGTTAAATCCAAGCAAGATCTTGACCCAAAGTTTATCGAGTTAAAGAAGTTGGTAAAGGAGAAGAAGATAGAGGTCTTTTTCCAAGGGGGAGATGGGGTTCTATACTACCAAGGTCGGATATGTGTTCCAGATGTTGATGGCCTAAGGAGTTTGATCTTGATGAAGGCTCATAATTCTAGATACTCCATTCATCCCGGTTCAACGAAAATGTACCGAGACTTAAAGGAGTTGTATTGGTGGGGTGGCATAAAGAAGGACATAGCAAGGTTTGTGTCCGAATGTACAAATTGCCAACAAGTGAAGGCCGAACATCAAAGGCCAGGTGGCCTAGCCCAAGACATTGAAATCCCTACTTGGAAGTGGGAAGATGTGAATATGGATTTTGTAGTGGGTTTGCCTCATACCCGAAAGCGTCATGACGCGATTTGGGTAATTATTGATAGAATGACTAAGTCAGCTCACTTACTACCGATTAAAACTTCCTATAGTGCCGAAGACTATGCCAAGTTGTATATTCGGGAGTTGGTGAGGTTGCATGGTGTGCCGTTATCCATTATTTCGAATCGTGGTACCCAATTCACTTCTCACTTCTGGAGATCATTTCAAAAAGGCCTCGGTACTAAGGTAAAGTTGAGCACAGCATTCCATCCTTAAACGGATGGGCAAGCCGAAAGGACGATTCAAACACTAGAGGATATGTTAAGGGATTGTGTGTTGGACTTTAAAGGGAATTGGGATGATCATCTACCTCTCATCGAGTTTGCCTATAATAATAGTTACCACTCAAGTATTGAGATGGCGCTGTTTGAGGCTTTGTATGGGAGATGATGTAGATCACCAGTTGGTTGGTTCGAAGTAGGCGAGATGACCTTGTTGGGCCCCGATTTGGTACTTGATGCTTTAGAGAAGGTGAAGATCATTAGAGAAAGGTTGAAAACGGCTCAAAGTCGTCAAAAGTCCTATTCTGACACTAGAAGAAGGGATCTTGAGTTTAATGTGGATGATTGGGTGTATCTGAAGGTTTCACCCATGAAAGGTGTGGTTTGATTTGGCAAGAAAGAGAAATTGATCCCTAGTTATGTAGGGCCTTATAGAATCGTGAGACGTGTTGGTAAGGTTGCATATGAGTTGGAATTACCATTGGAAATGGCCATGGTTCATCCGGTGTTTCACGTGTCTATGTTGAAAAAACGTGTGGGTGATCCTAGTTCCATTGTACCTATGGGAGTAGTGAATATTGAAGAAAACTTGACCTATGAAGAAGTTCCTGTGGAAATTTTGGACCGGCAATTTAAGAGATTGAGGAACAAAGAAGTTGCATCTGTTAAAGTCCTTTAGAGGAATCAACAAATAGAAAGTGCAACATGGGAAGCGGAAGCGGATATGATTAAGAGATATCCTCATCTTTTCCCCTCTACCCAAACCTAAGGTATTAAGTTGCCCTTGCTCAATTACTTGAAATCTTTACATCTTAACTTTTCTTGTCATATGCTTGCAAAATTATGAAATATGTTTTAAACGATATTTTAAATTACACTGTTGTATTAATGATAGGTTGTTTGTTAACACTCTACTCTACTCAAGCTAAGTCTTTTATCATTCGAGGACGAATGTTCCCAAGGGGGAGATAATGTAACATCCCCTAAAACGTTGTATACGATGTTTCAATTTTCGCCTAAACATGATACATCGTCTGTATTTTGGGCATAACTTTTCATAGGAATATCCAAATTGAGTGATTCAAATTTTTGAGTAACCACAAGATCATTACCTACAATTTTTATGAGACCATATTTTAAGATTCGGAGGTTAAATAGGTCAAATAAATTAATATTTGTAAGGTAGGATGCTGTGACGGAAAGGAGTGTTTATAGAAGAAACATCATATCTCACTGTAGGTTTATCCAAATTGGTTGATTCTTGAACGATATGAAACTAGACTTCCATATCTACAATTCTTATGAAGACACCAAATCCTAATAAGGAATTTATCTTATTCAAACGCAGCTCCCAAAAAGAGTATTCTGTCAAAAATAACTAATTTCACCTACCATAGAAAAGATCTAGATACATTTGACATCACTCATGACATAAATTGTCCTTCATTTAACATCATCCATGACATCAATATATTCCACTAAATTTTCAGATTTGTTTTATAATTATTTTATTTATTGTTAGGTCTCTCTTTCCCACCTATAAATACCCACCTTATTTCCTCATTTTATTCATCAAGCTTTCTCAAGCAAATCTTCTCTCTATACACTTCTTTACACATTCTCAAATATAGTTTTAGTTCTTAGTAGTGAAGAAATACTATTCCGGTGATTCATATACTCCGGATAGTACACAAAACGTTCCGGCAAGGAAAGAAGCTAAGACTCAAGAGTGTTCATTAAGTCTTTTGGTACCAACTAAAGCTTCGGTTTCCAGGTATGTAAGACTTCAATGAGAGTATTCCTTCCACTCTCATGCCTAAATTATTTTGATTATATGATAAATTATATTTATTTTCTTTAAGCTCTACTCTAAGTTATGTGTGTATTTATCCATGGGTTCTTCCACCCATGTAGTCCAAAAACTCTTTCAATTTAATATCTTGATTTCAAGTAATATTTTTTTATGTTAATTCTTATTTTTACTTAATAGTATGAATCATGGTTAAACTAATGATTATTGCTCTATTTTGATGCAACATAATTTCATATGTATGAATTGATGATTTACAAGTAAACCCTCTAATTATCTATTTAAAGGTTCTTGAAATTCATGGTGGGTTGTTTAAAGCATGATTTTTAATTAATGAATTTCAAAGTATTTATGTATATTTATTTACATACATATTTGCAAGTTGAAGTGATTTGAACCCACCTAGTTTTACTATGTTTTTAATAAAGTTTGACTTGAAAACTTTGACTCCAAATAATTGTTTATGAAAGCAATATCTATGATCAAAAAGAGAGTCTTATGAAATGAAAGAATGATGAAATGATATGAATGATGGATTCTTTATGCAATAAGGACAATTCTTGCATATTTGAATTATCAAATGTTTTAATGAGCTATTCTACCGAATATGATGTTTGAATTCTCAAGTTATATGCTATGAATATTTTGAAGTATTAAACTATTCCGTGGGATTAACTTAGCATCGAATGAGGCATTGAGGTGGGATTCAGTAAGGGAATCCTAGTAGCAACCCCTTGTCTCATTAACTATGTGCCAACATAGGAGACCTTGTAGGCTTAGGCTAATGGATCCATAAATAGCCCTTAAAGTTAAAGTTAAAGAAATGAATGAAGTTGACGGAGTTCTACCTGGCAAGTAGTCTCCCCGGCCAACGTAGGGGGTTATGTTGGATTCCATGTAATAGCTCGCATGGTCTTAAATGTCGGTTATGGTTAATTTCCCACAAAATAAATATTTTAAAGGATATCTATATGATTTATTATGCATACATTAAATTAAGTTCCATATTACATAAATGTTTTAATGTTTCCTCAATGTTCATGCATCCTTACATACTTAGTACATTCAAAGTACTAACGCATACTCTTTTGCCTACATGATATTACCATGTAGGGATCGGTGCTCCTCCTCGTTCTCCTCCACGTGGCTAGTTGATATTCCATTGGAGACAACTTTTGGTGAGTTCCTATGTTTTGGGAACAATACTCCTTTATCTTTCTAGTTTATGATATGTTAAGATATTTTACTATGACATTTCTTCTATTATGATTGAGGGTGAGCTAGGGACTTGTCTTAGCCCCGTTAAATCTAATAGTTAGAGGTATTGTTGGACATATGTAAGTTGAAGATTTATTATTATGATTTCCGCTTGTTTATTTATCATCATTACCTATAAAAGGCTAAAAGAATGCTAAGAGGCTTGTTTGAGGTACTTTCGGGTTTCTCATTCGCCATATCACGTCTAGGCCCTAGGCTTGGGTCGTGACAGTGCTTTAGGGGCACGACGCGCCACTATCGCGCCAGAAACATGCCTCAGTAGTTTGGTCCCTGGTGCGATGCGCCACTAAAAGTTGTGCAGGGTTTTCAGGCCAAATTCCCAGAATTCAGAACAATGGGCTTGGCACTGTAGGGGCGTGACGCGCCACTATCGCGCCAGAAACATACCTCAGTAGTTTGGTCCTTGGCGCGACGCGCCACTAAAAGTTGTGCAGGTTTTAGGCGTGATTGGCCTTGGCGCTGTAAGGGCGCGACGCGCCACTATCGCGCCAAGGGCGTTTTAGCCTATTTTCAGAACTTTTGAGGAGGGGAAATTTGGGAACTTACCCAAATTATATATATGTAACCCTTGGTCTTTTGGGAACCCATTTGGCAGCCCCCACTCTCTCTCTAAAACGCCCTAGGAGCTTCTCTCTCTCTTCTTCATCTTCTCTATTTCCAACAAAAATAGTCCAAGAGCTTCAAGATTTGAGTCCCCCATTGAAGACCCAACATCAAGGTCCCTTCAAAGTCTTCAAACAAGGTATGTAAGGCTATCCAAAACATGGGCTAAGTTCACCCATGTGCCCTACTCTTGCTTGAGGTTAGATATTCATGAAAAAAATAGAGTTCTTGGTATGGTGTATGTCTATATAAACTTTGTCTCCTATTTATATAATGCTATATGTGTTGATGTTATTGAGCCAAGTAGTCCTTAAAATTTCTTCATGATTAGTATGAATTGATGGAAATGAATTATTGTTATGTTTTGTTGACCTCTTTAGCCATGTGAATATGTTATTTAAGTCAATTTCCTTAAATGCGTTATTCTATTTGAATGGTTGAGTTGAAGTCATAGAGTTGTGTTAAATCTTGAGGAGATGTCATAAATGTTCATATAGAGGAGGCTTGATTGAGTTGATATGAGGAAGGAATTAGCAAGTGGACAAGGTCCTAAATGAGACTTGTCATTGTGCCTCAATTGAATTGCAAATAAGAACTGAGTTGATGAGGTGGTATTGTACCACATAAAACTAGCCGTGAGGGCTTGTTTGAGATGATTCGAGGAGTCTTATGAGCATAGAGTCATGGGAGGAGTATCGAGCACCGAAGCGGGTGAGAATATATTCCATACTCGAACCCCAGAAACTACGCCGCCAACGTAGGTAGGGATGGAACCGTTAAAGTCGGATGCTTCCCGAGGGATTGGAACCGTTAAAGTCGGATGCTTCCTGTGGGATCGAACCGTTAAAGTCGGATGTTTCCTATTTGTATTATCCTGAAATGATAGGACTTGACTAATCGATGGTACTCATGATTAGAGAGGCATTCACACCCTGGCAAGGTCTGGACGGATGTGGCAACAACATCAAATTATTGTACTATCACCGGCTCATAGGTGATGGTTGCCGGTTAAGAGAAACTCCCATTTAGGCCTTGTTAGTGCTCCGAGTCAGTTGAGTTAAGTGGCTTATGAGTTAGTCCTGTCTAAACTATTCTTGTTGGACTTAGGACATTGAGTGAGTTGTGATGTATACATATATGAGTTGAGGTCCTAAGTTGATATTGATGTTTTCTTAATGTGGTTTCATCGAGCCATTTTACATACTCGTACATTCCATGTACTGACGCCATTTGGCCTGCATTGTTTCATGATGCAGAGACAGGTACTAGAGATCATCAACCGGCACTCCGTTGAAGATCCACATACACTTCAAGCCAGCCGGTGAGTCCTCCTAGTTCCCGAAGGATATTGGGCCTTCTTGTACAGTTTTGTTGTCTCTTCTTTTAGTTAGATTGTTGGTAGCCATGGGATTGTCATTGGCACCTTTTAGACTTGAATAGAGGCTTCGTAGACTGGAGTGTGGGGAGGATTAAACTGTTATCTTAAGGAGTCTTAACTTACTATTCTTGTTGGGTTGTAAATGTTTAGCCTTCGGCCCTTATAGTATGAAAAGTATTTCATTAATTGAGTTTCGCTAAGAGAATGTGAATGAAAGAATGAGTAACTGGACCAGGTGGTTCGCTCAGAGGTCAGAAATGGCCTTCGGGTGCCGGTTACATCTAGGGTACCCTCCCGAGGCGTGACAAACATGGTATCAGAGCCCAGAGTTCAAGTGTCCTAGGGAGTCTATGAAGCCGTGTCTAGTAGAGTCTTGCTTATGGGTGTGTTGTGCACCACACTTATACGTTCGAGACGTTCGAGAGAGGATTATGGCTGAAGCGCATAGTTCCAGGTACTCCATTCATCCAGGATCCACGAAAATGTATCATGACTTGAAGGAGATCTATTGGTGGAGTGGGATGAAAAAGGATATTGCGGAATTTATTTCCAAGTGCTCGAATTGCCAACAGGTGAAGGTTGAGCATCAAAGGCCATGTGGTCTAGCCCAAAACATAGAAATTCCAAAATGGAAGTGGGAGATGATCAACATGGACTTTATCACAGGCTTGCCGAAGTCCCGAAAGCAACATGATTCCATTTGGGTGATTGTGGATAGAATGATGAAATCAGCTCACTTCTTGGCGGTTAAGACTACTGACACCGCAGAAGATTATGTAAAGTTGTATATACAGGAGATCGTGAGATTGCATGGGGTTCCCTTGTCTATTATCTCAGACAGAGGAGCTCAATTCACTTCCCAATTTTGGAAATCCTTTCAGAAGGGATTAGGTTCGAGGGTGAACTTGAGTACAGCCTTCCATCCCTAGACAGATTGCCAAGCAGAGCACACAATTTAGACATTGGAAGATATGTAGAGTCCAGTATTCTGCCACCGCACCGCCGGCTAGAGGTAATCAGAGGAGCACTACTTCAGGCACCAATGGAGGTACCAACCGCCTATATGCCATGGGTAGTCGCCAAGATTAGGAGAACTCTCCAAACGTCGTGATGGGTATGATTCGAGTCTCTTCTTTTGATTGTTATGTATTGATGGATCTAGGTGTCACCCTATCCTTTGTGACTCCTTATGTGGCTAGTAAATTCAATAAAATCCCTGAACGTCTTCTTGAGCCTTTTAGTGTGGCCACTCCTGTCGGTGATTCTGTCTTAGCTGAGAGAGTCTATAGAGATTGCACTGTGTTAATTCATCACAGGGATACCTTGGCTGACTTGGTTGAGTTAGACATGGTTGATTTCGACGTGATCCTTGGCATGGACTGGCTTTATGTCTGTTATGCCTCTATTGATTATAGAACTCAAATTGTCACATTCAAATTCCCGAATGAGGCTGTCATAGAGTGGAAGGGTAGTCCTATTATGCCTAAGGGTAAGTTTATTTCATACCTTAGGGCCAGGAAGCTAATCTCAAAAGAGTTTATTTATCACCTTGTCCGAGTGAAAGATGACATCATTGAGTCTCCATCTCTTGAGTCGGTTCCGATTGTCAACGAGTTTTCGGATGTCTTTCCTGAAGATCTGCCTAGAGTCCCTCTTGACAGGGAGATCGACTTCGGGATTGATGTTCTCCCTGATACCCAGCCTATCTTAATTCCTCCATATAGAATAGCTCCGGCTAAGTTGAAGGAGTTGAAGGAGCAGCTGAAGGACTTGTTAGATAAGGGATTCATTAGGCCGAGTATCTCACCATGGGGTGCTCCGGTCTTATTTGTGCGAAAGAAGGATGGGTCCCTTAGAATGTGTATCAACTACAGGCAGTTGAATAAGGTCACCGCGAATAACAAATACCCTCTCCCCAGAATAGATGACTTGTTCGATCAACTTCAAGGTGCCACTTGTTTCTCAAAGATAGACTTGAGATCCGGCTACCACCAGTTGAAGATGAGAGAATGTGATATTCCGAAGACTGCTTTCTGGACTTGTTATGGCCACTTCGAATTCTTGGTCATGTCCTTTGGGTTGACTAATGCCCCCGCCACTTTTATGGATCTCATGAACCGAGTATTCAAACCGTATCTTGATATGTTTATGATTGTATTCATAGATGATATTCTGGTTTACTCCAAGAATGAGAAGGAGCATGCCCATCATCTTAGAGTCATCTTGCAAACTTTGAGAGACCAGGTATTGTATGCAAAGTTCTCTAAATGTGAATTTTGGCTTGCATCAGTGGCCTTCTTAGGACACATTGTATCTGGAGATGGTATTCAGGTTGATGCTCAGAAAATTGAGGCAGTGAAGAGTTGGCCTAGACCCACATCCCCGACGGAGACAAGAAGCTTTTTAGGTTTGGCCGGCTATTATCGAAGGTTCGTAGAGGGGTTCTCATCCATATCATCACCATTGACTAAGCTGACCCAAAAGAAGGCTAAGTTCTAATGGTCCGATGCTTGTGAGGAGAGTTTCCAGAAATTGAAGACCAAGCTAACCACTGCTTCTGTTCTAACTCTGCCCGATGGGACAGAGGGTTTTGTGGTCTATTGTGATACATCTAGAATCGGGTTGGGCTGTGTACTGATGCAGAGGGGAAAGGTGATAGCCTGGGCTTCGAGACAGCTTAAGGTTCATGAGAAGAATTACCCAACTCATGACCTTGAGCTGGCAGCTGTGCTATTTGTGCTAAATATTTGTCACCACTACTTGTATGGAGTGCATGTTGATGTATTCACCGACCATAAGAGCCTGTAATATGTCTTCAGCCAGAAGGAACTCAACCTGAGGCAAACAAGATGGCTTGAGCTACTCAAGGACTACGACATGAGCATCCTCTACCATCCAGGTAAGGCTAATGTTGTTGCTGATGCTCTTAGCAGGCTGTCTATGGTTAGCACTGCCCACGTGGAGGAAGGAAAGAGAGAATTGGTAAAGGAGGTACAATGATTAGCCCGATTGGGAGTTCATCTGGAAGAGAACAATGAAGGCGGAGTTATAGTTTAGGATGGGTCTACATCCTCACTTGTGGCAGAGGTGAAGGAGAAGCAAGACCAAGATCCCGTCCTTCTCCTATTGAAGGAAGTGGTTCACAAACAAGAGGTTATAGTTTTTACCTAAGGGGGAGATGGTGTATTGCGGTACCAAAATAGATTGTGTGTGACGGATGTTGATGATGTTCGAGAAAGGATTATGGCCGAAGCGCATAGTTCTAGATATTCTATTCATCCGGGCTCTACAAAAATGTACCATGACTTGAGAGAAATCTATTGGTGGAGGGGAATAAAGAGAGATATTGCGGAATTCGTTTCCAAATGCCCGAATTGTCAACAAGTGAAGGTTGAGCATCAAAGACCATGTGGTTTAGCCCAAAACATAGAAATTCCAGAATGGAAGTGGGAGGTGATCAACATGGACTTTATTACAGGCTTGCCGAAGTCCCGAAAGCAACATGATTCCATTTGGGTGATTGTGGATAGAATGACGAAATCAGCTCACTTCTTGGCAGTTAAGACTACTGATACCGCAGAATATTATGCAAGGTTGTATATATAGGAGATCGTCAGATTGCATGGGGTCCCTTTGTCTATCATCTCAGACAGAGGAGCTCAATTCACTTCCAAATTTTGGAAATCCTTTCAGAAGGGATTAGGTTCAAGGGTGAACTTGAGTACAGCCTTCCATCCCTAAACAGATGGCCAAGCAGAACGCACCATTCAGATATTGGAAGATATGTTGAGGGCGTGTGTGCTTGACTTCAAGGGAAATTGGGATGATCACTTGCCTCTCATAGAGTTTGCATATAACAATAGCTATCATGCAAGTATTCAAATGGCTCCTTATGAAGCCTTGTATGGGAGGAGGTGTAGATCGCCCATTGGGTGGTTTGAAGTTGGTGAAGCCGAGTTGATTGGGCCTGACCTCGTTCACCAAGCCATGGAGAAGGTACGAATTATCCGAGAGAGGCTAAAGACAGCCCAAAGTCGCCAAAAATCGTACACCGATGAGAGGAGGAGAGACTTAGAGTTTGAGGTAGATGATTGGGTGTATTTGAAAGTGTCACCCATGAAGGGAGTCATGAGGTTTGGGAAGAAGGGGAAACTTAATCCTCGATACATTGGTCCGCACCAAATTTTGAGGCGGGTCGGAGTGTTGCGTATGAGTTGGACTTACCCTCAGAGCTAGCTTCTATTCATCCGGTGTTCCATGTTTCAATGCTGAAAAAGTGCTTGGGCGATCCCTCGTTGGTAGTCCCCATTGACAGCATTGGAGTTAAGGATAACTTATCCTATGAGGAGGTCCCAATCCAAATTCTTGATCGCCAAATCCGCAAATTGAGGAACAAAGAAGTCGCCTCAGTCAAGGTTTTGTGGAGGAATCAATTTGTTGAGGAAGCCACGTGGGAAGCGGAGGAAGCCATGAAATCCAAATATCCACATCTATTCGTGCCTACCAAGGAGGTTGTCGAAGGTAATGTCCTTTTTCTCGACATTGAATTTATTTATGCATTTCGAGTCTTGATTAATAATTGATTGAATGACTGAGCTTTGATTATGATTTGTACCCCGAGTCCATTCTTGGTTGCCCGTCATTCGAGGACGAATGATCCCAAGGGGAGATAATGTAACACCCCTCAAAATTTTCCTGAGATTTGGGCCTTCTTTGTATACGTGTGGGGCCCATTGTATTTATTTCGAAGTATGTGCTTGAGTTAAGATGAGTCCCTGAGGAATTTAAGAGCGTTGGAGGTGATGTGGGGTCATTGAGGACCCCTAGGACCGAGCTAAGTCCAAAGGATCCGTCGTGGCTAAGTTTAGGATTAGTTCATGTAAGGGTCGACTTTTAATGACCCTACCTTTGGAAGGACATCTGTCTGGGTGGCCCACGACCTATAAAATTAAAGGTCGTCGAGTCTTCTTTCCAACGCCACCAAGAATGTGAACTTTGGAGTTTGGAGTCAAAAGATATGACGATCCTAAGATGAACTAGCACGACAGGAAATTCATTTTTGGCCTGGATTGTAACTGCTGGGGAAATGGCCTTGGCGCTGTAAGGGCGCGACGCGCCACTATCGCGCCAGAAACATGCCTCAGTAGTTTGGTCCCTGGCGCGACGTGCCACTAAAAGTTGTACAGGGTTTTCAGGACAAATTCCCAGAATTCAGAACAATGGGCTTGGCGCTGTAGGGGCGCGACGCGCCACTATCGTGCCAGAAACATGCCTCAGTAGTTTGGTCCCTGGCGTGACGTGCCACTAAAAGTTGTGCAGGGTTTTTAGGCCAAATTCCCAGAATTCAGAACAATGGGCTTGGCGCTGTAGGGGCGCGACGCGCCAGAAACATGCCTCAGTAGTTTAGTCCTTGGCGCGATGCGCCACTAAAAGTTGTGCAAGTTTTAGGCGTGATTGGCCTTGGCGCTGTAAGGGCGCGACGCGCCACTATCGCGCCAAGGGCGTTTTAGCCTATTTTCAGAACTTTTGAGGAGGGGCAATTTGGGAACTTACCCAAATTATATATATGTAACCCTTGGTCTTTTGGGAACCCATTTGGCAGCCACCACTCTCTCTCTAAAAAGCCCTAGGAGCTTCTCTCTCTCTCTCTTCTTCATCTTCTCCATTTCCAACAAAAATAGTCCAAGAGCTTCAAGATTTGAGTCCCCCATTGAAGACCCAACATCAAGGTCCCTTCAAAGTCTTCAAACAAGGTATGTAAGGCTATCCAAAACATGGGCTAAGTTCACCCATTTGCCCTACTCTTGCTTGAGGTTAGATATTCATGAAAAAAATAGAGTTCTTGGTATGGTGTATGTCTATATGAACTTTGTCTCCTATTTATATAATGCTATATGTATTGAAGTTATTGAGCCAAGAAGTCCTTAAAATTTCTTCATGATTAGTATGAATTGATGGAAATGAATTGTTGTTATGTTTTGTTGATCTCTTTAGCCATGTGAATATGTTGTTTAAGTCAATTTCCTTAAATGCGCTATTCTATTTGAATGGTTGAGTTAAAGTCATAGAGTTGTGTTAAATCTTGAGGAGATGTCATAAATGTTCATATAGAGGAGGCTTGATTGAGTTGATATGAGGAAGGAATTGGCAAGTGGACAAGGTCCTAAATGAGACTTGTCATTGTGCCTCAATTGAATTGCAAATAAGAACCGAGTTGATGAGGTGGTATTGTACCACATAAAACTAGCCGTGAGGGCTTGTTTGAGATGATTCGAGGAGTCTTGTGAGCATAGAGTCATGGGAGGAGTATCGAGCACCGAAGCGGGTGAGAGTATAGTCCATACTCGAACCCCAGAAACTACGCCGCCAACGTAGGTAGGGATGGAACCGTTAAAGTCGGATGCTTCCCGAGGGATTGGAACCGTTAAAGTCGGATGCTTCCTGTGCGATCGAACCGTTAAAGTCGGATGTTTCCTATTTGTATTGTCCTGAAATGATAGGACTTGACTAATCGATGGTACTCATGATTAGAGAGGCGTTCACACCCTGGCAAGGTATAGACGGACGTGGCAACAACGTCGAATTGTTGTACTATCACCGGCTCATAGGTAATGGTTATCGGTTAAGAGAAACTCCCATTTAGGCCTTGGTAGTGCTCCGAGTCAGTTGAGTTAAGTGGCTTATGAGTTAGTCCTGTCTAAACTATTCTTGTTGGACTTAGGACATTGAGTGAGTTGTGATGTATACATGTATGAGTTGAGGTCGTGAGTTGATATTGATGTTTTCTTAATGTGGTTTCATCTAGCCATTTTACATACTCGTACATTCTATGTACTGACGCCATTTGGACTGCATCGTTTCATGATGTAGAGACAGGTATTAGAGATCATCAACCGGCACTCCGTTGAAGATCCACATACACTTCCAGCTAGCCGGTGAGTCCTCCTAGTTCCCAGAGGATATTGGGCCTTCTTGTACAGTTTTGTTGTCTCTTCTTTTATTTAGATTGTTGGTAGCCATGGGCTTGTCATTGACACCTTTTAGACTTGAATAGAGGCTTCGTAGACTGGAGTGTGGGGAGGATTAAATTGTTATCTTAAGGAGTCTTAATTTACTATTCTTGTTGGGTTGTAAATGTTTAGCCTTCGGCCCTTATAGTATGAAAAGTATTTCATTAATTGAGTTCCACTAAGAGAATGTGAATGAACGAATGAGTAATTGGACCAGGTGGTTTGCTCGGAGGTCAGAAATGACCTTCGGGTGCCGGTTACGTCTAGGGTACCCTCTCGGGGCGTGACGGAACTGTTATTTTTTAGGAGTCTTATTATATTGTTTTGTTATGTTGAAGATGTTTGGCCTTCGGCCCCCATATTATGAATAGTATATCATTGATTGAGTTTTCCGCTAAGAGAATGTGATTGAATTAATGTGTGATTGGACCAGGTGATTCGTTCGAAGGTCAGAAATGGCCTTCGAGTGCTGGCCACGCCTAGGGTACCCTCCCGGGGCGTGATAACTACTCTTCGAGGATCATGGCTATGAGCATATTACCGGATATACAGATGCTAATTAGGTAGGATCACCTTCTGATAGACGTTCTACATCCGAATATTGTGTTTTAGTAGGAGGTAATTTGGTGTCGTGGAAAGTAAAAAACAAAGTGTGGTTGCTCGCCCTTCATATCACATCAAATCCAGTGTTTCTTGAGAGGACTAAGCACATTGAGATTGATTGTCACTTTTTCAGAGAAAAGATGTTATCAGGAGATATTGTTACAAAGTTTGCGAAGTCAAATGATCAGCTTGTAGATATTTTCACCAAGTCCCTCACCGGTCCTCGTATTAATTATATTTGTAACAAGCGAGGTACATATGATTTGTATGCACCAGCTTGAGGGAGAGTGTTAGAATAGGAATAGATGTACACAATCCTACTTAGAATAAGAATAGAATTAGGAATAGTTTATAGTATCCTACTTGGGAAATGATTGTTTTATATTGTTTTATAGTGTCTATAAATAGGGTCTTTGTGTAACATTGTTTTTACACAATTCAATAATATTTTTCTCCTATATTTCTCACAATAATGATACGGATTGATGACATTAAATTTAAGTAGTGGTTGTTGATCATGAATGAGTCATCCATGATCTTTGATTTGTTGCTCAATAAATCAGGCATAGGGAAAAAAGTAGCCATTCAAATATTTAAACTTGTTACATAGGGCCAACAGTTCTAGATTATATTAACTTATCTTTTAAGGAAGTTACCTTATCTTACCTTTTTCTTTAATATCATCTTTAGGTGTAAAGGCAAGATTTGTAGGCCATTTATGCTGACTTTATGTGGAGCACACCATACATGCATGACAAATGATTTAATGTTTTTGAGTAATTTAACTTATTTTCTTCTTGACCAACTTTTTCCTTGGAAAAATAATGAGAGAAATTTCAAGTATTTTTAGAAGGTAATTTAAGCGCAAAAAGTAATTGTATTTTCTGTTACAAAAATAGATAACAACATTGAAAAAGATTGAGCGCCTAGTATATTGCAAGCTATCGTACGCTAACTTTTCAAAAAAATCATTCTCTTTTACAGACAAATGTGTGTTCAATTTAAGCCATCTAAATATTACAGACTTACTTAGAAGCTATTCATCTTGTGACATGATTGGTGGAGAAGTATAGGGAATTAAAGAGGGACTTGCATATGGTGTTTATTGACCTAGAAAAGGCATACGGCAAAGTCTTGAGGGAAGTCCTATGTAAATATCAGGAGGTTAAAGGTGTACTGGTGACTTGTATAATAGAGCCAAAACTCGGGTAAGAACAGTGGGAGTAGACTCAGAGCACTTTCTAGTCGAGATGGTGTTGCACTAGGGATCAACACTTAACCCATTTTTATATTCCTTGTTGATGGATGAATTGGTGCGCCATATTCATTGTGAAGTGTCATGGTGTATGTTATTTGCAAATAACATAGTACCGATTGATGAGACTCGTGACAGAGTAAACATTTTGTTGGAGGCGTAGATAAAAACTCTAGAGTCTAAAGGGTCCATGTTGAGATGGAACAAAACAAAATATTTGGATTGCAATTTAAGTGATGTAGTATGAGGTAAGCATGAAAGTGAGGCTTGATATACAGGCTATTCATAAGAGAGAAAATTTTAATTATCTTGTGTCTTTTATCCAAGGAAATGGAGCAATCGACAATGATGTCACACATCGTATTAGTGCGACGTACATGATATGGAGGCTTGCCTCTAGAGTTTTGTGTGATGAGAAGGTCCCCTTAAAACTTAAAGTTAAATTCTATAGAGTGGTGGTTAGACTGACTTTGTTGTATGGGGATGACTGTGTCTTGGTCAGTCAAAAACTCTCATGTCCAAAAAATGTAAGTTGCGAAAATGAGGATGTTGAGATGGATGTGCGGGCATACTATGAGCGATAAATTAGGAATGACGATATCGGGGACAAGGTGTTAGTGGCCTCAATGGTGGACAAGATGAGAGAAGCAAGACTAATATGGTTGGGCATGTGAAAAGTAGATGGCCCAGTAAGGAGGTGTAAGAAGTTTGATATAGTAGGTACGAGCAGATGTAGAGGTAGATATAAAAAGTATTGAGGAGAGGCGATCATACAGGACATGGTGCAACTTATGAAGATTTGACCTTAGATAGAAGGGTATGAAGGTTGCAGATTAAGATAAATGGTTAGTAGGCAGTGGAGCATTGTCTTGCTTTTTCGACGGGATTAGGCTTGGTGGTAGTCTGGAGCACCGTGTCGGTCTTAGTATTAGTCTTATACATTTAGTTTCTTACTTTTGTTATCTGTTAAAGTCTGATATTGTGTTTCTATTATCAAGGGGGGCTCCCTTTGTTGCGAACTTAACATAATATTTTAAATATGCTTCTCGAGGAGCATTATGATCTGCTACTCAAATGTTCTCTTAGGAAGTGATGACTATTGCAAGTCCCAAAAGATGAATTAGCCTTCTGACTGCATTAGTTTTACAATAAGTCTATACATTTGTGTTGACAGCTATACATTTGAGCAATGGAGCTAATTACAAGTTTGAAAAGATCTGTACATTCGGTTTTGCATCAACATTTTACATTGATGAATGGGCGTATTAGAAATCAAAATGAGAAAAAAAAGTAGTTATCTTCTTAGCTGCTTGAAGTACTTGAAATTGCCTGCTGCAGACATCTCTCAGTCTTTTGATGATTAAGGAATCCCATAAACCAGAACTCAAAATCATCCTCTGTAATTACTTGTATATACTTCTGTGATGGTTTTTCCCTATTTTCACTTTCTTTTGCTTTCATTATGTTACTTATTGGGATCGACACCTGCAATTGTGAACTGGCCTATTAGATTATGCTTTACGTGGCTAGAAAATTAAGAGCTGGAAGAAAAACGGAGCAGAGTGGTACCTTATAGTAGATTCTAAGCAACTTTCCAGTTGGAGATAAGAGCTTTATTGATCTCTCACTGCAGAAAGCAATCTTATCGGTAGAGATGTAGAGAAGGCCTGCTATTGGACCAGTTGTAGTTGATAAATAGCATTGAGAAACCTTCAATAATTTTTCATCATCTCTAACACTAAACTTCTGCTTGAATATCTTCTCCAACCCTCCTACTTGAAGAATTTTTGCTCCAAGGCTCAATTTTCCCTTTACAGTCTCTGTTAGCTTTGGGCTTAGGCTCACTGCATAATTATAGCTGCGACTTTAGAATCAATACTTTGTATTGTATATATATGTAACAAGTGCTTCTTTACATGAATCTTAGCACTTAATGACTCACTTATATGTGTTCTTTAGGTGTACAATTATGTTTGGCCGTGACTTCACTTTCAAATACTAACTTCATTATTTGCAAGTTGAAGTTTAGCCATCAGTATTATGCAGATAACACTCGTCAAATATTGAAAAATTTGCCTGAGGAGTATTTGGTTTTCAATCACAAAAATTCAACTGTTTATTTCCAAAGGCAAAATACTCTCTTTCAATTTCTAATTTCAAATGTAAATGCTTACCATGCTCACGGATGCCTTGTGCAAGAGAATCCATCCTTTCTCCCAGTTTGTTCATCTTACTAATCACAGATTTTCCTGCATATTCAAAAATTAATTTTCAATCTCAGTGATCTCTTCTTTTCAAGGGCCATTAAATAGTACTCTTTAGAACTACTACATTATCGAGTTGATTCTTCATCAAGAGACGGGGAAAATACTCACGTTGCTTTGATTTAGGTAAGATTTTTGCATTTGCAGATGGAATATGGTTTTGGCAAGAAGATAGGGATAGTAGTCTTTTTGGCTGCCTTTCAAATGAACATACTGCTGAACTCATGGGAACATTTCCACCAATTAAGTTCTTCATTGCGACTTCTGATCTTGAAGAGGATTGCTGTATTGTTAAGGTAACTGAAATATTATTATGTTTTGGTTGATGATTTAAAAACATTCCTTGCAGAACTATATATATATAAAAGTTGATTACTGTTGCATGAGTCAGCTATTGGTCATCAGAAATAAGCAAAAAAGATCTTGCTTTTTTTAGAATTTACTTTGTCAAAGTGCTGTGCATGTTCAACCTCTGGTTTCTATTCTTTCTTTTTCCCCTTTGCTTTCAGTCCATTAATTAGTTTATGCTGGTGGGTGTAAATCACGGAAAATCAGAGTTCAAATTTCAGGAAAAATAAAAGAAAGTTAGGGATTTCTTTCTATCTACCTAAGTTGTAATGGACAGAATTACCCAACACTTGTTTTGGTCGAAATTAAGTAGCAGTGATAGATTCACATAGATTGAAAAGTGGTAGTTGTCAAAAAATTATACTGTGTGCACTAAAACTTCCGCTATACGCAGGGTCCAACACTTGTTATACATATGTTTTAAATCTTATTTGAAAATCATTACTTCACATATATGTAGGTCAAAAATTAATTTTTATACATATATTTTGATCTTGCACATATATTTTTACTTCATAAAAATAGTATATTCCGTAATTCGCTGCAAAGGTTTTAAAACATGTATCCTTTTAGCTTTCTTTTCAATTACAGTAAACTAAATCTCATGTTGCCTTATTTTATTATGAAGATTTGTGTGTACATGTGGTGTTTTCAACTTTTGTGTTGGCAGATCTGCTTTGTGATGTAACCTACTTTCACAAGTTGAGTAAAAGTAAGGGAAAGCTTTCCATTTTGAAGTCATCTTGTCATAATTAGTAAGGTAGTTTAATTCACCCTCAACGACCTTTTTTCCTTTTATATGCAAAACGACTCGTGAATTCCATTCATGGCCATGTTTCTCTACAGTCACATCCTGTTTAGTTTCTTCTAAACTTGGCATGGTTTATTCAGTTCACTCCTAAATTTTTCATGTCAAATTCATTGTGCATGTTGAGATATTTGCCATATATTTTTTAGGGGAATCCAAGCAATTGTCTTTAGGAAAGTCTGGTACATTGCAAGCAAACTTACGCTACTTCACGAGAGTCCTTATATTTATAGAACTTGCGAGATGACTTTTAAAAAATCGTCTTTTCTCTCACGAACACATGGGTCTGTTCAATTTAAGCCATTCAAATGTTACAAACTAATTACTCAACAATCCCCCAATAATTTGTAATATATCTCATAAAATCATACATACCAGAAAGTATCTTTGAGAAATATAGGATAAAAATATTATTGAAATGTGTATCTACATTATTACACAGAGACCCTTTTTATAGACATTACCATACAATCCTTTACCAAGTAGAATACTATTTATTATTCGTATTTCTATTACTATTTATATTCTAAGTAGGATTGTATATACCTATTCCTATTCTAACACTCCCCTCAAGCTAGTGCATACAAGTCATAGGTACTTAGCTTGTTACAAATGTAATTAATACGAGGACCGATGAGGGGCTTGGTGAAATATTGGCAAGTTGATCACTCGACTTCACAAAATTGACAATCAATCTCAATGAAATCTCATGAAATACTGGATTTGATGCATAATGTCAGTCAATCTCAATGTGCTTAGTCTTCTCATGAAATAGTGAATTTGATGCATAATGTCGATAAAACATAGAGTGATAAAATTACAATGTTGAACTTCCTAAATGAAGCTTGAGAAGGCTGTTTCAGACCATAGAGTGAATTACACAATTGACATACAAGGCTACCAGACTTCCCCCGAGCAACAAAACTAGGTGGTTGCTCCATATAGACTTCTTCCTCAAGATCAGCGTGGAGAAAAACATACAGACTCCACTTGTTATGACCAAAATAATTGAGTGTCATGCGTAAGCTAGCAAAGCAAACCTCGAATGACCATGAGTCCATGAGTAAGAAGATCATCGAGAAATATACCAAAAGAGACACAAACATTTGACGTGGTTCAGTTAATCGACCTACATCCACAAGAGGAGATGAACAATCCACTATATAAAAAAGAATACACAATATTGAGAGAAATAACCCCAAAAAATTCACTCAGAATAAAAAGAGATTCACACATGTGTTAACGTAATACTTGTGTCTCACAAATTCTTCTCCTAAATAAAACTCTTCAAGCCCCTAAGACTACATCGTGAATGTTACCAACTTAGAAAGTTTGAAGGATTGTGCCTTTATTTATAGAGTTATAAATCTTTTCATACAAGAAAAAAGACCAGCCATATATGGAGACTTTGTGTTTTCCTTTTAGGAAAAGGAAACCCAATTATGGTAAGAAAATTAGGGCAAACACCCAATAATTCTCCCTTTGGCTTGAATTTTTGACAAAATAAATTTGCTCTGCCTTCTTCACATAATTTTCAACAGGTTGCATCTCCTCTCCGTAATCTCCTCTATTAAATCTATGCCTCGACGAAAAAATTTCTCCAACAAAAATCTTCATTACTGTCAAATGGGTAGCGGCTATACTGAACCTGCCAAGATAAACACCCATTTTTAACCTGATTCTGATACCATGTGAGAAATCTAGGATAAAAATATTATTGAATTGTGTATCTACATTATTACACTGAGACCCTATTTATCAACACTACCATACAATCCATTACCAAGTAGAATACTATTTATTATTCCTACTATTTCTATTCCTATTTCTATTATAAGTAGGATTGTATATATCTATTCCTATTCTAATAGTATCTTCTATAGATTTGAACTTTCCATCAGTGTAAAACCTCTAATGCGTGACTAAGTTGACGGTATCCTAAGATTTGAATGGTTTATTATGTCAAACTGGGAGTACCATACACATAATAATATTTAGTAGCAATTAACCGGTATTTTGCTCTTAGCACTTTTACGACCATGCACTCAATCTTGATCCCATGAATATTTACAAGACCAACCCTTTAGATCTTATTTGAATCGGCACTACTTTGATATTTATATAAGTGGAGTTAGCTACTATGTCCTTGCTACAGTTACTAATCCATTTAAGAATTTATCCAACCTTATCTGGTAACAGTTTGCATTTTACAGTTTGTCACTGTTTTCTTTTATATTAGATATTTAACAATTCCTTGTTATTACCCATTGAACTTGTTATGTTAGAATGTACACTACTTCAAATTTGGGTTCCCATAACGATCTGCTACTCAAATGGTCAAATAGGAAGTGATGACTATGCCAAGTCCTTAAAGATGAATCTGACTTCATTAGTTTTACAATAAGTTTATACATTCGTATTGACAGCTACGGCTCAAAGCCTATAAAACTCTAAAACCTCCATTGAGGAATGGAGCTAGTTACATGTTTGAAGAGATCTGTACATTCATTGATGAATGGGCGAATTAGAAATCAAAATGAAAAAGAAGTAGTTATCTTCTTAGCTACTTGAAGTACTTGAAATTGCCTTCTGCAGATATCTCAGACTCTTTTGATAATTAAGGAATCCGATAAACCAGAACTCAAAATCATCCTCTGTAATTACTTGTATATACTTCTGTGATTGTTTTTCCCTATTTTCACTCTCCTTTGCTTTCATTATCTTACTTATTGGGATCGATACCTGCAATTGTGAACTGGCCTATTAGATTATGCTTTACGTGGCTAGAAAATTAAGAGTTAAAATAAAAACGAAGCTGAGTGGTACCTTATAGTAGATTCTAAGCAACTTTCCGGTTGGAGATAAGAGCTTTATTGATCTCTCACTGCAGAAAGCAATCTTATCGGTAGAGATGTAGAGAAGTCCTGCTATTGGACCAGCTGTAGTTGATAAATAGCATTGACAAACCTTTAATAGCTTTTCATCATTTCTAACACTAAACTTCTGCTTGAATATCTTCTCCAACCCTCCCACTTGAAGAATTTTCGCTCCAAGGCTCAATTTTCCCTTCACTGTTTCTGTTAACTTTGGGCTAAGGCTCACTGCACGACAAAAGTTTAAACATTAAGGACTTTGCAATCAGTATTTTCTTTCATACATGTAAATAGTGCTTGTTGCAAAAAAATTTGTACATCTTGACTCCCTTTATCTGTTGTTCTTTAGATTTACACTTGTGTTTTGGACATGATTTCACTTGAAAATACTGATGTCATTATTTGCAAATTGATGTTTGGCGCCATGTTTATAAATATTGAACTTCAATATTTGAAGTAGTGAAATTATTAAAAAACTTGTTTAAGATGTTTTTCTAGTGGGATGATGGTTTTCATTCACAATATTTCAACCTTTTATTTTCCAAATAAACTCATGCCCGTATACAATTTCAACCGCTAAATACTCGTTTTCAACTTAAAACAAAATATTGTTTAAGTAACTTGTCGATTAATCTTTTAAAGTTCATCATGAATATAAGTGCTCACCATGTTCGCGGATGCCTTGTGCAAGACAGTCCATCCTTTCTCCAAGTTTGTTCATCTTACTAATCACAGACTTTTCTGCATATTCAAGAACATGTCATTAATACTCTTTATAACTAATACAAGAACAAGTTGATTATTCTTCTGAGGGAAAATACTCACTTTGCTTTATTTTAGATAAGTGTTTTGAAGTTGCAGATGGAAGATGGTCTTGCCAAGCAGAAATAGACAGTAGTCTGTTTGGCTGCCGTTCATATGAATATACTGCTGAACTCATGGGAACACCCACCTCATTTCCACTGAGTAAGTTCTTCATTGTGACTTCTGATTTTGAAGAGAATTGCTATTGTGAAGGTAACTGAGATATTATTATGTTTCGGTTGATGGTTTAAGAACATTCCTTGCAGCACTATATATATACACAGCAGTTTGGGAGAGGTTGATGAATCTTTTAACTACTAACTGTTGCATGAGTCAGCTATGGGTCATCAAAATAGTATATTTCTCAATTTGCTGCAAAGGTTTTGAAAATGTCTTCTTTTAGCTGTCTTTTCAACGACAGTAAACTATCTTATGCTTCCTTATTTTATTATGAAGATTTGTGTGCACATGTGGTGTTGTCAACTTTTGAGTTGGAAGATTTGCTTTGTGATGTAACCTGCTTTTACAAGTTGATTAAAAGTAAGAGAAAACTTTTGGTGCATAGTGAAATTATCTCAAGTTAGTTTTATTAGTCTTGTATGATCAAGGTTGACAAGATAATGACATGGATTTATGACATTAAAGTTAAGTAGTGGTTTTTGATCGTGAATGAGTCATCCATGAACTTTGATTTGTTGCTCAATAAATCAGGCAAAGGGAAAAAAGTAGCCATTCAAATATTTCAATCTGTTACCAAGGGCCAACAATTCTAGATTATATTAACTTTTCCTTTTAATGCAGTTACCTTATCTAACCTTTTTTGTCATCTCATCTTGAGGTGTAAAGGCAGGTTTTGTAGGCCATTTATGCTGACTTTATGTGGAACACACCATACATGCATATACATGCATGACAAACAATATATTTTCTTTTGAGTAACTTAACTTATTTTTTTTTTAGACCAACCTTTGCTGTTGAAAAATCATGAGAGAAATGCCAAGTATTTTTAGAAGGTAATTTAAGCACACAAAGTAATTGTATTTTTTTGTTAGAAAAATAGGAAACAACATTGAAAAAAAAAAGAATGCCTAGTATATTGCAAGCTATCTTTTTCTAACTTTTTGGAAAAGTCATATTCTCTTTTACAGGCAGATGTCTGTTCAATTTGTGTCACGCCCCGGGAGGGTACCCTAGACGTAACCGACACTCAGAAACCATTTCTGGCTCCCAAGCGAACCACATAGCCTGATCACACATCCGTTCATTCATTCATTCAGCGGAAAATAAAAAAATTAAAGAATAATTTAGCGGGCAACTCAAATCACCCATCCAACTCAAAGAATAAAGACCATGGGCCGACCGATCAACTAAAATATTTGTCATTTAAAAATAGTTTGACAAAAATAACTCAAGGATAGAAATACTCAATCGACCCATCACTATCTAGTCTATGAAGCCTCTATCATTACTATCTATTTGGTGCCAATGACATGTTCATGGCTACCTCAAACCAAAATGAAAAGGGCTAACTCGATGCAAGAATGTTATAAGCGGTGTCCTCCGAATGTAGGGAAGGACTCACCAATACGCTGAGTGTGTATAGATCCTCGATGATGCTCCTATTAACAATCTCCTAAACCTGTCTCTGCATCATGAAATGATGCAGGTTCAAATGGACGTCAGTACATGGAATGTACGAGTATGTAATATGGCAGAATGAAACATACCTCAAGGGAGAGTAACGTTGGTTCAAATATCTCAACTCCGAAAAATAAGAAAGACTCAATCAAAGTGTCATAAGTCCAAGGTAAGAATACAATTTTTTTGACAAAGACCAATCCTATACCATACAATCCAATCCAATCATGTACAATATAATTCAATTAAATCATTCACAATTCGATCCCATCCAATCATGTATAATCAGACTCAATCTAATCATATCGTAAATCCAATCCAATAATATACCCTTCCATAGTACACTATCCAATCACATATCATATAATCCAATCCATCACACATCACCTAATCCGGTCATATAGAATCAACTCAACAATCAACTCAATAATCAACTCAACAATCAACTCAATAATCAACTCAATAAATATGCAAATTAAATTATGCAATGTTTTACAATCCAACTCAATCATCAACCAATCTCAATCGAACCAATCATATCATGCACAAACCATTCAATTTGGGAGTTTCTCTAACCGACAACAATCCCACCACCTATATATAGGTGATGCACAACGAGTCACGCCGTTGCTCCGTCCATTCATACTTGCCAAGGTATGAACAGCTCAAACCAATCATGGATCCGTCAATCAATCAAGTTCTATCATTTCAGGACAATAAAATAGGGAAACATCCGACAGGTACAATCCCTTCCTACGTTGGCGGCGTAGTTTATGGGATTCGAGTATGGACTATACTCTTACCCAATTCGGTGCTCAATACTCCTCCCAAGACTCAATACACGCATAGTTATTAAGTGAGTAAAATATTTAAAATACTCATTTAGCCTCATCAGACTCTTTCAAATCAACTCATTTAGTCTCATTGGACTCTCTTCAAAACTCAATCAAATCTGGCCTCATTGGACCCTCTTTCAAATCGACTCATCTCCAATCATCAAACTCTTCTCTTTAAAAATCTATATAAATCTCAAAATTTACATTTTTAAGGAAAATAATGCTCAACTCATTTATACTCCAAATACTCATGTTCAAAAATATTTAAAAGACTTCTCAAACTCATCTCCAATCATCAAACTCTTCTCTTTAAAAATCTATATAAATCTCAAAATTTACATTTTTAAGGAAAATAATGCTCAACTCATTTATACTCCAAATACTCATGTTCAAAAATATTTAAAAGACTTCTCAAACTCAAATCATGCTCAAACTCTTTTTAAATCGTAGATGAAAATAATCATCCTTTAAAACTCAAAATAGTGTATAAATAATTTATGTAAAAATGTTCAAAAAAACATTTATTTAAAACTCTTTCTCAAAAGATTATTTATTTTCAAAATATTCGTAAGACTCCAATCAACTCAAATTATGCACATCACATACCACAAATCACATTAGACTCCAATCCACTTCATCACACAACATCGTCAAATACCATTATTCACATCGTCATCAAACATCATCATCATCACATCATCATCAAATATTATCATCACATCATTGTCAAATATCATCATCACATCAATCGTCAAACATCTACTCCAAGATCCTTATTTTAGTTCTATGTTCAATTTATGGAAGCAAAAGGACATTCTTAACTATCCAATTCATTCTTTTCATTCCAATCAATACATATATACAAAAAACCATCCACCTCAACTCAAGACAAATTATGACCAAAGAAATTTCATCTTGGGTTCATGTGAATGAAACATGAATCCATACTCTCAACAAAACTCAACTCAAGAATATCGTCAACATCTATAAATCTATATACAAAGGTGCATTTGAAATCAATAATATAAAAGATAACTATTTAGTAACTCAAGTCATTAAAAACATCAATCAACTAATAGTACTTAAAAACATTCTATAGTTTAGGAAAACTTTCAAGAAAACCTTCTTAGAAGGTTCAACTCTTTCACAACTCCTATCCAACACATCTATGGGCATATGGAAGAACTAAATCCATATTTTAGATTAGCCTTACATACCTTGTGAAGACTTGAAGAAAACCTTGATGTTGGGTCTTCAATGGAGGACTCAAATCTTGAAGCTCTTGGACTCTTTTGTTGGAAATGGAGAAGAAGAAGAAGAGAGAGAGAGAGGAACTCCTAGGGCTTTTCTAGAGAGAGAGTGGGGGCTGAAAAATGTTCCTAAAATGGTATATGGTGATACATATATAATTTGGGGCAATTCCCAAATTGCCCTTCTCAAAAGTTCTGAAAAATAGGCAAAAATGCACCTGGCGCGATAGTGGCGCATCGCGCCCTTACGGCGCCAAGGCCAATATTTTCTGGGTTTTGGAAATTGGCCTTGAAAACCCTGCACACCTTATAGTGGCGCGTCGCGCCAGAGCCCAAACTACTGAGGCATGTTTCTGGCGCGATAGTGGCGCATCGCGCCACTGCAGCGCCAAGCCCAGTTTTCCAACAATTGCAACCCAGGCCTGAAAATCTCTGTTGTACTAGTCTGTAGTAAAATGGCTATAACTTTTGACTCCGAACTCCAAAAATTGAAATTTTGGTGGCATTGAAAAGAAGACTCGACGACCTTTAATTTAATAGATCGTGGGCCACCCAGATCGTCATCTATCAAAAGATAGGGTCATTTGAAGTTGACCCTTAAACTAACTCGTCCGAAAACTTAATCGATTGGAGTTCTTTGGACTTAACTTGGTGTTAGAGATCCCTCATGACCCCTAAACACATATAACACACTTCAAATACTTAGGAATTAATCCTAACTCATGTGTAGAATTACAAGTCCTCCGGTCCGAGCCTACCCACATGTGAAGAAATGTTCGAGTCTTTGCGAAAACATTTCTTGGGTGTCACATTATCTCCCCCTTGGGATCATTCGTCCTCGAATGATGAGTAAACCAATGGTGGACTCGAGACACGAATAAAAATCAAAACTCAATCGAATCAACCAATCGAGCAATTTAGACAATTGGCTATTCAAACTCAAGAATAGACAAATCATTTCAACTCAGGAATAGGGACATCACCTTCATCATTCTCATCATTTGGCACGAATAGAACATCGAAACCCCATCAACCGAATCATTCAAATATCTACATATTCAACCGTCGAATTCTAATTCACGAGCGACATTTCCAATCCTCTTCACCATTTCATGAGGTTAATATATCGGTGTCCGACTTCCTCTCCTTTCCAAGCCTCATAACACCCTTCACGTACCTCCAATATTTCCCCTAGATGCAATCATTAGTTTTTTACTATCACTCTCACAATGACAACCATACACTCAAGCTTATCACTCTAACTACCTCACTCATATCTAAGAGTTCTTAAGCTTACTTTAACACTTATACCCTCATCATCGTATGAGCTCTTTCCCGGAGACACAATAACATACTCTTACCTATCTATTGCTCATCACAAGGTCTCATATGACTCCTTCTCCATACATTTATCCTCAACTAGACAAGTACAACACAACTATCACAATTGGGAAGCACTCACTCTCCCTCATCTACTCTCGCTCAACTCCGTCCACTATCATCTTGGCCAACTCATCACTATCGGAAACTCAAGACTTACTTTGGCTCATTACCCCATCATCTCCCCCTTAGCTTAAAGGCATCAACTAAAGGGCACTAACTAGTCACTCAAAGCGACTCACAAATTTAGAACCTCATTTAAATCTATATTGTTTCATATACATATCTTAAGCCTCTTCTCTCCAAATGACTTAGTCTCAACTCACTACTTACATTTAAGGGTCACATACCCCTCTTTCCATGACACGTACTCCTCATGAGTTAATATCCTAATCTCGTGCATATGTCATGTCAAGCCTACTGAATCAAACCTTAAAACTATCACTATCACGATCATTCTCTACACCTCGTTACTTATCTCATAGATACTTCACCCTAGTTACAGGCCTCAATCAACCATCATTCTCCCTATTTGAGTTCTACTTCTCTAACTCCCTCTTTCTAACTCTATAATTATCCTATCAACCATAGCTCTCCATACCTCAAACCACCTTCCCTTGAATGGTGAGACTTGTCACTTAGATACGCAACTTTCCCCTCGAAGGTGACATTCGAATCAAGATGTAGGGATAAGATTCTAGGATACATCTCGCTCCGACTCAACACACGATCCATATGAATGAGAATACATCTTCCCATATCAATAGAGTTAAGCACAACAATCGGCTCCTCTCAATCCTTGTGTAGCCTCTTCACTTCCTCAAGACCTTATCTTAACTCATCAACAAGAATCTCATACTTACTATTTCAACTACCTTGAGTATGAAGGGTAGTCGAATGGATATGAGCAACACACGAATTAGAAGGGAACTTTCCTAGAGTTAAACTCTATTGCACGAACTCAGAATATAAAAAAAGGGAAATAATTCTTAATGTCCTATAACCTCCTGATTATAAGTGTGGTGCACAATTCACCCATAAGCAAGACTATACTAGACATGGCTTCATAGACTCCCTAAGAAACTTGAACTCTATGCTCTGATACCATGTTTGTCATGCTCCGGGAGGGTACCCTAGACATAACCGGCAATCAGAAACCATTTCTGGCTCCCAAGCGAACCACATAGCCTGATCACACATACGTTCATTCATTCATTCATCGGAAAATAAAAAAATAAAGAATAATTTAGCGGGCAACTCAAATCACCCATCTAACTCAAAGAATAAAGACCATGGGCCGACCGATCAACTAAAATATTTGTCATTTAAAAATAGTTTCACAAAAATAACTCAAGGATAGAAATACTCAATCGACCCATCACTATCTAGTCTATGAAGCCTCTATCATTACTATCTATTTGGTGCCAATGACATGTTCATGGCTACCTCAAACCAAAATGAAAAGGGCTAACTCGATGCAAGAATGTTATAAGCGGTGTCCTCCGAATGTAGGGAAGGACTCACCAATACGCTGAGTGTGTATAGATCCTCGATGATGCTCCTATTAACAATCTCCTAAACCTGTCTCTGCATCATGAAACGATGCAGGTTCAAATGGACGTCAGTACATGGAATGTACGAGTATGTAATATGGCAGAATGAAACATACCTCAAGGGAGAGTAACGTTGGTTCAAATATCTCAACTCCGAAAAATAAGAAAGACTCAATCAAAGTGTTATAAGTCCAAGGTAAGAATACAATTTTTTTGACAAAGACCAATCCTATACCATACAATCCAATCCAATCATGTACAATATAATTCAATTAAATCATTCACAATTCGATCCCATCCAATCATGTATAATCCGACTCAATCTAATCATATCATATATCCAATCCAATAATATACCCTTCCATTGTACACTATCCAATCACATATCATATAATCCAATCCATCGCACATCACCTAATCTGGTCATATAGAATCAACTCAACAATCAACTCAATAATCAACTCAACAATCAACTCAATAATCAACTCAATAAATATGCAAATAAATTATGCAATATTTTACAATCCAACTCAATCATCAACCAATCTCAATCGAACCAATCATATCATGCACAAACCATTCAATTTGGGAGTTTCTCTAACCGACAACAATCCCACCACTTATATATAGGTGATGCACAACGAGTCACGCCATTGCTCCATCCATTCATACTTGCCAAGGTATGAACAACTCAAACCAATCATGGATCCGTCAATCAATCAAGTCCTATCATTTCAGGACAATAAAATAGGGAAACATCTGACAGGTACAATCCCTTCCTACGTTGGCGGCGTAGTTTATGGGATTCGAGTATGGACTATACTCTTACCCAATTCGGTGCTCAATACTCCTCCCAAGACTCAATACACGCATAGTTATTAAGTGAGTAAAATATTTAAAATACTCATTTAGCCTCATCGGACTCTTTCAAATCAACTTATTTAGTTTCATTGGACTCTCTTCAAAACTCAATCAAATCTGGCCTCATTGGACTCTCTTCAAAATTCAATCAAATCTGGCCTCATTGGACCCTCTTTCAAATCGACTCATCTCCAATCATCAAACTCTTCTCTTTAAAAATCTATATAAATCTCAAAATTTACATTTTTAAGGAAAATAATGCTCAACTCATTTATACTCCAAATACTCATGTTCAAAAATATTTAAAAGACTTCTCAAACTCAAATCATGCTCAAACTCTTTTTAAATCGTAGATGAAAATAATCATCCTTTAAAACTCAAAATTGTGCATAAATAATTTATGCAAAAATGTTCAAAAAAAACATTTATTTAAAACTCTTTCTCAAAAGATTATTTATTTTCAAAATATTCGTAAGACTCCAATCAACTCAAATTATGCACATCACATACCACAAATCACATTAGACTCCAATCCACTTCATCACACAACATCGTCAAATACCATTATTCACATCGTCATCAAACATCATCATCATCACATCATCATCAAATATTATCATCACATCATTGTCAAATATCATCATCACATCAATCGTCAAACATCTACTCCAAGATCCTTATTTTAGTTCTATGTTCAATTTATGGAAGCAAAAGGACATTCTTAACTATCCAATTCATTCTTTTCATTCCAATCAATACATATATACAAAAAACCATCCACCTCAACTCAAGACAAATTATGACCAAAGAAATTTCATCTTGGGTTCATGTGAATGAAACATGAATCCATACTCTCAACAAAACTCAACTCAAGAATATCGTCAACATCTATAAATCTATATACAAAGGTGCATTTGAAATCAATAATATAAAAGATAACTATTTAGTAACTCAAGTCATTAAAAACATCAATCAACTAATAGTACTTAAAAACATTCTATAGTTTAGGAAAACTTTCAAGAAAACCTTCTTAGAAGGTTCAACTCTTTCACAACTCCTATCCAACACATCTATGGGCATATGGAAGAACTAAATCCATATTTTAGATTAGCCTTACATACCTTGTGAAGACTTGAAGAAAACCTTGATGTTGGGTCTTCAATGGAGGACTCAAATCTTGAAGCTCTTGGACTCTTTTGTTGGAAATGGAGAAGAAGAAGAAGAGAGAGAGAGAGGAACTCCTAGGGCTTTTCTAGAGAGAGAGTGGGGGCTGAAAAATGTTCCTAAAATGGTATATGGTGATACATATATAATTTGGGGCAATTCCCAAATTGCCCTTCTCAAAAGTTTTGAAAAATAGGCAAAAATGCACCTGGCGCGATAGTGGCGCATCGCGCCCTTACGGCGCCAAGGCCAATATTTTCTGGGTTTTGGAAATTGGCCTTGAAAACCCTGCACACCTTATAGTGGCGCATCGTGCCAGAGCCCAAACTACTGAGGCATGTTTCTGGAGCGATAGTGGCGCATTGCGCCACTGCGGCGCCAAGCCCAGTTTTCCAGCAATTGCAACCCAGGCCTGAAAATCTCTGTTGTACTAGTCTGTAGTAAAATGGCTATAACTTTTGACTCCGAACTCCAAAAATTGAAATTTTGGTGGTGTTGGAAAGAAGACTCGACGACCTTTAATTTAATAGATCGTGGGCCACCCAGATCGTCATCTATCAAAAGATAGGTTCGTTTGAAGTTGACCCTTAAACTAACTCGTCCGAAAACTTAATCGATTGGAGTTCTTTGGACTCGACTTGGTGTTAGATATCCCTCATGACCCCTAAACACATCTAACACACTTCAAATACTTAGGAATTAATTCTAACTTATGTGTAGAATTAAAAGTCCTCCGGTCCGAGCCTACCCACACGTGAAGAAATGTTCGAGTCTTTGCGAAACATTTTCTAGGGTGTCACAATTTGAGCCCTCCAAATATTACAAACTTACTCAGAAGCCATTTATCTTGTCATCTCATCTTGTAAGATGATTGGTGGAGAATTATAGGGAATGAAAGAGGGAATTATATATGGTGTTTATTGACCTTGAAAAGGCATATGACAAAGTCCAATGTGAAGTCCTTTGTAGATGTTGGGAGGCTAAAGGTGTAGTGGTGGCTTACATTAAGGGATGAAGGACGTGTATAATTGAGCCACGACTCAGGTAAGAATAGTGGGAGAAGACTTAGACCATTTTCTAGTTGAGATGGTGTTGCACTAGGGATCAACACATATCCCATTTTTATTATCCTTGGTGATGGATGAATTGATGTGGCATATTCACTGTGTATGTTATTTGCAAATGGCACGGTATTGATTGATGAAACTTGTGGCGGAGTAATTATTTGGTTGGAGGTGTAGAGACAAATTCTGGGGTCTAAGGATACCATGTTGAGTAGAAACAAAATAGAATATTTGGAGTGCAATTTCAGTGATGTAGCATAAGGCAGGCATGGAAGTGAGGCTTGATATACTGGTTATCCCCAAGAGAGAAAATTTTAAGTATTTTAGGCGACAGTGATGTCATACATCGTATTGGTGCAATGTGGATGATATGGAGGCTTGCCTCCAGAGTCTTGTGTGATGAACAAGTAACGTTAAATTTTAAAGGTAAGTTTTGTAGAGTTGTGGTTTGACTGACTTTGTTGTATGGGGTAGAATCTTGGAAAGTCAAGAACTCTTATGTTCAGTAGATTAGAGTTGTGGTTAGACTTATTTTGTTGTATGGGGTAGAGTCTTCACTACTAAAAAACTATCAAAAAACAACGCAAAAAAGCAACAGACTGTGTCGCTTTTTTGGTTAAACTCAACGGAAAAGCGACACAATCACTTTCGTCGCTTTTTTGCTCAACGCTTTTGAAAGAGCGATGGACAGGGTCGTAAAAAGCGACGGACTGCGTCGCCCCCGATTTATTTTAATTAAAAAATATAGAGAGAAAAAACGACGGACTCCATCTTTTTATTTTTTCTAAAAAAGTAATTATTTAATAAAAATCGACGGACTATTAGTCTCCATCCGTCGCTATATTTATACTGGTCTTCTTAAAATTTTGCAGAAAAGCGACGGACAGGGTCTTTAAGTCCGTCGCTTTTCTGCAATATATTTGATAGTAGAAACCTGCAGTTTCTGCTGCCCACCTGCAATCAAAATTTATTTCACTTGTATTCAATTTAGACCATTCTAACACAAATAACAACAAATAAAATACGCAAAATACATAATAACAAACATAATTAAACACTTAAAATGAATAAAATCATAATTTAGAAGATTTAAAGTGTTTCAAAGTTAACAAAAAAATTCAAAATGTTCATAAACTAACATAGGGAACCCTAAGAACTATTTGTTATATATTCATCACTATCGTCGTAATCATCCGGAGTGGACCTTCTTGAATAACGGGGCGGAGGCTGACGGGCGAGGTTGAGCACTTATTCTTTAATTTGCTCAACTTGTTCATTCATACTTTTTTGATCCACGAGCCTTCTTTTTTCTAATTCTGCCAATGCGTATGTAAGTTCTGCAATTTGCTGAGACATTGCAGCTATCTGAACCCCGTCAATAGCCTCTGTCACGCCCTGGGAGGGTACCCTAGGCGTGGCCAGCACTCGAAAGCCATTTCTGGCCTCCAAGCGAACCACCTGGTCCAGTCACACTTTCATTCATTCATATTTTACCAACGGAATACTCAATCATAGGAATACTATCCATATTATAGGGCCAAAGGCCAAACAACTATCAAATCAATAACTAGGTAGAATAAAACTAGACAAAATGAACAATCCAACATTTCTACACTCTAGTCTATGAAGCCTCTATCAACAATCTAGGAGGTGCCAATGACAAGCCCATGGCTACCACTAATCAAAATAAAAGAGACAAAACAATACTATAAAGAAAATCTCGGCATCCTCCGGGGACTAGGAGGACTCATCAACCAGCGGGAAGAGGGGAGATCTTCAACGGTGCATCGGTTGATGATCTCTAGTACCTGTCTCTGCATCATGAAATGATGCAGGCCAAATGGCGTCAGTACATGGAATGTACGAGTATGTAAAATAGCTGAATGAGACAAACGTCAAGGAAGCATCAAATAAACTCGGAATCTCAACTCGAGAGAAATAACAACTCAATCAAGTATCCTAAGTCTAAACAAGAATATGGTTTAGACATGACCAATCACATACCATTCAACTCAATCCAACTCAGAGTACTATCAAGACCTATATGGGAGTTTCTCTTATCCGACAACCATCACTTATGAGCCAGTGATAATACAACAAACCGACGTTGTTACCGTGTCCGTTCATACTTTACCAGGGTATGAATGAATCAACCAATCATGGATCTAATCCAACCAAGTCCTATAATGTCAAGACAATAATTTTGGGGAAGCATCTGACTTAACGGTTCAATCCCCTCCTACGTTTGGCGATGTAGTTATTGGATTCGAGTTATTACTTACTCTTACCCAATTTGATGCTCGATACTCCTCCCAAGACTCAATGCTCATAAAACTCCATCCATTCAACTCAATCAAATCATATTGACAAGTCTCATTTACAACCTTATCAACTCATCAACTCTATCACAATCAAACCTCTCCCAATCATACTATCCGATCAATCTCAATCATATCTTTCAAGAGTAGATTAAATATGCAGTTATAACAACATGTAAACCTATCCAATCGTTCCTCTATTCATTTAACAAATATTTTGGGACTCAACATAACTCCAAGGTTTTAAATCAACAATTCAAGATAAACGACATATTTAAGAAAATTAACGTTTTACATAGTCAACATAGTTAAGAAATTAACAATATATGATTGACATCTCATCTCAATCAACTCATAACAACATGAAGCACATCACTTTCTCGACTCCACCACATCCACATAATAGAAATTAGGGTAATAGATTAAAAGGACCTATTTGGACCTACCTCTATCAATAAGCTTCATTCTTATGGACAATAAATCAAAAGAAGATGTAGGGCACATGGGTGGACTCAACCCATGCTTTGAGTAGACTTACATACCTTAGTGAAGCCTTGAAGAAAACCTTGATGTTGGGTCTTCAATGGAAAGCTTGAATCTTTTAAGCTCTTGAAGCAATCCTTTTTGGAAAAGGATTTGGAGAAGAGACGGAATTTTCTAGGGCTTTTAGAGAGAGAGTGGGACTAAAAAATGGTCCAAAAACATTCAAGGCTTGTGTATATATAATTTGGGAAATACCCAAATTGCCCTTTCTTTGAAAATCTAAAAAACGGCTAAAACACTCTTGGCGCGATAGTGGCGCATCGCGCCACTGTGGTGCCAAGTCGAATTTAGGCTTAAAACCTACACACCTTCTAGCGGCGCGCCGCGCCAGGGACCAAACTACTGAGGCTTGTTCCTGGCACGATAGTGGCGCGTCGTGCCCTTACAGTGCCAAGCCTATATTTTCTGGGTTTTGGAAAATAGGCTTAAAAACTCTGCACATATCCTAGTGGCGCGCCGCGCCATGGACCAAACTACTGAGGCTTGTTCCTAGCGCGATAGTGGCGCGTCGCGCCACTGCAGTGCCAAGCCCAGGTTTCCAGCAGTTATCACCCAGGCCTGAAATTCCTACAGTACTAGTCCGTCTTAGGAGAGTTATAACTTTTGACTCCGAACTCCAAAAATTACAATCTTAGCGGCAATGGAAAAAAGACTCGAATACCTTTAATTTAATAGTTCATGGGCCACCCAGATCGTCCTATTTCAAAAGATATGGTCACTAGAAGTTGACCCCTTATACGAACTCATTCAAAAACTTGGCCAGGATGAATTCTTTGGGCTTAGCTTGGTTCTAGAGATCCTTTATGACCCCACATCACCTCTAACGCTCTTCAATTACTAGGGAACTCATACTAAATCATGCATACACTTCACAATAGTCGGGTTCGATCCTACACGTATACAAAGAAGGGTCCGTTTCTTAGTGAAATATTTTGGGGGGTGTTATAGTCTCGGCTTGACGCGATGATCCAATACCTTCTAAACCTGATTGGAGTCATCGTACATTATTCCTAGAGCTCATTCCATATATTCGGACCTTGTGGATGCCTCCAACCACTTTTTCTGTCCAAATTTGAGTGGACTGTTCAGGCGTTAGCTGAATCGAATCTCTCATCTCACGTACGTGCCACTCATAATCTTGCTGCATATTAGAAAATAAAAGTTATAATCAATATATAAAATAAAACTTAGAATCAAAATATATTATACTGTCATGCCCCGGGAGGGTACCCTAGACGTAACTGGCACTCAGAAACCATTTCTGGCTCCCAAGCGAACCACATAGCCTGATCACACATCCGTTCATTCATCCATTCAGCGGAAAGTTTCAAAATAAAAAATAATTTAGCGGGTAACTCAAATCACCCATCCAACTCAAAGAATAAAGGCCATGGGCCGACAGATTAACTAAAATATTTGTCATTTAAAAATAGTTTGAAATAATAACTCAAGGATAGAAATACTCAATCGACTCATCACTATCTAGTCTATGAAGCCTCTGTCACTACTATCTAATTGGTGACCATGACATGTTCATGGCTACCTCAAATCAAAATGAAAAGGTCTAACTCGATGCAAGAATACACAGACGGTGTCCTCCGAATGTAGGGGAGGACTTACCAATATGCTGAGTACGAATAGATCTCCAATGATGCTCCTATTGACGATCTCTTAAACCTGTCTCTGCATCATGAAATGATGTAGGTCCAAATGGACGTCAGTACGTGGAATGTACGAGTATGTAATAAGGCAGAATGAAACATACCTCGAGGAAGATTAACATCGGTCCACATATCTCAAACCAAAAAGATAAGAGAGACTCAAATAAGGCATCATAAATCTAAAGTAAGGATACAGTTTAGACAGAGACCAATCATATACCATACAATCCAATCCAATTATGTATAATACAGTTCAATCAAATCATTTACAATTTGATCCCTTTCAATCATGTACAATCCGATTATATACACTCAACTCAATAATTAACTCAATAATCAAATCCAATCTAGTCACATACCATTCTATTCAATCCAATCACAATTCATCTAATCCAATCCGACCATATAAAATCAACTCAACAATTAGCTCAAAGGAATCAACTCAGTAAATATGCAAATTAAATTATGCAACGTTTTACAATTCAACTCAAATGACTCAACTCAATAAATATGTAACAACTCACTCAAGTGTCCTAAGTCTAACAAGAAATAGTTTAGACAGGACCAACTCGTAAACCACTCAAACTCAACTGACTCGGAGCACTATCAAGACCTAAATGGGAGTTTCTCTTATCCGACAACCATCACCTATGAGCTGGTGATAGTACAACAATCAGACATTGTTGCCACGTCCGTCCATACCTTGCTAGGGCATGAACGCCTCCCTAATCATGGATACCATCGATTAGTCAAGTCCTATCATTTCAGGACAATAAAAATGGGAAACATCCGACTTTAACGGTTCGATCCCATGGGAAGCATCCGACTTTAACGGTTCCATCCCTACCAACATTGGCGGCGTAGTTTCTGGGGTTCGAGTATGGACTATACTCTCACCCGCTTCGATGCTTGATACTCCTCCCATAACCCCATGCTCATAAGACTCCCTCCAATCATCTCAAACAAGCCCTCACGACTAGTTTCATGTGGAACATTACCACCTCATCAACTCTGTTCTCATTTCAACTCAAATAAGTCATAATGCCAAGTCTCATTGGACTTTTTTCAAAACTCAACTCAAATCATCAAACTCTTCTCTTTAAAACTTGTACAATCTCAACTCGATGAATGCAGAAAATATTATGTACGTTAAAACATAATTTCAACCCCTCAACTCAAACTCAAAATAGACACTTTAATGTAAAAATACTCAACTCATTTAAAGGCTCTTCATACTCAACTCATGCTTAAACTCTTTTTAAATCATAGATGAAAATAATCATTTCTTAAATTCAAAAATAGTGTATAAATAGTTTATGCAAAAATGCTCACAAATCATTTATTTAAAACTCCTTCTCAAAAGATCCTTTATTTCCAAAATACTCATAAGAATCCAATCAACTCAGATTATGCAAATCACATATCACATTAGACTCCAATCCACTCCATCACATAACATCTGCATCAATACACCTCTTCATCAATCATTCTACACATATTAAATAAGCACCATTCACGTCATCACTCACATCGTCATCAAAACATCATCATCACATCATCATCATATATTATCATTTACATCATCATCATATCATTGTCAAGTATTATCATTACATCAATCATCAAACATCTACTCCAAAATCCTTATTTTTGTCCTATGTTCATTTTATAGAAGCAAAGGGACATTCTTAACTAACCAATTCATTTTTTTCATTCCAATCAACACATATATACACACAACTATCCATCTCAACCTCAAGACACTTATGACAAGAAATCTCATCTTGGGTTCATGTGAATGAAAAATAAACCCATACTCTCAACAAAACTCAACTCAAGAATATCGTCAATACCTATAAATCTATAAACAAAGATACATTTGTAGTTAATAATATGAAAAATAACTATTTAGTAACTCAAGTCATTAAAATCATCAATCAACCATTTGTACTTGAAAACATTCTATAGTTTAGGGAAAACTTTCAACAAAACCTTTCTAGAAGGTGCAACTCTTTCACAACTCCTAACCAACACATCTATGGGCATATGGAAGAACTCAATCCATATTTTAGGTTAGCCTTACATACCTTGTTTGAAGACTTTGAAGGAACTTGATGTTAGGTCTTCAATGGAAGACTTGAATTCTTGAAGCTCTTGAAGGCACCCTTTGTTGGAGATGGATTTGGGGAAGAAGAAGAAAAAGAGAGGGAAAATTTCTAGGGCTTTTTAGAGAGAGAGAGAGAAGCTGAAAATAATGGTCCAAAATGCTCAAGGATGGTGTATATATAATTTGGAAAAAGTCCAAGTTGCCCCTCTTTCAAAAATCTGGAAATTTGGGCAAAAGTCTTGCTGGCACTATAGTGGCGCGTCGCGCCACTGCAGCGCCAAGCCAAAATAGGCTTAAAACCCTGCACATCTACTAGTGGTGCGTCGCGCCAAGCCCCAAACTACTGAGGCTGTTTTCTAGCGCTATAGTGGCGTGGGACGCCACTGGAGCGCCAAGCCCAAATTTTGCCCAGGCTTGAAATTCCTGTAGTACTAGTCTGTAGTAAAATGGCCATAACTTTTGACTCCAAACTCTAAAAATTGAAATCTTGGTGGCGTTGGAAAGAAGACTCAAAGACCTTTAATTTGGTAGGTCGTGGGATACCCAGGTATTTATATAATAGGAGATATGGTCGTTTGAATTTGACCCTTATACTAACTCGTCCGAAAACTTAATCGATTGGAGTTCTTTGGACTTGACTTGGTGTTAGAGATCCCTTATGACCCCTAAACATATTTAACACACTTCAAACACTTAGGAATTAATCCTAACTCATGTGTAGAATTACAAGTCCTCCGGTCCGAGTCTACCCACATGTGAAGAAATGTTCGAGTCTTTGCGAAAATATTTCTGGGGTGTCACATATACATTATTTCTTAAATAACTTACATAGGCTCATTCGGCCCTTTCCTCCACCACTCATCTAGATCTGACTCATTAGTCTTTTTCTTCACATGAGTCTTATTAAAGACTTCATGACGATAGGGAGTGCGTCCCAATTCTTTTTCCTATAAATAAAAATACAATTAATGAAATAATATTTTGTCAAATAATTTATTTTAGAAAATGAATTTAAACTTAAAATTTAGAAACCTTACCATCTCCCTCTAAATCGTACCAACACTTTTTGCACCTTCGGTATGCAACGCGCCACCCTTTAGGCTGGCTCTTGCTTTTTTTCCTTGATCGGACAAAGTCTTGAATTCTTCGGTATCCCAATACCGGCATAATTCTTCAAATATATGAGGCAACATCCAACTTGAAGGTGCCCGATCATCCCTAGCTTTCTTTAGCCACCTAGACAGTCTGGCGCTCGCTTATCTTTCAAAAGTGGTCGCAATGATCATATTGTACCTTGGCTCCCAAGTACATAAAGTTTGAAAAAAAATGAATAACGTTAAATAATTAGTTAAGTAAAGTATAGTAAAAATATTAAAAATAACTTTAAAAAATAGATTTAAACATATATGTACCTTGAATTCATTAAACATCGCCTGGCAAATACTATTTGGAATCTCCCGCCAAGAGTGATAGGGCTCAGTATATAGCCTCCTAACACTCTCCTGAAGATCCCTACAAACCTACAAATTGATTTTAAAGTAATACAATTTACTATAAAATGAAAACATTATACCTATTAATTCAATATAAGCTTTCACACTTACATAATCCTTTAGCCATTTGGAAAACCGCGTATATATGGCTTCATTGCTCCATGTGCTTACGAATGAGCTGATATTGATATGTACAATTTTGATAGTTAGTAATCACTTATTACTATGTAATTTGATAATTAAATTTCACACTTACTTAAGATATGGCTGAATATATGGACAATTAACCAGAATATGGGTCACAACTGATTGTCTTTCCATATTAGTGAAGCTTCGTCTTCAAAGCTGTTTAGATCCTCGACCACTCTGATTAAAAATTGAAATCGATGGATACATGGATCACTATCACCTTCATCATTGCGATTAGGCCTATTTCTCCTGCATGGAACTTCATCCCCAAAGTAATAGGAATAAAAGTCACCAGTTTCTCTCGCAATATGATCTTGAACAATTGAGCCTTCAATTTTTCCTCTCTGTTTAATTATTTGTTTGCACCTTCTAATTTTTTTAAATATATGTTAACTAATAATTATAGTATATATAAGAAGAATAAATTAATTACTTATATAAGAAAAACATTACCTCTCAAATAGATACATCCACCTTGTTTGAACTGGACCTCCAAGGCGGGCTTCTTTTACAAGATGAATTGGAAGATGCTCCATCACATCAAAAAAACCACATGGAAAAATCTTCTCTAGCTTTGTAGTAATAACAGAAATATTTTCCTCCATTCTATCTAAAGTGCTTTTCAACAACTTTTCAAAACATAAATCTCTAAAGAAAAGACTTACCTCTGTGATTGGCTTCCATATCCTGACAGGTAGATGGCTAAAAGCGATAGGAATCAATGTTTCCATGAATACATGACAATCATGGCTTTTCATACCTATCAACTTTCCTTCATTCAGATCTGCCCGCTTACCCAAATTCGAAGCATATCCCTCTGGTATTCTCAAATTTTTAACCCACTCACATATGCCACGTTTCTCATCCAATGTGAATGAATAACTGACTTTAGGCTTGACAATTTTATAATTTTGTAGTTCTTGCAACCACAATTTTTTTTCCTGTAGTATTCCTGTAAGTCCATTCTAGCTTTTGTGTTGTCTTTTGTCTTGCCCTTAACATCTATCACTGTGTTAAACAAATTGTCAAAATAATTTTTCTCAATGTGCATCACATCAAGATTATGTCGTAGGAGATTATCCTTCCAATACGGCAACTCCCAGAATATGCTCTGTTTGTTCCAATTATGTTCAACACCATATCCAGGAAGTCTAGACGGTGGAGTTTCTGTAACTTTAGGCAATTGAGAAACTCTCTCCCAAATTTGATGTTCTATCAGTGATAAAGGCAGAGGGTCATTTTCAACCCTATTTTTTTGAATGCATGTTTCATCTTTCTAAACTCATGGTTCATTGGCAAGAACTGACAATCTCAATCAAACCATGAATTTTTTCTGCCATGCTTTAAGGTGAATGCCTTACTATGCTCCATTCAATGAGGACAAGCAAGCTTTCCAGCAGTCATCCAACCAGACAACATTCCGTATGCAGGAAAATCATTAATAGTCCACATTAAAACAACATGCATAACAAAATTCTGCTTAGTTGATATATCGTAAGTCACTACTCCTTCAAACCACAATTGTTTAAGCTCATCTATTAATGGCTGTAGATAGACATCAATCAAACTTTTAGGATTACAAGGACCTAGAATAACACAGCTTATAAAGATGTACAGACTTGTCATGTACATTTCAGGAGGAAGGTTGTACGGGGTAAGAAATACAGGCCAACAAGAATAAGGTGAGGCAGCATTAGAGAATGGTCTGAAGCCATCTGCACACAACCCCAATCGTATATTTCTTGGTTCACTAGCAAAATCAGAATATATGTTATCAAAATGTTTCCATGCTTCTCCGTCAGATGGATGAGACAAGACACCCGGCGGCCTTCTATATTCACGGTGACATCTCATATGTGGGGCAAATCTCATCGATGCATACAACCTCTTTAATCTGAGAATAAGAGGTAAATAATGCATCGCCTTAATTGGGACCATCTTTCCAGCATGAGTCCTCTTATAATGAGCTTGTCCACAAAACTTACAATTTTTTAATTTACTATCAGTCTTGTAGAACAACATGCATCCATTAACACAACAGTGAATTCTATCATACGATAATCCTAACTTGGAAACCAATCTCTTTGCCTGATAGAAGTTCTTAGGTATGTTAAACTCAAGATTAACCAGTTCGCCCAAAAGATCAACCATTGAGTCTGTAGCCGCATGAGGAACACTCCAATCTGATTTAATATTCATTAACCTAACTGCAATCGACAAAACAGAATGCGGACTCCCTTCACATAGTGGACGACTAGCCTCTTCTAAATGTTGATAAAAGCATCTTGCTTTTTCATTAGGAGTTTCATTAAAATATTGTTCGGGTTCCATCCCATTTTGAACTCCAAATGCATCATTAACCATTTCATGAACTCTATCATGTTGAAATGTATAATGTTGAACTCTATCATGTAGAACCCTATCATGTTCAACCCTAATTTGACCATGTGGTGCAATCATATTATATTCATCCACGGGCAACAGATTATAAAATATATTATTCAATCTATTTATTTCTCCATGATCAACCCATACAAAATATCTAGGCTTAAATCCATTACCATATAAATGAACCATAACTATATCTGGATTAAAAAATTTCAAGCACCTACATTCACGATAAGGACACCTAACCAATCCATTTTGCTTAAAAACATCAAGTGTCATGGCATGATCGATAAAACTTCTTACCGTCAATAAATTCAGATTTCAAACCACCACCAATTTCATAATGCATGTTATACATCCACAAACGATGATCCATCTACAAAATTACATATATTCAAGCTTAATTAATTAGTTTATAATGACTACAATTTATTGAGACTACAAACTCTAATTAATTCAAGTTATAATTAATTAATTCATATAATAATTAAGTTCAAGTTATAATTAATTCAACTTCTAATTAAGTTCAAATTCTAATTAATTCAAGTTATAATAATTAAGTTCAAGTTATGATTAATTCAAGTTATAATTTAATTAATTCATATAATAATTAAGTTCAAGTTATAATTAATTCAACCTATAATTAAGTTTAAATTCTAATTAATTCAAGTTATAATTAATTAATTCATATAATAATTAAGTTCAAGTTATGATTAGTTCAAGTTATAATTAATTAATTCATGTAATAATTAAGTTCAACTTATAGTTAAGTTCAAATTATAAATAATTCAAGTCTGATGTTCTGTAATACCTCGGAATGTTTTTCGCAAAGACTCGAACATTTCTTCACGTGTGTGTAGACTCGAACCGAAGGACTTGTAATTTTATATATGAGTTAGGATTAATTCTTAAGTATTTGAAGTGTGTTAGATGTGTTTAGTGATCTCTAACACCAAGTCGAGTCCAAAGAATTCCAATCGATTAAGTTTTCGGATGAGTTAGTATATGGGTCAACTTCAAACGGCCATATCTCTTTGAATATAACGAACTGGGTGGCCCACAACCTACCAAATTAAAGGTCTTTGAGTCTTCTTTCCAACGCCACCAAGATTGTAATTTTTGAGTTCGAAGTCAAAATTTATGACCCTTTTTATACAGACTAGTACTATAGGCCTGGACTCTAACTGCAAAAAATTTAGGCTTGGCACTCCAGTGGCGCCCGGCGCCACTATAGCGCCAGAAAACAGCCTCAGTAGTTTGGTCCTTAGCGCGATGCACCACTATTAGGTGTGCAAGGTTTTAAGCCCATTTTGGCTTAGCGCTGCAGTGGCACGATGCGCCAGTATAGCGCCAGCAGGATATTTGCCCAGTTTTCCAGATTTTTGAGGAAGGGCAAATTGGACTTTTCCCCTAATTATATATACTCTAGCCTTTATTGATTTGGACAATATTTTCAGTCTTGTGCCCCTCTCTAAAAAACCACAATCTCCATTCTCTTTTCTCCCAAACATCTCCAACAAGATTTGCCCTCAAAAGCTCAATTATTCAAGATCTTCAAGTCAAGTCTTGGTTTCCGGTGGGGTGATCTTCAAGAAAGGTATGTAAGGCTAACCTAAAATATGGAATGAGTTCTTCCATATGCCTATAGATGTGTTAGATAGAAGTTGTGAAAGATTTGAACCTTCTATGAAGGTTTTCTTGAAATTTCCTAAACTATATAATATTACTAAAATGTGTTAATGATGTTCTTGAGTTGACTTTGTTGAGAGTATGGATTCATATATTAATTTACATGAACCCAAGATGAGATTTCTTTTTGGTCATAATTTATCTTGAGGATGAGATTGATGGTTTTTATGTATAATAAAAATAATATTATTTTTCATAGCGAAATGAGGTATTCTTTTACATGAGTTTGATGAAATTGATTTTTTAGTTATATAAGAATTTTGGGATAGTTATGAATGTGAAGGGCATAAAAAGAAATGAAATCTTGGTAGAGCTAGAATGTCACTTTTGTTTCTATAAAGGGAATATAGAATTAAATAAGAATTTTGGATCAAGATGTTTGATAATAATGTGAATGGTGATGTTTGATAATGATGTGAATGATGATTTTTGATGATGGTGTGAATAATAATGTGAATGGTGGTTATTTAACATATGTAGAATGATTGATGAAGAGGTTATGTTGATGAGAGTGTTGTGTGATGAAGTGGATTGGAGTCTAATGTGATTATGTGAAATGTGATTTGGCATAATTTGATTTGATTGGAGTCTTATGAACATTTTGAAAATAAATGATCTTTTGAGAAGGAGTTTTAAATAAATGATTGTGAACATTTTGCATAAACTATTTACACACTATTTTTGAGTTCAAAGAATGATTATTTTCATCTATGATTTAAAAGGAGTTTAAGCATGAGTTGAGTTTGAGAAGTCTTTTAATTATTTTTGAACATGAGTATTTTGAGTATAAACGAGTTGAGTATTTTTACATAAAAATATCTCTTTTGAGTTTGAGTTGAGGAGTTGAAATTATGTTTTAAATGCATCTAATATTTTCTGCATTCATTGAGTTAAGATGGTATCAAATTTAAAGACAAGAGTTTGATGATTTGAGATGAGTCGATTTGAAAGAAGGACCAATGAGGCCAGATTTGATTGATTTTTGAAAAGAGTCCAATGAGACTAAATGAGTATTTTGAGTATTTTACTCACTTGATAGATATGAGCATATTGAGTCTTGGGAGGAGTATCGAGCACCGAATTGGGTAAGAGTATAGTCCATACTCGAACCAATAAACTACGTCGCCAAATGTAGGAGAGGATTAAACCGTTAAAGTCGGATGTTTCCTAAATTACTGTCCTGACATGATAGGACTTGATTGGTTATGGATCCATGATTGTTGATTCGTTCTTACCCTGGCAAGGTATGAACGGATATGGAAACAACGTCGGCTTGTTGTACTATCACTCACTCATATGGTGATAGTTGTCGGTTAGAGAAACTCCCAATTGAATGGATTGTGCTTGATATGATTGGTTTGATTGTGATTGTAGATGATTGGGTTGAATTGTAAAACATTGCATAATTTAATTTGCATATCTATTGAGCTGAGTCCTTTGACTTTATGGTGGAGTTGATTGCATATGATTGGATGATATATGATTGGATTGTGTATGATTAGATTAGATTAGGTGATATGTGATGGATTAGATTAAATGATATGTGATCGGATAGTGTACGATTGGATTAGATTGAATAGAATGATGTGTGATTGGGTTAAATAGAGTGGTATGTGATTGGATGGGATCGAATTGTAAATGATTTGATTGAACTGTATTGTACATGATTGGATTGGATTGTATGGTATATGATTGGTCTTTGTCTAAAAATGTATTCTTACTTTTGACTTATGACACTTTGATTGAGTCTCTCTTATCTTTCTGATTTGAGATATTTGAACCAACGTTATTCTTCCTTGAGGTATGTTTCATTCTGCCATATTACATACTCGTACATTCTATGCACTGACGTCCATTTGGACCTGCATCATTTCATGATGCAGTGACAGGTTTAAGAGATCGTCAATAGGAGCACCATTGAGGATCTATACACACTCAGCATATTGGTGAGTCCTCCCCTACATTCGGAGGACACCGCTTATGTTATTCTTGCATCGAGTTAGCCCTTTTCATTTTGATTTGAGGTAGGCATGAACATGTCATTGGCACCAATTGGATAGTAGTGATAGAGGCTTCATAGACTAGATAGTGATGGGTCGATTGAGTATTTTTTTCCCTTGAATTATTCTTGTCAAACTAATTTCAATGACAAAGATTGGAGTTTGAATTGTTGGCCCATGACCTTTCTTTCTTGAGTTAGATCATTGATTTGGATTGCCCACTAAATTATTTCTTTATTTTAAACTTTCTGCTGATTGATTGATATTGAATGGATGTGTGATTGGACCAAGTGATTCGCTTGGGGACCAGCAATGGTCTTCGAGTGCCGGCCACATCTAGGGTACCCTCCCGGGGCGTGACATGTTCTAAGTTAAACAAGAACAAAATCACAAGTTTCAAGTATATACAAATTAAAGTTCTAAAATACGAGTATTCAAGTATCTAATTAAAGTTCAAGTTCATGACAACATAAAGTTCTAATTAATTAGTTTTAAAGTCTAAAAGTTTAAAATTTATCCAAACCAAAATAATTTATAAAAGTTCTGAGTTCCTAAAATTCAAGTATCTAAAGTTCAAGTTAATAACCACATGAACTTCTAAGCTCTAGTTACTTCTAAAGTTTAAAGAGTTCAAACATATACAAACCTAAAAATTTCAAAGTTCAACTTCAAAACTCCTGGAGTTTAAGTTCATGACTTTGAATATTGTTTAACTCTAATTAGCTTAATTTTGTTCATAAGGACTACTACAATTGAACAAGATTTCAAGTTCTAAGTTCTAAGTTCAAGCTCACAATTCAAGTTCTAAATTATATTCAAGTATCCTAAAATTCAAGTATCTAAGTTATAATTACTTCCAAAGTCTAAAGTTTACAATTTATACAAACCAAAAAAAAAAATCTAAGTTCAAAAATCCTAAAGTCCAAGTTCATAACTTGAATATCTTCCAAACATCAAAAATCATTCTAACCCAATATTTTTCTAACTTGAATATCTTCCAAACATAAAAAAATCCTAAATTCTAACTTCTAATTACTACATGTTCTAACTTTAATTTTATCTTCAAAAACAATTCAAGTCCAACGAAAACAATACCCAATTCACAATCTAATTAAAAAAAATCACAATTCTAACTAAAGCCCTAAAATCTTCTTTCACATTCTAACTTCAAGAACTAATTATGTTAATAACATTTGAACATCAAGAACACTTTAATTCCAACTCAAAAAACAATCCAAATCAAAGCAAAGACCTAAAATCTAATTTCTAACATTCACCAATTCAAAATTACATATACAAATTAACTATGTTAATAATAACATACATTAAACAAACTAAATGAAATAAATTAACTAACAAATCAACAAATTAATTTTTTTTTCAAAATTAAAACCCTAAACTAACTAACCTTATTATTAACAATATGGAGAAGCTGATGATGGGGAGAGGCGACGGCAAAGACGACGACGGGAGGGTGTGGCAGTGGCAAACAACGGCGACGCGGAGAAGGGGGTGGGGGTCGGAATTTTTAGAGAGAAGGGAGAGGGTTTAGAGAGAGAGAGAGCGCCAAGAAAATGAGAAAAAGTCGGGCACTGGTTTGAAATATTTCAGAAAAAGCGACGGACAGTGTCGCCCTGTCTGTCGCCTTTTTAAGTAGTTAACCGCCATTTTGACCAAAAAGGACGGACAAGGCAACACTGTCCATCGCTTATTTAAAAAACAATTGACAAATAAAATGTAATAAAATACGACGGACGGAGACGCCATTTTTAAATAATATTTATGTCACGCCCCGGGAGGGTACCCTAGACGTAACCGGCACTCAGAAACCATTTCTGGCTCCCAAGCGAACCACATAGCCTGATCACACATCCGTTCATTCATTCGATCAGCGGAAGACAAAAGAATAAAGAGAATATTCAGTGGGCAACTCAAACCTCAGTCTAACTCAAAGAATAAAGGCCATGGCCAACAAATTCAACTCTAATATTTGTCATTATAAATAGTTTGACAAGAATAACTCGATCGACTCATCACTATCTAGTCTATGAAGCCTCTATCACTACTATCTAATTGGTGCCAATGACATGTTCATGGCTACCTCAAATCAAAATGAAAAGGGCTAACTCGATGCAAGAATACACAGACGGTGTCCTCCGAATGTAGGGGAGGACTCACCAACACGCTGAGTGCGAATAGATCCCCAATGATGCTCCTATTGACGATCTCTTAAACCTGTCTCTGCATCATGAAACGATGCAGGCCAAATGGCGTCAGTACGTGGAATGTACTGGTATGTAAAATGGCAGAATGAAACATACCTCAAGGAAGAATAGCAGCGGTCCAAATATCTCAAATTGAAAAGATAAGAGAGACTCAACAAGGCGTCATAAGTCTAAAGTAATAATACATTTTTAGACAAAGATCAATCATATACCATACAGTCCAAATCCAATCATACACAATACTGTTCAATCAACTCATTTACAATTCGATCCCTTTCAATCATGCGCAATCCGATTATATACACTCAACTCAACAATTAACTCAATAATCAAATCCAATCTAGTCACATACCATTCCATTCATTCCAATCACAATTCATCTACTCCAATCCGACCGTATACAATCTACTCAACATTCAACTCAACAATCAGCTCAAAGGACTCAACTCAGTAAATATGCAAATTAAATTATTCAACGTTTTACAATTCAACTCAAAGGACTCAACTCAATAAATCTGTAACAACTCACTCAAGTGTCCTAAGTCTAACAAGAAATAGTGTAGACAGGACTAACTCATAAGCATATAGCAACTCACTCAACTCAACTGACTCAGAGTACTATCAAGACCTAAATGGGAGTTTCTCTTAACCGACAACCAACACTTATGAGCCAGTGAAGGTACAACGAAACGACGTCGTTGCCACGCCCGTTCATACCTTGCCAGGGCATGAACGACGAACCTCATGGATCCAATCCAACCAAGTCCTATAATGTCAGGACAAATCTCTCGGGAAAGCATCCGACTTAACGGTTCAATCCCCCCTACGTTTGGCAACACAGGTATTGGGTTCGAGTATGGACTGTACTCTTGCTCAATTCGGTGCTCGATACTCCTCCCATGACTCCATGCTCATAAAACTCCTTCAATCATCTCAAACAAGCCCTCACGGCTAGTTTCATGTGGAACATTGCCACCTCATCAACTCTGTTCTCATTTCAACTCAATTAACTCGTAATGAAAAGTCTCATTGGACCTTCTTTCAAATCGACTCATCTCAAATCATCAAACTCTTCTCTTTAAAAATTTATACAATCTCGACTCAATGAATGTAGAAAATGTTATGTACATCAAAATATAATTTCAACTCCTCAACTCAAACTCAAAATAAATACTTTAATGTAAAAATACTCAACTCATTGAAAGGCTCCTCTTGCTCAACTCATACTTAAACTCTTTTCTAAATCAAAGATAAAACTATTAATTCTTTAGACTCAAAATAGTGTATAAGTAGTTTATGCAAAAAGGTTCACAATTAATTTATTTAAAGCTCCTCCTCAAAAGATCATTTATTTTCAAAACATACCTAAGACTCCAACCAACTCAAATTATGCACATCACATACCACAAACTCACATTAGACTCCAATCCACTTCATCACATAACATCCTCATCAATATACCTCTTCGTCAACCATTCTACATATATTAAATAAGCACCATTCACATCATCACTCACATCGTCACCAAAACATCATCATCACATCATCATCATATATTATCATTTACATCATCATCAAACATTATCATCACATCATTGTCAAGTATCATCATCACATCAATCATCAACCATCTACTCCAAAAATCCTTATTTTTGTCCTATGTTCATTTTATAGAAGCAAAGGGACATTCTTAACTAATCAATTCATTCTTTTCATTCCAATCAATACATATATATACACACAACTATCCATCTCAACCTCAAGACATTTATGACAAAAAATCTCATCTTGAGTTCATGTGAATGAAATATGAACCCATACTCTCAACAAAACTCAACTCAAGAATATCGTCAATACCTATAAATCTATATACAAAGATACATTTGTAGCCAAAAATATGAAAGATAACTATTTAGTAACTCAAGTCATTAAAATCACCAATCAACCATTTATATCTAAAACATTCCATAGTTTAGGAAAAACTTTCAAGAAAACCTTCTAAGAAGGTTCAACTCTTTCACAACTTCTATCCACACATATATATGGGCATATGGAAGAACTAAATCCATATTTTAGGTTAGCCTTACATACCTTGTTTGAATACTTTGAAGGAACTTGATGTTAGGTCTTCAATGGAAGACTTGAATCCTTGAAACTCTTGAAGGCACCCTTTGTTGGAGATGGATTTGGGGAAGAAGAAGAAGAGAGAGAGAGAAGCTCCTAGGGCTTTTAGAGAGAGAGTGGGGGCTGAAAAATGGTCCCAAAACGTTCAAGGATAGGGTATATGTAATTAGGGAAAAAGTCCAATTTGTCCCTCTTCAAAAATCTGAAAAATGGGCAAAAATCTTGTTGGCGCTATAGTGGCGCGTCGCGCCACTGCAGCGCCAAGCCAAAATAGGCTTAAAAACCTGCACATCTAATAGTGGCGCGTCGCGCCAAGCCCCAAACTACTGAGGCTGTTTTCTGGTGCTATAGTGGCGTGGGGCGCCACTGGAGCGCCAAGCCCAAATTTCGCCCAGGCTTGAAATTCCTGCAGTACTAGTCTGTAGTAAAATGGCCATAACTTTTGACTCCGAGCTCCAAAAATTGCAATCTTGGTGGAGTTGGAAATAAGACTCAAATACCTTTAATTTGGTAGGTCGTGGGCCACCCAGTTCTTTATATCCAAGGAGATATGGTCGTTTGAAGTTGACCCTTAAACTAACTCGTCCGAAAACTTAATCAATTGGAGTTCTTTGGACTCGACTTGGTGTTAGAGATCCCTTATGACCCCTAAACACATCTAACACACTTCAAATACTTAGGAATTAATCCTAACTCATGTGTAGAATTACAAGTCCTCCGGTCCGAGTCTACCCACACGTGAAGAAATGTTCGAATCTTAGCGGAAAATTTTGGGGGGTGTTACAATATCTCCCCCTTGGGATCATTCGTCCTCGAATGATGAGTAAACCAATAGTGGACTCGAGGCACGAATAAGAATCGATACTCAATCAAATCAACCACATCAAACAATCTAGACAATCAACTATTTCGACTCAAGAATAGGCAAACTACTTCAAGTCAAGAATAGGAACATCACCCTCAACATTCTCATCATTAGGCACGAATAGAACATCGAAACTCTATCAACCGAATCATTCCAACCTCTAGATCGTCAATTGTCGAACTCCAACTCATGAGCGACATTCCTAATCCTCTTCACAATTTCATAAGGTCAATATATCGGTGTCCAAACTTCCCCTCCTTTCCAAGCCTCATTACGCCCTTCATGAACCTCCAATCTTTCCCCCAAATGCAATCGTTAGCCTACTACCATCACTCTCACAGTGACAATCATACTCTCAAACTTATCACTCTAACTACCTCACTCTCATCTAAGAATTCTCGGTCTTACCTTACTACTTCTACCTTCATTATTGTATGAGCTCTCACCCAGAGACATACTAACATACTCTTACCATCTATCGCTCATCACAAGGTCTCATCTCACTCCTCCTCCACACATCTATCCTAAACTAGACAAGTACAACACAACTATCACAATCGGGAAGCACTCACTCTCCCTCATCTACTCTTACTCAACTCCATCTACTATCATCTTGGCCAACTCATCACTATCGAAAGCTCAAGACTTACTTTGGCTCATTACCCTATCATCTCCCCCTTAGCTTAAAGGCATCAACTAAAGGATACTAACTAGTCACCCCAAAGCAACTCATAAAATTAGAGCCTCATTCAAATCTATACTATTTCATATACACATCCTAAGCCTCTTCTTATAAAATGACTTAGCCTCAACTCACTATTTACATTTGAGGGTCACATACACCTCCATTCATAGCACACACTTCTCTCAAGTTAATATCTTAATCTCTCACATACGTCGTGTCAAACCTACCAAATCAAATCTTAAAACTAGCACTATCACAATCATCCATTACATCTCGTTACTCACCTCATAAATACTTCACCCTAATTGTAGGACTCAATCAACCACCATTCTCACTATTTGAGTTCTACTCCTCTAACTCCCTCTTTCTAACTCTACAATCATCCCATCAACCATAGCTCTTCATGCCTCGGATTACACTCCATCGGATGATGACACTTATCACTTAGATACGCAACTTCCCCCTCGAAGGTAACATTCAAATCAAGATATAGGGATAAGATTCTAGAATACATCTCGCTCTGACTCAATGCACGATTCATTTGAATGAGAGTGCATTCTTTCAATCAATAGAGTTAAGCACATTAATCGGCTCCTCTCAAGCCTTGAGCAGTCTCTTCATCTCCTCAAAACATTATCTTAACTCACCAATAAGAATCTTATATTTACCATCTCAACTACCTTGAGTATGAGGGGTAGTCAAATAGATTTGAGCAACGCACGAACTAGAAAGGAACATTCATAGAGTTAAACTCTATCGCACGAATCTAGAATATGAAAGAAGGGAAACAATTCCTAATGTCCTATAGCCTCCTGATTATAAGGGTGGTGCACAACACACCCATAAGCAAGACTCTACTAGACACGGCTTCATAGACTCCCTAGGACACTTGAACTCTGTGCTCTGATACCATGTTTGTCACGCCCCGGGAGGGTACCCTAGACGTAACCGGCACTCAGAAACCATTTCTGGCTCCCAAGCGAACCACATAGCCTGATCACACATCCGTTCATTCATTCGATCAGCGGAAGACAAAAGAATAAAGAGAATATTCAGTGGGCAACTCAAACCTCAGTCTAACTCAAAGAATAAAGGCCATGGCCAACAAATTCAACTCTAATATTTGTCATTATAAATAGTTTGACAAGAATAACTCGATCGACTCATCACTATCTAGTCTATGAAGCCTCTATCACTACTATCTAATTGGTGCCAATGACATGTTCATGGCTACCTCAAATCAAAATGAAAAGGGCTAACTCGATGCAAGAATACACAGACGGTGTCCTCCGAATGTAGGGGAGGACTCACCAACACGCTGAGTGCGAATAGATCCCCAATGATGCTCCTATTGACGATCTCTTAAACCTGTCTCTGCATCATGAAACGATGCAGGCCAAATGGCGTCAGTACGTGGAATGTACTGGTATGTAAAATGGCAGAATGAAACATACCTCAAGGAAGAATAGCAGCGGTCCAAATATCTCAAATTGAAAAGATAAGAGAGACTCAACAAGGCGTCATAAGTCTAAAGTAATAATACATTTTTAGACAAAGATCAATCATATACCATACAGTCCAAATCCAATCATACACAATACTGTTCAATCAATTCATTTACAATTCGATCCCTTTCAATCATGCGCAATCCGATTATATACACTCAACTCAACAATTAACTAAATAATCAAATCCAATCTAGTCACATACCATTCCATTCATTCCAATCACAATTCATCTACTCCAATCCGACCGTATACAATCTACTCAACATTCAACTCAACAATCAGCTCAAAGGACTCAACTCAGTAAATATGCAAATTAAATTATGCAACGTTTTACAATTCAACTCAAAGGACTCAACTCAATAAATCTGTAACAACTCACTCAAGTGTCCTAAGTCTAACAAGAAATAGTGTAGACAGGACTAACTCATAAGCATATAGCAACTCACTCAACTAAACTGACTTAGAGTACTATCAAGACCTAAATGGGAGTTTCTCTTAACCGACAACCAACACTTATGAGCCAGTGAAGGTACAACGAAACGACGTCGTTGCCACGCCCGTTCATACCTTGCCAGGGCATGAACGACGAACCTCATGGATCCAATCCAACCAAGTCCTATAATGTCAGGACAAATCTCTCGGGGAAGCATCCGACTTAATGGTTCAATCCCCCCTACGTTTGGCAACACAGGTATTGGGTTCGAGTATGGACTGTACTCTTGCTCAATTCGGTGCTCAATACTCCTCCCATGACTCCATGCTCATAAAACTCCTTCAATCATCTCAAACAAGCCCTCATGGCTAGTTTCATGTGGAATATTGCCACCTCATCAACTCTGTTCTCATTTCAACTCAATTAACTCGTAATGAAAAGTCTCATTGGACCTTCTTTCAAATCGACTCATCTCAAATCATCAAACTCTTCTCTTTAAAAATTTATACAATCTCGACTCAATGAATGTAGAAAATGTTATGTACATCAAAATATAATTTCAACTCCTCAACTCAAACTCAAAATAAATACTTTAATGTAAAAATACTCAACTCATTGAAAGGCTCCTCTTGCTCAACTCATACTTAAACTCTTTTCTAAATCAAAGATAAAACTATTAATTCTTTAGACTCAAAATAGTGTATAAGTAGTTTATGCAAAAAGGTTCACAATTAATTTATTTAAAGCTCCTCCTCAAAAGATCATTTATTTTCAAAACATACCTAAGACTCCAACCAACTCAAATTATGCACATCACATACCACAAACTCACATTAGACTCCAATCCACTTCATCACATAACATCCTCATCAATATACCTTTTCGTCAACCATTCTACATATATTAAATAAGCACCATTCACATCATCACTCACATCGTCACCAAAACATCATCATCACATCATCATCATATATTATCATTTACATCATCATCAAACATTATCATCACATCATTGTCAAGTATCATCATCACATCAATCATCAACCATCTACTCCAAAAATCCTTATTTTTGTCCTATGTTCATTTTATAGAAGCAAAGGGACATTCTTAACTAATCAATTCATTCTTTTCATTCCAATCAATACATATATATACACACAACTATCCATCTCAACCTCAAGACATTTATGACAAGAAATCTCATCTTGAGTTCATGTGAATGAAACATGAACCCATACTCTCAACAAAACTCAACTCAAGAATATCGTCAATACCTATAAATCTATATACAAAGATACATTTGTAGCCAAAAATATGAAAGATAACTATTTAGTAACTCAAGTCATTAAAATCACCAATCAACCATTTATATCTAAAACATTCCATAGTTTAGGAAAAACTTTCAAGAAAACCTTCTAAGAAGGTTCAACTCTTTCACAACTTCTATCCACACATATATATGGGCATATGGAAGAACTAAATCCATATTTTAGATTAGCCTTACATACCTTGTTTGAAGACTTTGAAGGAACTTGATGTTAGGTCTTCAATGGAAGACTTGAATCCTTGAAACTCTTGAAGGCACCCTTTGTTGGAGATGGATTTGGGGAAGAAGAAGAAGAGAGAGAGAGAAGCTCCTAGGGATTTTAGAGAGAGAGTGGGGGCTGAAAAATGGTCCCAAAACGTTCAAGGATAGGGTATATGTAATTAGGGAAAAAGTCCAATTTGTCCCTCTTCAAAAATCTGAAAAATGGGCAAAAATCTTGTTGGCGCTATAGTGGCGCGTCGCGCCACTGCAGCGCCAAGCCAAAATAGGCTTAAAAACCTGCACATCTAATAGTGGCGCGTCGCGCCAAGCCCCAAACTACTGAGGCTGTTTTCTGGCGCTATAGTGGCGTGGGGCGCCACTGGAGCGCCAAGCCCAAATTTCGCCCAGGCTTGAAATTCCTGCAGTACTAGTCTGTAGTAAAATAGCCATAACTTTTGACTCCGAACTCCAAAAATTGCAATCTTGGTGGAGTTGGAAATAAGACTCAAATACCTTTAATTTGGTAGGTCGTGGGCCACCCAGTTCTTTATATCCAAGGAGATATGGTCGTTTGAAGTTGACCCTTAAACTAACTCGTCCGAAAACTTAATCAATTGGAGTTCTTTGGACTCGACTTGGTGTTAGAGATCCCTTATGACCCCTAAACACATCTAACACACTTTAAATACTTAGGAATTAATCCTAACTCATGTGTAGAATTACAAGTCCTCCGGTCCGAGTCTACCCACACGTGAAGAAATGTTCGAATCTTAGCGGAAAATTTTGGGGGGTGTTACAATTTAATTATTTTTAATTAAAAGCGACGGACTCCGTCATTAGTTTTATTTAACAATTACTTTTTAAATATATTTATATATGGAGCAAAAATCCGCCCAAAAAAGCGACGGATAAATAGTCTCTATCCGTCGCTTTTTATTAAAAAAGTTTTAAAAAACTATATATATAAAAACGCGATGGACAGGGTCTCAAAATCCGTTGCTTTTTTGAGCGACGCAGTCCGTCTCTAATTTTCCGTCCTTTTTTGAACTGGTTTTAGTAGTGCTTGGAAAGTCAAGTACTCTTATGTTCAGAAGATACAAGTTGCAGAAATGAGGATGTTGAGATGGATGTGTGGGCATACTATGAGCAATGAATTAGGAATGAGAATGTCTGAGACAAGGTGGGAGTGAAGCACCGTGTTAGTCGTAGTATTAGTTTTATTCATGTAGTTTTTTTCTTTTGTTATTTGTTACCATCCGTTATTTATTGTGTTTCTATTATCAAGGGGGGCTCTCTTTGTTGGGAACTTAACATAATATTTTAAATATGCTTCTCGAGGAGCATTATAATCTGCTACTCAAACATACACTTAGGAAGTGATGACTATGCCAAGTCCCAAAAGATGAATTAACCTTCTGACTGCACAATAAGTCTATACATTCGTGCTGACAGACTATGGATCAAAGCCTAAAAAACCTAAAGTCTCCTTTGAGCAATGGAAGATAGTTACAAGTTTGAAAAGATCTGTACATTTGTGCATCAACATTTTACATTGATGAATGGGCGTATTACGAATCAAAATGAAAAAAAAAAATGTAGTAGTTATCTTCTTAGCTGCATGAAGTACTTGAAACTGCCGCTGTAGATATCTCAGAGTCTTTTGATGATTAAGGAATTCGATAAACCAGAACTCAAAATCATCCTCTGTAATTACTTGTATATACTTCTGTGATGGTTTTTTCTATTTTCACTCTCTTTTGCTTTCATTATCTTACTTATTGTGATCGATACCTGCAATTGTGAACTGGTTTATTAGATTATGCTTCACATTACTATAAAATTAAGAGTTAAAATAAAAACGGGGCAGAGTGGTACCTTATAGTAGATTCTAAGCAACTTTCCAGTTGGAGATAAGAGCTTTATTGATCTCTCACTGCAGAAAGCAATCTTATCGGTAGAGATGAAGAGAAGGCCTGCTATTGGACCAGCTGTAGTTGATAAAGAGCATTGAGAAATCTTCAATAGCTTTTCATCATCTCTAACACTAAACATCTGCTTGAATATCTTCTCCAACCCTCCAACTTGAAGAATTTTCGCTCCGAGGCTCAATTTTCCCTTCACTGTTTCTGTTAGCTTCGGTCTAAGGCTCACTGCACAATTAAAGATGACCCATTACTGACATTCAAATCGATACTTTCAATCATATATACATGTAAATTGTGCTACTTGCATGAATTTTAGTACTTCATGATTCACTTGTTTGTATTCTTTAGGTTTACAATTGTGTTTGGCCGCAACTTAAATTCATAATACTTAAGTCATTATTTGCAAGTTGAAGTTTAGTCATCAGTATTATGCAAATAACATGTGAAAAATTTGTTTGAGGAGCATTTGGTTTTCAATCACAAAACTTCAACCAAGGCGAACTACTCCTTTTTAGTTTCTAACTTCAAATACTCTTCCTTTATAATATATATCAAGAATATTATATGAGTGCTTACCATGCTCGCGGATGCCTTGTGCAAGACAGTCCATCCTCTCTCCAAGCTTGTTCATCTTAACAATCACAGATTTTCCTGCATATTCAAGAATATTCAATCTTAATGATATCTTCTTCAAGGATATTGAGTTGATTCTTCATCAAAAGACGGGGGATCGAAAATACTCACTTTGCTTTATTTTAGATAAGTGCTTTGAAGTTGCAGATGGAACATAGTCTTGGCTAGCAGATAGAGACAGTAACTTTTTAGGCTGCCTTTCAAATGAGCATACTGTTGAACTCATGGAAACAGTTACCACCTTTCCACTGAGTAAGTTCTTCATTGTGTATTCTGATTTTGAAGAGAATTGCTATATTGTGAAGGTAACTAATATATGATTATGATTTGGTTGATGGTTTAAGAACATTCCTTGTATATATACAGCAGTTTGGGAGAAGTTGATGAATCTTTTAACTACTAACTGTTGCATGAGTCAGCTATGGGTCATCAGCAACAAGCAAAAAAGAAGATCTTGTGCTTTTTACTTTGAATTTTCTTTGTGAAAGTGCATTGCATGTTCAACCTTTGCTTTCTATTCTTTTTCTTCTCATTGCTTTTCAGTCCATTAATTAATTTATGTTACAGTTCAAATTCCAGTAAAAACAAAACAAGTTAGGAGATGTTTAACAACTTAACATAATATTTTAAATACTCTTTGTCAAAAAATGATGTTTTGTAATATGTATAAAGAAAATCATTATTATATATAGGTCAAAAAATTACTTGATGAATTCTGGCTTTGCTTCTGTCTATTGCCAAAGCAGGTATTTAGTGGAGTAGTTAGAGTATGCATAAGTTGACCTTAACATCACCGTGAACATAATATCAAAAGATTGGGTCTTTCTCAATTTCTTCTTTTGGATATTTGGTCAATTACAGTAAGCTAATCTCATGCTGACTTGTTTTTGTAATCAAGATTTGTGTGCACATGTAGTGTTTTCAACTTTTGAGTTGGCAGATTTGCTTTGTGATGTTAACCTACTTTTACAAGTTGAGTAAAAGAGAACTTTTCATTCTAAAGTCATCTTATCAAAACTAGTAAGGTAATTTTTTTATTTTTTTTCCTAACCATTATATCTTCTTGGCATAATACATAAACACGCCCTTGAATTTGGGCTTAGCTGATCTCCAACTTTGGATGTACACAAGTAAGCACTTACGCTTGTATAAAATTGAATAAGTAGATACACATCCTACGTGGCATAATACACATAGAATGCCACATAGGATATCCATGTCTACTTGTTCAACTTTATACAAGTTTAGGTGTCTATTTATGCACACTCAAAGTTGGAGGGCATAGATGCAAGATGAAGCCAAAATAAAGGACACATTTATCTATTATGTCTATCTTCTTTAGTTTCTTCTTGCGGAAGGACTTGAGAGACCTTTGTACTTGGATTAGATTGTCAACTGGAGCTTCTATGCACAACTTTGCAACTGAACATTTAAACCCAATGAAACACAACATTTAAAACCATTTTTTCATTTAATGAAAAGTATTTCTAAGAATGAAAAATATTAGGGTTAAAATTGTACAATATTTGATCAAACTAAAAATGTTTATAAATTGTAAAATGTCGGAATAACACATTTGGATATAAGTATTTGTTACAGACATCAAGCTAGTTGGTCAAAGTTTTGTCGAAAAATGAGTTACTCAAAGTTTGAATAAAATGAAGTAAAAGCTCTATTACTACCTAGATATATAAACATGAGGTTGATTTACGCAAATATCACATTCAAGATCACTATTTATATTTTATCATTAATTTAAAATGATTTTTAGCATTAGGTTTTAGTGGCGATCTTTAATTACCAGTAAAAATCAATGGCTATCAAAGTCTTTAATCGCCACTAAAAATCAGTGGAGACCGGTGATATTTTTAAATTTTGTGGCGACTTTTATCGCCTCTAAAGGTCCAGTTAAATCAGAAAAGCAATTGAACATTGTGAAAAACCATGGAACAGAATGAAGGCAAATTTGAAGCATAATTATTTTAGTAGTCCTTGGGTGGGAGCTTCAACTGTGGCGGCCATTATGCTCCTCATACTCACAACTATACAAACTATTCTAGCTTTCACAGGTTCCGTTAAGTAAGTAGTAATTATCTCAATTGTAGTGTTGATGAGCTTACGAGTTTTTCATGTCCCCCTTTTGTATCGGGTTTTATAGTTGAATGCTAATTTAATTTAGTTTATTTTAAGTATCTATATATGTCACCTCCACCAACAACATGTACCATATAACTTTATCCACTAGGCAAGCGGGCACATTATTTAGATCTAAGAAAACAATCCCCTTTTATTTGCATTCACAACAAACATTCCATATACCAATAATACTACCCTCAACGCATATATTCTTCATAATTTCTTTTTCTTACTCTTAGCTTGGAACTGTCATACAATTAGACACTATCCTCTATTGAATGTTTTTTGTTGTTTGCTTAAGGTAACAACACTTAATTTCTTAGCTATAAGAATTATACTATGTAATTACTAGACTGCGAAGAATGGAGTAAACCACCAAAACGACGTCTGCCTAAGAAAAGTATAGTGAAACAGGGCATATTGTCAATTCTTGGATCAAATTCTCAAAGAGGAAAATTAACTGCACAATGGCTTGCACAAAATGCTTTAGTCTCTCCAATCAAAACGATTTAATATATATATATATATATATATATATATATATATATATATTTGAATAGATAAGAAGTAATTTTGGACCCATAACTTTTAAAATTTTAACGGATTCAATGATAAGAAACTAAAGATCAAACTGGTAAAATTTATATGGTAGATCCCTTTTCGTAACAATGCACTCATCTTATTGAAATTCTTGATACGCCTCTATACCAACCCCATAGTCCTCATCCCCACCACCCTCACATCCTTAACCCCCATGCCAACCTTAATATGTTTTTCTTAGATTTTTTCACGATCCGTTCTCTACACAAGGATGTGACCGGCACCCGATGTCTTACTTAACCGAACGAACCGGCTTGATTGTTCTAACCTGTACCTTCATCTCATAGACCCGCATACATATATAAAAACAGTTAACTAATCCCTTTGATAGAAAAAAATCGAACTTAACAATTCATAAAATAATCCAAATAAAGATCGAAATCAATAAATACTAAAATATACTGAAAATTATCCCAAGTAACGTGATCAGCCATAAACCCAATTAAAACACATCTGTGAAGCTTCTATGAAGTTGCTAAGAGGAATGCACAAGACATAGATTTCCTGGCTATTCCTCAAAACAAATACCGGACAAATGAATAAAACTATTTAACTGAAAGAGAAGAAACTCCACGGTCAAAGGCGGAGCTCACCAAATCAGCTTAACACGATCTAGCCCGTAGTCTACTCATCTATAACATCTGCGTCTACATTGACATAGGTCAATGTAGGTTCCACAAAGAGAACGTCAGTACACACTAGCGGTACTCAGTGAGTCTCGGCATTTTCCTTACTAAAGTAAGAACGAGATCTTGAATAAAACATGAAGGTAACGAAGGGATAAGAGAGGAAATAAAATCATAATTCATCCTAATGTATTTTAAGTGTGAAGCAAGAAAACAATCACTAAAGCTTATAAAGATTCTTCCCTTCTCGCAAGATTAACTTCTACGCTTGCCAACAATAACCAACAACTCAATCTGGGTTTGAAGAATATCAAGTTGCAGAACCTCCAATGTAATGGCTTCAGCATATCAGTGATAAAGAAGCCTGGGTTTTCATCCGTCAACTTGTTCCTTAGCTTAATTTGTTTTCAGATTAATTTCTCAAGAGTCCTAATAGCTGCTGCTACTTGTCATGTTTATAATTTGGCCTAACTTCTCTTAATTTGGCCAATTATAATAAATTTCACTCTTTTTTTTCCTTTTATTATTTCTATTTCAAACACTTCTAAGTCATACCATATAATATACATTGAGATATCCTTAAGACACTTGCTTGAGCAGTTCTGTATACCCTGTAGGGTACTTTAATTATGTTATCAAGTCCATTATCGAAATTGTAAGCCTAGAAATTTATGGGGCTTTACAGATTTTATACAAATAATTTTTCAAAATATTATTTTCAACTTATTTATCAAACATCAAAAATAAATTTAAAAAATCACTTATTCTTCAGAAAAAATAGCAATCTTCCATCGTACCGAAACACACCCTAAAAGTGTTTTTCTTCAATTAAACTTGATATCAAATTTTAGGATATGGTAGCTTGAACACACACTCAAAGTGTTATTCTATGATAGATCCCTTTTTCATAACAATGCACTCATCCTATCGAAATTTTGGATACGCCTCTATACCAACTCCATATTCATCATTCCCACCACCCTCACGTCTTTAACCTCCATGTCGACCTTAATAGTGTGTCACACCTCGGGAGGGTACCCTAGATGTGACCGATACTCAAAAATCATTGTTGGTCCCCAAACGAACCACTTGGCCTGATCACTGGTCCAATCATACAGCGGAAGACTCAAAAGTAAGGAAAAACACTTCATAGAGTGTAACACGACCAATAACTTAAAGAATAAAGGCCAAAGGCCAACAATCAAATCCAAATCTATGTCGTAAGAATAGTTTGAGAGTAGCTAGTGAAGATATAATGACATCAAATCAAACCATCACTGTCTAGTCTATGAAACCTCTACCTCTACTATCTCAATGGAGCTCATGATAAGTTCATGGCTACCTCAATGAAAGAAGAGTACTATCTCAACAGCACGTCACTCGGCTCCTCAGCTCAAGATAAGTGTGGAATCCTCCAAAAGCAGGGAGGACTCACCAAAGCTGATGACAAATCTAATCCTCAACGAAGCACCTGTTGATGATCTCTAATACCTGTCTCTGCATCATGAAAAGATGCAAGATCAAATGAACGCCAGTACGTGGAATGTAAATGATAGAAAAATAATAACCATCAAGATAGAATAAGCTCAAATCAGAATAAAGAACTCAATCAGGATATGACAAGTCTAAAGTAAATATGATTTAGACAGGAACAATCTTATGCCAATCAAACCAATCATTTAGAGTACTATCAAGACCTATCTGGGAGTTTCTCTTATCCGAGAACCATCACCTATGAGCCGATGGGGTACAATGAGCCGACGTCATTGCCACTTCCGTCCAATACTTTACTAGGGTAAGGGACAAATAAACCAATCAAGGATCCACAATCAATAAGTCAAGTCCACTTTAGGGATAATAAGGGAATTCATTCAATTTATGGTACAATCCTCACCTACGTTGGCTATGTATTTATTGAGTTCGAGTTGTTAGTTACTCTCACCCAATTCGGTGCTCGATACTCCTCCCAAGACTCAGTGCTCATAAAACTCTACCCAATCAGTTCAATCTAGTCATTCGACAAGTCTCATTTGGACTCATTTCAATTCATCAATTCTATCACAATCAAACCTCTTAACCAATCAAACTATCCAATCAATCTCAATCAAATCTTTCAAGAGTAGTTTAGATATGCATTTATGACAACACTTAATTCTATTCAGTCATTTGGATTCCATTTGTGAAAATACAAAGGACCTTCAAGTTTCATTAAGGCTACATTCATGTTCAATCCCATTCACATACAAGGCGTTCATCGTTCATGGTTCTAGACTCAATCATTACATAGGAACATTCAAATATTGGTAAATTTTTTAGTTAGAGTTCATGTAGAAATAGGTCAAATCATTTGTTACAAGTATTATAGTCATAAAACAATCATCAATATCATATTACACAAGAATATACTAAGGTTTAAGGAAAGCTTTCAAGAAATTACTCATGGAAGACCCAATTCAACTCAATTTCACATGTCAACTAATTAGGGGACATGGTGTTACATCTCGCACCTTTGCGCATTCGGAAAGAGGAAAAAAAATATTTTTGGCTTGCAAAGAATGAGGTTGTGAATTATTTTATTTATTTCAATTATTACCGGTATGATGTTCATGAAAAAAAAATGGTGTGGAAATACGGAAGAAGACCGAGGGCAAAAAAATTTGGAAATTTTGGAAACTAATTTTGTGAATTACTTGTAAGACTTATAGTTGGGCTTTAAAAAAAAGGGAATAAGAGAAATTAGGGCCCAATACATGATATGGCCCAAGCCTTGAAAATTTAGTTCATTAATTATATTGGCCCATCATCTATTTAGTATATGTGTCTCTAGAAGTTTCAAGACTTCCAAAGAGAGCTAAGTCATCTTCCAAAGAGAAGAAGAGACCGATACTAGAGGAAGAAAAGGGGAAAAATTCCAAGTTTTTCAACTTTGATCCAAAAACCTTGTCTTCTTGAATTCTTGTCAAGTTCGAGGCCCTCTTCAACGTGGTATAATTAATTGAGCGAGAAAGTTTCATTTGTGGCAAGTCAAAAATTGAAGAAAAGGTAAGAATTCTATCTTTTTTATGTTATGGAAGAAGTCTATGTGTTGTAGCTAATGGAATTAAGTGGAAATTATGTAATTATGATGTATGTGGGTGTGTGACCATGTGGGTGTGCAAGTGGGTGTGTGTGGTCATGTGGTGTGATGGTTGGGAGAAGAGGAATTGAACTTTATTTAGCTTGTTAGTGGTGTCGTTATGGCGATTATGGTGTAACTACAAGTTTAATGATTCGAGACGGCATTGAAATTGGTTCTAAGTTGTTATAGAGAATTATGTGATTTTAGTATAGTTTTTGTGTAATTATGGAAATAGAATTCTAGTATATGGATTATTGTTATTCTTAATGAATTTGGAAGGAGACAATGCAATTTGGTAGTTTCGTTACATTCGTAGAAGTTTTGGGTGGATTATGGTTTTGGTGGAATTCTTACATATTGTATGGCATAATGTTAACTTCTTTAGAATTATGATTACGTGGTCTTGAGCTAGTAAATGAATATGAAATGTTGATATTAGTTTGAAGGTGAGGTGGAATAGAACTTGTGGCCTTATGTGACAAAATAGAAGAAGAAGAAAGATTTTTAGTGTAAATTGTGCTTTGTAGTAATTGTTGATATTGTTGGTATGCTTGTGGGTGTTGTTGTTGATATTCTAGCCGAGTTAAATTCTCGGGGATGTTGAATTTATAGGGGAGGTGCTGCCCAAATTTTTGTAGGCAAGTAAAGGAAAAAAAATTGAACTCTTAAAGGCTTATAATTTACAATTGGTAATTGTGACCATTTGTAGATTTTGGAAGAAACGGGATTTGAATTTGAGTGAGCGTAAGAAGCGGATAAGGTATGTAAAGCTCCTCTTTTTCTTGTTTTGGCATATCCTAAGTGTAGTAGGTTGTAATTTGAGTCTCGGGAAAAACTCTACTCACGAGAATCCAAGCTTGAATTTCCTAGAAATCCATTCAGTGAAATTGAATTAAAAATTCATGTATGTTGAAAAGAAACATGCAAATATCCGTAACTTCTACTTATATGACCGCATCATCCTACAACCTTGATAGATGACTCCGTAGGGCCAAATGTTTGAAATTTATGTACGCCACCTTGGCTTGGCCAAAGGTGGGCCCACTAGCTCCGAAATTCACCTAGTTGTCCTATCTAGTTTATTCTGATAAAACATAAAGGGATAACTTTTGCCCATGAGTTTTCCTACAAAAACTAAGAATAAAATAATAATATCCCGATCGTCCCCTAATGTTCTAATACCCGTTTTGGGACTGTAAACATAATTTCAGAAATGTTTGATATATATATGTGCTGCATTAGTTTCTCACTACTCCGCTTGTGCATATTACTATGATATCGTTCGCCGGAACCCGGGCCGGCTTTGTAATCGTGCGCCCTATAATATACTCAGTAGTATGATGTGTTACGGGTCCCGAGACCTCGCCATAGGGTCGGGTACCGTCTATGGTGACATGATGTGACATGGCATATGATATGTTTTGATGATATGGCATGCTGTGATGATACGATATGTTTGGGGTTGGTACGGAGATTTGAAACCTTCTGGAGTATGATGTGTTGTGGCACCAGCGTCAGGGTGGTGACCACGTTCTTATGCCTTATGCATGATTTTACTTGCATTGTGTACATATGTTTTCAGTACAGATTTTGATGTTCTGGTTTGGTATGTGCTCCGTGTACCCTCCCTTTCAGTTACGATTTATATTCCTTACACGTGTGCTTTACATATTCAGTACATATTTCGTACTGACCCCCTTTCTTTGGGGGATGCGTTATATGCCCGCAGGTATAGACGTTCTGGATCCATCGGCGTAGGCTGCATACCTTCCTCTACTACAGAGTGCTCTATTGACTCGGAGCCGCATTTTGGTATATGCCTTTCTGATGTACACACTCTTATGTATTTGAATATTTGGGTATGGCGGGGCCCTGTCCCGTCATATGTTTTCGTTATGCTTTGGTAGAGGCCTGTAGACATAGGTGTGGGTCATGGGTCGTATATGTTCGTTCGCGTATGATTTGTATCTTAATGTGGCCCCTTTTGTTATAACGGCCAAAACGGCCCATATGTTTGTATATATGTACGTATCCGGTGACGCACCCTCCGTTGCCCCTTTTTGGTTTGATAAATTATTTTTCTGCATACGCGGCTACTGAAATTAAGGATAGCCTGCTATTCTGATTGAGACTAATATTAAATTGGAATTATTTTGTAATATGATGATTTGGTATGTAAGTTCGTTTAGGTGTCCTAATAGGGCACCAGTCGCGGCCCACGGGGCTGGGTCGTGACAAAAGTGGTATCAGAGCGGTTTGTCCTTGGAGTGTCTACAGGCCGTGTCTCGTAGAGTCCTGGTTATCGGTGTGTTGTGCACCACATCTATAAACAGGAGGTTGCAGGACATTTAGGGTGTTACTTTTCTTTGAATCTTAGATCGTGCGCGAGAGCTGTGCTATTAGGATGAATTCCTTTTCTAATCGGCTATTGTATTTTTCAGTGATGCCTCCAAAGAAGGCGATGGCGGCCCAGAAGGGCAAAGCAGTGGTCGGATGGATGAGTCGAAGGCCGAGAGCTACCCGAGCTCGTGCTCAGACTATGCCAGATGTTATGCCCCAGTCAGAAGGGTCTGCTACACCACCACCGGAGGAGCCTGGAGCAGCTCCCCCATTAGCTCCAGAGGCTCCAGCGCCCGAGCCTCCAGCTCCTCAGCTTAGGGCGGAGGATAGGGTGCTGAAGGAGGCTGTGCAGTTGCTGACGACGATAGTAGCGGGTCAGGCTCGCGGACGTGGGCAAAGAGGTGATGATGATGACAGACGTGATAGTTTGAGGGTCCGCGATTTCCTGACATGTAATCCTCCAGAGTTTTTTGGGTCTAAGCCCGAGGAGGACCCCCAGGATTTTATTCGGCAGATGCAGCGCTCATTGAGACTGGTCAGGGCTTCTGAGACCGAGTCTGTTGAATTAGCTTCACACAGGTTACGGCATGTTGCGATTAACTGGTATGAGTCTTGAGAGCTGTCCAGGGGCGAGGGTGCTCCCCCAGCGGTATGGGATGAGTTTGCAGCTGCCTTCCTCAGCCACTTCTTACCCCCAGAGCTGCGGCGGGCGAGAGTTGATAGATTTTTACAGCTGAAGCAGCGAGGCAGGAGTGTTCGAGAGTACAGCTTGGAGTTTGATTCTCTGGCCCGATATGCACCTACTATTGTAGTTGATATGGAGGACAGGATGCATCGGTACGTGATAGGGTTAGATCGTTATTTTGTTGACAGCTGTATGGCGATGGCATCTCAGGTCGGCATGGATATTGGCCGACTGCAAGCCTATGCGCAGGGAATGGAGGACCGGCATAGGGGAGATTATTCTGGTAGAGATCGTGACAGGAGGCCGCCCAAGAGGTCTAGATTAGCGGGGTATTCTGGAGATTTCCGAGGCGGGCAGCCTCAGCAGCAGTCCAGTAGATATCTTCCTCTGTTAAACCGGAGTACGCAGTCCGCCGTCAGACGACTTGATAGTGCAGGGCCGTCTGGGGCCGACCAAAGTTCCAGAGCATCAGGTCCACAGACGAGCAGAGGTTCTGGTCAGTCCAGGCCCCCTATGCCTCGGTGTTCTTATTATGGGAGATCACATCCCGGGGAGTGCTACCGAGCTACAGGAGCCTGTTTTTCTTGCGGCCGTCAAGGCCATATCATGCGAGATTGTCCGTTGGCGAGTGGTGCAGCTGGCGCAGTTCAGCCGACAGGATCAGTTGCTGGTTCATCGTCTACCCCTCTAGCTGCACGTTCTGCGGGACGAGGTATGCCATCACTGGCGGGCCGTGGTTGAAGTCGTGGCGGGGTTTCTGATTCTAGCGGTCCTTCGAACCGCATATATGCATTGGCTAGCCGCCAGGATCAGGAGGCGTCGCCAAATGTTGTCACAGGTACATTATTGGTTTTCTCTCGATCTGTATATGCATTGATTGATCCCGGATCTACTTTATCATATATCTCTCCGCTCGTTGCTAGTAAAATCGGAATAACTCCCGAACCTATAGAGCCATTTGAGGTAGCTACACCAGTTGGGGATTTTATTATAGCTAGGCAGACATATAAGGATTGTTCTGTGATTATATGTGATCGTTGTACTAAAGCTGATTTGGTGGAATTAGATATGATCGAATTTGATGTTATTATGGGGATGGACTGGTTAGCTTCCTGTTATGCTAATGTTGACTGCCGGAAAAAGGTAGTTCGGTTTCAATTTCCAGGAGAACCAGTGGTAGAATGGGTAGGAAGTACAGCATCGCCGAGGGGTAAGTTTATTTCATTCCTCAAGGCTAAAAAGATGATTCAAAAAGGCTATATTTATCATTTGGTTGGGGTATATGATACTAAGGCCGAGACACCTATTCTCCCATCAGTTCCGGTAGTCAATGAATTCCCAGATATATTTCCGGAAGAGCTTCCAGGCCTTCCTCCTGAACGGGAGGTAGAGTTCACGATAGATTTGTTGTCGGATACTCAACCTATATCCATCCCTCCGTATAGAATGGCGCCGAGGGAATTAAAAGAATTGAAAGAGCAACTGAAAGACTTATTAGACAAAGGCTTCATTAGGCCCAGCACATTGCCCTGGGGAGCGCCGGTATTATTTGTAAGGAAGAAAGATGGGTCACTGCGGATGTGTATTGACTACAGACAATTAAATAAGGTGACCATAAAAAATAAATACCCCCTCCCCCAGATTGACGATTTATTTGATCAGTTGCAGGGTTCCAAATATTTTTCAAAGATTGATTTACGTTCGGGCTACCATTAGGTATGGGTACGAGAGGCAGATATTCCAAAGACTGCTTTCAGGACCCGATACGGGCATTATGAATTCAGGGTGATGTCTTTTGGGCTAACTAATGCTCCAGCGGTGTTTATGGACTTGATGAATCGGGTATTTCGGTCGTACCTTGATATGTTCGTGATTGTATTTATTGATGATATTTTAGTTTACTCACGATCAGCAGAAGCACATTCCGATCATCTGAGAACAGTACTCAGCATACTTCGACAACAAAAATTATATGCTAAATTCTCTAAATGTGAATTTTCGTTAACCTCCGTGGCATTCCTAGGGCATATTGTTGGAGCAGATGGCATTCGGGTCGATACACAAAAGATTGAGGCTGTACAAAATTGGCCCAGGCCTACCACACCGACAGAGGTACGCAGCTTTCTGGGGTTAGCCGGGTATTACAGAAGATTTGTAGAAAATTTTGCTTTTATTGCGACACCCTTAACAAAGCTAACTCAGAAGGCAGCAAAATTTCATTGGACTGATGCTTGTGAATGCAGTTTTCGATTGCTGAAGGAAAAGTTGATTACAACTCCAGTTTTAGCTCTTCCAGAGGGGTCAGAGGGGTATGTCATTTATTGTGATGCTTCGGGTATTGGGATAGGTTGCATGTTAATGCAGCACGGTCGAGTCATAGCTTATGCTTCCCGACAGCTTAGACCGCACGAGAGAAATTATCCCACTCATGATTTAGAATTAGCCGCGATGATTCATGCCTTGAAGATGTGGCGGCATTATTTATATGGGGTCCACGTTGATATTTATACGGACCACAAGAGCCTCCAATATATTTTTAAGCAAAAAGAGCTAAATTTGCGGCAGAAAAGATGGCTTGAATTATTGAAAGATTATGATGTCGATATTTTGTATCATCCGGGGAAAGCCAATGTGGTAGCTGATGCACTTAGCCGCAAGTCCATGAGTAGTTTAACCGACGTGCCACCAGAAAAGAAAGAATTGGTTCATGAGATTCATCAGTTAGCCAGCCTTGGAGTTCGTTTGGCCGATTTTGGAGATACCGGGATTTCTATCCGAGATGTTGTTGAATCATCACTTATGGAAGAGGTAAAATGGCAGCAGTTCGAGGATCCCAATTTGTTACAGTACAAAAATGTGGCTTTTAACAAAGAAAGGACTCAGTTCAAAATTTCGTCTGATGGGGCATTATTATGTGAAGGCAGGATATGTGTACCTGACATTGCAGGGCTGCGGCAACAAATTATGGGCGAGGCACATAATGCCCGATATTCTATTCATCCGGGATCCACAAAAATGTATCATGATCTCAAATGTTTATATTGGTGGGATGGGATGAAAAGAGATATTGCAGAGTTTATTGGTCAGTGTTCTAACTGTCAGCAAGTCAAGATCGAGCATCAAAAGCCCGCTGGATTACTACAGCAAATGGAAATTCCCGCTTGGAAGTGGGAAAGAATTAATATGGATTTTTTTACAGGATTACCACGCACTCTACGCAGGTATGATTCTATTTGGGTTATTGTTGACAGATTAACAAAATCAGCCCATTTTCTTCCTGTCAGGACTACGTATTCGACTGGGGATTATGCTAGATTATATATTAAGGAGATAGTAAGGCTCCATGGAGTTCCTGTATCTATTATAACCAACAGAGGTGCCCAATTTACGACTAACTTCTGGAGATCCTTCCAAGAAGGATTAGGGACTCAGGTGAGTCTTAGCACCGCATTTCATCCTCAATCTGATGGACAGGCCGAGCGCACTATTCAAACGCTGGAAGATATGTTGCGGGCCTGTGTAATTGATTTCAAAGGTAGCTGGGACGATCATTTGCCACTTATTGAATTTGCTTATAATAATAGCTACCATTCTAGCATTCAAATGGCGCCATATGAAGCCCTATATGGTAGGAAGTGCAGATCCCCGATTGGTTGGTTTGATGTGGGCAAGACTAAATTAATTGGGCCAGATGTGGTACAGCAAGCAGTTGATAAAGTAAAGCTTATTCGGGAGCGATTATTGGCTACCCAGAGTCGACAAAAATCATATGCAGATAAGCGACGTCGACCACTAGAGTTTCAGATTGGCTATTGGGTATTTCTGAAGGTGTCGCCCATGAAAGGTGTGATGAGGTTCGGCAAAAAGGGTAAGCTTAGTCCGCGGTATATCGGACCTTATCAGATTACCCAGAGGATAGGCGAAGTCGCCTATGAGCTAGACTTACCGTCCGATCTGGAGGCAGTGCACCCGTTATTTCATGTATCTATGCTTCGTAAATGTGTTGGTGATCCTTCCAGAATATTTCCTATAGAAGATGTACAGATAACAGAGGAGCTATCTTACGAAGAACATCCCGTAGCCATTTTAGATCGGCAGGTGAGAAGATTACGGACCAAGGATGTACCCTCTGTCAAGGTTCTGTGGCGGAACAATAACCGAGAGGAAATGACCTGGGAGGCTGAAAGCGAGATGAAGAAGAAATATCCGTACCTGTTTCCTATGCCGTCAGGTAACTTAAATTTCTTAATTAATTACATTAATTAGTAATTAATTATGTGTGCCGCCCATATAAAGAATCCAACCCATAAGGCTAATTTAACATTCGGGGACGAATGTTCTAAAGGAGGGGAGGATGTTACATCTCGCACCTTTGCGCATTCGGAAAGAGGGAAAAAAATATTTTTGGCTTGCAAAGAATGAGGTTGTGAATTATTTTATTTATTTCAATTATTACCGGTATGATGTTCATGAAAAAAAAATGGTGTGGAAATACGGAAGAAGACCGAGGGCAAAAAAAATTGGAAATTTTGGAAACTAATTTTGTGAATTACTTGTAAGACTTATAGTTGGGCTTTAAAAAAAAGGGAATAAGAGAAATTAGGGCCCAATACATGATATGGCCCAAGCCTTGAAAATTTAGTTCATTAATTATATTGGCCCATCATCTATTTAGTATATGTGTCTCTAGAAATTTCAAGACTTCCAAAGAGAGCTAAGTCATCTTCGAAAGAGAAGAAGAGACCGATACTAGAGGAAGAAAAGGGGAAAAATTCCAAGTTTTTCAACTTTGATCCAAAAACCTTGTCTTCTTGACTTCTTGTCAAGTTCGAGGCCCTCTTCACCGTGGTATAATTAATTGAGCGAGAAAGTTTCATTTGTGGCAAGTCAAAAATTGAAGAAAAGGTAAGAATTCTATCTTTTTTATGTTATGGAAGAAGTCTATGTGTTGTAGCTAGTGGAATTAAGTGGAAATTATGTAATTATGATGTATGTGGGTGTGTGACCATGTGGGTGTGCAAGTGGGTGTGTGTGGTCATGTGGTGTGATGGTTGGGAGAAGAGGAATTGAACTTTATTTAGCTTGTTAGTGGTGTCGTTATGGCGATTATGGTGTAACTACAAGTTTAATGATTCGAGACGGCATTGAAATTGGTTCTAAGTTGTTATAGAGAATTATGTGATTTTAGTATAGTTTTTGTGTAATTATGGAAATAGAATTCTAGTATATGGATTATTGTTATTCTTAATGAATTTGGAAGGAGACAATGCAATTTGGTAGTTTCGTTACATTCGTAGAAGTTTTGGGTGGATTATGGTTTTGGTGGAATTCTTACATATTGTATGGCATAATGTTAACTTCTTTAGAATTATGATTACGTGGTCTTGAGCTAGTAAATGAATATGAAATGTTGATATTAGTTTGAAGGTGAGGTGGAATAGAACTTGTGGCCTTATGTGACAAAATAGAAGAAGAAGAAAGATTTTTAGTGTAAATTGTTGATATTGTTGGTATGCTTGTGGGTGTTGTTGTTGATATTCTAGCCGAGTTAAATTCTCGGGGATGTTGAATTTATAGGGGAGGTGCTGCCCAAATTTTTGTAGGCAAGTAAAGGAAAAAAAATTGAACTCTTAAAGGCTTATAATTTACAATTGGTAATTGTGACCATTTGTAGATTTTGGAAGAAACGGGATTTGAATTTGAGTGAGCGTAAGAAGCGGATAAGGTATGTAAAGCTCCTCTTTTTCTTGTTTTGGCATATCCTAAGTGTAGTAGGTTGTAATTTGAGTCTCGGGAAAAACTCTACTCACGAGAATCCAAGCTTGAATTTCCTAGAAATCCATTCAGTGAAATTGAATTAAAAATTCATGTATGTTGAAAAGAAACATGCAAATATCCGTAACTTCTACTTATATGACCGCATCATCCTACAACCTTGATAGATGACTCCGTAGGGCCAAGTGTTTGAAATTTATGTACGCCACCTTGGCTTGGCCAAAGGTGGGCCCACTAGCTCCGAAATTCACCTAGTTGTCCTATCTAGTTTATTCTGATAAAACATAAAGGGATAACTTTTGCCCATGAGTTTTCCTACAAAAACTAAGAATAAAATAATAATATCCTGATCGTCCCCTAATGTTCTAATACCCGTTTTGGGACTGTAAACATAATTTCAGAAATGTTTGATATATATATGTGCTGCATTAGTTTCTCACTACTCCGCTTGTGCATATTACTATGATATCGTTCGCCGGAACCCGGGCCGGCTTTGTAATCGTGCGCCCTATAATATACTCAGTAGTATGATGTGTTACGGGTCCCGAGACCTCTCCATAGGGCCGGGTACCGTCTATGGTGACATGATGTGACATGGCATATGATATGTTTTGATGATATAGCATGCTGTGATGATACGATATGTTTGGGGTTGGTACGGAGATTTGAAACCTTCTGGAGTATGATGTGTTGTGGCACCAGCGTCAGGGTGGTGACCACGTTCTTATGCCTTATGCATGATTTTACTTGCATTGTGTACATATATTTTCAGTACAAATTTTGATGTTCTGGTTTGGTATGTGCTCCGTGTACCCTCCCTTTCAGTTACGATTTATATTCCTTACACGTGTGCTTTACATATTCAGTACATATTTCGTACTGACCTCCTTTCTTTGGGGGCTGCGTTATATGCCCGCAGGTATAGACGTTCTGGATCCATCGGCGTTGCTGCATACCTTCCTCTACTACAGAGTGCTCTATTGACTCGGAGCCGCATTTTGGTATATGCCTTTCTGATGTACACACTCTTATGTATTTGAATATTTGGGTATGGCGGGGCCCTGTCCCGTCATATGTTTTCGTTATGCTTTGGTAGAGGCCTGTAGACATAGGTGTGGGTCATGGGTCGTATATGTTCGTTCGCGTATGATTTGTATCTTAATGTGGCCCCTTTTGTTATAACGGCCAAAACGGCCCATATGTTTGTATATATGTACGTATCCGGTGACGCACCCTCCGTTGCTCCTTTTTGGTTTGATAAATTATTTTTCTGCATACGCGGCTACTGAAATTAAGGATAGCCTGCTATTCTGATTGAGACTAATATTAAATTGGAATTATTTTGTAATATGATGATTTGGTATGTAAGTTCGTTTAGGTGTCCTAATAGGGCACCAGTCGCGGCCCACGGGGCTGGGTCGTGACACATGGAAGAACTCAAATCTATGTTTTAGTTAGCCTTACATACCTAGAATGTAGACTGGGATTTCAAATTGCAAAGGATTTGCTTGAATCTCTTGAACCCTAGCCTCCTCTCCTCTCCTTAGCCCTAGTTCTTAAGTTAATTTTGTGTAAAAAGACTTAGAAATGTGTTTAGGAACTGTTTCAAGGTTGAAAACGCCCTAAGAAAGTCGGGGGTTAAGTATAGGAGGGGTGGAGAAAAGTCCCGAATGCCCCTCACTTAAAACTGAAAATTGGGTACTGTGATAAAGCAAGTCTGCGATGCGGACTTGATCCATTTCAATACATTTTTCAACTTAACACATAAATCACATTCAGTGAATGGGTTTTATGAACAATTGATGAAAATGAACTATGTTGGGGCACCTGTCGCGCACTCTTCTGGTTAAGCAATTTTGCCTCGAAAAATTATCTTTTGATCCGGTTGGCCTAAACTTCAACCAAGACCACTTTCTCACATGATTCTTCCCCTGATCAATATTCTGGCCTCGGATTGGCCAAAAAAAGTTAGGAATGATATGTTATACGAGCGCGCTATCCTCTAGGGGTATTTGGTAATTTTGGGGGTATAACATAGTGCTTGCTTAGATTTTATACAAATATTTTTTTGGGATAATGTATAAGTACTCTCGTGAACTATAACTGAAATTCCATCGACACACCTTAACTTAACTAGGGTCCTATTACCCCCCTAAACTATTTTATAATGTAACAAATACACCCTAAAAGTTGACGTGGCATAAAAAGTGTGCACGCTCTCTTAAAGGCAAGTGATGAGTGAAAGAATTGGACAGATGTCCTTTTTTAATTAGTAACTTTGTAATTTGTTAGTACATATAATTATTGATATTAAAACATATACATATTTAGTTATTTTCATTCCTTTCCATGTAAAATATTTAATTTAATTTCTTCCTCACTTTAAACTTTATTTTTTTCTTTCATTAATTTCTTATCTTTTCACTTTTAATTATTTTTAAAAAATAATTAAAAAATGTTCTTTAACTTTAACGTTTTAATTTTTTTAAGTTTTCTTTGATTTTTTTCACTTAGTTTGATATCCATTCAAAATTAACTTATTTTAAATACACGGTATTTGGAATTAAATTTGAAATCAAATTAAAAGGAAAGACAAAAAATAAAAAGAGTAAATAAAAAATAAAAGAGAAAAGACAATGAATGAAGGTAAAAAAAAGGTTTAAACACAAGGAATATTTTTAAATTGTTTTATGTGTATTAACTTAATTTAAATACAAGATAAAATAAATAAGAAGATTTAAAAAGAATTAAGAATTATTTTTAAAATAAAATAAAATATATATATATTGATGTGGCATGCGAGTGTGTACAAACACTATCAACTTACTTGGTTGAAGGTGCCACATCAACACAAAAGGTGTAAGATAATGCAAAAAAAAAATGAGTTTGGGGGTGGGATGTGGGGAGGGGGAGGGCGTAATAGGACCCTAGTTAAGTTATAATGTGTCACTGAGATTTCAGTCATAATTCAGGAGGATACTTATACATTATTCCTATTTTTACAAAGGATTTTTTCAACTTATTTATCAAATATTAAAAATAAATTTAAAAACTCACTTATTTTTCAGAAAAAATGGCAAATTTTCCGGCGTACCCAAACACAGCCTAAAAAAGTTCTTCTTCAGTTATACTTGATATCAAATTTTAGAATAAATGGTAGCTTGAATACACACTCAAAGTTTTATTCTATGATATGTTTTCTTAAATGAAATAATGTCAATACACTTTATTCTATTATATTAAAGCTTTATTTATTCTATGATACTTTTCTCAAAATGTACATTATTTCATGTTATTAATGTAGGCAGGCTTGCAATCACACAAAGGAACATCTATATATAGTACTCATATATAATTTTATATTCTCCATCTCTCATTCTTCACCTTCAGAAAAGTTGAGCATAGAAGTATTTTAAGAAGAAACTCAAGTTCACTCCAACTAGTCCATTTCGAATTTATGAACAACCAAACCAGGTAATATTTTTGAAATGTTTTATACAATATCTCACCTTATACACTTATACAACAAATAAATAATGTAATGATAATAAAAAAATATATGTATTTATAACCAACATTCTATATAAATGTCGTTAAAGCCTTTATAATCAACACTCTATATAACAGCGAACACAAGATATATACGTGTATATACTACATACAAGGTATATTTATCTATTTTATTTATTTTTATATCCACAATACTTCATCTCTATTTAGTTTTTTGCTCTAATCATATTTACTATACACATTTATGAAAAAACACAATTTCTTTTCTAGTGTAAAGGGAAAAGTGAATGAGAATATGAAAAAATACAATTTCTTCTCTGTTTCTGTTGTTTCAAATGTAAATCAACTTCTACTATTTTTTTATGAAGAAAAACATTATATTAATCTTCATGCAAACAACTTGCATGCTTCAAAAAGTCCTACCACATCTCTACCATCCTCACTAATTGATGATTTTTCCGCTGCAAATCAATGAGAAATTTTTATTATAAAGTATGATTTTTTCACTCATTTTCCAAGGAACTAGCTCATTGGGAAAACGCATGGTGGAAAATAGATCCCACTAAAACACAAGAAAGCCTCCTAATTTTTATGTGCAAAAATTTCACAAGGAAAAATAGTGACTTTTTAGTAGTGTCTGTTTCAATTTGTTTATCTAATTTTGATTTGATACAGAATTAAGAAAGTAAAGAGACTTATTGAATCTTATGATCTTAAACTAAAAATATATAAAATGTACTAAAGTGCCCTTTAATCTTTTGGTCGTAAAAGTGTCCTGAAAAAGTTACTGATAAATGAGAGAGAGAATTAAAATAAAAAGGTGAGAGTATGTGTTTTCTATTAGATTAATATAACGGTATTCCTTCCTGATCTTTTTATTTTTAATAGATGAAATTAGTTTCTTTTCCTGCAAGTTTTGACAAGACATAGTAGGGTTCATTTCACTAAGTAGCATGAGAGTTGATGTTATATAATTTCCCTTTTATTGCTTTGTTTTCTCTTTTCAAATCAAATTCTGCAATGAAATGATTTGGATTAAATATAATAATAATAGTCATGGTATCTATGAATTGAAATTAAAAAGAATGTGTCTTTTTGTAGGAATTGGATGGCACCCTCCACTGAGATTATCTCAATAGATAACCAATTAATTCCACCGCTTCTTCAAACTGAAAAAGATGAGGTCCCTCTCTCAACTATACAAAACATTTTTGCTGCTTCTTCGATGTAATTTTAGGTCTACCTCATGATCCTAACACGTTCACTAACCATGGTTTAACACCTACGGACCGGTGCATTTGTAGGTCGGCATAGGACATGACCAAACAATCCTTGTTCTCTTGTGCACCATTTGGAGAATATGTAGTCATTGTTAATCTTATCAAGTTTTGTAGGACCATGGAATCTTAACATATGCATCGATCTTTATAATATTTATCTTGTGAATGTGTTGAACTTCAACAATCCTAAGATTCATTTAAAATATAATATTACTTCTCTGATAATTAACTATTTTATAAAAAACAAAAAGCATAGATACACTTAGATTTGACCTCAATTATCGCTTATAAAGTACTTATGTTTAACCAATATCACCCTTTAACTGTTGAATATATAATAAAAGAAAATGTAGCAATGTAAAATTGCAATTTAATAAAATATTAAAATACCACACTAACAAGAAATAATGGATCGGGTGAGGTATGCTTTTAAAGTTATGTTGACATTTTTAAAATTAAAAAAAAAACAGTTTTAAATTGTTTTTTTAATACATCTTGTTAATGAAAAAGATAAATTTACATAATTTGTTAAACGTCCAAAGTATATATGCACAACTTTTTTTAAATGCAGATATATCTAATCTAAATCGTAAAGTTGATCATATTAAAAGAATATGTAATTGTTTGCTTATTGCATAGTGCTTCTAATAAACATTTTAAAATTTCTTATTCTCTTCCTTTACAGATAGAAGAAGGGAGGAAAGTGGATCATATAATCGACCTAAATGATTTAGACAATTTGTATATTAAATCGTGGACGATTTCCAAAGTAAACGTGTGGCTACGTGAATCAAATCCAGATGCTTATACACCAAAGATGGTATCTATTGGTCCTTACCATAAGAAAAATCCTCAACTTGATTCAATGGAAAAGTACAAAAAATTGTACCTAAGACGATTTCTTCAACGAAAAGAGGGGCTTGATGTGAAAAGTTGCATTAGTGAAATGGTGAAACTGAAGAAGGAAGCACTAGAGTGTTACGACGATATGAAAGACATCGATACTAAAATGTTGTTGCTTGATGGTTGTTTTGTCGTTGAGTTTATTCGAGAGCATTCTAGGGAGCATTCTCCAAAAGGAGAAGACAAAATTATCAATATTAATAATAATTACATTAGACCAAGAGGTCACGTGTTCAATCTTTGGAAATCAGGAATGCGAGGTAAGGCTATGTACAATAAACCCTTGAGGTCAGTCCCTTCCCCGAACCCCGCGCATAGCGGGAGCTTTAGTGCATCGGGCTGCTCTTTTTACATATCCCGAGACTTGTTGTTACTGGAAAACCAACTTCCTTTCTTTGTCCTAGACCAACTTTTTCTCATGACAAAGCAAGATGATGATGAACCATTGGAAAAACTGGTGAGTCATTGGTTTCACTCTTTTGTTCACTTCCCAATAACGACAGAATGTAAAGCAGGAAATATCAAACATTTACTTCATCTACTACACATATTTTCATGTCATGGGATTACCAAGGAAAAGTCAAACGATTACAAAACAATGGAAATGGTCATGCCAAATGCAACAGAGCTTTCCGAAGCTGGAGTTAGCTTTGCAAAGGTCAGTAATATGACAAGTTCATTCGATATAAAGTTCGAGAATGGTTTGATGACAATTCCTTGTTTTCGAGTGGAAGATGATACGGAAACCATCCTGCGAAATCTCATTGCTTATGAGCAACAATCATCTGATGAACATTCTACATATTTCAGTGATTATGCAACTTTCATGGATCATCTTATAGACTCAGACAAAGATGTGAATTTGCTTCGCAAAAAAGGAATCATAGTGAACTGGTTAGGAGAGGACAAAGAGGTGGCTAGCCTCTTCAACAAAATTGGAAAAGGGGTCACTTTGTATCATGATGGCTTCTATTACAATAAACAATTCAGAAAAGCAGTTGAACATTGTAAAAAACCATGGAACAGAATGAAGGCAAATTTGAAGCATAATTATTTTAGTAGTCCTTGGGTAGGAGCTTCAACTGTGGCGGCCATTATACTCCTCATACTCACAACTATACAAACTATTCTAGCTTTCACAGGTTCCGTTATGTAAGTAGTAATTATTTCAATTCTAGTGTTTATGAGCTTACGAGTTTTTCATGTCCCCCTTTTGTATTGGGTTTTATAGTTGAATGTTAATTTAATTTTGGTTTATTTCAAGTATCTATACCTATCACCTCCCACCAGCATTATGCAAGCGAGAACATTAAAATCTAAAAAAAAACAATAATACTATCCTCAAGAATTGAGTAAATTAACCACCAACACGATATCTGCCAAAGACAAGCATAGTGAAACAGGGCATATTGTCAATTCTTGGGTCAGATTCTCAAAGAGGAAAATCATCTGCACAAAATGGTTTCTTCTCTCCAATCAAAAACTTGTTTCTACTCAACATGTTGGAGGCATGTCAGAAGCATGCTTAGGACTAAATTGAGTTAGCTGTATGGTGTGGGTATTTACTTGTTCTCTTCGATGATCAGAATGGACTGTGGTTAAGGAAAGGGAAACACCTGTCAAAATGAACTGGTTCTGTGATCGCAATATCTTTGCGCAATCACAGCATTAGTGATTTCTGCATGGTAACAAAGAAGTTTGTGAGCACAACATATGCCTCACGATTGCAACGAGGCACGGTCTGGGAGGCAGTAAGCCAAAGCTCCAAAATCGTGATCGTGAGCGCGGTTGCTTCAATCTCCACTCTATGGGGCTGCTGAGGTATTGAGCTCAGCTTCATAATCTCGAATACGGGCTCAAGGAGTAAGGACCACAATCACAGTGTTCTTCTTGGGCACTCCAATCTTCAATGCTGTGATCATTGCCAGACCTGTGGTTGCTTCAAAGGTATTTCAAATGTACAACTCTAAAATTTATCATTTTTCTCGATTCCCACTCCACAAACTCGGTCCAAGAAGATGGAATCACTCCCACTCCTTCCCATCATTAAGGTAAGTTGTTTTAAGCTATTCCTGGTATAATAACTCATGATTTAACTCTCAAATCATAGATTTTTGGTTTGATTACCTATTCGACCAAATTTCACCCAAGAACTAAGGCTTGAACTATTGAGGTGGTTTGAGATATTTGACACTACCCAACTTTCAGTTAGACTCTTTATAGCTTATGAGTGGTGTGATTATGCTATGGGGATGAATCAAGACTCACCGCCGATGTCATGAAAATGGCTGGATGACTGGTCAAAAGATGAATCAGCCTCCTGTTTGCATTATTTTTACAAATATTCTATCCACTCGTATTAACAACTAATGCTTAAAGCCAAAAAAATGTAAACCTCCTTTGAGCAATGGAGCTAGTTACAAGTTTGAACAGATATGAAAATTTGTTTTTTGCATAAACATTTTACATTGGTGAATGGGTGTATTAGGAAACAAAATAAAACAAAAAAGTCATCTTCTCAGATGATTGAAGTTCTTGAAAGATGAAATTGCCTGCTGCAGATATCTTAGAGCCTTTTGATGATTAAAGAACCCCATAAACCAGAACTCATAATGGTCCTCTGTAACTAACTGTATATACTTCTGTGATGGCTTCTCCATATTTTCACCCTCTTTTGCTTTCCGTATCTTAGTTATTGGGATCGATACCTTATAACAAACTCTTAAGTAACTTTCCGGTTGGAGATAAGAGCTTTATTGATCTCTCACTACAGAAAGCAATATTATCAGTAGAGATAAAGAGAAGGCCTGCTATTGGACCAGCTGTAGTTGATAAATAGCATTGAGAAACCTTCAATAGTTTTTCATCATCTCTAACACTAAACTTCTGCCTGAATATCTTCTCCAGTCCTCCTACTTGAAGAATTTTTGCTCCAAGGCTCAATTTTCCCTTCACAGTTTCTGTTAGCTTCGGGCTTAAGCTCACTGCATAATTTTAGTTGTGATATTAGAATCAATACTTTGTATTGTGTATACACGTAATTAGTGCTTCTTTGCATGAATTTTAGTACTTCATGACTCACTTATATGTGTTCTTTAGGTTTACAATTGTGTTTGGCCGTGACTTCACTTTTAAATACTAAATTCATTATTTGCAAGTTGAAGTTTACCAATCAGTATTATGCCGATAACACTCGTCAAATATTGAAAAATTTGTTTGAGGATTATTTGGTTTTCAATCACAAAACTTCAGCTGTTTATTTCCAAAGGCAAAATATTCCTTTCCAATTTCTAACTCCAAACGTGAGTGCTTACCATGCTCGCGGATGCCTTGTGCAAGACAGTCCATCCTTTCTCCCAGTTTGTTCATCTTACTAATCACCGATTTTCCTGCATATTCAAAAATTAATTTTCAATCTTAATGATCTCTTCTTTTCAAGGGTCATTAATTGATACTGTTTAGAACTACTACAATATAGAGTTGATTCTTCAGCAAGAGATGGGGAAAATACTCACGTTGCTTTAATTTAGATAAGATCTTTGATGTTGCAGATGGAATATGGTCTTGGCAAGAAGATAGGGATAGTAATCTTTTAGGCTGCCTTTCAAATGAACATACTGCTGAACTCATGGGAACACTCACCACATTTCCACTGATTAAGTCCTTCATTGTGACTGCTGATCTTGAAGAGGATTACTGTATTGCTAAGGTAACTGAAATATATTAGGTTTTGGTTGATGGTTTAAGACCATTGCTTGCAGAACTATATATATATAAAAGTTGATAACTGTTGCATGAGTCAGCTATTGGTCATCAAAAATAAGCTAAAAAGATCTTGCTTTTTTTTTTTTTTAGAATTTTCTGTCAAATTGCAGTGCATGTTCATCCTCTGGCTTCTCCTCTCTCTTTTAACCTTTGCTTTCAATCCATTAATTAATTTATGTTAGTGGGTGTAAATCATGGAAAATCAGATCTCAAACTTTAGAAAAAACAAAAGAAAGTTAGGGATTTCTTTCTATCTGCTTAAGCTATAAAAAAAAAATTACCCAATACTTGTGTTGGTCAAAGATAGTAGCAGTGATAGATTCACATAAGATCGAAGAGTGGTATTTGAAGACCTTTCATCAAAAAATAATACCTTGTTTATAGAAAATCCTAAGTGCATATAGGTAAAACGTTACATATATTTTAAATCTTGTTGAAAATCATTACTTCATATATAGGTAAAAAATTAATTTTTATACATATATTTAATCTTGAACATATACTTGGTGGATTAGCACAAGCTGACCTAGACGATACCATCATAAATAATAGTATATTCCTTAATTTGCTGCAAAGGTTTTAAAACGCGTCTTCTTTTAGCTTTCTTTTTAATTACAGTAAACTAAATCTCATGTTGCCTTATTTTATTATGAAGATTTTTGTGCAGATGTGGTGTTTTCAACTTTTGTGTTGGCAGATCTGCTTTGTGATGTAACCTACTTTTACTAGTTGAGTAAAAGCAAGAGAAAGCTTTCCATTTTGAAGTCATATTGTCATAACTAGTAAGGTAGTTTAATTAACCCTCAACAGCCTTTTTTCCTTCTAAAACTTCAAGTTTCAATTGGTATTATCATATGCTTCTATAAATTTTATGGTTTCAAGTTGCTAATTGATATAGAATACCTCATTACCCCCTAAACTTGGCATGGTTTATTCAGTGCACTCCTAAACTTTTCGTAGTCCTACTTACCTCTAAATTCTTTTCACAAGCTTTAATGCATAGTAAAATTATCCCAAGTTAGTTTTCTTAGGCTGGTACGATTTAAGTTTGACAAGCTAACGGCAAGAATTTATGACATTAAAGTTAAGTGGCGATCCACAACCACCATTGGATTGTCCCCTTTGAAACATGAATGAGTCATCCATAAACGTTGATTTGTTGCTCACTAAATCAGGCAAAGGGAAAAAGTGTAGCCATTCAACTATTTCAATCGGTTACAAGAGGGCCAACAATTCTGGATTATAGTAACTTCTCTTGTAAGGCAGTTACCTTATATTAGTTTTTTGTCCTCTCATCTTGAGGTGTAAAGACAGGATTTGTAGTCCATTTATGCTGACTTTATGTGGAACACACCACACATGCATGACAAATGATTTAATTCTTTTGAATAAACTAACTTATTTTCTTCTTGACCAACTTTTGCCTTTGAAAAATCATGAGATGAGAGAAATGTCAAGTATTTTTAAATGGTAATTTAAGCACAAAAAAGTACTTGTATTTTCTGTTAGAATAATAGGAAACAATACTGAAGAAGGAAGAGTTTGCCATGTTAAATTCAGTGTGCTTTAGAGATATTTGCCATATATTCTTTAGGGGAATCCAAGCAATTTTCTTTAGGATTCAATAAAGTCTAGTATATTGCAAGCCAACTTATACTACTTCAATAGAGGCCTTATATTTATAGAACTTGAGAGATGACTTTTAAAAAAAGTTGTTTTCTCTCACGAACAGATGTATCTGCTCAATTTAAGCCATACAAATGTTAGAAACTAATTCAACAATCCCCTAATAATTTGTAATAAATCTCATAAAATCATACATACCAGAAAGTATCTTGCATAGATTTTAACTTTCCATTAGTGTAAAACCTTTAAGGTTTGACTAAGTTGATGGTATCCTAAGATTTGAACGGTTCATTATGTCAAGCAAGGAGTACCATACAAATGTTTAGTAGCTGTTAATTATGTGTTGAATTTTTTCCTTTGTATATTTTAGAAAACTAGAAGGGGAGCTTTGGAGTAATTGGTAAAATTGCTTCCATGTGATCAGGAGGTCACGGGTTCAAGTTTTGGAAGTAACCTCTGACAGAAATGCAAGGTAAGGCTGCGTACAAAGGCCCTTGTGGTCGGGCCCTTCCCTGAACCTTGCGCATAGCGACAGCTTTAGTGCACTAGGCTGCCCTTTTTATATTTTAGGAAACTCATAATCCCTGTTGGTTTAGGAGACTCTTTGTCCTAATAGATTTGGGAAAGGAATATATTGTCCTCCTAGAATTGGAAGAATATTTTCCTTCTAGGTTTGGAACTACTTGAGATCTATCTATACATATAAGGGATATAGTTGGGGATTCTACAGGAGGCAGAGGATCCACAATATAGTCCTTAGGTCTTGCGAGCATTGTACACTTCTTTTTTTCTTTCATAGTGGAAAACTCTCTCTGCTTTTGTGTAACACCCATGAATTTTTTTTTCCGCAAAGACTCTAACATTTCTTCACGTTTGTGTAGACTTGAACCGAAGGACTTGTAATTTTATATATGATTTAGGATCAATTCCTAAATATTTGAAGTATATTAGATGTGTTTTAGGATCATAAGAGATCTCTAACACAGAGTCAAAAGTTATGGCCTTTTTTCTACAAACTAGTACTGCAGGAATTTCAGGCCTGGGCGATCACTGCAGGAATTTCAGGCCTGGAGCTCCAGTGGCGCCCGGCGCCACTATAGCGCCAGAAAACAGTCTCAGTAGTTTGTTCCTTGGCGTGACGCGCCACTATTAGGTGTGCAGGGTTTTAAGCCCATTTTAGCTTGGCGTTGCAGTGGCGCGACGCGCCACTATAGTACCAGCAGGATTTTAGCCCATTTTTCCAGATTTTTGATGAAGGGCAATTGGACATTTTCCCTAAACATATATACACAACTTGGAACGTTTTGGGATCATTATTTTCAGCCTTCTCACCTCCAAAGAAACCCTAATCTTCATCCCCTCTTCTCTTCCAAATTATCTCCAACAAAATCCTCTCAAAAGCTCAAGGATTCAAGATCTTCAAGTCATGTCTTTGATTTTCGGTGAGATGTTCTTCATTTCCAGGTATGTAAGGCTAACCTAAAATATGGATTGAGTTCTTCCATATGCCCCATAGATGTGTTTGATGAAGATGGTGAAAGACTTGAACCTTCTATGAAGGTTTTCTTAAAATTTTCCTAAAACTCTAGAATATTTTTATATACTAGTAATTGATTGATGATTTTCATGACTTAAACTCTTGAATAATTATCTTTCATGTTTATTTCATAAACCATAGTTACATATTGACAAAAATGAATTTTGTATATAAATTAATATGTATTGATGGTGTTCTTGAGTTGAGTTTCGTTGAGAGTATGGATTCATGTATTCATTCACATGAACCCAAGATGAGATTTCTTTTGTCATAATTGTCTTGAGGTTGAGATTGATGGTTTTATGTGTATGTATTGATTGGAATGAAAAGAATGAATTGGGATAGTTATGAATGTGAAGGGCATAAAAAGAAACAAAACCTTGGTAGAGCTAAAATGTCATTTTGTTTCTATAAATGGAATATAGAATTAAATAAGAATTTTGGAGCAAGATGCTTGATAATGATGTGAATGATGATGTTTGATGATGATGTGAATAATGATGCTTGATGATGATGTTTGAGGTGAAATGGATTAGAGTCTAATGTGACTACATGATATGTGATTTGCATAATTTGATTTGATTGGAGTCACATGAGTATAAATTATTGGTTGGGAAGGAGTTTTAAATAAATTATTTGTGAACATTTTTGCATAAACTATTTATACACTGTTTTGAGTTTAAAGAATGATTATTTTCATCTTTGATTTAAAAAAAAATTTAAGTATGAGTTGAGTTTGAGGAGTCTCTAAATTATCATTTTTGAACATGAATATTTTGAGTATAAATGAGTTGAGTATTTTTATATTAAAATATCTATTTTAAGTTTGAGTTGAGGAGTTGGAATTATATTTTAAATGCATATAATATTTTCTACATCCATTGAGTTGAGATGGTATCAAATTTAAAGAGAAGAGTTTGATGATTGAGATGAGTCGATTTGAAAGAAGGTCCAATGAGGCCAAATTTGATTTGAGTTTTGAAAAGAGTCCAATGAGACTAAATGAGTTGATTTGAAAGAGTTCAATGAGACTAAATGAGTATTTTGAGTATTTTACTCACTTGATAGATATGAGCATATTGAATCTTGGGAGGAGTATTGAGCACAGAATTGGGTAAGAGTATAGTCCATACTCGAATCCCATAAACTACATAGCCAATGTAGGAAGGAATTGTATCGTGTCGGATGTTTCCCTATTTCATTGTCCTGAAATGATAGGACTTGATTGATTGATGGATCCATGATTGGTTGATTCGTTCATACCCTGGCAAAGTATGAACGGACATGGGCACAACATTGGCTTATTGTACTATCACTTGCTCATATGATGATGGTTGTCGGTTAGAAAAAATCCCAAATTGAGTGGATTGTGCATGATATGATTGGTTTGATTGAGATTGTTTGATGATTGATTGGATTGTATAACATTACTAAGTTCTAATTTGCATATTTATTGAGTTGAGTCCTTTGACTTGATTGTTGAGTTGATTGTATATGATTGGATTGGATTAGATGATATGTGATTGGATTGGATTGGATTGGATTAGATGACATGTGATTGGATTGGATTAGATGATTTGTGATTGGATTGAATAGAATTGTAAATGATTTGACTGAACTGTATGGTACATGATTGGATAGTATATGATTGGTCTCTGTCTAAACCATATTCTTACTTTAGACTTATGACACCTTGATTGAGTCTCTCTTATCTTTCTGATTTGAGATATTTGAATCGATATTATTCTATCTTGATGTATGTTTCATTCTGCCATATTACATACTCGTACATTCCATGTAGTGACGTCCATTTGGCCTTGCATCATTTCATGATGCAGAGACAGGTTTAAGAGATCGTCAATACGCGCACCATTGAGGATCCATTTACACTCAGCTTATTGGTGAGTCCTCCCCTACATTCGGAGGACACCACTTATGTTATTCTTGCATTGAGTTTAGTCCTTTTCATTCTGATTTGAGGTAGCCATGAACATGTCATTGGCACCAATTAGATAGTAGTGATAGAGGCTTAATAGACTAGATAGTGATGGATCGATTGAGTATTTTTATTTCCTTGAATTGTTCTTGTCGAACTATTTAATGATATAGATTGGAGTTCAATTTGTTGGCCCATGACCTTTCTTTCTTGAGTTAGATTATTGATTTGAGCTGCCCACTAAATTATTTCTTTATTTTAAACTTTCCGCTGATTAATTGATATGAATGGATGTGTGATTGGATCAAGTGGTTAGCTTGGGGATCAGAAATGGTCTTCGAGTGCCGGCCACGTCTAGGGTACCCTCCCTGGGCGTGATATTTTGCTTGTTGTATTAGGCTTAGCCGAATCATCCTTATGTTAATTTTCTTCTCTATTTTATTTATTTGTGTTTGTGTGCTAGTTAACCCTTGATATTTCCGTGACAATTGGTATTAAAGCTTGGTTGGAGTTTCTGCACATAATCAAGGGTTAAAATATCTTCATCATCTTCAACAAAGTATGAAATAGAGAAATTCGATGAGGGATCTAGTTTTAGTTTGTGGAAGATTAGAATTAGATTGTCCTTGGTGTTACAAGGGTTATAGAAGACAATTGAGGAGGCTTTTCTAGAAGAGTTGAAAGAATTAGAAAAAGCAGATTTGAAAAAAGTGTTTGTACAATCTTCGAGTGTCTAGTGTTCCACATTGGTAGCATTATGTATGCCATGGTTTGCACTCGTCCTGACATTTCATATGTTGTCAGTGTTGTGAGTAGATACATGGCAATATCTTGGTAAAGAGCATTGGCAGGCAGTGAAGTGGATCTTGAGATACTTGAAGGGTACTACAAATGTGATCTTGACTTTCTCCAAAGACAAGCTAAGTGAATCAGTAGTAGGTCATGTGGATTTGGATTATGCAGGAGACTTGGATAAGAGAAGATCTCTGACATGTTATGTTTTTTCTCCTTCTGGTAGTTTCATCAGTACTTGGAAGGCAACTTTGCAATCTGTTGTTGCTTTGTCCACCACACAAGTTGAGTATATGGCAATTATGGAGACAGTGAAAGAGGCTATATGGCTACAAGGCTTGGAGCAGACAAAACATGTGGTAGTTAGTCATCATTTTATCTGAGATATTGTATCTAAAGGGGTTATTGATGTGAAGAAAGTGTCTACACATGACAATTCAGGAGATATGATGACCAAGACAGTCTGACTAATAAGTTTGGGCATTGCCTAGACTTGATTGACGTGAGTTCTGTTTAGTAAACCCTTCGGAGGGCTGAGGGCAAGGCAAATAGATGTTATTCCTATTGATAAAAGGAATTCAAGCCAAGGGGAAGATTTTTTAATTATTTCTTGAATTTTTCTCTTGTGTATTTTAGGAAATTCATAACCCCTATTGGTTTAGGAGATCCTTTGTCCTAATAGATTTGGAAAAGGAATATATTGTCCTTCTAGAATTGGAAGAACCTTTTCCTTATAGGTTTGGGACTACTTGGGATCTATATATATAGGGGATATAGTTGGGAATCTATAGGAGGCAGAGGATCTACAATGTAGTCCTAATGGCTTGAGAGCATTGTACACTTCTTCTTCTCTTTCATAGTAGAAAACTCTCTGCTTTTGCTTGGAGGATTAGGCCTAGTCGAACCTCATTAAATCCTTGTGTTATTTTTCTTCTCTATTTTCTTTGTTTGTGATTGTGTGCTAGTTAACCTACAGTATTTCCGTAATAGTAGCAAACTAACCGTAATTTGCTCTTAGCACTTTTACGACCATGCACTCGATAGTCTGATGTACAGTTGGGCTAACTTCTCCACCATATACTTCACCCTTACTGGGATGAAATGGGAGGACTTGGTCAATTTTTCAATAACCACCCAAATAGAGTCATAACCACCCGTGGTGATAGGTAGACCCACAACAAAATCCTTAGTGAATGCTTTTGATAGTTAGGACCTTCAAGTAATGAGTTCAACATCTTATTGCAAGGTAGTGATAGGCAACATATAAGTGATCTGAACATGTACGGCGTACAATGCCTATTGGATGCCATGTCCAAAGTTTTTGGTGATAATCGCGCCTCATCAGGCATTCGCTTTGGCAACAGAAGAAAGCCATGTCCATCCCAAAGAAAAGTTTGTTGTGCAAGGAATGACGCAAAGGCACAGCACACACCACAAGGTATGGATGATCAACAATAACGGGAGACATGTTTTAACCGAGCGGCACTACTTCAATATTTATATTAGTGGAATTAGCTACTATGTCCCCGCTACACTAGAAATTTACTAATCCCTTTAAGAATTTATCCAGCCTTTTTTGGTAACAGTTTGCATTATATAGTTTGTCACTGTTTCCTGTTGTATCAGATATTTAACAATTCCGTAGCTCCTCACAGAATTATATGCATTACAGTCATTCTCTATAAGAAGGATAAGTGCTTTAACAACACAAAGTACCTTGTTATTACCCATTGAACTTGTTATGTTAGAATGTACACTACCTCAAATTTGGGTTCCCATAACGATCTGCTACTCAAATGGTCAAATAGGAAGTGATGACTCTGCTAAGTCCCAAAAGATGAATCTGACTGCATTAGTTTTACAATAAAGTTTATACATTCGTATTGACAGCAAGGGCTCAAAGCCTAAAAACTCTAAACCCTCCATTGAGGAATGGAGCTAGTTACATGTTTGAAGAGATCTGTACATTCATTAATGAATGGGTGTATTCGGAAACCAAATGAAAAACTAGAAGTTATCTTCTTAGCTACTTGAAGTACTTGAAATTGCCTGCTGCAGATATCTCAGCTCTTTTGATAATTAAGGAATCCGATAAACCAGAACTCAAAATCATCCTCTGTAATTACTTGTATAAACTTCTGTGATGGTTTTTCCCTATTTTCACTCTCTTTTGCTTTCATTATCTTACTTATTGGGATCGATACCTGCAATTGTGAACTGGTCTATTAGATGATGTTTCATGTTACTAGAAAATTAAGAGTTAAAATAAAAACGAAGCTGAGTGGTACCTTATAGTAGATTCTAAGCAACTTTCCAGTTGGAGATAAGACCTTTATTGATCTCTCACGCAGAAAGCAATCTTATCGGTAGAGATGTAGAGAAGTCCTGCTATTGGACCAGCTGTAGTTGATAAATAGCATTGACAAACCTTTAATAGCTTTTCATCATTTCTAACACTAAACTTCTGCTTGAATATCTTCTCCAACCCTCCCACTTGAAGAATCTTCGCTCCAAGGCTCAATTTTCCCTTCACAGTCTCTGTTAACTTCGGACTAAGGCTCACTGCATGATAAAAGTTTAAATATTAAGGACTTTATAATCAGTATTTTCTTTCATACATTTAAATAGTGCTTGTTGCACAAATTTTTGTACATCTTGACTCCCTTTATCAGTTGTTCTTTAGATTTACACTTGTGTTTGGCCATGGTTTCACTTGAAAATACTGATGTCATTATTTGCAAATTGATGTTTGGCGCCATGTTTATAAATATTGAACTTCAATATTTGAAGTAGTGAAATTATTAAAGAACTTGTTTAAGATGTTTTTCTAGTGGGATGATGGTTTTCATTCACAATATTTCTAACTTTTTATTTTCCAAATAAACTCATGCCCGTATACGATTTCAACCGCTAAATACTCGTTTTCAGCTTAAACAAAATATTGTCTAAGTAACTTTTCGATTAATATTTTAAAGTTCATCATGAATATAAGTGCTCACCATGTTCACGGATGCCTTGTGCAAGACAGTCCATCCTTTCTCCAAGTTTGTTTATCTTACTAATCACAGTGTTTCCTGCACATTCAAGAACATGTCATTAATACTATTTATAACTGATACAAGAAAGCGGATAGAGACAGTAGTCTTTTTGGCTGCCGTTCAAATGAGTATACTGCTGAACTCATGGGAACACCCACCTCATTTCCACTGAGTAAGTTCTTCATTGTGACTTCTGATTTTGAAGAGAATTGCTATTGTGAAGGTAACTGAGATATTATTATGTTTCGGTTGATGGTTTAAGAACATTCCTTGCAGCACTATATATATACACAGCAGTTTGGGAGAAGTTGATGAATCTTTTAACTACTAACTGTTACATGAGTCAGCTATGGGTCATCAAAATAGTATATTTCTCAATTTGCCGCAATGGTTTTGAAAATGTCTTCTTTTAGCTGTCTTTTCAACTATAGTAAACTATCTTATGCTGCCTTATTTTATTTTGAAGATTTGTGTGCACATGCGGTGTTGTCAACTTTTGAGTTGGAAGATTTGCTTTGTGATGTAACCTCCTTTTACAAGTTGAGTAAAAGTAAGAGAATTTTCTCAATGTAGTTTTATTAGTCTTGTATGATCTAGGTTGACAAGATAATTGTTAGAATAAAAATAAGTGTACACAATCCTACTTAGAATAAGAATAGAATTAGGAATAGTTTATAGTATCTTACTTGGAAAAGAATTATTTTATAGTGTGTATAAATAGGGTCTTTGTGTAATATTGTTCTTACACAACTCAATAATATTTTTCTCCTATATTTCTCACGTGGTATCAAAGCATTGGTGAGAAACTTACAAGAAAGAAAACCCAATCTGTTTCAGGCACGTGTGGCAGTTTCCAGCCAATTTTTGAATTTTTTGTTTTTTTCCAGTGAGGTCACCTCTGCATCTCGAGACTGACTATCTAATTATATTTTGATTTTGATCAGTTTCCGACAGTCATATCTGTCTTTTCCAGTTTCCGACGACTGGAACTTTTTTTAGGCAGTCAGATCTGTCTTTTCTAGTTTTCGGACAGATCTGAATTTTCCAGATTCCTGATTCCTATATATTTCCTTTTTCTTTTCCTAATATGTCGTTAGGGGTTGATATTTTTAGCTTCAAAAATATAGGAAGTTCTAGCCCTATGATTACTTCGGAACCATTAATGGGAAGCTCAAACTATTTAGCTTAGGCATCCTCAGTTGAGTTGTGGTGTAAGTCTCAAGGCGTCCAAGATCACTTAACCAATAATGCTTATGTGGTAGATGAAAAGGCAAAGGCTAGAGAGGAAGATGCAAAAGACAAAGCACAATGAGTGAAGGTTGATGCTCAATTATGTAGTCTCTTATGACGATCTATTGATTCCAAGTTGATGCCTTTGTTTCACCCATCCCAGACATGTTATTCAGTTTGGGAAAAGGCTCATTCTTTATACACTAATGACATATCTCGATTCTATGATGTGATATCTCGAATGACCAACTTAAAGAAATAAGATTTCGATATATCTACTTACTTGGGGCAGGTACAAGCAGTCATGAAGGAATTTGAAACGTTGATGCCAGTTACTACAAATGTGGAAAAATAACAAGAGCACAGACAGACGTTGTTTCTAGTTCTTACACTTGTTAGTCTTCCTACTGACCATGATTCAGTGCGTGATCATATTTTAGCTAGTTCTGTAGTTCCTACAATTGATGAATTATTCTCTCATCTACTTCGTCTTGCTGCTCCTCCCAGTCACAAACTAGCCTTATCACCCACCATTTACTCCTCCGTTCTTGCATCTCAAAATAGAAAAATGAATATATCAATCCATGGAGAATTGTCGAGGAGGAGGGCCTTTTGGAAAACCTCAATCCAAGTGTAGTTACTGTTATAAACTTGGGATACTCGTGACATATGTTAATTTTTCATGGTCCACCACCAAGTTATGATATTATTGTTCTAAAGTAATATAATGAGTTCCTTCGAAATCGTGCAAGTAAGCAGACATCTCCACAAGTAGCATCTGTGGCTCAGCCTAATCACTTATCCAATAATGCTCATACTGCTCATACAGAATATGATGAGTTCGTCCAATATCGAGCAAGTAAGAAAACGTAACCACAAGTAGCTTCAGTTGCATAACCTGATGTTTCTTTTACGGATAATTCTTTTGCTTGTGTTTCACAATCTAGTAATCTTGGATCATGATTCATGGACTCAGGCGCTTCTGATCATACCTCTAGTAATAAATCACTTTTGTCTGATATTTTTTATTCACAATCTCTTCCAGCTATTACTTTAGCTAATGGGATCCAAACAAAACCAAGAGGGGTTGGCAAAGACAAACCCTTATCTAATGTCACTCTAGACTCTGTTCTTTATGTCCTTGGCTCTCCTTTTAATATAGCATTTGTTAGTCGTTTGAAGCATGCCTTACATTGTGGCATATTCTTTTTTGATGATTTTTTTCTCATACAGGACCGCAGTACAAGACAGACGATTGGCACCGGACATGAATCACAAGGCCTTTACTATCTTACATCTTCAAATTCCTTCACAGCATGCTCCGTTACAAATCCTCCAGACCTAATTCAAAAACGTTTGGGACATCCGAGTCTATCCAAGCTGCAAAAGATGGTGCCTAGTTTCTAGTTTAGATTGTGAGTCATGTCAACTTGGGAAACACACTCGTGCTACGTTTTCACGTAGTATTGAGTGTCATTCTGAGTCTTTTTTTTCATTAGTTCATTCTGATGTTTGGGATCTTAATAGAGTTAGTTCACCCTTAAGATTTTGTTAGTGTCATTGATGATTATTCAAGATGCACTTGGGTTTTCTTAATGAAAGATCGTTCTGAGTTATTTTCTATATTCAAAAGTTTCTTTGTTGAAATACAAAATCAATTTGGTATTTCTATTCGTACTTTTTGTAGTGATAATGCCTTAGAATACTTATCCTCCCAATTTTAGGAGTTTATGACTCACCATGGAATTATTCACCAAACATTTTGTTCGTACACCCCTCAACAAAATGATGTAGCAGAAAGGAAGAATATGCATCTCATTGAGACCGCTCACACTCTTCTTATTGAATGTCATATTCCGTTGCATTTTTGGGGAGATGCAGTCCTTACGTCTTATTATTTAATTAATAGAATACTCTCATCCTCTATTCAAAATCAGGTTCCATATTCCATACTGTTTCCTCAGTTATGTCTTTACTCTATCCCTCCTCGTATCTTTGGGAGCACATGCTTTGTTCATAACTTAGCCTCTAGGAAAGATAAATTAGCCCCTCGTGCCCTCAAATGTGTCTTTCTTGGTTACTTTTGAGTTCAAAAAAGGTATCGTTGTTATTCACCTGAACTTCATCGATACCTTATGTCCACTGATGTCACATTCTTTGAATCTCAACCTTATTATACATCTTCTGATCATCCAGATACATCAAGTGTCTTACCCATACCTCAAATCTTACCTGTACCAACTTTTGAGGAATCTAAGGTCTCTCCTACATCTCCATTTATAGTGCCACCACTTCTGACTTATCATCGTCGTCCGCGTCCACTTATTGTCCCAGATGATTCATTTCATATGCTGGACCCTGCTCCTACTACAGACTTGCCTCCTCATGGCCAACCGATTACACTTCAAAATGTATATGATCCACTCGAAATGCTAGCCCACATTATAGTTTCTCGAGTTATCATCGTTTATCCTCACCACATTATGCCTTTGTATCATCTTTGTCCTCTAGTTCTATTTCTAAGACTATAGGTGAAGCACTATCTCATTCTGGTTGGAGGCAGGCTATGATTGATGAGATGTCTGCTTTACATACGAGTGGTACTTGGGAGCTTGTTTCCCTTCCTGCAGGAAAATCAACTGTTGGTTGGGGTTGGGTTTATGCAGTCAAAATTGGTCTAGACGGTCAGGTGGATCGACTAAATGCTCGCCTTGTTACCAAAGGGTATACTTAGATATTTGGGCTAGATTATAGTGATACTTTGTCTCCCGTGGCTAAAATAGCACTTGTTCGTCTTTTTCTATCTATGGTTGTCGTCCGTTATTGGCCTCTTCATCAGTTGGACATTAAGAATGCTTTTTGCATGGTGATCTTGAGGAAGAAGTTTATATGGAGCAACCACCTGATTTTGTTGCTCAGGGGGAGTCTAGTACCCTTGTATGTCGATTGTGTAGGTCACTCTATGGTCTGGAACAGTCTCCTCGAGCCTAGTTTGGGAAGTTCAGCATAGTAATTCAGCAGTTTGACATGATTCATAGTGGAGCTGATCACTTTGTCTTCTACCGGCATTTTGCACCAAATTTGTGTATTTATTTAGTTGTTTACGTTGATGATATCATTATCAATGGCAATGATCAAGATGGTATCACTAATTTAAAGCAACATCTTTTTTCAGCATTTTCATACTAAAGACCTTGGCAGGTTGAAGTATTTTCTAGGTGTTGAGGTTGCTCATTCTAGATTAGGTATTTTTATTTCTCAATGCAAGTATGACTTAGACATTGATAGAAATGACGGGATGTAGACCTATTGACACTCTTATGGATCCAAATGTTAAACTCTTTCCAAGACAGGGGGAGACACTTAGTAATTCTGAAAGGTATAGATGGCTGGTTGGAAAGTTGAATTATCTCACAGTGACTAGACCCGACATCTCTTTTCCTATATGTGTTGTAAGTCAGTTTATGATTTCTCATTTTGATAGTCATTGGGATGAAGTTATTCATATTCTGCGATATATAACGTCAGCTCCCAATAAAGGACAACTCTTCAAGGATCACGGCTATGAGATATCACCGGATATACTGATGCTAATTAGGCAGGATCACCTTCTGATAGACGTTCCACATCCGGATATTGTGTTTTAGTAGGAGGTAATTTGGTGTCGTGGAAAATTAAGAAACAAAGTGTGGTTGCTCGATCTAGTGTAGAAGCAGAATATCGAGCAATGGTTGTAGCAACATGTGAGCTAGTTTGGATCAAACAGTTGTTGAGAGAACTAAAATTTGGAGTAACCGGTGATATGGAACTTGTGTGTGATAATCAAGCGGCCCTTCATATCGCATCAAATCCAGTATTTCTATAGAGGACTAAGAACATTGAGATTGATTGTCACTTTGTCAGAGAGAAGATACTATTAGAAGATATTGTTACAAAGTTTGCGAAGTTAAGCGATCAACTTGCAGATATCTTCACCAAGTCCCTCACTCGTCCTCGTATTAATTATATTTGTAACAAGCTAGGTACATATGATTTGTATGCACCGGCTTGAGGGAGAGTGTTAGAATACAAAATAGATGTACACAATCCTACTTACAATAGAAATAGAATTAGGAATAGTTTGTAGTGTCCTACTTGGTAAAGAATTTTTTTATATTGTTTTATAGTGTCTATAAATAGGGTCTTTGTGTAATATTGTTTTTACACAATTTAATAATATTTTTATCCTATATTTCTCACAATAATGATACGGATTGATGACATTAAAGTTAAGTAGTGGTTGTTGACCAGGAATGAGTCATCCATGATCTTTGATTTGTTGCGCAATAAATCAGGCAAAGGGAAAAAAATAGCCATTCAAATATTTCAACCTGTTACATAGGGCCAACAGTTCTAGATTATATTAACTTCTCTTTTAAGACAGTTACCTTATCTTACCTTTTTCTTTAATCTCATCTTGAGGTGTAAAGGCAGGATTTGTAGGCCATTTATGCTGACTTTATGTGGAACACACCATACATGCATGACAAATAATTTAATATTTTTGAGTAATTTAACTTATTTTCTTCTTGACCAACTTTTGCCTTTGAAAAATAATGAGAGAAATGTCAAATATTTTTAGAAGGTAGTTTAAGCACAAAAAGTAATTGTATTTTCTGTTACAAAAATAGATAACAACATTGAAAAAGAATGAGTGCCTAGTCTATTGCAAGCTATCGTATGCTAACTTTTCAGAAAAATCATTCTCTTTCACAAACAGATGTGTGTTCAATTTAAGCCATCTAAATATTACAAACTTACTTAGAAGCTATTTGTCACGCCCCGGGAGGATACCATAAGCGCAACCGGCACTCGAAAGCCATTTCTGGCCTTCAAGCGAACCACCAGATTCAGTCACACTATCATTCATTCACATTCACTCGGAGGAAGACTCAATCATAAATACACTATTCATAATATAAGGGCCGAAGGCCAATCACCATCAACTCATCAAAACAAATATGATAAGACTTCTCAAAATAACAGTCCAACCTCCCCACACTCTAGTCTATGAAGCCTCTATCAAAGTCTAGGAGGTGCCAATGACAAGCCCATGACTACCAACAATCAAGATAAAGAAAACAACACAAGACTATACAAAAAAACTCAACATCCTCCGGAAACTAGGAGGACTCACCAACTAGCTGGGATTGTGTGAATCTTCAATGGTGCGCCGGTTGATGATCTCTAGTACCTGTCTTTGCATTATGAAACGATGCAGGCCAAATGGCGTCAGTACATGGAATGTACGAGTATGTAAAATGGCCGAATGAAATGAAAATCAAGGAAGAATCAAATCAACATCGGAATCTCAACTCAAGAGAAATAACAACTCAATCAAGTGCCCTAAGTCTAGACAAGAGTATGATTTAGACGAGACCAATCACCTACAATTCAACTCCATTTGACTCAGAGTACTATCAAGACCTATATGGGAGTTTATCTTATCCGACAACCATCACTTATGAGCTAGTGACAGTACAACAAGCCGACGTTGTTGCCGCGTCCATTCATGCTTTGCCAGGGCATGAACGAATCAACCAATCATGGATCCAATCCAACCAAGTCCTATAATGTCAGGACAATAATTTTGGGGAAGCATCCGACTTTAACGGTTCAATCCCCTCCTACATTTGGCGACGTAGTTATTGGGTTCGAGTATGGACTGTACTCTTGCCCAATTCGGTGCTTGATACTCCTCCCAAGACTCAATGCTCATAAAACTCCATCTAATCAACTCAATCAAATCATATCAACAAGTCTCATTTCAACCTTGTCAACTCATTAACTCTATCACAATCAAACATCTCCCAATCATATCTTTCAAGAGTAAATTTCAATGCACATTTATAGCAACGTGTAAACATAACCAATCATTTCCTCTATCCATTTAATCAATCTTTGAAACTCATCACAACTTCAAGGCTTTAAATCAACAATTCAAGATAAGCAACATTTTAAAGAAAATAACATCCCTTCATCATAATCCACCTAGTTAAGAAAATCAATAAAGCATATTTAACAACTCATCTTCATCAACTCATACTCACATAAAGGCTCTTTTTAGAAGTTTCTTGACTCAACCTCATCAACATACCAAGAATCGATTTAATGGATGACAAGACTTATTTGAACATAACTCTAGCAAGAAACTTTATTCCCATGGGCATTTATCCTCAAAGAAGGTATAGGGCACATGGGTGGACTCAACCCATGTTTTGAATGACCTTACATACCTTAGTGAAGACTTGAAGAAAACCTTGTTGTTGGGCCTTCAATGGAAAGCTTGAATTCTTGAAGCTCTTGGAACAAATCCTTGTTGTAGATGGAGAAGAAGAAGAAAAAGATGAAGAAGAGAGAGAGAGAGATTTCTAGGGCTTTTCTAGAGAGAGAGAGGGGCTGACAAATATGCTCCCAAATGCTCACGGATGATACATATATAATTTGGGAAAATTCCCAAATTGCCACTTCTCAAAAGTTCTAAAAAATAGGTTAAAATGCTCCTAGCGCGATAGAGGCGCGTCGTGCCACTGCAGTGCCAAGACGATTTCGCCTAAAAACCTGCACACCTATTAGTTGCGCGCTGCGCCAAGGACCAAACTACTGAGGCACATTCGTGGCGCGATAGTGGTGCGTCGCGCCCTTACAACGCCAAGGCCATATTTTCTGGGTTTTGGAAATTTGGCTTAAAAAACCCTGCACATCTCATAGTGGCGCGCCGCGCCAGGTACCAAACTACTGAGGCATGTTCCTAGCGCGATAGTGGCGCATCGCGCCACTGTGGCGCCAAGCCCAATTTTCCAGCAATTGCAACCCAGGCCTGAAATCCCTGTTGTGCTAGTTCATCTTAGGATCGTCATATCTTTTGTCTCTGAACTTCAAAATTTACATTCTTGGTGGCGTTGGAAAGAAGACTCGATGACCTTTAATTTAATAGGTCGTGGTCCATCCAAATTGTCATCTTTCAAAAGATAGGGTCGTTAGAAGTCGACCTCTTATATGAACGCATCATAAAACTTAGCCACGATGGATCTTTTGGACTTAGCTTGGTCCTAAGGGTCCTTCATGACCCCACATCATCTCTAACGCTGCTTAATTTCTCAAAAACTCATCTTAACTCGTGTATGTGCTCCATAATACTCGAGTTCGACCCTACCCATATATAAGAAGGGTCCGAATCTTAGAATTTTTTTTGAGGGGTGTTACATTATCTCCTCCTTGGGATCATTCGTCCTCGAATGACGAGAAATCAGAAATGGACATAGGGTACAAATCACCATCAAAATTCAGTCATTCAACCAATCAAATCCTTAAACAAGCTACCAATCAAACTCATAATGCATAAACAAATTCAAGTCAAGGAAATGGACATTACCTTCAATATTTTCGTCGGTAGGCATGAATAGATGGGGATATTTAGATTTCATGTCTTCCTCCGCTTCCCATGTGGCTTCCTCAAAAAATTGGTTTTTCCACAGAACTTTAACTGAGGCAATCTCTTTGTTCCTCAATTTGCGGATTTTACGATCAAGAATTTGGACTGGAACCTCTTCATAGGATAAGCTATCCTTAACTCCAATACTATTAATGGGGACTACCAATGAGGGATTGCCTAAGCACTTCTTCAACATTGAAATGTGGAATACTGGATAAATAGAGGCTAGCTCTGAGAGTAACTCCAATTCATAGGCAACACTCCCAACCCGCTTCGAAATCTGGTAAGGACCAATATATCGAGGACTGAGCTTCTCCTTCCTCCCAAACCTCATGAAACCCTTCATGGGTGACACTTTCAAGTATACCCAATCACCCACCTCAAACTCTAAGTCTCTCCTCCTCACGTCGGTGTAAGATTTTTGGCGGCTTTGGGCTGTCTTTAGCCTATTTTGAATGACTCTCACCTTCTCCATGGCTTGGTGAACAAAATCGGGACCAATCAACTCAACTTCACCCACTTTAAACCATCCAATTGGCGATCTACACCTCCTCCCATACAAAGCTTCATAAGGAGCCATTTGAATGCTCGCATGATAGCTATTATTATATGTAAACTCTATGAGAGGTAAGTGATCATCCCAATTTCCTTTGAAGTCAAGCACACATGCCCTTAACATATCTTCCAATGTTTGAATGGTGCGCTCTGCTTGGCCATCTGTCTAGGGATGGAAGGCCATACTCAAGTTCACCTTCGAACCTAACCCCTTCTGAAAAGATTTTCAAAATTAGAAAGTGAATTGAGCTACTCTGTCTGAGATGATAGAAAAGGGAACCCCATGCAATCTGACGATCTCTTGAATGTATAATTTTGTGTAATCTTCTGCGGTGTCAGTAGTCTTAACCGCCAAGAAGTAAGCTAATTTCGTCATTCTATCTACAATCACCCAAATCGAGTCATGTTGATTTTGGGACCTTGGCAAACCCGTAATAAAGTCCATGTTGATCATCTCCCACTTCCATTCTGGAATTTCTATGTTTTGGGATAAACCACATGGCCTTTGATGCTCAACTTTCACCTGTTGGCAATTCGGGCACTTGGAAACAAATTTTGCAATATCTCTCTTCATCCACTCCACTAATAGATTTCCCTCAAGTCATGGTACATTTTTGTGGAGCCCGGATGAATAGAGTATCTAGAACTATGCGCTTCATCCATAATCCTCTCTCGAACATCATCGACCTCAGGTACACACAATCTATTTTGGTACCTCAACACACCATCTCCTTCTTTGGTAAAAACCATTACCTCTTGTTTGTGAACAACTCCCTTAAAATGAGAAGGACGGGATTTTGATCTTGTTTCTTCTTTACCTCTGCCATAAGTGAGGATGTAGACCCTTCCGAATAATAACTCCGCCTTCATTTTTCTCTTCCAGACGAACTCTCAATCGGGCTAATCTATGTACTTCCTTTACCAATTCTCTCCTCCCCTCCTCCACATGGGCAGTGCTACCCATAGACAACCTGCTAAGAGCATCAAGAACAACATTACCTTTACTTGGATAGTATAGGATGCTCATGTCATAGTCCTTGAGTAGCTCGAGCCATCTCCGTTGCCTCAGGTTGAGTTCCTTCTGGCTGAAAACATACTGTAAACTCTTGTGATCGGTGAATACATCAACATGCACTCCATACAAGTAGTGACACCAAATTTTAAGTGCAAACACCATAGTTGCCAGCTCAAGGTCATGAGTTGGGTAGTTCCTCTCATGAACCTTAAGTTGTCTTAAAGCGTAGGCTATCACTTCCCCTTCTGCATCAGCACACAACCCAAACCAACTCTAGATGCATCACAATAGATCACAAAACCCTTTGTTCCCTCGAGCAAAGTCAAGACAAGAGCAGTGGTTAGCTTCATCTTCAATTTATGAAAACTCTTCTCACAAGCATCGGACCATTGAAACTTAGCCTTCTTTTGGGTCAGCTTAGTCAATGGTGATGATATGGATGAGAATCCCTCTACAAACCTTCGATAATAACCGGACAAACCCAAGAAGCTTCTTATCTCCATCGGGGATGTGGGTCTAGGCTATTTCTTCACAGTTTCAATCTTCTGATCGTCAACCTGAATACCATCTCCAGATACAATGTGGCCTAGGAAGGCCACTGATGCAAGCCAAAATTCATATTTGGAGAACTTTGCATACAATACCTGGTCCCTCAAAGTTTGTAGGATGATCTAAAATGATAGGCGTGCTTCTCCTCATTCTTGGAGTAGACTAGAATATCATCTATGAATACAATCACAAACATATCAAGATATGATTTAAATACCCAATTCATGAAGTCTATAAAAGCTACGGGGGCATTAGTCAACCCAAAAAACATGACTAAAAATTCAAAGTGACCATAATGAGTCCGAAAAGCAGTCTTTGGAATATCACACTCCCTCACCTTCAACTGATGGTAGCCGGATCTAAGGTCTATCTTTGAGAAACAAGTGGCACTTTGAAGTTGATCAAATAAGTCATCTATTCTGGGGAGAGGGTATTTATTCTTTATGGTGACCTTGTTCAGCTGCCTGTAATCAATACACATTCTGAGGGATCCATCTTTCTTCCGCACAAATAGGACGGGAGCACCCCATGGTGAGATACTCGGCCTAATAAATCCCTTATCCAACAAGTCCTTCAATTTCTCTTTCAACTCTTTCAACTCACCCGGAGCCATTCTATATAGAGGAATTGAGATAGGCTGGGTATCAGGAAGAACATCAATCCCAAAGTCGATCTCCCTATCCGGAGGGACTCCAGGCAGATCTTCGGGAAAGACGTCGGGAAACTCCTTGACAATCGGGACCGACTCGAGGGATGGAGACTCATCATTGTCATCTTTCACCCGGATAATGTGATAGATACACCCTTTTGAGATAAGCTTCCTGGCTCTTAGGTAAGCAATAAACATACCTTTAGGCATAACATGGCTACCCTTCCACTCTATGATAGCTTCATTCGGGAATTTGAACTTAATAATTTGAGTCCTTCAATCAATAGAGGCATAACATACATAAAGCCAGTCCATGCCAAGGATTACATCGAAATCGACCATATCCAACTCAATTAAGTTGGCCAAAGTGTCCTTGTGATGGATTATCACAGTGCAATCTCTATAAACTTTCTCAGCTAAGACAGAATCACCGACAGGAGTAGCTACACTGAAAGGCTCAAGAAGACATTCAGGAATTTTATTGAATTTACTAGCCACGTAAAGAGTCACAAACGATAATGTGGCACCCAGGTCCATCAAAACATGATAGACAAGAGAAGAGACTCGAATCATACCTGTCATAATGTTTGGAGAGTTCTCCTGATCTTGACGACTACCCATGGCATATAGGCGGTTTGTACCTCTACTCGTACCTGAAGTAGTGCCCCTCTGATTACCTCTAACTGATGGTGCGGTGGTAGAGAACTAAGATCTGTCTCCCCATGCTGGAAACTCTCTCTGAAAATGGTCTCTTTGGCCACACTTATAACAACCAGCCCTTCCCGCTCTGCACTCTCCCAAGTGGAGCTTACCACACTTGACGCATGGTGGCTTCCCTTGCGAACCTTGACCCACGCTAGCTTGGGATTGAGAATCCTGAGGTCTGAAATTCTGGCAACTTTATCCCTACCGATCATACCTGTTCTGCGACATAGGTGCACTGGTTGTGGATGAGGTATAGTTGGAAGGCCTCTTATGGAAGAAGGACCTGTTGCCCTTATTTTGTCTCTGTTCATTCTCATGGCCTACTGATTTTACCTTCTTGCTCAGATGCTTCTCTCTATCTTTCCTCTTCTCATCCTCCACCTGTTGAGCATACACAATTAATCTGGAAATATCCATGTCCAAGATCAATAATGCTGCTTTGCATTCCTTTTTCACATGCCTCCCTAACCCGGAGACGAACTTCCTTATCTTTGACCTCATATCTGGGATCATTTCTGGAGCATACCTGGACAGCTGGATGAACTTTAGGCCATACTCATTAACTGTCATACCTTTCTATTTCAGGTTCACAAATTCCTCCACTTTTACTTCCCTCAATTCTCGGGAAAAGAAGTGGTCAAGAAAGGCTCCCTCAAATTTATCCCATCTAGCAGGTTCAACATCCTCACCCCTACCTTGTTCCCATTGGTTATACCAGATGTTTGCCACATCTTTGAGCTGATAAGACACCAACTCAACCCTTTCAATTTCTGTGGCATGTATAGCTTTCAGAATTTTTCACATCTCATCAATAAAGTTCTGGGGGTCTTCATCAACCTTAGAACCCGTGAATGCTGGTGGATTCATTCTCAAAAAGTCTCGAATTCTGGCAGCAGCAGTCGGATCTTGGGAACTAGAGCTAAGAGTTGGCGAACTCTGGTTACCATTTTGGGCAGCCACTAATTGGATGAGCATTACAATTGCCCTTCGAAATTTGGCCTCTGATGTGGTGCAGGCGGAGTAGCAGACACTTGAGGTGCCTACGCATACCTCGTAGGTCGGCCTCTAGCCCTTGCTGGGCGTATCTTTGATTGGGGCATCTCGGCATTATCAATTTTCTCTGTCTAGCCATACGTTTAGGAGGTATTATCTGTAACGTAAAAACGCACAAATTAGAAAGGAGTTTTATAGAGTTTAACTCTATCGCACGAATTCAGAGTATGGAATAAGTGAAATAATTCCTAATGACTCATAGCCTCTTGATTATAAGTGTGGTGCACAATACACCCATAAGCAAGACTCTACTAGACACGGCTTCATAGACTCCCTAGGACTCTTGAACTTTGTGCTCTCATACTATGTTTGTCACGTCCTGGGAGAGTACCCTAAGCACAACCGGCACTCGAAAGCCATTTCTGTCCTTCAAGCGAACCACCTGATTCAGTCACACTATCATTCATTCACATTCACTCGGAGGAAGACTCAATCATAAATATACTATTCATAATATATGGGTCGAAGTCCAATCACCATCAACTCATCAAAACAAATATGATAAGACTTCTCAAAATAATAGTCCAACCTCCCCACATTCTAGTCTATGAAGCCTCTATCAAAGTCTAGGAGGTGCCAATGACAAGCCCATGACTACCAACAATCAAGATAAGGAAAACAATACAAGACTATACAGAAAAACTCAATATCCTCCGAAAACTAGGAGGACTCACCAACTAGCTGAGAGTGTGTGAATCTTCAATGGTGCGCCAGTTGATGATCTCTAGTACCTGTCTTTGCATCATGAAACGATGCAGGCCAAATAGCGTCAGTACATAGAATATACGAGTATATAAAATGGCCGAATGAAATGAAAATCAAGGAAGAATCAAATCAACATCGGAATCTCAACTCAAGAGAAATAACAACTCAATCAAGTGTCCTAAGTCTAGACAAGAGTATGATTTAGACGAGACCAATCACCTACAATTCAACTCCATTTGACTCAGAGTACTATCAAGACCTATATGGGAGTTTCTTTTATCCGACAACCATCACTTATGAGCCAGTGACAGTACAACAAGCCGACGTTGTTGCCGCGTCCATTCATGCTTTGCCAGGGCATGAATGAATCAATCAATCATGGATCCAATCCAACCAAGTCCTATAATGTCAGGACAATAATTTTGGGGAAGCATCTGACTTTAATGGTTCAATCCCCTCCTACGTTTGGCGATGTAGTTATTGGGTTCGAGTATGGACTGTACTCTTGCCCAATTCGGTACTCGATACTCCTCCCAAGACTCAATGCTCATAAAACTCCATCCAATCAACTCAATCAAATTATATCGACAAGTCTCATTTCAACCTTGTCAACTCATTAACTCTATCACAATCAAACATCTCCCAATCATATCTTTGAAGAGTAAATTTAAATGCATATTTATAGCAACGTGTAAACATAACCAATCATTTCCTATATCCATTTAATCAATCTTTGAAACTCATCACAACTTCAAGGCTTTAAATCAACAATTCAAGATAAGCAACATTTTAAATAAAATAGCACCCCTTTATCATAATCCACTTAGTTAAGAAAATCAATTAAGCATATTTAACAACTCATCTTCATTAACTCATACTCACATAAAGGCTCTTTTTAGAAGTTTCTTGAATCAACCTCATCAACATAGCAAGAATCAATTTAATGGATGACAAGACTCATTTGAACATAACTCTAGCAAGAAACTTCAATCCTATGGACATTTATCCTCAAAGAAGGTATAGGGCACATGGGTGGACTCAACCCATGTTTTGAATGACCTTACATACCTTAGTGAAGACTTGAAGAAAACCTTATTGTTGGGCCTTCAATGGAAAGCTTGAATTCTTGAAGCTCTTGGAACAAATCCTTGTTGTAGATGGAGAAGAAGAAGAAAAAGATGAAGAAGAGAGAGAGAGAGATTTCTAGGGCTTTTCTAGAGAGAGAGAGGGGCTGACAAATATGCTCCCAAATGCTCACGGATGATACATATATAATTTGGGAAAATTCCCAAATTGCCACTTCTCAAAAGTTCTAAAAAATAGGTTAAAATGCTCCTAGCGCGATATAGGCGCGTCCTGCCAGTGCAGTGCCAGGACGATTTCGCCTAAAAACCTGCACACCTATTAGTTGCGCGCCGCGCCAAGGACCAAACTACTGAGGCACATTCATGGCGCGATAGTGGCGCGTCGCGCCCTTACAGCGCCAAGGCCATATTTTCTGGGTTCTGGAAATTTGGCTTGAAAAACCCTGTACATCTTGTAGTGGCACACCGCGCCAGAGACCGAACTATTGAGGCATGTTCCTGGCGCGATAGTGGCGCATATTAGGGAAAATATTTGAGGGGTGTTACACTATTCATCTTGTGACATGATTGGTGGAGAAGTATAGGGAATGAAAGAGGGACTTGCATATGGTGTTTATTGACCTAGAAAAGGCATACGACAAGGTTTTGAGGGAAGTCCTATGTAAATATCGTGAGGTTAAAGGTGTACTGGTGACTTGTATAATAGAGCCAAAACTCGGGTAAGAACAGTGGGAGTAGACTCAAAGCACTTTCTAGTCGAGATGGCGTTGCACTAGGGATCAACACTTAGCCCATTTTTATATTACGTGATGATGGATGAATTGATGCGCCATATTCATTGTGAAGTGTCATGGTGTATGTTATTTGCAAATAACATAGTACTGATTGATGAGACTCGTGGTAGAGTAAACAATTTGTTGGAGGCGTAGATAAAAAATTTAGAGTCTAAAGGGTCCATGTTGAGCTGGAACAAAACAAAATATTTGGATTGCAATTTAAGTGATGTAGTATGAGGCAAGCATGAAAGTGAGGCTTGATATACAGGCTATTCATAAGAGAGAAAAATTTAAGTATCTTGGGTCTTTAATCCAAGGAAATGGACAATCGACAATGATGTCACACATCGTATAGGTGTGACGTAGATGATATGGAGGCTTGCCTCTAGAGTTTTGTGTGATGAAAAGGTCCCCTCAAAACTTAAAGTTAAATTCTGTAGAGTGGTGGTTAGACTGATTTTGTTGTATGGGCCTGGCTGTGTCTTGGTCAGTCAAAAACTCTAATGTCCAAAAAATGTAAGTTGCAGAAATGAGGATGTTGAGACAGATGTGTGGGCATATTATGAGCGATAAATTATGAATGAGGATATAAGGGACAAGGTAGGAGCGGCCTCAGTGGTTGACAAGATGAGAGAAGCAAGACTGATATGGTTGGGCATGTGAAAAGTAGATGCCCAGTAAGGAGGTGTAAGAAGTTTGATATATTAGGTCTGAAGAGATGTAGAGGTAGACCGAAGAAGTATTGGACAGAGGCGATCAGATAGGACAGGGTGAAGGTTCAGCTTATTGAAGATATGACCTTAGATAAAAGGGTATGAAGGTCGCAGATTAAGATAAATGGTTAGTAGGCAGTGCAACATTGTCTTGCTTTTCGACGGGATTAGGCTTGGTGGTGGTCTGGAGCACCGTGTTAGTCGTAGTATTAGTCTTATACATTTAGTTTCTTACTTTTGTTATCTGTTAACATCTGATATGTGTTTCTATTAACAAGGGGGGCTCCCTTTGTTGCGAACTTAACATAATATTTTAAATATGCTTCTCGAGGAGCATTATGATCTGCTACTCAAATGTTCACTTAGGAAGTGATGACTATGACAAGTCCCGAAAGATGAATTAGCCTTCTGACTGCATTAGTTTTACAATAAGTCTATACATTTGTGTTGACAGCTACGGCTCAAAGGCTTAAAGCCTCCTTTGAGCAATGGAGCTAATTACAAGTTTGAAAAGATCTGTACATTTGGTTTTGCATCAACATTTTACATTGATGAATGGGCGTATTACAAATCCAAATGAGAAAAAAAAGTAGTTATCTTCTTAGCTGCTTGAAGTACTTGAAATTACCTGCTGCAGACATCTCTCAGTCTTTTGATGATTAAGGAATCCCATAAACCAGAACTCAAAATCATCCTCTGTAATTACTTGTATATACTTCTGTGATGGCTTTTCCCTATTTTCACTTTCTTTTGCTTTCATTATCTTACTTATTGGGATCGATACCTGCAATTGTGAACTGGCCTATTAGATTATGCTTTACGTGGCTAGAAAATTAAGAGCTGAAAGAAAAACGGAGCAGAATGGTACCTTATAGTAGATTCTAAGCAACTTTCCAGTTGGAGATAAGAGCTTTATTGATCTCTCACTGCAGAAAGCAATCTTATCGGTAGAGATGTAGAGAAGGCCTGCTATTGGACCAGCTGTAGTTGATAAATAGCATTGAGAAACCTTCAATAATTTTTCATCATCTCTAACACTAAACTTCTGCTTGAATATCTTCTCCAACCCTCCTACTTGAAGAATTTTTGCTCCAAGGCTCAATTTTCCCTTCAGTCTCTGTTAACTTTGGGCTTAGGCTCACTGCATAATTATAGTTGCGAATTTAGAATCAATACTTTGTATTGTCTATATATGTAATAAGTGCTTGTTTGCATGAATCTTAGCACTTCATGACTCACTTATATGTGTTCTTTAGGTTTACAATTATGTTTGGCCGTGACTTCACTTTCAAATACTAACTTCATTATTTGCAAGTTGAAGTTTAGCCCTCAGTATTATGCAGATAACACTCGTCAAATATTGAAAAATTTGCCTGAGTATTTGGTTTTCAATCACAAAAATTCAACTGTTTATTTCCAAAGGCAAAATACTCTCTTTCAATTTCTAATTTCAAATGTAAATGCTTACCATGATCACGGATGCCTTGTGCAAGACAATCCATCCTTTCTCCCAGTTTGTTCATCTTACTATTCACTGATTTTCCTGCATATTCAAAAAATAATTTTCAATCTTAGTGATCTCTTCTTTTCAAGGGTCATTAAATAGTACTCTTTAGAACTACTACAATATCGAGTTGATTCTTCATCAAGAGACGGGGAAAATACTCACGTTGCTTTAATTTAGATAAGATGTTTGCTGTTGCAGATGGAATATGGTTTTGGCAAGAAGATAGGGATAGTAGTCTTTTTGGCTGCCTTTCAAATGAACATACTGCTGAACTCATGGGAACATTTCCACCGATTAAGTTCTTCATTGCGACTTCTGATCTTGAAGAGGATTGCTGTATTGTTAAGGTAACTGAAATATTATTATGTTTTGGTTGATGGTTTAAGAACATTCCTTGCAGAACTATATATATATATATATATATATATATATATATATATATATAAGTTGATAACTGTTGCATGAGTCAGCTATTGGTCATCAGAAATAAGCAAAAAAGATCTTGCTTTTTTTAGAATTTACTTTGTCAAAGTGCAGTGCATGTTCAACCTCTGGTTTCTATTCTTTCTTTTTCCCCCTTTGCTTTCAGTCCATTAATTAATTTATGCTGGTGGGTGTAAATCACAGAAAATCAGAGTTCAAATTTCAAGAAAAATAAAAGAAAGTTAGGGATTTCTGACTAAGCTATAGTGGACAGAATTACCCAACACTTGTATTGGTTGAAGTTAAGTAGCAGTGATAGATTCACATAGACTGAAAAGTGGTAGTTGAACAACCTTGTCAAAAAATTATACTGTGTATATGTAGAAAATCATAACTGCATATATAGGTAAAAAGTTGCTTGTTATACATATGTTTTAAATCTTGTTTGAAAATCATTACTTCATATATATGTAGGTCAAAAATTATTTTTTATACATATATTTTGATCTTGAACATATAATTTTACTTCATAAAAATAGTATATTCCGTAATTCGCTGCAAAGGTTTTGAAACATGTATCCTTTTAGCTTTCTTTTCAATTACAGTAAACTAAATCTCATGTTGCCTTTTTTTTAATAAAGAGTTGTGTGTACATGTGATGTTTTCAACTTTTATGTTGGCAGATCTGCTTTGTGATGTAACCTACTTTTACAAGTTGAGTAAAAGTAAGGGAAAGCTTTCCATTTTGAAGTCATCTTGTCATAATTAGTAAGGTAGTTTAATTCACCCTCAACGACCTTTTTTTCCTTTTATATGCAAATCGACTCGTGAATTCCATTCATGGCCATGTTTCTCTACAGTCACATCCTGTTTAGTTTCTTCTAAAACTTCAAGTTTCAATTAGTATTATCATATGCTTCTATAAATTTTATGGTTTCAAGTTGCTAAGTGATATAGAATACCTCATTACCCCCTAAACTTGGCATGGTTTATTCAGTTCACTCCTAAATTTTTCGTACCCCTAAATTCTTTTCACAAGCTTTAATGCATAGTAAAATTATCCCAAGTTAGTTTTCTAAGGTTTGTATGATTTAAGGTTGACAAGATAACGATAAGAATTATGACATTAAAGTTATGTGGTGATCAACAACCACCACTGGATTGTCCCCTTTGAAACATGAATGAGTCATCCATGAACTTTGATTTGTAGCTCAATAATTCAGGCAAAGGGAAAAAAGTAGCCATTCAAATATTTCAATATGTTACATGGGCCAACAATTCTGGATTTATTATAACTTCTCTTTTAAGGCAGTCACCTTCTCTCACCTTTTCTGTCATCGCATCTTGACGTGTAAAGGCTGGATTTGTAGACCATTCCTGCTGATTTTATGTGGAACTCACCATACGTGCATGACAAATGATTTAATTCTTATGAGTAAACTAACTCATTTTCTTCTTGACCAACTTTTGCCTTTGAAAAATCTTGAGAGAAATGTCTAGTATTTTTAAAAGGTAATTTAAGCACAAAAGTAATTGTATATTCTATTTGAATAATAGGAAACAACACTGAAGAAGGAAGAGTTTGCCATGTCAAATTCACTGTGCATGTTGAGATATTTGCCATATATTTTTTAGGGGAATCCAAGCCATTGTCTTTAGGAAAGTCTAGTATATTGCAAGCTAACTTTCGCTACTTCAAGAGAGTCCTTATATTTATAGAACTTGCGAGATGACTTTTAAAAAATCGTCTTTTCTCTCACGAATAGATGTGTCTATTCAATTTAAGTCATTCAAAGGTTACAAACTAATTACTCAACAATCCCCCAATAATTTGTAATATATCTCATAAAATCATACATACCAGAAAGTATCTGCGAGAAATATAGGATAAAAATATTATTGAAATGTGTATTTACATTATTACACATAGACCCTATTTATAGACATTACCATACAATCCTTTACCAAGTAGAATACTATTTATTATTCGTATTTCTATTACTATTTCTATTCTAAGTAGGATTGTATATACATATTCCTATTCTAACACTCCCCCTTAAGCTAGTGCATACAAGTCATATGTACTTAGCCTGTTACAAATGTAATTAATACGAAGACTAATGTGACACCCCGGAAAATTTTTCGCAAAGAATCAAACCTTTCTTCACGTGTGAGTAGACTCGGGCCGAAGGACTTGTAATTCTACATGTGAGTTAGGACTAATTCCTAAGTATTTGAAGTGTGTTAGAGGTGTTTAGGGGTCATAAGGGATCTCTAACACCAAGTCGAGTCCAAAGAACTCCAATCGATTAAGTTTTCGGACGAGTTAGTATAAGGGTCAACTTCAAATGACCATATCTCCTAGTATATAAATAACTGGGTGGACCACGACCTACCAAATTAAAGGTCTTTGAGTCTTCTTTCCAACGCCAACAAGATTTTTGCCCATTTTTTCAGATTTTTGAAGAGGGACAAATTGGACTTTTTCCCTAATTACATATACCCTATCCTTGAACGTTTTGGGACCATTTTTCAGCCCCCACTCTCTCTCTAAAAGCCCTAGGAGCTTCTCTCTCTCTCTCTTCTTCTTCTTCCCCAAATCCATCTCCAACAAAGGGTGCCTTCAAGAGTTTCAAGGATTCAAGTCTTCCATTGAAGACCTAACATCAAGTTCCTTCAAAGTCTTCAAACAAGGTATGTAAGGCTAACCTAAAATATGGATTTAGTTCTTCCATATGCCCATATATATGTGTGGATAGAAGTTGTGAAAGAGTTGAACCTTCTTAGAAGGTTTTCTTGAAAGTTTTTCCTAAACTATGGAATGTTTTAGATATAAATGGTTGATTGGTGATTTTAATGACTTGAGTTACTAAATAGTTATCTTTCATATTTTTGGCTACAAATGTATCTTTGTATATAGATTTATAGGTATTGACGATATTCTTGAGTTGAGTTTTGTTGAGAGTATGGGTTCATGTTTCATTCACATGAACTCAAGATGAGATTTCTTGTCATAAATGTCTTGAGGTTGAGATGGATAGTTGTGTGTATATATATGTATTGATTGGAATGAAAAGAATGAATTGATTAGTTAAGAATGTCCCTTTGCTTCTATAAAATGAACATAGGACAAAAATAAGGATTTTTGGAGTAGATGTTTGATGATTGATGTGATGATGTTTTGGTGACGATGTGAGTGATGATGTGAATGGTGCTTATTTAATATATATAGAATGGTTGACGAAGAGGTATATTGATGAAGATGTTATGTGATGAAGTGGATTAGAGTCTAATGTGATTTTGTGGTATGTGATGTGCATAATTTGAGTTGATTGCAGTCTTAGGAATATTTTGAGAATAAATGATCTTTTGAGGAGGAGCCTTAAATAAATTATTTATGAACCTTTTTGCATAAACTATTTATACACTATTTTGAGTCTAAAGAATTAGTAGTTTTATCTTTGATTTAGAAAAGAGTTTAAGTATGAGTTGAGTATGAGGAGCCTTTAAACGAGTTGAGTATTTTTACATTAAAGTATCTATTTTGAGTTTGAGTTGAGGAGTTGAAATTATATTTTAATGTACATGATATTTTCTATATTCATTGAGTCGAGATCGTATAAATTTTTAAAGAGAAGAGTTTGATGATTTGAGATGAGTCGATTTAAAAGAAGGTCCAACGAGACTAGTCATTATGAGTTAATTGAGTTGAAATGAGAACAGAGTTGATGAGGTGGCAATGTTCCACATGAAACTAGCCGTGAGGGCTTGTTTAAGATGATTGGAGGAGTTTTATGAGCATGGAGTCATGGGAGGAGTATCGAGCACCGAATTGGGCAAGAGTATAGTCCATACTCGCACCCAATACCTGTGTTGCCAAACGTAGGGGGGAATGAACCGTTAAAGTCGGATGCTTCCCCGAGAGCTTTTGTCCTGACATTATAGGACTTGGTTGGATTGGATCCATGAGGTTCGTCGTTCATGCCCTGGCAAGGTATGAACGGGCGTGGCAACGACGTCGTTTCGTTGTACCTTCACTGGCTCATAAGTGTTGGTTGTCGGTTAAGAGAAACTCCCATTTAGGTCTTGATAGTACTCTGAGTCAGTTGAGTTGAGTGAGTTGCTATATGCTTATGAGTTAGTCCTGTCTACACTATTTCTTGTTAGACTTAGGACACTTGAGTGAGTTGTTACAGATTTATTGAGTTGAGTCCTTTGAGTTGAATTGTAAAACGTTGCATAATTTAATTTGCATATTTACTGAGTTGAGTCCTTTGAGCTGATTGTTGAGTTGAATGTTGAGTAGATTGTATACGGTCGGATTGGAGTAGATGAATTGTGATTGGAATGAATGGAATGGTATGTGACTAGATTGGATTTGATTATTGAGTTAATTGTTGAGTTGAGTGTATATAATCGGATTGCAGATGATTGAAAGGGATCGAATTGTAAATGAGTCGATTGAACGGTATTGTGTATGATTGGATTGGACTGTATGGTATATGATTGATCTTTGTCTAAAAATGTATTATTACTTTAGACTTATGACGCCTTGTTGAGTCTCTCTTATCTTTTCAATTTGAGATATTTGGACCGCTGCTATTCTTCCTTGAGGTATGTTTCATTCTGCCATTTTACATACCAGTACATTCCACGTACTGACGCCATTTGGCCTGCATCGTTTCATGATGCAGAGACAGGTTTGAGAGATCGTCAATAGGAGCATCATTGGGGATCTATTCACACTCAGCGTGTTGGTGAGTCCTCCCCTACATTCGGAGGACACCGTCTGTGTATTCTTGCATCGAGTTAGCCCTTTTCATTTTGATTTGAGGTAGCCATGAACATGTCATTGGCACCAATTAGATAGCAGTGATAGAGGCTTCATAGACTAGATAGTGATGAGTCGATTGAGTTATTCTCGTCAAACTGTTTATAATGATAAATATTAGAGTTGAATTTGTTGGCCCCTGGCCTTTATTCTTTGAGTTAGACTAAGGTTTGAGTTTCCCACTGAATATTTTCTTTATTCTTTTGTCTTCCGCTGATCGAATGAATGAACGGATGTGTGATCAGGCTATGTGGTTCGCTTGGGAGCCAGAAATGGTTTCTGAGTGCCGGTTACGTCTAGGGTACCCTCCCGGGGCGTGACAACTGATGAGGGGCTTGGTGAAATATCGGCAAGTTGATCACTCGACTTCACAAAATTGACTGTCAATGAAATCTCATAAAATACTTGATTTGATGCATAATGTCAGTCAATCTCAATGTGCTTAGTCTTTCCATTAAATATTGAATTTGATGCATAATGTCGATAAAACACAGAGTGATAAAATTACAATGTTGAACTTCCTAAATGAAGCTTGAGAAGGTTATTTCAGACCATAGAGTGAATTACACAATTGATATACAAGGCTACCAGACTCCCCCCGAGCAAAAAAACTAGGTGGTTTCTCCATATAGACTTCTTCCTCAAGATCAGCGTGGAGAAAAACATACAGACTCCACTTGTTATGACCGAAATAATTGAGTATCATGCGGAAGCTAGCAAAACAAATCTCGAATAACCATGAGTAAGACTATCATCGAGAAATATACCGAAAGAGACACAAACATTTAACGTAGTTCAGTTAATCGATCTACATCCACAAGAGGAGATGAACAATCCACTATATAAAAGACAGTACACAATATTGAGAAAAATAACCCCAAATAATTCACTCGAAATAAAAAGAGATTCACACAAATTCTTCTCCAAAATAAAACTCTTAAAGCCCCTAAGACTATATTGTGAATTCTACCAACTTAGAAAGTTAGAAAGATTGTGCCTCTATTTATAGAGTCATAAATCTTTTCATACAAGAAAAAGGACCAGCCATATATGGAGACTTTGTGTTTTCCTTTTACGAAAAGGAAACCCAATTATGGTAAGAAAATTAGGGCAAACACCCAATAATTCTCCCTTTGGCTTGAATTTTTGACAAAATAAATTTGTTCTACCTTCTTTACATAATTTTCAACAGGTTGCATCTCCTCTCTGTAATCTCTTGTCACGCCCCGAGAGGGTACCCTAGACGTGACCGGCACTCAAAGACCATTGCTGGTCCCCAAACGAACCACTTGGTCCAATCACACATCCATTCACTATCAATCAATCAGCAGAAAGTTTAAAATAACGAAATAATTTGGCGGGCAATCCAAATCAACGATCTAACTCAAGAAAGAAAGGCCATGGGCCAACAAATCAAACTCCAATATTTATCATTAAAATACTTTGACAAGAATAATTCAAGGAAAGAAAATACTCAATCAACCCATCACTATGTAGTCTATGAAGCCTCTATCACTACTATCTAATTGGTGCCAATGACATGTTCATGGCTACCTCAAATCAAAATGAAAAGGGTTATCTCGACGCAAGAATAATATAAGTGGTGTCCTCCGAATGTAGGGGAGGACTTACCAGTACGCTGAGTGTGTATAGATCCTCAATGGGGCTCTTATTGACGATCTCTTAAACCTGTCTCTGCATCATAAAATGATGCAGGTCTAAATGGACGTCAGTACATGGAATGTATGAGTATGTAATATGGCAGAATGAAACATACCTCAAGGAAGAATAACGTTGGTTCAAATATCTCAAATCAGAAAGATAAGGGAGACTCAATCAAAGGGTCATAAGTCTAAAGTAAGAATACATTTTTAGACAACGAACAATCATATACCATAAAATCCAATCCAATCATGTACAATACAGTTCAATCAAATCATTTATAATTCGATCCCATCCAATCATGTACCATCAACTCTAATTCAATCACATATCATCTAATCCAATCCAATCACATACCCAATCCAATCCAATCCAATCATATGCAATCAACTCAACTCAATAGATATACAAATTAAAATTATGCAATGTTTTACAATTCAACTCAATCATCTACAATCACAATCAAACCAATCATATCAAGAACAATCCATTCAATTGGGAGTTTCTCTAACCGATAACTATCACCATATGAGCGAGTGATAGTACAACAAGCCGACGTTGTTGCCACGTCTGTTCATACCTTGCCAGGGTAAGAACGAATCAACAATCATGGATCCATAACCAATCAAGTCCTATCATGTCAGGACAGTAATTTAGGAAACATCCGACTTTAACGGTTCAATCCTCTCCTATGTTTGACGATGTAGTTTATTAGTTCGAGTATGGACTATACGCTTACCCAATTCGGTGCTCGATAATCCTCCCAAGACTCAATATGCTCATATCTATCAAGTGAGTAAAATACTCAAAATACTCATTTAGTCTCATTGGACTCTTTCAAATCAACTCATTTAGTCTCATTAGACTCTTTTCAAAACTCAAATCAAATCTGGCCTCATTGGACCTTCTTTCAAATCGACTCATCTCAAATCATCAAACTCTTCTCTTTAAAATTGATACAATCTCAACTCAATCTCAAAAATTGACATTCTAAAGAGAAAAAAATGCTCAACTCATTTATACTCAAAATACTCATTTTCAAAAATGAGAATTTAAGAGACTTCTTTCTAAATCAAAGATGAAAATAATCACTCTTTAAACTCAAAATAGTGTATCAATAGTTTATGCAAAAATGTTCACAAATTATTTATTTAAAACTCCTTCTCAAAAGATCATTTATTTTCAAAATGTTCATAAGACTCCAATCAAATCAAATTATGCGAATCACATATCACATAATCACATTAGACTCCAATCCACTTCATCACACAACATCCTCATCAACATAACCTCTTCATTCACATCATCGTCAAACATCATCATCACATCATCATCAAACATCATCATCACATCATCATCAAATATCATCATTCACATCATCATCAAACACCATCATCACATCATCGTCAAACATCTACTCCAAAATCCCTATTTAATTCTATGTTCAATTTACAGAGACAAAAGGGAATTCTAACTCTACCAAGGTTTCGTTTCTTTTTATGCCCTTCACATTCATAACTATCCCAAAATTCTCATATAACTAAAAATCAATTTCATCAAACTCATGTAAAAGAATATCTCATTTCACTATGAAAATAATATTATTTTTATTATACATAAAAACCATCAATCTTGTATGACCAAAAAAATAAATCTCATCTTGAGTTCATGTGAATGAATACATAAATCCATACTCTCAACAAAGTCAACTCAAGAACACCATTAACACATTTTAGTAATATTCTATAGTTTAGGAAATTTCAAGAAAACCTTCATAGAAGGTTCAAATCTTTCACAACTTCTATCCAACACATCTATGGGCATATGGAAGAACTTAATCCATATGTTAGGTTAGCCTTACATACCTTAGAGTAGATTTTGAAGAAACCTTGTTGTTGGGTCTTCAATGGGAAGCTTGAATCCTTGAGATTTTGAGGGCAAATCTTGTTGGAGATGTTTAAAAGAGAAGAGGGGATGAAGATTAGGGTTTTGGGAGGTGAGAAGGCTGAAAAATGATCCCAAAACGTTCCAAGTTAGGGTATATATGTTTAGGGAAAATGTCCAAGTTGCCCCTCTTCAAAATCTGGAAAACTGGGCAAAAATCTTGTTGACCCTTATACTAACTCGTCCGAAAACTTAATCGACTGAAGTTCTTTGGACTCGACTTGGTGTTAGAGATTCCTTTTGACCCCTAAACACATCTAACACACTTCAAAACTTAAGAATTAATCCTAACTCATATATAAAATTACAAGTCCTTCGGTTCGAGTCTCCACACACACGTGAAGAAATGTTCGAGTCTTTGCGAAAAAAATTTCGGGGTGTTACATCTCCTCCATTAAATCTATGCCTCGAAACAGAGAACCCCTCTGAAAAAATTTCTCCAACAAAAATCCTCATTACTGTCAAATGGGTAGCGGCTACACTGAACCCGCCAAGATAAACACCCATTTTTAACCTGATTCTGATATCATGTGAGAAATCTAGGACAAAAATATCATTGAATTGTGTATCTATATTATTACACAGAGACTCTATTTATCGACCCAAACTAACCGGTATTTTGCTCTTAGCACTTTTACGACCATGCACTCAATCTTGATCCCGTGAATATTTACAAGACCAACCCTTTAGATCTTATTTGAAGCGGCACTACTTTGATATTTATATAAGTGGAGTTAGCTACTATGTCCTTGCTACAGTTACTAATCCATTTAAGAATTTATCCAACCTTATCTGGTAACAGTTTGCATTTTACAGTTTGTCACTCTTTTCTTTTATATTAGATATTTAACAATTCCTTAGCTCCTCACAGAATAATATGCATTACAGTAAATCTATAAGAGGGATAAGTGCTTTTAACAACAAAGTACCTTGTTATTACCCATTGAACTTGTTATGTTAGAATGTACACTACTTCAAATTTGGGTTCCCATAACCATCTGCTACTCAAATGGTCAAATAGGAAGTGATGACTCTGCTAAGTCCCAAAAGATGAATCTGACTGCATTAGTTTTACAATAAAGTTTATACATTCGTATTGACAGCTAGGGCTCAAAGCCTAAAAACTCCAAACCCTCCATTGAGGAATAAAGCTAGTTACATGTTTGAAGAGATCTGTACATTCATTGATGAATGGGCGTATTAAGGAATAAAGCTAGTTACATGTTTGAAGAGATCTGTACATTCATTGATGAATGGGCGTATTAGAAATCAAAATGAAAAAGAAGTAGTTATCTTCTTAGCTACTTGAAGTACTTGAAATTGCCTGCTGCAGATATCTCTCACTCTTTTGATAATTAAGGAATCCGATAAACCAGAACTCAAAATCATCCTCTGTAATTACTTGTATATACTTCTGTGATGGTTTTTCCCTATTTTCACTCTCTTTTGCTTTCATTATCTTACTTAGTGGGATCGATACCTGCAATTGTGAACTGGTCTATTAGATGATGCTTCATGATACTAGAAAATTAAGAGGTAAAATAAAAACGGAGCAGTGGTACCTTATAGTAGATTCTAAGCAACTTTCCAGTTGGAGATAAGAGCTTTATTGATCTCTCACTGCAGAAAGCAATCTTATTGGTAGAGATGTAGATAAGTCCTGCTATTGGACCAGCTGTAGTTGATAAATAGCATTGACAAACCTTTAATAGCTTTTCATCATTTCTAACACTAAACTTCTGCTTGAATATCTTCTCCAACCCTCCCACTTGAAGAATTTTTACTCCAAGGCTCAATTTTCCCTTCACTGTTTCTGTTAACTTCGGGCTAAGGCTCACTGCACGACAAAAGTTTAAACATTAAGGACTTTGCAATCAGTATTTTCTTTCATACATGTAAATAGTGCTTGTTGCACAAATTTATGTACATCTTGACTCCCTTTATCTATTGTTCTTTAGATTTACACTTGTGTTTGGCCATGATTTCACTTGCAAATACTGATGTCATTATGTGCAAGTTGATGTTTGGCACCATATTTATAAATATTGAACTTCAGTATTTGAAATAGTGAAATTATTAAAAAACTTGTTTTAGAAGTTTTTCGAGTGGGATGATGGTTTTCATTCACAATATTTCAACCTTTTCTTTTCCAAATAAACTCATGCCCATACACAATTTCAACCTCGAAATATTCCTTTTCAACTTAATCAAAATATTGTCTAAGTAACTTTTCGATTAATCTTTTAAAGTTCTTCATCATGAATGTAAGTGCTCACCATGTTCGCGGATGCCTTGTGCAAGAAAGTCCATCCTTTCTCCAAGTTTGTTCATCTTACTAATCACAGATTTTGCTGCATATTCAAGAACATGTCATTAATACTCTTTATAACTAATACAAGAACAAGTAGATTATTCTTCTGAGGGAAAATACTCACTTTGCTTTATTTTAGATAAGTGTTTTGAAGTTGCAGATGGAAGATGGTCTTGCCAAGCAGAAAGAGACAGTAGTCTGTTTGGCTGCCGTTCATATGAATATACTGCTGAACTCATGGGAACACCTACCTCATTTCCACTGAATAAGTTCTTCATTGTGACTTTTGATTTTGAAGAGAATTGCTATTGTGAAGGTAACTGAGATATTATTATGTTTCGGTTGATGGTTTAAGAACATTCCTTGCAGCACTATATATATACACAGCAGTTTGGGAGAAGTTGATGAATCTTTTAACTACTAACTGTTGCATGAGTCAGCTATGGGTCATCAAAATAGTATATTTCTCAATTTGCTGCAAAGGTTTTGAAAATGTCTTCTTTTAGCTGTCTTTTCAATGATAGTAAATATCTTATGCTTCCTTATTTTATTATGAAGATTTGTGTGCACATGTGGTGTTGTCAACTTTTGAGTTGGAAGATTTGCTTTGTGATGTAACCTCCTTTTACAAGTTGATTAAAAGTAAGAGAAAACTTTTGGTGCATAGTGAAATTATCTCAAGTTAGTTTTATTAGTCTTGTATGATCAAGGTTGACAAGATAATGACATGGATTTATGACATTAAAGTTAATTAGTGGCTGTTGATCGTGAATGAGTCATCCATGAACTTTGATTTGTTGCTCAATAAATCAGGCAAAGGGAAAAAAGTAGTCATTCAAATATTTCAATCTGTTACCTACGGCCAACAATTCTAGATTATATTAACTTCTCTTTTTAAGGCAGTTACCTTATCTAACCTTTTTTGTCATCTCATCTTGAGGTGTAAAGGCAGGTTTTGTAGGCCATTTATGCTGACTTTATGTGGAACACACCATACATGCATATACATGCATGACAAACAATACATTTTCTTTTGAGTAATTTAACTTATTTTTTTCTAGGCAAACTTTTGCCGTTGAAAAATCATGAGAGAAATGCCAAGTATTTTTAGAAGGTAATTTAAGCACACAAAGTAATTGTATTTTCTGTTAGAAGAATAGGAAACAACATTGAAAAAAAGAAAAGAATGCCTAGTATATTGCAAGCTATCTGTTGCTACCTTTCCGGAAAAGTCATGTTCTCTTTTACAGGCAGATGTTTGTTCAATTTGAGCCCTCCAAATGTTACAAACTTACTCAGAAGCCATTCATCTTGTCATCTCATCTTGTGAGATGTCTGGTGGATAATTATAGGGAATGAAAGGGGGACTTACATATAGTGTCTACTGGCCTAGAAAAGGCATATGACAAAGTTCAGAGTGAAGTCCTTTGTAGATGTTGGGAGGCTAAAGGTGTAGTGGTGGCTTACATTAAGGGATGAACGACATGTATAATCGAGCCACAGCTCACGTAAGAATAGTGGGAGAAGACTTAGACCATTTTTTAGTTGAGATGGTGTTGCACTAGGGATCAACACATATCCCATTTCTATTATCCTTGGTGATGGATGAATCGATGTGGCATATTCACGGTGTATGTTATTTGCAAATGAAACGGTATTGATTGATGAGACTTGTGGCGGAGTAATTATTTGGTTGGAGGTGTAGAGACAAATTATGGGGTCTAAGGATACCATGTTGAGTAGAAACAAAACAGAATATTTGGAGTGCAATTTCAATGATGTGGCATAAGGCAAGCATGGAAGTGAGGCTTGATACACGGGTTATCCCCAAGAGAGAAAATTTTAAGTATTTTGGGCGACAATTATGTCACACATCGTATTGGTGCGATGTGGATGATATGGAGGCTTGCCTCCAGAGTCTTGTGTGATGAACAAGTAACGTTAAAACTAAAGGTAAGTTTTGTAGAGTTGTGGTTTGACTGACTTTGTTGTATGGGGTAGAGTCTTGGAAAGTCAAGAACTCTTATGTTCAGAATATTAGAGTTGTGGTTAGACTTACTTTGTTGTATGGGGTAGAGTCTTGGAAAGTCAAGTAATCTTATGTTCAGAAGATACAAGTTGCAGAAATGAGGATGTTGAGATGGATGTTTGGGCATACTATGAGCGATGAATTAGGAATAAGGATATCTGAGACAAGGTGGGAGTGAAGCACCGTGTCAGTCGTAGTATTAGTCTTATTCATGTAGTTTTTTTCTTTTGTTATTTGTTACCATCCGTTATTTATTGTGTTTCTATTATCAAGGGGGGCCCTCTTTGTTGGGAACTTAACATAATATTTTAAATATGCTTCTCGAGGAGCATTATAATCTGCTACTCAAACATACACTTAGGAAGTGATGACTATGCCAAGTCCCAAAAGATGAATTAACCTTCTGACTGCACAATAAGTCTATACATTCGTGCTAACAGACTACGGATCAAAGCCTAAAAAAACGAAAGTCTCCTTAGAGCAATGGAAGCTAGTTATAAGTTTGAAAAGATCTGTACATTTTTGCATCAACATTTTACATTGATGAATGGGCGTATTACAAATCAAAATGAAAAAACAAAATGTAGTAGTTATCTTCTTAGCTGCATGAAGCACTTGAAACTGCGTGCTGCAGATATCTCAGAGTCTTTTGATGATTTCGATAAACCAGAACTCAAAATCATCCTCTGTAATTACTTGTATATACTTCTGTGATGGTTTTTCCCTATTTTCACTCTCTTTTGCTTTCATTATCTTACTTATTGGGATCGATACCTGCAATTGTGAACTGGCCTATTAGATGATGCTTCATGATACTAGAAAATTAAGAGTTAAAATAAAAACGAAGCAGAGTGGTACCTTATAGTAGATTCTAAGCAACTTTCCAGTTGGAGATGAGAGCTTTATTGATCTCTCACTGCAGAAAGCAATCTTATCGGTAGAGATGTAGATAAGTCCTGCTATTGGACCAGCTGTAGTTGATAAATAGCATTGAGAAATCTTCAATAGCTTTTCATCATCTCTAACACCAAACATCTGCTTGAATATCTTCTCCAACCCTCCAACTTGAAGAATTTTCGCTCCAAGGCTCAATTTCCCCTTCACTGTTTCTGTTAGCTTCGGGCTATGGCTCACTGCACAATTAAACTTGACCCATTACTGACATTAAAATCGATACTGTTAATCATATATACATGTAAATTGTGCTACTTGCATGAATTTTAGTACTTCATGAGTCACTTGTTTGTATTCTTTAGTTTTACTATTGTGTTTGGCCGCAACTTAAATTCATAATACTTAAGTCATTATTTGCAAGTTGAAGTTTAGTCATCAGTATTATGCAAATAACATGTGAAAAATTTGTTGAGGAGTATTTGGTTTTCAATCACAAAACTTCAACCAAGGCGAACTACTACTTTTTAGTTTCTAACTTCAAATACTCTTCCTTTATAATATATATCAAGAATATTATATGAGTGCTTACCATGCTCGCGGATGCCTTGTGCAAGACAGTCCATCCTCTCTCCAAGCTTGTTCATCTTAACAATCATAGATTTTCCTGCATATTCAAAAATATTCAATCTTAATGATATCTTCTTCAAGGATATTGAGTTGATTCTTCATCAAAAGACGGGGGATCGAAAATACTCACTTTGATTTATTTTAGATAAGTGCTTTGAAGTTGCAGATGGAACATAGTCTTGGCTAGCAGATAGAGACAGTAACTTTTTAGGCTGCCTTTCAAATGAGCATACTTTTGAACTCATGGAAACAGTTACCACATTTCCACTGAGTAAGTTCTTCATTGTGTATTCTGATTTTGAAGAGAATTGCTATATTGTGAAGGTAACTAATATATTATTATGCTTTTGGTTGATGGTTTAAGAACATTCCTTGTATATATACAGCAGTTTGGGAGAAGTTAATGAATATTTTAACTACTAACTGTTGCATGAGTCAGCTATGGGTCATCAGCAACAAGCAAAAAAGAAGATCTTGTGCTTTTTACTTTGATTTTTTTTTGTGAAAGTGCATTGCATGTTCAACCTCTGCTTTCTATTCTTTTTCTTCTCATTGCTTTTCAGTCCATTAATTAATTTATGTTACAGTTCAAATTCCAGTAAAAACAAAACAAGTTAGGAGATGTTTTCCTATCCGCCTACGTTATGGCATATAGAATTACCCAACACTTGTATTGATTTGATGTAGTAGAAGTGGCAGAGCCATATAGATCGACTGGTGGTTAGTTAAATACTCTTTGTCAAAAAATGATGTTGTGTAATGTGTATAAAGAAAATCATTATTATATATAGGTCAAAAAATTACTTGATGAATTCTGGCTTTGCTACACTCTATTGCCAAAGCAGGTATTTAGCGGAGTAGTTAGAGTATGCACAAGTTGACCTTAACATCACCGTGAACATAATATCAAAAGATTGGGTCTTTCTCAATTTCTTCTTTTGAATATTTGGTCAATTACAGTAAGCTAATCTCATGCTGACTTGTTTTTGTAATCAAGATTTGTGTGCACATGTAGTGTTTTCAATTTTTGAGTTGGCAGATTTGCTTTGTGATGTAAACCTACTTTTCAGGTTGAGTAAAAGAGGAAACTTTGCATTCTAAAGTCATCTTATCAAAACTAGTAAGGCAATTTTTTTTCTTTTTTTCCCTAACCATTATATCTTCCTGGCATAATACATAAACACGCCCTTGAACTTGGCCTTAGCTGATCTCCAACTCTGAATGTGCATAAGTAAGCACTTACGCTTGTATAAAATTGAATAAGTAGATACACACATCCTACGTGGCATAATACACATAGGATGTCACGTAGGATGCAAATTGGCCACGTAGGATGCCACATAGGATACACATGTCTACTTGTTTAACTTTATACAAGTTTAGGTATCTATTTGTGCACACTCAAAGTTGGAGGGCATAGATGCAAGATGAAGCCAAAATAAAGAGCACATTTATCGATTATGTCTATCTTCTTTAGTTTCTTCTGGCGGAAGGACTTGAGAGACCTTTGTACTTGGATTAGATTGTCAACTGGAGCTTCTATGCACAACTTTGCAACTGAACATTTAAACCCAATGAAACACAACATTTAAAACCATTTTTTCATTTAATGAAAAGTATTTCTGAGAGTGAAAAATATTAGGGTTAAAATTGTACAATATTTGATCAAACTAAAAATGTTTATAAATTGTAAAATGACGGAATAACACATTTGGATAGAAGTATTTGTTACAGACATCAAGCTAGTTGGTCAAAGTTTTGTCGAAAAATGAGTTACTCAAAATTTGAATAAAATGAAGTAAAAGCTCTATTACTACTTAGATATATAAACATGAGGTTGATTTACGCAAATATCACATTCAAGGTCACTATTTATATTTTATCTTTAATTTAAAATGATTTTTAGCATTAGGTTTTAGTGGCGATCTTTAATTACCACTAAAAATCAATGGCTATCAAAGCCTTTAATCGCCACTAAAAATCAGTGGAGACCGGGTCGTCACCCAATATCAAGAAGGGTCGTCACCCAATATCAAGAAGATCAAAGACCATGTTGAAAGTGGCTTTTCACTCGTACTCAAAAATGGACGAAAATCCATCGTCAAGACGAAATATAAATCCAAAGTCAAGACGGGCAAGATCTGAATCGAGAGGCATGCCAATATCGATGACAAGTCACCGTAACAAGAAGGACAATTTCCCAACAAGAATGCAAAATGATCTAGCAATTCGTACAAGTGGGCGATTCAACGAAAGTTTTGCAATACTTGAGATAATAGTCATACCAAAATATAAAACAAGGAGTAAGGAAACAACCCAATAAAATACTTTAAATTTCTGAAAAATAAAATATTTCAAGTTCAAGTTTATACACGAACCTTGGCGTTTTAGCATACAACAAGTTCTACCACCACTCGCGGAGTTCAATTTCTCTATGTCATAGATCAACCAAAATCCACTTCGTCAAACAATTCCTCTTAGCTTGTATAAGAGAATATACACCTTAAATACACAATCAAACATCTACTTAAGTTTAAAAGCTCCAACATATCGAAACTAAACATAAAATCACTGAAAATCAACCCAAAATATCAAAACAGAAATTCTGGGCAGCACTACTGTCTTGTATTGCTGCTCAGTTTCGAAGGGGTAAATGGGATAATTAGGCTTTGTGTCCTCAAAGAAAGTTATAGCTATATGTATTAGGGTCATATACAACTTTGAATCACCCCTACAGCAATTATGTACAACAAGATATGCTCAAAATACCCACAGCAGTCCATGTAGGACTTTTAGACCAAAATCTGGGCAGCACCTCCCCTGTACTTCATCACCCTTTTTCGAGTCAATAAAAGCAAAACTGGATTTTGGATCCTAAATAAAAGTTATAGCCCTATGAAATAGCTTTCCAAAACATCTTGAATCACTCAAAACTAAGTTTTACACAAGGAGTTATACTACAATTACTAACAGCAGTCCCAACCAAAAACGGGTTTGCAACCAAAGTTTATTCCCCCAATTTCGACAACAACAACTTATCAAGAACATCAACAACAATATAAACAATCATTCTACTTCATAACTTAACTAATTCCACCCATTTAATCCAACCAAAACATCCCCTAATCCATAAATTCCAACAAAGCAACAAACAAGTTTATAACACTATTTTCTCCGTTCTAATCCGTTAAATCTCTAAACAAGTTTGATAATAAGGAAAAACAACAACTAAATCTTACCTTGAAGTATAAGTCAACCACCTTAATACACTCCTTCTTCTCTGATTTTTAGCTCAAAATGAAGACAACGCAACGTGCAACGTTTTTCTCTTCATGAGCTTTTGAAATCGGAACTCGAATTTGGGTCAAAAATGGATTTTAATTCACTCTCTCTCTATCTCTCTATATTTCTATGGTGTTCTGGAAATATTTTGGATGAAAGGAAAGAGATAAGGCTGAACTTATCTCTTACATGGAAATAAATATGGGCTGACCCGATTTGGAATCGGGTTGGGCCAAATTTTCTTCCTATCTTGACCCTTTTGCCTTGCAATGTCCATAACTTTTTATTCCGATGTCGTATATAAGCCCATGACCTATGGTTGGAAAGGTATTTCAATTATCTACAACTTTCATTTTATGGGTTTTCCCAAATTTTCAAATTTTGATAGGGTTATGCCCTCCTAAAGTCAGATCATCCAAAATATAACTAAAAAAATAAATAAATAATTCTTAAAAATAAATTGGGGTGTTACAACTCTACCCCCCTTAAGAAATTTCGTCCCGAAATTTACCTGATAGTCTCCTCAAAACAACTGTGGATGTTGGAGTCGCATATCCTCTTCTCTCTCCCAGGTAGCTTCCTTGCCAGAATGATTTCTCCAAAGGACCTTTACTAAAGGGATTTTCTTATTTCTAAGCTTTTTTGTATCATGCTCCAAGATTTTGATAGGTTCCTCTTCGTATGTCAAGTCAGGATTGACCTCAATGGATTCAACAGGAAGAACATGAGATGGATCTGAGCGATATCTTCTAAGCATAGAAACATGGAAGACATTGTGGATCCTATCTAACTCCGGTGGAAGTGCTAGTTTATATGCAACTGGACCAACTCTCTCAAGTACTTCATATGGTCCAACAAATCGAGGACTAAGTTTCCCTTTTTGGCCAAATCTCATAATTCTCTTCCATGGAGAAACCTTTAAAAATACCTTGTCTCCTGCTTGATATTCAATTTCACGCCTCTTAAGATCAGCATAAGACTTTTGTCTATCTGAAGCAATTTTTAGACGATCCTTGATTATTTTTACCTTATCCTCAGTTTGTTGCACAATCTCAGGACCAACCAGTTTTCGTTCACCAACTTCACTCCAGCAAAGAGGAGTTCTACACTTTCTCCCATATAAGGCTTCATAGGGTGGCATGCCAATGCTTGATTGGTAGCTATTGTTATAAGCGAATTCTACCAAGGCTAGGTGTCTGTCCCAACTACCTTCAAATTCCATAATGCAAGCTCGAAGCATATCTTCCAAGATTTGAATCACCCTCTCGGATTGGCCATCTGTCTGAGGATGGAAAGATGTACTAAAGTTCAACCTAGTGCCCAAAGCTTCTTGCAAGCTAGTCCAGAATCTAGATGTAAACCTCGGGTCTCGGTCAGATACAATAGAAACAGGAACTCCATGTAGCCTCACAATTTCATTAACGTACAATTCTGCTAAACGTTCAAGTGGGTAGTCCATTCTGATGGCCAAGAAATGAGCACTTTTAGTGAGCCTATCAACTATAACCCAAATTGCATCATGATTTCTTTGGGAACGTGGAAGCCCAAAAACAAAGTCCATGGTTATTCTTTCCCATTTCCACTCAGGTATTGATAGGGGTTGTAATAATCCTGCTGGGACTTGATGCTCGGCCTTTATCTGTTGACAAGTTAAGCATTTGGAAATATATTCCGCAATGTCCTTCTTCATACCATTCCACCAGTAGTGTTCTTTGATGGTTTGGTACATTTTAGTACCTCCAGGATGCATTGCATATGGTGACGTATGTGCTTCATTCAAAATCTCTTTCCTCAAGTTGTCATCCTTCGGAACACATAACCTATTATGATAAAATAGAGCACCATTCTCCCCTAAAGTAAAATCAAGCTTTCCTCCAGTTTGAACTTCTTTGATCAATTTTACAAGCTTCTCATCTAATTGTTGTGCTTCTTTCACCTGTTCAAGTAGAATTGGCTTGACTTGCAATCTAGCAACAATAGAGCCATCAGAATTAAATGCAAGACAAGCATTCATGGCTCGTAAGTCAAGAAATGAAGTCAGAGGATTAATAGATAAACTAGCAAAGGCTTTACGACTTAGAGCATCTGCAACTACATTGGCTTTACCAGGATGATAGTCAATGGTACAGTCGTAATCTTTAATGAGTTCAAGCCATCTACGTTGCCTCAAATTCAACTCTTTCTGTGTACCCAAGTACTTCAAACTCTTGTGATCAGTAAATATGTGACACTTTTCGCCATATAAGTAATGCCTCCAAATTTTCAAGGCAAACACTATGGCAGCGAGCTCAAGGTCATGAGTAGGATAGTTCAATTCATGTGGTTTCAATTTTCGGGAAGCATATGCAACCACTTTCCCTTCTTGCATCAGTACACAACCCAAACCATGATGAGAAGCATCACTATATATCACATATTCTTTACCTTCAGTTGGTAGAGTAAGTATAGGAGCTTGTGTCAATAAGGATTTGAGATTTTCAAAACTTTCCTGGCATTTGTCATCCCATACAAACTTGACATCCTTCCTTAAAAGTTTAGTCAAAGGGGAGGCGATAATGGAGAAGCCTTTGACAAACCTCCTATAGTATCCCGCTAAACCCAAGAAACTCCTTACTTCAGTTGGACTTTTAGGTGGTTTCCATTCAACAATAGCTTGAATCTTACCAGGATCCACTTTCACACCTGCGGCCGACACAATATGTCCCAGAAAGGCCACTTCACCGAGCCAAAATTCACATTTAGAAAGCTTAGCATAAAGCTTCTTCTCTTGCAGAATTTGCAAAACAATTCGAAGATGTTTATCATGCTCTTCTTCATTCTTGGAATATATTAAAATATCATCTATAAATACCACCACAAATTGATCAAGATAAGGCCTAAATACTCGATTCATCAAATCCATGAATATTGCAGGCGCATTAGTTAATCCAAAGGGCATCACTAAAAATTCATAGTGACCATATCGAGTTCTAAAAGCAGTTTTAGGAACATCTTCCTTTCTAACACGCAGTTGGTGATACCCAGACCTTAAATCGATCTTGGAGAATAAATTAGCACCCTTCAGTTGGTCAAACAAATCATCAATTCTTGGTAATGGATATCTGTTCTTGATTGTTATTTTATTCAATTGTCTATAGTCAATACAAAGTCTAAAAGTACCATCTTTCTTTTTCACAAATAGCACAGGGGCTCCCCAAGGAGAAACACTTGGACGAATGAAACCTTTCTCTAGAAGTTCTTGCAATTGAGTTTTCAATTCCTTTAATTCTGCTGGTGCCATCCTATAAGGAGTGATAGAAATAGGAGTAGATCCAGGAATAAGCTCAATCGGAAATTCAACTTCTCTTTCTGGTGGTAACCCAGGAAGATTTTCTGGAAACACTTCAGGAAAGTCACACACAGTAGGTATATCTTTAAGAATAGGACTCTCCACACGTGTATCAATTATGTGAGCAAGATACACACTACAACCCTGACGAATCATCCTTTTTGCTAAGGCCGCAGAAATAATATTAGAGGACAATGACCTTTCACCCTGCACAATAATGTGTGAAAATGCAGGGTCCTTAAAAGTCACATGCTTGGACCTACAATCCACTACTGCATGATATTTATAAAGCCAATCCATACCGATAATAATATCAAAATCATGGAAAGGCATTTCAATCAAATCAGCAGGAAGGACCAGGTTTTGAATCATGAAGGGACAACCTCGATAGATTTGATTGCAAACAACCTGTTGACCCAAAGGACTTTGGACAAGCACACCATAATCGAGTCTCACAGGCTTCACATTTTCAGGAAAATCCAATGATGAACAAACATACGAATGTGTAGAACCAGGATCAAATAATGTAACGACACATAAGTCAAATAAGTGAAATTTACCAACAACCATATCTGCTCCATCTTGTTCATCTCTCTGTCTCATCGCATAAGCTCGTGCTGTAGCTCTTGATCCACTCGCTTGATTGGATCCACCTGCACCTGTTGCTTGTGTGTTTCTAGATCTTGCACCTCTATTCCCTTGAGATTGAGTGGTAATAGGTTTCTGAACAGAGACTTCCGTATGCGGAGAAGAAATGGGATTAGGATTAGGACAATCCCTCACTTTATGATCGAAGCTCCCACAATTAAAACAAGCACCAGAAGCTCTTCTACAAGTACCAAAGTGATTTTTCCCACATTGTGCACAAGTGAGTATACGAGTCTTGCCTTGACCATAGCTTGGAGTGCTGGCAGTAGAGTAACTTGATCTATTCTGCTTATGTTGGGCTATCTTGCGAAAAGTATTAGCTGTGGAACTGTCAAATTTCCCTCTTTTTGATGGACCTCCTGAATCTGCATAAGCTTTCCTGAACTTGTGTTCATTTCTACCAGTTTGTTCCTTGTCGATCCTTTCCCAAGTAAGAGCAGCTGAAACTAATTTACAAAAATTTTCATGTTGTAGGACCGCTACAGATTTTCTGATAGAATCATTTAAACCGTCTTCGAACCGCCTGCACTTATCTTTTTCATCATTAATAATACCCCCAGCATAGCGGGACAGCCTGAGAAATTGCTGCTGATATTCAGCGATAGACATGCTCCCTTGCTCTAAATTTAAGAACTCTTTTTTCTTTGCATCGTGATAAGCAGGTGGGACATACTTCTTATGAAATTCCTTCACAAAATCATCCCAAGTAAGAACAGAAGGTTTTGCCCTGGCATTTGGTACACTTATCCACCAATCATAAGCATCTTTTTGTAACAGTGAGACAGCATACTTAAATTTGGAAGTGTCTGAACACTCTAACTGCTCGAATACTCTTTCAATTCGTTCTAACCACTGCTCGGCATCGGTAGGGTCAACAGTTCCTTCAAACTCAACTCCCCCCATTTTTCTCATTTTCTCATAGTTCATTTCATCAGGGTCAGGCATTCTTCTAGCCATGTGATGAAAGAAATCAGCCATTTGTTGAAAAGGAGGATCAGCAGCAGGAGCACCATGACTCATTTGGGGGTGTGGCTCAACTCTTGTCCCCCGATTATTTCCCGCTTCAGATCCACTTGTGCTAAGAGGATTAGGATCAGAAAAATGTTCTCCAACCCCTTCTTGTAGGTGGGGTTGGGCATTAGAGTTATTTTCCCCCTCACGAGCGGCTTCCATAAGTCTATTAGAAGTAGAAGATGCCACGAATTGACTCCTACATAAGGGAAGATCACATTGCATTAGGGACATGCACATGATGCATATGCACTATATACAAGAAAAAAAAAATATACGGGACAAAAGAAAATAGTCTGCCAACAAATCATAACAAAAGTCCTAGAATTATAAACCTATGCTCTGATACCAACTCTTGTAGCATCCCCTTTTAGGAGAATACCACTTACGAAACAAAACTAATTATTTCTATTATTTTACCCTAAAAAAAACTTATTGAAAAACAATATATGAGTTTTATTTAAAAAAAAATGATTTCCAATTCAACAATACTTCAGGTTCATAAAATACACAAAACTTCAAATAAGTAATTATCACAAAAATATTATATTCCTTCGTGCATAATGACAAGTCAAAATATGACCTAGTATATTGCATTACTTGAGTTAAAAGCACACTCTAAAATAACAAAATTAGTCACATGGTTTAAGTTACAAGCCTTTAAAAATTTTGTACATAAGTGTCACACATGTATCATGTACAAGTCCCCAAAATAATATATAAAAACTAGATGTATATGCATATGTGATCTTCAAAAGAGCTCCCAAAAAGTCTACTCCACATGACCATCTTCATATCCCGCCTTGCATATCACCTACGATAGGAAACAACTATCGCTAAGCATAAAGCTTAGTGGTGTATAACCTTTGGACTTAGAGCCATTAAAAAAATTCTCAATTTTCTTTTTCATCATAAACAGTTCAATAAGGTAGCATTAAGTCCAAGTGAACAAGTATATCAAGTATCAAATACAAATCTTAGAGAGTTTCAAAATACCAATACTAATATTCAAAGGCTTAAGTACCAAGAATGCTTATAATTTAATTCAAAAGAGTAGTCAAATAATCAATTTCACCCCATATGTACGTCATGCCTTCACACTAAGCACAATCAATATCAAGACGGACCGAAGCCCCAAAATCAAGAAGTGTCCATATCAAGAAGGGTCGTCACTCAATATCAAGAAGATCAAAGACCATGTTGAAAGTGGCTTTTCACTCGTACTCAAAAATGGACGAAAATCCATCGTCAAGACGAAATATAAATCCAAAGTCAAGACGGGCAAGATCTGAATCGAGAGGCATGCCAATATCGATGACAAGTCACCGTAACAAGAAGGACAATTTCCCAACAAGAATGCAAAATGATCTAGCAATTCGTACAAGTGGGCGATTCAACGAAAGTTTTGCAATACTTGAGATAATAGTCATACCAAAATATAAAACAAGGAGTAAGGAAACAACCCAATAAAATACTTTAAATTTCTGAAAAATAAAATATTTCAAGTTCAAGTTTATACACGAACCTTGGCGTTTTAGCATACAACAAGTTCTACCACCACTCGCGGAGTTCAATTTCTCTATGTCATAGATCAACCAAAATCCACTTCGTCAAACAATTCCTCTTAGCTTGTATAAGAGAATATACACCTTAAATACACAATCAAACATCTACTTAAGTTTAAAAGCTCCAACATATCGAAACTAAACATAAAATCACTGAAAATCAACCCAAAATATCAAAACAGAAATTCTGGGCAGCACTACTGTCTTGTATTGCTGCTCAGTTTCGAAGGGGTAAATGGGATAATTAGGCTTTGTGTCCTCAAAGAAAGTTATAGCTATATGTATTAGGGTCATATACAACTTTGAATCACCCCTACAGCAATTATGTACAACAAGATATGCTCAAAATACCCACAGCAGTCCATGTAGGACTTTTAGACCAAAATCTGGGCAGCACCTCCCCTGTACTTCATCACCCTTTTTCGAGTCAATAAAAGCAAAACTGGATTTTGGATCCTAAATAAAAGTTATAGCCCTATGAAATAGCTTTCCAAAACATCTTGAATCACTCAAAACTAAGTTTTACACAAGGAGTTATACTACAATTACTAACAGCAGTCCCAACCAAAAACGGGTTTGCAACCAAAGTTTATTCCCCCAATTTCGACAACAACAACTTATCAAGAACATCAACAACAATATAAACAATCATTCTACTTCATAACTTAACTAATTCCACCCATTTAATCCAACCAAAACATCCCCTAATCCATAAATTCCAACAAAGCAACAAACAAGTTTATAACACTATTTTCTCCGTTCTAATCCGTTAAATCTCTAAACAAGTTTGATAATAAGGAAAAACAACAACTAAATCTTACCTTGAAGTATAAGTCAACCACCTTAATACACTCCTTCTTCTCTGATTTTTAGCTCAAAATGAAGACAACGCAACGTGCAACGTTTTTCTCTTCATGAGCTTTTGAAATCGGAACTCGAATTTGGGTCAAAAATGGATTTTAATTCACTCTCTCTCTATCTCTCTATATTTCTATGGTGTTCTGGAAATATTTTGGATGAAAGGAAAGAGATAAGGCTGAACTTATCTCTTACATGGAAATAAATATGGGCTGACCCGATTTGGAATCGGGTTGGGCCAAATTTTCTTCCTATCTTGACCCTTTTGCCTTGCAATGTCCATAACTTTTTATTCCGATGTCGTATATAAGCCCATGACCTATGGTTGGAAAGGTATTTCAATTATCTACAACTTTCATTTTATGGGTTTTCCCAAATTTTCAAATTTTGATAGGGTTATGCCCTCCTAAAGTCAGATCATCCAAAATATAACTAAAAAAATAAATAAATAATTCTTAAAAATAAATTGGGGTGTTACAAGATGAGTCCCTAAGAGATTGAAGAGTGTTGGAGGTGATGAGGGGTCACGAAGGACCCCTAGGACCAAGCTAAGTCCAAAAGATCCGTCGTGGCTAAGTTTTAGGATGAGTTCGTATAAGGGATTGACTTTTAACGACCCTATCTTATGAAAGACGTCAATATGGTGGCCCACGACCTAGAAAATTAAAGGTCGTCGAGTCTTCTTTCCAACGCCACCAGGAATGTAACTTTCGGAGTTCGGAGTCAAAAGATATGGCAATCCTAAGATAAACTAGCACAACAGAGATTTTCAGGCCTGGGTTGCAATAGCTGGAAAACTGGGCTTGGCGCCGCAGTGGCGCGACGCGCCACTATCACGCCAGAAAAATGCCTCAGTAGTTTAGGCTCTAGTGTGGCGCGCCACTAAAAAGTGTGCAGGGTTTTCAAGCTAAATTCCATAACCCAGAACCTCTGGGTTTGGCGCTATAAGGGCGCGACACGCCACTATCGCGCCAGAAACATGCCTCAGTAGTTTGGGCTCTGGCGCGGCGCGCCACTAAAAAGTGTGCAGGGTTTTCAAGCCAAATTCCAGAACCCAGAACCTTTGGCCTTGGCGCTATAAGGGCGCGACGCGCCACTATCGCGCCAGAAACATGCCTCAGTAGTTCGGGCTCTGGCGCGACGCGCCACTAAAAGTTGTGCAGGTTTTTAGGCATAATTGGCCTTGGCGTTGTAAGGGCGCGATGAGTCACTATCGCGCCAAGGGCGTTTTGGCCTATTTTTCAGAATTTTGGAGGAAGGGTAATTTGGGAATTTTCCCAAATTATATATACACAAGCCTTGAACATTTTCGGAACATTTCTTCAGCCCTCACTCTCTCTCTAAAAGCCCTAGAAATCTCTCTCTCTCTTCTTCTTCTCCATTTCCCACAAAAAGAGTCCAAGAGCTTCAAGATTTGAGTCCTCCATTAAAGACCCAACCACAAAGTTTTCTTCAAGCCTTCACTAAGGTATGTAAGGCTATCCAAAATATGGGCTAAGTCCACCCATGTGCCCTACTCTTGCTTTGAGGTTAGTTGTCCATGAAAAATGGAGTTTCTTGGTATGGTTCATGTTTGAATGAGTTTTTTCCCCTATTTATTTAATGCTATATGTGTTGATGTTGTCGAGCTAAGAAATTCCTAAAACCTTCATGTTAGTATGAGTTGATGGAGATGACTTGTTATTATGTTTTGTTGTTCTCTTTAGCCAAGTGATTATGTTGCTTAAGTCATTTTCCTTAAATGTGTTATTCTACTTGAATTGTTGAGCTAAAGTCAAAGAGTTGTGATGAGTCTTGAGGAGATGTCATAAATGCTTACCTAAATGAGGCTTGATTGAGTTGATTAGAGGATAGAATTGACGAGTGGACAAGGTCCTAAATGAGACTTGCCATTATGACTTAAATTGAGTTAAGAATGAGGATATAGTTGATGAGTGGGAAATGTTCCACATGAAACTAGCCGTGAAGGCTTGTTTGAGATGATTGGAGGGAGTCTTATGAGCATAGAGTCATGGGAGGAGTATCGAGCACCGAAGTGGGTAAGAGTATAGTCCATACTCGAACCCCAGAAACTACGCCGCCAACGTAGGTAGGGATGGAACCGTTAAAGTCGGATGCTTCCCATGGGATCGAACCGTTAAAGTTGGATGTTTTCGATTTTATTGTCCTGAAATGATAGGACTTGACTAATCGATGGTATCCATGATTAGGGAGGCGTTCATGCCCTGGTAAGTTATGGACGGATGTGGCAACAACGTCTGATTGTTGTACTATCATCGGCTCATATGTGATGGTTGTCGGTTAAGAGAAACTCTCATTTAGGCCTTGATAGTGCTCCGAGTCAGTTGAGTTACATGGCTTATGAGTTAGTTCTGTCTAAACTATTCTTGTTGGACTTAGGACATTTGAGTGAGTTGTCATGTATATATGTATGAGTTGAGATCCTGAGTTGATATTGATGTTTACTTAATGTGGTTTCATCCGGCCCTTTTACATACTCGTACATTCCATGTACTGACGCCATTTGGCCTTCATGATGTAGACACAAGTACTAGAGATCATCAACCGGTGCTCCGTTGAAGATCCACATACACTTCCAGCTAGTTGGTGAGTCCTCCTAGTCCCCGGAGGATAACGCGCCACTATCGCACCAGAAACATGCCTCAGTAGTTTGGGCTCTGGCGCGGCGCGCCATTAAAAAGTGTACAGGGTTTTCAAGCCAAATTCCATAACCCAGAACCTTTGGCCTTGGCACTATAAGGGCACGACGCGCCACTATCGCGCCAGAAACATGCCTCAGTAGTTTGGGCTCTGGCGCAGCGCGCCACTAAAAAGTGTGCAGGGTTTTCAAGCCAAATTCTAGAACCAAGAACCTTTGGCCTTGGCGCTATAAGGGCACGACACGCCTCTATCGCTCCAGAAACATGCCTCAGTAGTTCGGGCTCTGGCGCGACGCACCACTAAAAGTTGTGCAGGTTTTTAGGCATAATTGGCCTTGGCGCTGTAAGGGCGCGATGCTCCACTATCGCGCTAGGGGCGTTTTGGCCTATTTTTCAAAATTTTGGAGGAAGGGTAATTTGGGAATTTTCCCAAATTATATATACACAAGCCTTGAACATTTTTGGAACATTTCTTCAGCCCTCACTCTCTCTCTAAAAGCCCTGGAAATCTCTCTCTCTCTCTTCTTCTTCTTCTCCATTTCCCACAAAAAGAGTCCAAGAGCTTCAACATTTGAGTCCTCCATTGAAGACCCAACCACAAGGTTTTCTTCAAGCCTTCACTAAGGTATGTAAGGCTATCCAAAACATGGGCTAAGTCCACCCATGTGCCCTACTCTTGCTTTGAGGTTAGAAGTCCATGAAAAATGGAGTTTCTTGGTATGGTTCATGTTTGAATGAGTTTGTCCCCTATTTATTTAATGCTATATGTGTTGATGTTGTTGAGCTAAGAAATTCTTAAAACCTTCATGTTAGTATGAGTTGATGGAGATGACTTGTTAATATGTGTTGTTGATCTCTTTAACCATGTGACTATGTTGCATAAGTCAATTTCCTTAAATATGCTATTCTATTTGAATTGTTAGACTAGAGCCATAGAGTTGTGATGAGTCTTGAGGAGATGTCATAAATGCTTATCTAAATGAGGCTTGATTGAGTTGATTGGAGGATAGAATTGACGAGTGGACAAGGTCCTAAATGAGACATGCCATTATGACTTAATTAAGTTGAAATAAGAATAGAGTTGATGAGTGGGAAATATTCTACATGAAACTAGCCGTGAGGGCTTGTTTGAGATGATTGGAGGGAGTCTTATGAGCATAGAGTCATGGGAGGAGTATCGAGCACCGAAGCGGGTAAGAGTATAGTCCATACTCGAACCCCAAAAACTACGCCGCCAACGTAGGTAGGGATGGAACTGTTAAAGTCGGATGCTTCCCATAGGATCGAACCGTTAAAGTCGGATGTTTCCCATTTTATTGTCCTGAAATGATAGGACTTGACTAATCGATGGTATCCATGATTAGGGAGGCGTTCATGCCCTGGCAAGGTATGGACGGACGTGGCAACAATGTCTGATTGTTGTACTATCACCGGCTCATATGTGATGGTTTGTCGGTTAAGAGAAACTCCCATTTAGGCCTTGATAGTGCTCCGAGTCAGTTGAGTTACGTGGCTTATGAGTTAGTCCTATCTAAACTATTCTTGTTGGACTTAGGACATTTGAGTGAGTTGTCATGTATATATGTTTGAGTTGAGATCCTGAGTTGATATTGATGTTTTCTTAATGTAGTTTCATCCGGCCATTTTACATACTCGTACATTCCATGTACTGACGCCATTTGGCCTGCATCGTTTCATGATACAGAGACAGGTACTAGAGATCATCAACCGGCGCTCCGTTGAAGATCCACATACACTTCCAGCTAGTTGGTGAGTCCTCCTAGTCCCCGGAGGATATTGATCCTTCTTGTACAGTTTTGTTGTCATTTCTTTTATTTTGATTGTTGGTAGCCATGGACTTGTCATTGACACCTTTTAGACTTGGATAGAGGCTTCATAGACTGGAGTGTGGGGAGGTTGGATGGTTAATTCGAGGAGTCTTATTATATTTGTTGTTGAGTTGATGAATGCTTGGCCTTCGGCCCTCTTATTGCGAATAGTATTTCATTAATTGAGTTTCCGCTAAGAGAATGTGATTGAATGAATGTGTGACTGGACCAGGTGGTTCGCTCGGAGGTCAGAAATGGCCTTCGGATGCCGGTTACATCTAAGGTACGCTCCCGGGGCATGACATTTTGTGGCGACTTTTATCGCCTCTAAAGGTCCAGTTAAATCAGAAAAGCAATTGAACATTGTGAAAAACCATGGAACAGAATGAAGGCAAATTTGAAGCATAATTATTTTAGTAGTCCTTGGGTGGGAGCTTCAACTGTGGCGGCCATTATGCTCCTCATACTCACAACTATACAATCTATTCTAGCTTTCACAGGTTCCGTTAAGTAAGTAGTAATTATCTCAATTGTAGTGTTGATGAGCTTACGAGTTTTTCATGTCCCCCTTTTGTATCGGGTTTTATAGCTGAATGCTAATTTAATTTAGTTTATTTTAAGTATCTATATATGTCACCTCCACCAACAACATGTACCATATAACTTTATCCACTAGGCAAGCGGGCACATTATTTAGATCTAAGAAAACAATCCCCTTTTATTTGATTCACAACAAACATTCCATATAACAATAATACTACCCTCATCGCATATATTCTTCATAATTTCTTTTTCTTACTCTTAGCTTGGAACTGTCATACAATTAGACACTATCCTCTATTGAATGTTTTTTGTTGTTTGCTTAAGGTAACAACACTTAATTTCTTAGCTATAAGAATTATACTATGTAATTACTAGACTGCGAAGAGAATGGAGTAAACCACCAAAACGACGTCTGCCTAAGAAAAGTATAGTGAAACAGGGCATATTGTCAATTCTTGGATCAAATTCTCAAAGAGGAAAATTAACTGCACAATGGCTTGCACAAAATGCTTTAGTCTCTCCAATCAAAACGATTTAATATATATATATTTGAATAGATAAGAAGTAATTTTGGACCCATAATTTTTAAAATTTTAACGGATTCAATTATAAGAAACTAAAGATCAAACTGGTAAAATTTATATGGTAGATCCCCTTTTCGTAACAATGCACTCATCTTATTGAAATTTTTGATACGCCTCTGTACCAACCCCATAGTCCTCATCCCCACCACCCTCACATCCTTAACCCCCATGCAAACCTTAGTATATCTTTCTTAGATTTTGTCACGATCCGTTCTCTACACAAGGTTTTGACCGGCACCCGATGGCTTACTTAACCGAGCGAACCAGCTTGACTGTTCTAACCTGTACCTTCATATCATAGACCCGCATACATATATAAAAACAGATAACTAATCCCTTTGATAGAAAAAAATCGAACTTAACAATTCATAAAATAATCCAAATAAAGATCGAAATCAATAAATACTAAAATATACTGAAAATTATCCCAAGTAATGTGATCAACCATAAACCCAACTAAAACACATCTGTGAAGCTTCTATGGTGTTGCTAAGAGGAATGCACAAGACATAGATTTCCTGGCTATTCCTCAAAACAAATACCGGACAAATGAATAAAACTATTAACTGAAAGAGAAGAAACTCCACGGTCAAAGGCGGAGCTCACCAAATCAGCGTAACACGATCTAGCCCGTAGTCTACTCATTTATAACACCTGCATCTACATTGACCTAGGTCAATGTAGGTTCCACAAAGTGAACGTCAGTACACACTAGCGGTACTCAGTGAGTCTCGGCATTTTCCTTAAGTAAGAACGAAATCTTGAATAAACATGAAGGTAATGAAGGGATAAGAGAGGAAATAAAATCATAACTCATCCTAATGTATTTTAAGTGTGAAGCAAGAAAACAATCACTAAAACTTATAAAGATTCTTCCCTTCTCGCAAGATTAACTTCTACGCTTGCCAACAATAATCAACAACTCAATCTGGGTTTGAAGAATATCAAGTTGCAGAACCTCCAATGTAATGGCTTCAGCATATCAGTGATAAAGAAGCCTGGGTTTTCATCCGTCAACTTGTTCCTTAGCTTAATTTATTTTCAGATTAATTTCTCAAGAGTCCTAATAGCTGCTGCTACTTGTCATGTTTATAATTTGGCCTAACTTCTCTTAATTTGGCCAATTTTAATAAATTTCACTCTTTGTTTTTCCTTTTATTATTTCTATTTCAAACACTTCTGAGTCATACCATATAATATACATTGAGATATCCTTAAGACACTTGCTCAAATCATATTTACTATACACATTTATGAAAAAAAACAATTTCTTTTCTAGTGTAAAGGGAAAAGTGAATGAGAATATGAAAAACACAATTTCTTTTCTAGTGTAAAGGGAAAAGTGAATGAGAATATGTAAAAACACAATTTCTTCTCTGTTCTGTTGTTTCAAATGTAAATCAACTTCTGTTATTTTTTTTATGAAGAAAAACATTATATTAATCTTCACGCAAACAACTTGCATGCTTCAAAAAGTCCTACCACATCTCTACCATCCTCACTAATAGAGGGTTTTTCCGCTGCGAATTAATGAGAATTTTTTATTATAAAGTACGATTTTTCTACTCATTTTCCAAGGAACTAGCTCTTTGGGAAAACGCATGGTGGAAAATAGATTCCCACTAAAACAAAAGAAAGCCTCCTAATTTTTATGTGCAAAAATTTCACAAGGAAAAATAGTGACTTTTTACTAGTGTCTGTTTCAATTTTTTAATCTAATTTTGACTTTATACAGAATTAAGAAAGTAAAGAGACTTATTGAATCTTATGGTCTTAAACTAAAAATATATAAAATGTACTAAAGTGCTCTTTAATCTTTTGACCGTAAAAGTGTCATGAAAAAAGTTAGAATTAAAAAGTTACTCATAAATGAGAGAGACAATTAAAATAAAAAGGTGAGAGTATGTGTTTTCTATTAAATTAATATAACGGTATTCCTTCCTGATCTTTTTATTTTTAATAGATGAAATTAGTTTCTTTTCCTACAAGTTTTGACAAGACATAGTAGGGTTCTTTTCATTAAGTAGCATGAGAGTTGATATAATTTCCCTTTTATTGCTTTGTTTTCTCTTTTCAAATCAAGTTCTGCAATGAAATGATTTGGATTAAATATAATAATAATAGTCACGGTATCTATGAATTGAAATTAAAAAGAATGTGTCTTTTTGTAGGAATTGGATGGCACCCTCCACTGAGATTATCTCAATAGATAACCAATTATTTCCACCGCTTCTTCAAACTGAAAAAGATGAGGTCTGTCATGCCCCGAGAGGGTACCCTAGACGTGACCGGCACTTAAAAGCCATTTTTGTCCTTCAAGCGAACCACCTGATTCAATCACTCTATCATTCAGTCACATACACTCAAAGGAAGGCTCAATCATGCCATTCACAATATGGGGCCGAAGGCCAAACATGTTCAACTCAACAAAATAAGTATAATATGACTCCTCAAAATAACAGTCCAACCTCCCCACACTCTAGTCTATGAAGTCTCTATCAAAGTCTAGAAGGTGCAAATGACAAGCCCATGGCTACCAACAATCAAAATAAAGGAAACAACATAAAGCTTATACAGGGAGCTCATGATCCTCCAGAAACTAGGAGGACTCACCACGTATCCGTAAATGTGTAAATAATCAACGGTACGCCGGTTGATGATCTCTGGTACCTGTCTCTGCATCATGAAATGATGCAGGCCAAATGACGTTAGTACGTGGAATGTACGAGTATGTAAAATGGCCGGAAGAAACAACCACCAAGAAAACATTAATATCAACTCAGGATCTCACCTCATAAATACATAACAACTCACTCAAGTGTTCTAAGTATAACAAGAATAGATTAGACGGGACCACATCACAAGCCACTCAACTCAACTGACTCGGAGTACTATCAAGACCTAAATGGGAGTTTCTCTTATCCGACAACCATCACTTATGAGCCAGTGATAGTACAATAATCAGACGTTGTTACCACGTCCGTCCATACCTTGTCAGGGCATGAACGCCTCCCTAATCATGGAATCATCTATTAGTCAAGTCCTATCATTTCAGGACAATAAAAATGGGACACATCCGACTTTAAAGGTTCGATCCCACGGGAAGCATCCGACTTTAACGGTTCCATCCCTACCTACGTTGGCGGCGTAGTTTCTGGGGTTCGAGTATGGACTGTACTCTCACCCACTTCGGTGCTCGATACTCCTCCCATGAATCCATGCTCATAAGACTCCCTCCAATCATCTCAAACAAGCCCTCACGGCTAGTTTCATGTGGAACATTGCCAACTCATCAACTCTATTCTTATTTCAACTCAATTAAGTCATAATGGCATGTCTCATTTAGGACCTTGTCCACTCGTCAATTCTATCCTCCAATCAACTCAATCAAGCCTCATTTAGATAAGCATTTATGACATCTCCTCAAGACTCATCACAACTCTATGGCTCTAGCCTAACAATTCAAATAGAATAGCATATTTAAGGAAATTGACTTATGCAACATAGTCACATGGTTAAAGAGATCAACAACACATATTAACAAGTCATCTCCATCAACTCATGCTAACATGAAGGTTTTAGAAACTCTTAGCTCAACAACATCAACAAAAATAGGATCAAATTAATAGGAGACAAAACTCATTCAAACACAAACCATACCAAGAAACTCAATTCTCATGGACCTCTAATCTCAAAGCAAGAGTAGGGCACATGGGTGGACTCAACCTATGTTTTGGATAGCCTTACATACCTTAATGAAGACTTGAAGAAAACCTTGATGTTGGGTCTTCAATGGAGAACTCGAATCTTGAAGCTCTTGGAACTCTTCTTATTGGAAATGGAGAAGAAGAAGAAGAGAGGGAGAGGGAGGAAAACTCCTAGGGATTTTAGAGAGAGAGAGGGGCTGCAAAATATGATCTCAAAATGGTCTAGGGTGATACATATATAATTTGGGTAAGTTCCCAAATTGCCCCTCCTCAAAAAGTTCTGAAAATAGGCTAAAATGCTCTTGGCGCAATAGTGGCGCGTCGCGTCATTGCAGTGCCAGGATGATTACGTCTAAAACCTTCACATCTAGTAGTGGCGCGCCGCGCCAGATATCAAACTACTGAGGCATGTTTCTGGCGCGATAGTGGCGCGTCGCACCCTTACAACGCCAAGCCCATATTTTCTGGGTTCTGGAAATTAGGCTTGAAAAACCCTGCACATCTCGTAGCGTGCCAGAGACCAAACTACTGAGGCATATTTCTGGCGCGATAGTGGCGCATCGCGCCACTGGGGCGCCAAGCCTTTTTCCAGAATTTCAACCTAGGCCTGAAATCCCTGCCGTGACAGTTTGTCTTAGGATCTTCATATCTTTTGACTCTGAACTTAAAAATTTACATTCTTGGTGGCGTTGGAAAGAAGACTCGACGACCTATAATTTAAAAGGTCATAGGCCACCCAGAGTGTCGTCTTTCAAAAGATATGGTCGTTAGAAGTTGACCCCTTACACGAACTCCTCCTCAAACTTAGCCACGACGAATATTTTGGACTTAGCTTGGTCCTAGGGGCCCCTTGTGACCCCACATCACCTCCAACATCCTTAAATTTCTTGGAGACTCATCCTAGCTCATGTATACGCTCTGCAATACTCGAGTTCGACCCTACTCGTATACCAGAAGGGTCTGAATCTTAGGGGAAAATTTTGAGGGGTGTTACAAGGTCTCTCTCTCAACTATAGAAAACATTTTTGCTGCTTCTATAGATGTTGTAATGTAATAATGCTCAACTTGTTTATACTCAAAATACTCATGCTCAAAATAATAATTGAGAGAATTCTCAAACTCATACTAAAAATAATAATTCAGAGACTTCTCAAACTCATTCATACCTTTCCAAAACTCCATCTCCAACAATCATTTATACTCAAAATACTCATGTTTAAAATAACAAAATTTAAGAACTTCTCAGACTCAACTCATTCTCAATTATATGTTTTGAAAGAATATATATAAATTTTCAACTCTTTCATACTCAAAATGGTAGTTATGGGACTCCTCACAACTCAACTCTTTCTCATTCAAAACCTTCCTAAATCATGTTTTTAAAACTCCATCACTATATAATAAAACAAAAAAAAAATCTCAATTTGGGTTCATGTGAATGAAGACATGTATGTATACCCAAAATACCCAACTCAAGGACATCATCAATAAATATGAATTTATATACAAAAACTCAATAGAAATTATAGATAACTCAAAAATCCCATTTCATGAAGCTTCAAAACTCAATAAACTCAACTCAATAAAGACGCAAGGCACGAGGATGAACTCAATCCACGTTAGGAGTAGCATTACATACCTTATACATTCCTAATTCTTGAGAAAGATGAGATCTTTGGAGGAAAGATGGCAACAATCAATTTCTTGAACTTTAGAGGTGGATAAGAAGGGAGGAAAGTGGATCATTTAATTGAGATAAAGGAAATAAATGGTCAGGATTCATTAGTGTCACTAACAAAGAAATCTGTAAATCAAATCTTTGATGAAATGTTTGAGGATTTAGACAATTTGTCTATTAAATCATGGACGATTTCCAAAGTAAACGTCTGGCTACGTGAATCAAATCCAGATGCTTATACATCAAAGATGATCTCTATTGGTCCTTACCATAAGAAAAATCCTCAACTTGATCCAATGAAAAAGTACAACTGTTGTACCTAAGACGATTTCTTCAACGAAAAGAGGGGCTTGATGTGGAAAGTTGCATTAGTGAATTGGAGAAACTGAAGGGGGAAGCACTAAAGTGTTACGACGATATAGAAGACCTCTATACTGATGAATTTTGCCAAATGTTGTTGCTTGATGGTTGCTTTGTGGTTGAGTTTATTCGAGAGTGTTGTCAAATGTATCCAAAAGGAGAAGGCAAAATTATCAATATTAATGATAATAACATATTCCGAGACTTGATGTTACTAGAAAACCAACTTCCTTTCTTTGACCTCAACAAGCTCTTTCACATGACAAAGCAAGATGATGAATTACCATTGGCAATATTGGCAAATGATACATTTAATTATTTTGGTGACATGCCAAAATTGACTCATGCATCTATTATTAAAGAGATAGAATGTAATGCAGGAAATATCAAACATTTACTTCATGTAGTACATATATTTTCATGTCATGGCCGAAATACCATGAAAAAGTACTCGAAATATGACATAACGCGACAAAAGGCGATGCCAAATGCAACAGAGCTTTCTGAAGCTGGAGTTAGCTTTGCAAAGGTCAGTTATATGGCAAGTTTATTGGATATAAAGTTCGAGAGTGGATTGATGACAATCCCTTGTCTTCGAGTGGAAGATAACACGGAAACCATCCTGCGAAATCTCATTGCTTATGAGCAACAATCATCTGATGTACATTTTAAATATTTCAGTGATTATGCATTATTCATGGATCAACTTATAGACTCAGATAAAGATGTGAATTTGCTTCGCAGAAAGGGAATCATAGTGACCTGGATAGGAGAGGACAAAGAAGTGGCTAGCCTCTTCAACAAAATTGGAAAGGGGATCACTACGTATCCCAACTTCTATTACAATGAAGAATTCAGAAAAGCAGTTGAACATTGTAAAAATCCATGGAACAGAATGAAGGCAAATTTGAAGCATAATTATTTTAGTAGTCCTTGGGTGGGAGCTTCAACTGTGGCGGCCATTATGCTCCTCCTACTCACAACTATACAAACTATTCTAGCTTTCACAGGTCCGTTAAGTAAGTAGTAATTATCTCAATTGTAGTGTTGATGAGCTTACCAGTTTTTCTTGTCCTCCTTGTGTAATGGGTTTTATAGTTGAATGCTAATTTAATTTAGTTTATTTTAAGTATCTATATATGTCACCTCCCACCAGCATTATGCAAGCGAGCACATTAAAATCTAAAGAAAACAATTATACTATCCTCAACGATTGAGTAAATTAACCACCTACATGACATCTGCCTAAGACAAGTATAGTGAAACAGGGCATATTGTCAATTCTTGGATCAGATTCTCAAAGAGGAAAATCATCTGCACAAAATGGTTTCTTCTCTTCAATCAAAAACTTTGTTTCTACTCAACATGTTGGAGGCATGTCAGAAGCATGCTTAGGACTAAATTGAGTTAGTTGTATGGTGTGGGTATTTACTTGTTCTCTTCGATGATCAGAATGGACTGTGGTTAAGGAAAGGGAAACACCTGTCAAAATGAACTGGTTCTATGATCGCAATATGTTTGCGCAATCACAGCATTAGTGATTTCTGCATGGTAACAAAGAAGGTTGTGAGCACAATATATGCCTCACGATTGCAACGAGGCACGGTCTAGGAGGCAGTAAGCCAAAGCTCCAAAATCGTGATCGTGAGCGCGGTTGCTTCAATATCCACTCTATGGGGCTGCTGAGGTATTGAGCTCAGCTTCATGATCTCGAATACGGGCTCAAGGACCACAATCACAGCGTTCTTCTTGGTCACTCCAATCTTCAATGCTGTGATCATTCCCAGACCTGTGGTTGCTTCAAAGGTATTTCAAATCTACAACTCTAAAATTTATCATTTTTCTCGATTCCCACTCCACAAACTCGGTCCAAGAAGATGAAATCACTCCCAATCCTTCCCATCATTAAGGTAAGTCGTTTTAAGCTATTCCTGGTATAATAACTCATGATTTAACTCTCAAATCATAGATTTTTGGTTTGATTACCTATTCGACCAAATTTCACCCAAGAACTAAGGCTTGAACTATTGAGGTAGTTTGAGATATTTGACACTACCCAACTTTCAGTTAGACTCTTTATAGCTTATGAGTGGTGTGATTATGCCATGGGGATGAATCAAGACTCACTGACGATGTCATGAAAATGGCTGGATGACTGGTCAAAAGATGAATCAGCCTCCTGTTTGCATTAGTTTTACAAAAAGTCTATCCACTCGTATTAACAACTAATGCTTAAAGCCTAAAAAATGTAAACCTCCTTTGAGCAATGGAACTAGTTAAAAGTTTGAACTGATCTGAAAATTTGTTTTTTGCATAAACATTTGACATTGATGAATGGATGTATTAGGAAACAAAATAAAACAAAAAAGTCATCTTCTTAGCTGATTGAAGTTCTTGAAAGTTGAAATTGCCTGCTGTAGATATCTTAGAGCCTTTTGATGATTAAAGAACCCCATAAACCAGAACTCATAATCGTCCTCTGTAACTAACTGTATATACTTCTGTGAATTGTGATGGCTTCTCCATATTTTCACACTCTTTTGCTTTCCGTATATTAGTTATTGGGATCGATACCTTATAACAAACTCTAAGTAACTTTCCGGTTGGAGATAAGAGCTTTATTGATCTCTCACTGCAGAAAGCAATCTTATCAGTAGAGATGTAGAGAAGGCCTGCTATTGGACCAGCTGTAGTAGATAAATAGCATTGAGAAACCTTCAATAGCTTTTCATCATCTCTAACACTAAACTTCTGCCTGAATATCTTCTCCAGTCCTCGTACTTGAAGAATTTTTGCTCCAAGGCTCAATTTTCCCTTCACAGTTTCTGTTAGCTTCGGGCTTAGGCTCACTGCATAATTTGAGTTGTGATATTAGAATCAATACTTTGTATTGTATATACATGTAATTAGTGCTTCTTTGCATGAATTTTATGACTCACTTATATGTGTTCTTTAGGTTTACAATTGTGTTTGGCCGCGACTTCACTTTTAAATACTAAATTGATTATTTGCAAGTTGAAGTTTACCAATCAGTATTATGCAGATAACACTCGTCAAATATTGAAAAATTTGTTTGAGGATTATTTGGTTTTCAATCACAAAACTTCAGCTGTTTATTTCCAAAGGCAAAATATTCCTTTCCAATTTCTAACTCCAAACGTGAGTGCTTACCATGCTCGCGGATGCCTTGTGCAAGACAGTCCATCCTTTCTCCCAGTTTGTTCCTAATCACAGATTTTCCTGCATATTCAAAAATTAATTTTCAATCTTAATGTTCTCTTCTTTTCAAGGGTCATTAATTGATACTGTTTAGAACTACTACAATATCGAGTTGATTCTTCAGCAAGAGATGGGGAAAATACTCACGTTGCTTTAATTTAGATAAGATCTTTGATGTTGCCGATGGAATATGGTCTTGGCAAGAAGATAGGAATAGCAGTCTTTTAGGCTGCCTTTCAAATGAACATACTGCTGAACTCATGGGAACACCCACCACATTTCCACTGATTAAGTCCTTCATTGTGACTTCTGATCTTGAAGAGGATTGCTGTATTGTTAAGGTAACTGAAATATTATTATGTTTTGGTTGATGGTTTAAGAACATTCCTTGCAGAATATATATATATATATAAGTTGATAACTGTTGCATGAGTCAGCTATTGGTCATCAGAAATAAGCTAAAAAGATCTTGCTTTTTTTTTTTTTTGAATTTTCTTTGTCAAATTGCAGTGCATGTTCATCATCTGGTTTCTCCTCTCTCTTTTAACCTTTGCTTTCAGTCCATTAATTAATTTATGTTAGTGGGTGTAAATCATGGAAAATCAGAGCTCAAACTTCAGTAAAAACAATAGAAAGTTAGGGATTTCTTTTTATCTTCTTAAGCTATGGTGGATAGAATTATTCAATACTTGTGTTGGTCAAAGATAGTAGCAGTGATAGATTCACATAAGACCGAAAAGTGGTAGTTGAAGACCTTTCGTCAAAAAATAATACCTTGTTTGTAGAAAATCCTAAGTGCATAAATAGGTAAAAAGTTACATGTATTTTAAATCTTGTTGAAAATCATTGCTTCATATATAGGTAAAATATTAATTTTTACACATATATTTAATCTTGAACATATACTTGGTGGATTAGCACAAGTTGACCTGGACGATACCATCATAAATAGTAGTATATTCCTTAATTTGCTGCAAAGGTTTTGAAACGCGTCTTCTCTTAGCTTTCTTTTCAATTACAGTAAACTAAATCTCATGTTGCCTTATTTTATTATGAAGATTTTTGTGCAGATGTGGTGTTTTCAACTTTTGTGTTGGCAGATCTGCTTTGTGATGTAACCTACTTTTACTAGTTGAGTAAAAGTAAGAGAAAGCTTTCCATTTTGAAGTCATCTTGTCATAACTAGTAAAGTAGTTTAATTAACCCTCAACGGCCTTTTTTCCTTCTAAAACTTCAAGTTTCAATTGGTATTATCATATGCTTCTATAAATTTTATGGTTTCAAGTTGCTAATTGATATAGAATACCTCATTACCCCCTAAACTTGGCATGGTTTATCAGTGCACTCCTAAACTTTTCGTAGTCCTACTTACCTCTAAATTCTTTTCACAAGCTTTAATGCATAGTAAAATTATCCCAAGTTAGTTTTCTTAGGCTGGTACAATTTAAGTTTTTTTAAGCTAACGGCAAGAATTTATGACATTAAAGTTAAGTGGTTGTAACACCCCTCAAAAAAATTTCCAAAGATTCGGACCCTTCTTGTGTTCGGGAGGGGTCGAACCTGAGTATCTTGAAGTATATTCGTGAGTTAAGACGAGTCTCTGAGGGACTGAGCAGTGTTAGGGGTGATGTGGGGTCACCAAAGGCCCCTAGGACCGAGCTAAGTCCGAAAGATCCGTCGTGGCTAAGTTTAGGATGAGTTCGTATAAGGGTCGAATTTTAACGACCCTATCTTTTGAAGGACGTCAGTTTGGGTGGACCACGACCTATCAAATTAAAGGTCGTCGAGTCTTCTTTCCAACGCCACCAAGAACGTAAATTTTGGAGTTCGGAGTCAAAAGATATGACGATCCTAAGACGAGCTAGCACGGCAGGAATTTCACTTTGGCCTGGGTTGCAACTACTGGGGAAATGACCTTGGCACTGTTAGGGCGCAACGCGCCACTATCGCGCCAGAAACATGCCTCAGTAGTTTGGTCCTTGGCGTGATGCGCCACTAAAAGTTGTGCAGGGTTTTTCAGGCCAATTTTCTAGAATTCAGAAACTTTGGCCTTGGCGTTGTAAGGGCGCGACGCGCCACTATCTGTCACGCCCCGGGAGGGTATCCTAGACGTAACCGGCACTCAGAAACCATTTCTGGCTCCCAAGCGAACCACATAGCCTGATTACACATCCGTTCATTCATTCGATCAGCGGAAGACAAAAGAATAAAGAGAATATTCAGTGGGCAACTCAAACCTCAGTCTAACTCAAAGAATAAAGGCCATGGGCCAACAAATTCGACTCTAATATTTGTCATTATAAATAGTTTGACAAGAATAACTCGATCGACTCATCACTATCTAGTCTATGAAGCCTCTATCACTACTATCTAATTGGTGCCAATGACATGTTCATGGCTACCTCAAATCAAAATGAAAAGGGCTAACTCGATGCAAGAATACACAGACGGTGTCCTCCGAATGTAGGGGAGGACTCACCAACACGCTGAGTGCGAATAGATCCCCAATGATGCTCCTATTGACGATCTCTCAAACCTGTCTCTGCATCATGAAACGATGCAGGCCAAATGGCGTCAGTACGTGGAATGTACTGGTATGTAAAATGGCAGAATGAAACAGACCTCAAGGAAGAATAGCAGCGGTCCAAATATCTCAAATTGAAAAGATAAGAGAGACTCAACAAGGCGTCATAAGTCTAAAGTAATAATACATTTTTAGACAAAGATCAATCATATACCATACAGTCCAATCCAATCATACACAATACCGTTCAATCAACTCATTTACAATTCGATCCCTTTCAATCATGTGCAATCCGATTATATACACTCAACTCAACAATTAACTCAATAATCAAATCCAATCTAGTCACGTACCATTCCATTCATTCCAATCACAATTCATCTACTCCAATCCGACCGTATACAATCTACTCAACATTCAACTCAACAATCAGCTCAAAGGACTCAACTCAGTAAATATGCTAATTAAATTATGCAACGTTTTACAATTCAACTCAAAGGACTCAACTCAATAAATCTGTAACAACTCACTCAAGTGTCCTAAGTCTAACAAGAAATAGTGTAGACCGGACTAACTCATAAGCATATAGCAACTCACTCAACTCAACTGACTCAGAGTACTATCAAGACCTAAATGGGAGTTTCTCTTAACCGACAACCAACACTTATGAGCCAGTGAAGGTACAACGAAGCGACGTCGTTGCCACGCCCATTCATACCTTGCCAGGGCATGAACGACGAACCTCATGGATCCAATCCAACCAGGTCCTATAATGTCAGGACAAAAGCTCTCGGGGAAGCATCCGATTTTAACGGTTCAATCCCCCCTACGTTTGGCAACACAGGTATTGGGTTCGAGTATGGACTATACTCTTGCCCAATTCGGTGCTCGATACTCCTCCCATGACTCCATGCTCATAAAACTCCTCCAATCATCTTAAACAAGCCCTCACGGCTAGTTTCATGTGGAACATTGCCACCTCATCAACTCTGTTCTCATTTCAACTCAATTAACTCATAATGACTAGTCTCGTTGGACCTTCTTTTAAATCGACTCATCTCAAATCATCAAACTCTTCTCTTTAAAAATTTATACAATCTCGACTCAATGAATGTAGAAAATATCATGTACATTAAAATATAATTTCAACTCCTCAACTCAAACTCAAAATAGATACTTTAATGTAAAAATACTCAACTCGTTTAAAGGCTCCTCATACTCAACTCATACTTAAACTCTTTTCTAAATCAAAGATAAAACTACTAATTCTTTAGACTCAAAATAGTGTATAAATAGTTCATGCAAAAAGGTTCACAAATAATTTATTTAAAACTCCTCCTCAAAAGATTATTTATTTTCAAAACATTCCTAAGACTCCAATCAACTCAAATTATGCACATCACATACCACAAACTCACATTAGACTCCAATCCACTTCATCACATAACATCCTCATCAATATACCTCTTCGTCAACCATTCTACATATATTAAATAAGCACCATTCACATCATCACTCACATCGTCACCAAAACATCATCATCATATATTATCATCACATCATTGTCAAGTATCATCATCACATCAATCATCAAACATCTACTCTAAAATCCTTATTTTTGTCCTATGTTCATTTTATAAAAGCAAAAGGACATTCTTAACAAATCAATTCATTCTTTTCATTCCAATCAATACATATATATACACACAACTATCCACCTCAACTCAAGACAAATTATTGTTATACCCCATTTTAACTCGAGGTCAAACGGTGTACAACATATTGATGATTCCTAAATTATTTAATTTTAAGGAGTCGCCACTTAATTATTTTTAAGGTAAATTAGGATACCTAAATAATTAACTTATTTAATGCTAAAAAATGATCTCCGATTAGTGGTCTACTTAGCTTATGAGATTCTAGATAAGGGTTCTAGTTATCCTAAAGGGAAGGGATTAGGCATCCTTCAAGATTCGTTAAAAACGATTACCGGCCAAACTTAGGTTTAGATTAAAATTATAAAAAGTTGTTCAAAAGTTTTGAAAATGAAGCTTAGTAATTACATGGAAAAAGATTTTTGAACTTGAAATTATTAGGCAAATATTGTTTATTGCATGAAATAAGTGCGTGTTTAAATGCGGTATTTTTTACTAATAATTTAGCCTTAAATAAAAATATAGGTTTCTTTTATTATGATGACTCATTTTAATTAAAAGTTCACAAATCTAAATATCTATACAATGTTAGCTATTGCATTAGTGAGAACATATTCACATTATAAAAGCAAATTTAACATGTAATGATAATAATAATAATACTAATAATAGTAGTAATAGTAATAATAGTAATACTAATAATAGTAATAATAATACTAATGATAGTAATAATAATAACAACAATCATAATAACAATAATGCAACAATAACAATAACAATAATAATAGCCATAATAATAATAACAATGATAATATTAATAATAATAAAGTATAATAATAATAATAACGGTAGTAAAAAAATATATAATAATAATAATACGATAAATAATAATAATAATAATATGATAAATAATAAATATAATATGATAAATAATAATAATAATAATAATAACAGTAAATAACAACAACAATAATAATAAATACGATAATGATGATAATAATAATAACGATAATAATAATAGTAATAATAAAAATAATAATAATGATTATAACAATAATACCATAATAATAATAACAATAATAATAATAATAATAGCCATAAAAATAACAATGATAATAATAATAATAATAATAATAAAATATAATAATAACAATACTAACAGAAATAAAATATACTATTAATATTAATAATAAAAATAGTAAAATAAAAATATATATACTACTATTACTAATAATAATAATACTAATGATAATAAAATATACTAATAATAACTGCTAATAATAATAACAACGAAAATAATAATAATAATAATAATAATAATAATAATACTAACAGTAAAAAATAAAAATACAATTATAACTACTAATAATATTAATAACGAAAATAACAATACTAATAATAACACAATAATAATAATAATAGTAATATTAATAATAATAGCAGTAAACAAAATGTACTAATAATAATGATAATAATAATTACGAAAATATTAATAATAATAGTAATATTAATAATGCTAACAGTAAATAAAATACTAATAATAATAAAAAGAAACGGTAATAATAAGAATATATACTACTACTACTAATAATAATAATAACGAAAATAATAATAACAATAACAATAATAATAACAATAATAATAACAATAATAATAATAATAATAATAATGATAACAGAAAAATAAACATACTACTGCTTCTATTAATAATATTAATAATGAAAATAATAATATTAATATGAATAACGAAAATAATAATAATAATAATAATAATAATAGTAATACTAACAGAAAAATAAACATACTACTACTTCTATTAATAATATTGATAGCGAAAATAATAATAATAATAATAATAATAGTAATAACAGAAAATAAAATATACTAATAATAATAATAGCAATAATAATTAAAAATAATAATAATAACAACAATAATAATAATAATAATAACAATAGTAAAAATAATAATAAGGATATCGGCTCCGTGTGAGGGAATGAAGATTACATTGAAACTCCATTTTTGCTCCCGAAGTGTTCATACAAACAAAAAGAGAGTGACGAAATTAGGAGGCTAGCATTTTTAGGATAATATTTAAGCATAATAACATCGAAAAAAACAAAGGAACATGAAGTAAATATTACCTGTTGCAGGGCAGTGAACGGGGATGATTTGGTCATGAATCTACCCTCATTTTAAAAGTAAAGCTAAGTGCAAATTCAAAAATACTTTGAAAGAAATATTCAAAATCAATGTAAGAGTTTTTTTTTTTTTTGTCTGCGTTTTTTTTTTCTCTCCTCCTGTTCGTGTAAGTGTAAGCCCCTCCTTTTCTTCTGTCCAATCCCTCTATTTATAGGGAGATGGAAATTAAAATAAAAATAAAAGTAAAACGGATGATTAAAATAATGCGGAGTGGGCAAAAATATAAAATAATGCGGAACAGCGGAAAAATAATAATTAATACGAAATGGGCGGAATATTTAAATAATGCGGAATGGGCGGATTATTAAAATAATACGAAATGGCGGAAAATAATAATAAATACAAAATGGGTGGAATATTTAAATAATGCGGAATGGGGCAATATATTAAAATAATGCGGAATGAATATTATAATATTATTATTTTGAATAGGTTGGCCGATGAATATATATATATAATGGGTAAATAGTATTATTTGGTATATAAAGGGAAACACGCGTGGAATGTATGTTGGATGAGTAAAATTATTATTATAATAATGAATGTTATTTAAAATTATATATATATATATATATATATATATATATATATATATATATTTATTTATTTCTTTTATTTTATTACTAGTTATGCTTCTTTTTTTTAAAGAAGAATGGTTAGTTAATTTAAAAAATATTTTCTGAAAAAAAGAAAAGGGGGATGGAGGGGACAAGCATGGGTTAGTTAATTTAAAGTGTTTTCTGGAAAAAAGAAAAAGGGGGATGGGAAGGGGCATGCGCGGATATACATATACATATATATATATATATATATATATATATATATATATATATATATATATATTATTATATTCATTTTTTAAAATTATTTGGATAAAAAGAAAACAATTATATATTTTATTATTATTTAATGCTTATTATTATTTATTTTTTAAATAGGGGACAACGGGTGATGTGCATTATTAATATAGTATTAATATAGGTATGGGTAGTAAATTAAAATATTTTATTATTATTATTATTTTTTATTTTTTTTTATTATTATTACGGAAGATTAACATTATTTAATTATTTATTTATTTATTATTATTTTAAAAGAGGGACAAAAAGGTGTGCAGAATATTATTATTTTATTTTTAATTATTTTTATTTTCGGATGAATAAATAATATATATATTTTTTAATTTCTTTATTTATTATTATTATTATTTATTGATTGATTTATTTATTTTTATTTTTTGACGAGGAGATGGCATATATATTATTTGCGTGTTGTAGTATTAATGGAAGAATAAAAATAATAAAAAAATTGTTAATTCAATATTAATTATTTGTTATTTAGGAGAAGTAATGAAAACGTAAAATTAATTAGTGAAATTGGTTATCAAATTAGACGAATTAATTTACGATCTTCTTAATTTTAACAAAAGTAAAATGATTAACCTCATTGTAACTAATTATTAATTTACGAAATAATTAATTATGGTAAATAATAATTTTCTTTTTATAAGTCAAATTTAAATATTACTAAGAGATAATGACTATATAACAAAAATAAATGCATGTGTTATGAAGATAACAAATTATTTAAAATACACTTGAAAATATGCATGGTTTATAAAAGCCAATTATTTTAATTTAATTAAAATTGAAGAAGTCTAAAATTAAAATAAGATGAGTATGCATTAATTAATTAACAAACCTCTCATTTTTTACAAAGTAAATAATTAACTTCAGTTTAAATAAATTAACTTGAAATATGAGTCTATTAATTAAAATCCAACTGATTAACAGAGCTATTTATTTTAAAAATAAAAATCTTTTGAAACAATTTTTTTGAATAAATAATAAAATATATTATATTCAAGAATTATTTTATAAATAAATATATATATATATAGAGAGAGAGAGAGAGAGAAATTAATTTAAAATGATGATACCATATATGTATATTTCGTTTTTTTTTTATTATTATTATTATTATTTAAAAATGAAGCGAAGCAAAAGGGAGCGTATTGACAATATAAAGAGATAAAGTGGAATTAAAAAACCTGAACTCGACAAGGGGCGAGAATATTGGAAAGAACGAAGTAAAGCCTAACTCCAAAGAAATCGTCCCAATAACGAATAATGGCGAGACTGGATTTTAAAACCTGAATTATGGAAGTAGGTTGAGTAGAGTTCGAGAGTAGATTCATGACCATTGTTGGTGAGTTTGACTTTCAACAAACATCCCCGTTCACTGCTTAGAAACAATTCCACGTTATGCTGCGATTTCTGCAAAACTTAAACTTGATAAGACAATTAGTAAATATTAAATATAAAGCAATGTGCAATAAGCTTATGGGAATGACACCTCTAGGGTGTGAGTATATATAATGCGGCCTTGCGAACCGTAATGATTAAATAAAGCCTCTTAAAATAGGGTTAGCCGATGACTCATGAGAATGATGTCTTTCAGCAATGATTAATGAAATGAGGCCTTAACCCAAATAATTTATGAAGATTGCAACTTCTCAAGTCAATGATTAATGAAAATGACGTCTTTGCAAATATTGCAACTTTTGGAAGCGTTTTATGCAATTGTATTTAAAGCATTTGTGCAAAGCAGTAAAAAAAACAATTGAGAGCCACTTGGAGCGCAATAAAGCATTTGAATATATCGAAAAGCATTAGTGCAGTGCATTTGAGAGTATTTGTGCAGTGCGTTTGAATATATAAGAAAGCATTAGTGCGGTGCATTTGAATATATAAAAAAGCATTAGTGCGGTGCATTTGAATATATAAGAAGCATTTGTGCAGCACGTTTGAATATATCGAAAGCATTTGTGCAGTGCATTTAATAATGTTTGAAAGCATTTGTGCAGTGTATTCGATAATATTTAAAAGCATTTGTGCAGTGCATTTGATAATATTTGAGAGTATTTGTGCAGTGCGTTTGAATATATAAGAAAGCATTAGTGCGGTGCATTTGAATATATAAGAAGCATTTGTGCAGCACGTTTGAATATATCGAAAGCATTTGTGCAGTGCATTTGATAATGTTTGAAAGCATTTGTGCAGTGTATTTGAATATAGTGGAAAGCATTAGTGCGGTGCATTTGATAATGTTTGAAAGCATTTGTGTAGTGCATTTGATAATATTTAAAAGCATTTGTGCGGTGCGTTTGAATATATCAAAAGCATTTGTGCAGTGCATTTGAATATATTGTAAGCATTTGTGCAGTGCATTTGAATATAGTGGAAAGCATTAGTGCAGTGCATTTGAATATAGTGGAAAGCATTAGTGCAGTGCATTTGATAATGTTTGAAAGCATTTGTGCAGTGCATTTGATAATATTTAAAAGCATTTGTGCGGTGCGTTTGATAATAATTAAAAGCATTTGTGCAGTGCGTTTGATAATAATTGAAAGTATTTGTGCAGTGCATTTGATAATAATTGAAAGCATTTGGGCAGTGCATTTGATAATAATTGAAAGCATTTGGGCAGTGCATTTGATAATAATTGAAAGCATTTGGGCAGTGCATTTGATAATAATTGAAAGCATTTGTGGAATGCATTAGAAAGCATTGAAAGCATTTGTGCAGTGCATTTGATAATATTTGAAAGCATTTGTGCAGTGCATTTGATAATAATTGAAAGCATTTGTGCAGTGCATTAGAAAGCATTTGTGCAGTGCATTTGAATATATCAGGAAGTATTAGTGCAGTGTATTTGAATATATTAGAAAGCATTAGTGCAGTGCATTTGAATATATTGGAAAATATTAGTGTAGTGCATTTGATAATAATTGAAAGCATTTATGCAGTGCATTTGATAATAATTAAAAGCATTTATGCAATGCATTTGATAATAATTGAAAACATTTATGCAGTGCATTTGAATATATTAGAAAAGCATTTGGGCATGCATTTGAAGAAATTTCAAGATATTATGCACTGCAATACCCGCATTAGAAAGGTGAGCACTTATGGAATGTAATGCAATACCCGTATTAGAAAGGTGAGTGCCTATGAAATATGCTGCAATACCCGCATTAGAAAGGTGAGCGACTATAAAATATACTGCAATATCCGTATTAGAAGGTGGGTGCCTATGAAAAGTGCTGCAATACCCGCATTAGAAGGTGGGTGCCTATGAAAAGTGCTGCAATACACGCATTAGAAGGTGGGTGTCTATGAAATGTGCTGCAATACACGCATTAGAAGGTGGGTGCCTATGAAATGTGCTGCAATACCCGCATTAGAAGGTGGGTGCCTATGAAATGTGCTGCAATACCCGCATTAGAAGGTGGGTGCCTATGAAATGTGCTGCAATACCCGCATTAGAAGGTGGGTGCCTATAGAATGTGTTGCAATACCCGCATTAGAAGGTGGGTGCCTATGAAATGTGCTGCAATACCCGCATTAAAAGGTGGATGCCTATGAAATGTGCTGCAATACCCGCATTAGAAGGTGGGTGCCTATGAAATGTGCTGCAATACCCGCATTAGAAGGTGGGTGCCTATAGAATGTGCTTCAATACCCGCATTAGAAGGTGGGTGCCTATGAAATGTGCTGCAATACCCGCATTAGAAGGTGGGTGCCTATGAAATGTGCTGCAATACCCGCATTAGAAGGTGGGTGCCTATGAAATGTGCTGCAATACCCGCATTAGAAGGTGGGTACCTATAAAATGTGCTGCAATACCCGCATTAGAAGGTGGGTGCCTATGGAATGTGCTGCAATATATATTGTATCCTATTAAAGGGTGGATGAACTCATATCCTATTTTATGGTGGATGAACTCATATCCTATTAAAGGGTGGATAAACCCATATCCTATTAAAGGGTGGATAAACTCGATATGTCCCATTTTAGGGTGGACTAACCCAATATATATTGCAAACTTGTAAATATAAATTTTGGTGCAATGTATTGAGATTGGTGCAATTTGTTTGTAGTAGAAAACATTGATAATCTAATATGGAAGACATGTTGCAATGTCTTTGCAGTACTTAATATTCAAAATGCAGTGCAGAGCTCGGTGTACTGTATTCATGAAAGCAAAATTCATAATATAGTATTTGCAAGCTTGATGTAATGCCTTGTAGTAGCAATTATCCCACGTATAATGCCTCTTGTATTAGCAAACATTAACAGTGCAGTGTAGCATTAACGAAAATTCCTAATGTGCTGCTCATAATTTAGGAACCTTCCACCTTGGTGACATTGATTTCCAAGAGATTCCTATGCTCAAAAAAAATTGTGAATTTCATATTTCATTCTTGATGATATTACACCATTTGAATCTTGCGAATTCTGGTTTGATGTTGGGCCTCATGGTGCTGTCATTCAAAAATAAATAGAAAATAGCCTTTGCATTATTCAAAGAAAATTTGTTAGTATAAAATAAAATAGTTGCCTTGCATTGAACTACGAAGTTTTGACTTTGAATCTGCATTTCTTGTTGTTATGGCTTTTGAAGCAATTATGGCGTGAATATGGCTCGTAATCATAACCTTTGTATTTTCGAAGGATTATAGGTCCTCTGCAAAGCTGTCCCAGTTTTGCTTTTGGGGAAAGTGAAATTTTTATTTTATCTAGACCGAACCCAATATGGGCGCCTACGTATCCCGCTACCAATGGGAATCAGGTCACACGTAGTTTATTAAAAGCCTAGAAATGATAGAAAAGAGTAGGTAGAAGATGAGAGAGAAGGCATGGTTAAACAAATATTTTGAATTGAGCCGGAAGCCTTAGTGGTGGTAGGAAGAAGGCTAAAGGTATTTGTCAGATTGACTAATACATTTCTTCGAATCACATTCTTCTCGTTATCATCATTTTGTGCTTACACTAATCCTATATTGTTGTTGAATGCTTTCAATTCTTCTGTCATTATATTTTCCCTTAATGCAGATTTGCAGCCAAAACAATATTCAATGATAGACAAAAATAAAATAAAATTTTAGAAACGAAATAAAGTGTTAGCGCATGAGAATATACAAATGAAGATAAAGTAAAAAAAATCATGATTTCGTAGAATAAGAGCTCTAGACTATAGAAAATGATCTAAGTTTAGAACGAAGTTACGAGAAAGGTTGACTTATGTCAAATAAAATGAAATATTTGGGTAAACACAGAGAAAGTATGCAGCAGGTCAAGAATAGAGCAATTAAGAGTGTGATTAACAGCTAATTAATGAATCTAGTCCAATAAGGAAGGTTTTAATAGAAAATATGTCAATCAAGCGCACAAGGATTGGACTTGCTAAATTGAAGGATTGCGAAAAAAAAATCTATTTTAGTATGGGCGTATTAAAATTATCGAGGATGGAAACAATGTCAATTGTAGACCTATGATATTCTCCTCGACTTGCATGCCAAAACTTGGAATTAGCAGGTGCATAAAAAAAATCTTGAAAACCCATTAGAAGAAAAACACAAGTATTTGAATTAAGCTAGTGAAGCAACAAATGGCGTGAAGATCACTAATAAGTTGCAAGAATGCAAAACCTCCATGACGTAGATTAAGTGCTAAATTATTTCTACGAAGTATGGAACTAAAAAAATATTTTGTTGTTAAAAATAAAATTATATCCATAATAATCTAGAAAGGTAAAATTTGGCACGAGACTAGAAAAATTAGTAGTGAATCGATGTGCAAAAAATATCACACCTAATGATGAACAATTAAGCCCATTTCAAAAGACTAAGGAAAAATAATTTAAAAGCAAGTTGCGGACAGGCATTGAAAGGGTCAAAGGAAGTAATTTTAAAATAATGACAAATTAAAATTAAAGGAAGAAAATCTTAATTGAGGACGCTAAGAGTTCGCACGAGTTTAAAATAATTATGATCTTAAACGATGCTCTAGACTCGTTAAACATGCGGCAAACGTGAAAAAAATAATAATAATTATAAACATGACATAAAATTTATAATAGGTAATCAAATAAAGAGATAGAAAAATAATTTTCTCTTCTGTAAAAAAACAAAGATAATGTTAGTAATAATCAATTAAATTCATGTTGCAAAAAAAATATTCATATAAGTCACATAGAAAGCAAGCATGCAAAAATTTATAAAGCACATAACACAAGTATAATGCGTCCTAATATAGGTGACCTCTTTATGCCAGAGGTAGGTCTAACGCGTATTTGAAAAATAAATGTGCCATAATATGTCATTTCATTGCTCTTTAATTAATTAAACAAATCTATCCCCAAAATTAAATACAAAAAATAGAATTAAGCTTTATTACATGCCAACAATAATAATAAAATTCTCCATCGCATCTAAAAATCTTCATTCCATTTACATGTTCATGGTTCAATCTCCACAAGATAAAAGCTTGTGATCTTCATAGCTATCTGCATCACAAAAGGATTAGTAATACCCTCCCTCTTAAGGTTTGATTAATTTAGATAAATGGTCCATATTCTGGCACAACTATTTTTCAAATAATGCACATACAAATGATAAAATTACTTGGGGTCGTGAATTCACTCGGACATTAGGATAATGATGCATGTCCTAAAAAATGTGTTGGTTTAGCTCTATTCTGGTTGAATTAACAATGAGTTTACTAGACACAAGGTTCCCGAGCGGACAACTCGAGTGAGAAAGCTACGCGGCCACACGGAAAAAAAATCCGGACACCCCGCGCATATGCCAACTCTCCTAAATTTGGATTTTGAAGAAAAATTTGTGAGTGCGCAAAACACACTTCACGTGTACGTGTGATCGTGTCAATTTTCCAGAACTGGAGGAAGTATGA